>NC_088791.1:237811903-238441298 GCF_011386835.1 Chrysemys picta bellii | reverse complement strand
TTCCATAGCACGCCTCCTCGCCCACGTGTATTCCATAGCACGTCGCCTTCCCCGCGTGTATTCCATAGCACGTCGCCTTCCCCGCGTGTATTCCATAGCACGCCGCCTCGCCCGCGTGTATTCCATAGCACGCCGCCTCGCCCACGTGTATTCCATAGCACGCCGCCTCGCCCACGTGTATTCCATAGCACGCCGCCTCGCCCAGGTGTATTCCATAGCACGCCGCCTCGCCCACGTGTATTCCATAGCACGCCGCCTCGCCCACGTGTATTCCATAGCACGCCGCCTCGCCCACGTGTATTCCATAGCACGTCGCCTCGCCCAAGTGTATTCCATAGCACGCCGCCTCGCCCACTTCTATTCCATAGCACGCCGCCTTGCACACGTGTATTCCATAGCACGCCGCCTCGCCCACCTGTATTCCATAGCACGCCGCCTCGCCCACGTGTATTCCATAGCACGCCGCCTCGCCCACGTGTATTCCATAGCACGCCGCCTCGCCCACCTGTATTCCATAGCACGCCGCCTCGCCCACGTGTATTCCATAGCACGCCGCCTCGCCCACTTCTATTCCATAGCACGCCGCCTTGCACACGTGTATTCCATAGCACGCCGCCTCGCCCACCTGTATTCCATAGCACGCCGCCTCGCCCACGTGTATTCCATAGCACGCCGCCTCGCCCACGTGTATTCCATAGCACGTCGCCTCGCCCAAGTGTATTCCATAGCACGCCGCCTCGCCCAAGTGTATTCCATAGCACGCCGCCTCGCCCAAGTGCATTCCATAGCACGCCGCCTCGCCCACGTGTATTCCATAGCACGCCGCCTCGCCCAGGTGTATTCCATAGCACGCCGCCTCGCCCACGTGTATTCCATAGCACGCCGCCTCGCCCAGGTGTATTCCATAGCACGCCGCCTCGCCCACGTGTATTCCATAGCACGCCGCCTCGCCCAAGTGTATTCCATAGCACGCCGCCTCGCCCACGTGTATTCCATAGCACGCCGCCTCGCCCACGTGTATTCCATAGCACACCTCCTCGCCCACGTGTATTCCATAGCACGCCGCCTCGCCCACGTGTATTCCATAGCACGTCTCCTTGCCCACGTGTATTCCATAGCACGCCGCCTCGCCCAAGTGCATTCCATAGCACGCCCCCTAGCCCACGTGTATTCCATAGCACGCCGCCTCGCCCAAGTGCATTCCATAGCACGCCGCCTCGCCCACGTGTATTCCATAGCACGCCGCCTCGCCCAGGTGTATTCCATAGCACGCCGCCTCGCCCACGTGTATTCCATAGCACGCCGCCTCGCCCACGTGTATTCCATAGCATGCCGCCTCGCCCACGTGCATTCCATAGCACGCCGCCTCGCCCACGTGTATTCCATAGCACGCCGCCTCGCCCACGTGTATTCCATAGCACGTCGCCTCGCCCAAGTGTATTCCATAGCACGCCGCCTCGCCCACGTGTATTCCATAGCACGCCGCCTCGCCCACGTGTATTCCATAGCACGCCGCCTCGCCCACGTGTATTCCATAGCACGCCGCCTTGCCCACGTGGTAACTAAGCAGAACATCTTCCTGTTTCACCGTTCTTAACTTGTATCCCAGAGCTCCTAAAAGTTGGGGTTTTTTTGTTTGTTTTTCAAACACTGAATACTGCTAAGTTATGAGTTTTAACAGTTTTTTTTCTTTTAAACCACAGCACTGAATGTTATTCTAAAATTTTGTTCCAAATTTTCTTCAACTCCCAGTTTACCTCCGGCTGATGTTCATTGTGAAAAGTATTGCAGGTCTAATAATAATATTTGGCACTTTTGTAATTCACTGTCCAACCTGTGTTTTGTGCCCTCCTCTGGTGGATTTTTAGAGGATAACTGTATAGCTACCAGCTAAGGGAGTTATATCTTGAACTCAAGTAGTAGAAGCTCATGCTTCTAAGTCTGGATGGCTCGGGTTCAATCTTTGGTGACTAGCTATGATGGAGGTTGCTACACTTATAATCCCTTTAATCAGAGGTTCTGAATATGCTTTGTTGTAGGCGGAGCTAGCCTATAGTTAAGCAACCGAAAATTTAGAATGGAAAGTGTTGAAATGTTGGGAAGCCTTATAATTTTGCCAGTCTGGAACGAACATCCCATCTGAGGGATGGGGGCGGGGAGAGAGGAGAGTGAGACAGGATCAGGAAACTGGGACAAGGAATCCAGAGCGGTAGTGGGGGGCAGTTGAAATCAGATGAGGAGTTGGGGTGGGTTAGACAGCAATAGGATAGACATAGACGGGAGGGGACGGGGAAGAAGGGTCTTTGACTACTAGAGACCACTCCATTCAGGAGCCTGGAATAGACCCAGGATTCCTGAGTTTCACAGTTCCTCTTCTGTCAGCAGATATCTGTGAAACCCACTGGCAAAAAAAAGTGTCTCATCCCCCTATAGAGCTGATCTATCACATATAGGATGACAACCTACTGCCTCTGCCATCACTTACTCCATTAGCTCAAGTGGCAGAAGTCTGGGCAGTGGATCTAAAGGTTCATCGGCAGGGTTGGAGCCATGCGAGTTTCACGATGATTCCACAGGCCATAATTTCTGGGGCAGTTCAGTTTTCATTTTTACAAAAAAACCTGGGGAAATGCCTACAGAAATAGGGTGACCAGATGCCTAAATAGGGGAATCTCAAGTAGGAGCAGAGAGGTTATTTTATCTCTGTATTTGGCACTGGTGCAACCACTGCTGGAATACTGTGTCCAGTTCTGGGGTGCACAATTTAAGCAGGATATTGATAAATTGGAGAGTGTTCAGAGAAGAGTCACAAGACTGATTTAAAGGATTATAAAACATGCCTTATAGTGATCGACTCAAGGACCTCAATCTATTTAGCTTAACAAAAAGAAGGTTAAGAAGTGACTTGGTTATAGACTGTAAGTATCTACATGGGGAACAAATAGTTGTTAATGGGCACTTCAGTCTAGCAGAGAAAGGTAGAGCATGAGCCAACGGTTGGAAGTTGCAGCTAGACCAATTCAGACTGGGTATAAGGCATACCTTTTCAATGGTGAGAGTAATTAACAATTAACAATATACTAAGGGTTATGGTGTTTTTCTAAAAGCTATCCTCTAGGAATTATTCTGGGAAAGTTCTATATCTGTGCTATACAGGAGGTGAGACCAGGTGATCACCGGATCCCTTCTGGGTTTATAATCTCAGAACTAGGTACATCAAGTCACATGCAAAATTCTCATTGAATTCAATAGGTGTCCTTGCCCTGTGGCTTGCGGTGCGGGCTGCAGCAGGGGCCGTACAACCCCTCTCACAGCTTCCTAGGGCCCCCTCTCATGGCTCTGTGCACCTGTGTCTGTCATTGTCGTCCTCTCCCCTCCCCCGCCCCGCTCGCCCAATGTGTCCTGATATTTCACTCTTGCGATCTGGTCACTCTAGCTGAGGATCCCTGGACTGGAACCCGGAGTAGAGGGCAGGCCCCGGTTCCCCTACCAGCCACCGAGGGTGAGGCATAGACCAGTGGGGCAGTGAACAGGAAGACTGCCAGGGTCACTGCAGGAGTGACAGAGAATTGAAGGACTGTACTCCAGCAGGGGGGGAAATCCTGAGTGACCTGACCAGGGGGCTGAGTCACAAAGAGGAGGATGTGGTTCCCGGAACAAGAGAGGAGCTGCAGCCTGAAGAGAACACTGTGTGATGGCATGCACCCATGGAAAGGGTGTTGACCTTGGAGCTAATCCATGGAGTGACCAGCAGGAGGTGTCAAAGGAACACCCCATGAGTGGCACACCCGGTCACACTCCCATTGTGCCACGTGCTGAACTCGCATCTACAGGGAGACACGGTCCCTGCCCTGGAGAGACTCCAATGTCCAGCTCTTGCTCCCTCTGCAAAGGGGACCTGAGCCCCCATTAAACAAAGAGACAGAGGGTGAAAAATCAGCCACATCTCACTCAATCCGTGACACACCCAACAGCGGGGTCAGATTCTCAGTGGTTTAGTTCCCTTGCCTTCAGGGGAGTGAGGCCTCCAGGGAACGCGACCCATACAAGATGGAAAAGACTAATCCCAACTATCCATATAAATGATGGGGTTTGAATTAGCTGTTACCACTCAAGAAAGAGATCTTGGAGTCATAGTGGATAGTTCTCTGAAAACATCCACTCAATGTGCAGCGGCAGTCAAAAAAAGCTAACAATGTTGGGAATCATTAGGAAAAGGATAGATAACGACAGAAAATATCATATTCCTCTATATAAATCCATGATACAACCACAGCTTGAATACTGCATGCAGATGTGGTCGCCCCACCTCAAAAAAGATCTATTGGAATTGGAAAAGGTTCAGAAAAGGGCAAAAAAAAAAAACGATTCACGGTATGGAACAGCTGCCATATGAGGAGACATTAATAAGACTGGGACTTTTCAGCTTGGAAAAGAGACAACTACGGGGGATATGAGAGAGATCTATAAAATCATGATTGATGTGGAAAAAGTAAATAAGGAAGTGTTATTTACTCCTTCTCATAACACAAGAACTAGTGGTTATGAAATGAAATGAATAGGCAGCAGGTTGAAAACAAACAAAAGGAAGTATTTTTGCACACAATGCCCAGTCAACCTGTGAAACTCTTTGCCAGAGGATGTTGTGAAGTCGAAGTCCCCTCCTGACAAGGGTGACAAGATGAAGACATCTCCCAGCTCAGCAATGATCAGACCAATTCTAGTAATGAATCCTTAATTGATATCCAAATACTGAAGCAGCCTAGTTGCATTGTGAGCTCCCTGGAAGAAAACACCACCCATAGCCAAGAGTGATCAGCTCCTATTGTCTAGTCTAAAGAAAACCCTTGAGTCATCAGCTTACCTATAAACAAATCTAGTGTTCTCCCTTCAACCATTGTCATTTCTCTACAAAAATCCCTACTCACCCTCCAGTCAGGGTTCTGATGCTTAGATCCAAACTATGCATCAGTTCCACTGGAACTCCATCTTCTCCTGACTGATCGTGCTGGGGGCTCTGCCTGTCTCCAGCATTCAGGACCCTCAGCTACCACCATCTTCTGGGAACCCCGACCAGTTCAAGCCTCATGGAGTAGGTGAGATCCCCCCTCTTTCTCTCTTGGTTTTCCTTTCTACCTTAGGTATTAACCTTTAATCATGTATGTTATGTTGGTTTAGCCCTCCTAGTGTAGTTATCACTATTATTCAATAAATAACTTTTATGGTTAAGTTGGTTGCTTCCCTCTCTCTTGCTGAACTTTACTCGTTTGTGTTTTTGGCTTCCCCCATTCACTCTACAGCAACGCTTCTTTTACCTAAGCTAAAGATCCCTGTGTGACGTTGTGCAGTCTATATGGTTTTATAAAAACATGATAATAAGTGAATATAATGTAACTGGGATAGTTTTATAATGATTTGATAATAAGTGAATATAATGTAACTGGGATATGCTTCATGCAAAAGGTCTCTTGTAAGGTATCATTACAAAGCTCATAATCTACTGAGTGTGATCATCCTATTTGTAGAAATGTACCACTCTTGTATCTAAAACTAGAAATATAAAACATAACTCTGAGGGCCTATTGTAATTATGTAAAGTATGGGCCATTAATGATGGTTTGGAATCTTGACTCCCATTAACAAGGATCATTGTCTGCAAACGGCTGTGTTTACCTGTTAGTCTTCCTGTATATGTGTGTGCTGGCAAGTGGGCAATGAAATCTTGCAGTGACATGTGATCATGTCACCTGAACTGGAATCCATCTTTAACCTGGTGCTTTTCCAGTGAGGGGGGGGTGGAAACCCAGAAGGACAAAGGGTTCCTGCCTTATGCAAAAGATATATAAAGGGGTGGAAGAGAACAGAGGGGAGAGGAGCCATCATGAAGAATCCCCTAGCTACCACCTGAGCTGCAACAAGAGCTGTACCAGGAGAAAGAATTGTGCCCAGGCCTGGAAGGTGTCCAGTCTGAGAAAAAGCTTACTGAAGCATCTCTGAGGGTGAGATTATCTGTATTCAGTTTGATTAGACATAGATTTGCGCATTTTATTTTATTTTGCTTGGTGACTTACTTTGTTCTGCCTGTTACCACTTGGAACCACTTAAATCCTATTTTCTGTTTTTAATAAAATCACTTTTTATTTAGTAATTTACTCAGAGTATGTATTAATACCTGGGTGAGCAAACAACTGTGCATCTCTCTCTATCAGTGTTATAGAGGGCGAACAATTTATGAGTTTGCCCGGCATAAGCCTTATGCAGGGTAAAACGGATTTATCTGGGTTTAGACCCCATTGGGAGTTGGGTATCTGAGTGCTAAAGACAAGCACACTTCTGTGAGCTGTTTTCAGGTAAACTTGCAGCTCTGGGACAAGTGATTCAGATCCTGGGTCTGTGTTGGAGCAGACGGGAGTGTCTGGCTCAGCAAGACAGGGTGCTGGAGTCCTGAGCTGGCAGGGAAAACAGGAGCAGGGGTAGTCTTGGTATATTAGGTGGCAGCTCCCAAGGGGGTTTCTGTGATCCAACCCGTCACACCCTGCAACGCCCAAAATACTGTGGGGTTTGCTCATCAAGTAGGTTACTGCCAGTACAATTGTGTTGTGAGATTGGGGATAGGGACGTGCTGAATCTGGGACCCATAAGGGTAACAGCTTGAAAGTGCTGCTTGACCCAGTCCATGGAGCCCAGGGGCATATAAGGGGGGACAGCTTGAAAGTGCTGCTTCATCCAGCCAGTGAGTCCAGAGACATATAAGGGATCAGCTTGACAGTGCTGATTGACCCGGTCCGCTCAGACTTGCTCTGTTAATGTATGTGGGGTGTGGGTGTGTTCATCCGGTTCTGGGGCTGGAGAAACCCAGCCCTGGGGAACCTAGGTCCTGCAGGATAGCTCCATTGGGAGGGGACTTGCAGAAGGGAGAAGTAGAGCTCCATATAAAAACACAAATGACACAAACAGTACACTGATAGAATTACAGAATCCCCTTCCCCAGAAGAGTAACCCAAATAAATGAGCATACCCCAAAGTAATGGGCACATCTGGTAACAAGACCCAATCCACCCAGTCCTAATTGCAATCCATTCATAGTCTGCCATGTCAAGCAATGATCCCCAGCCCTATATCTCCAGGGGACTGTGTATGGACATGCACTGCTGTCCTGTGTTGCACAAAGCACATCAGACCAGATTAAGTATCTATTAGATTTTATTGTTTTCCTCTGAATAGCGGAGGAGCTGCTCCTTTCCCTCCTCAAGGGCTGCATTTCTGGAGCTCAGGGTCATGGGCCCCATTTCCAACTGCCACAGGTAAGTGCGTGGCTAACGAGTGTGATGCCGCCTGTGTATCCATCCATGGAGCATTATGAATGGATCTGCAGAGCAGTGGGTTTCAGAGGAACTTGATTAATGGCAAGAAAATGCCAAACAGTCTAAAACCAATAAAACTGATAAACCCTGGGATGAAATGTAGCAAAAGCCATTCCTACCCGCTCCGGGTTTCTGTCGGGGTATTCAGAGGACCAGAAAATGTAAGTGGGTGATTTAAATGATCTGCAGTTAATTTAACTCCATAGTTAATCCATGGACCACAAATCTTCAATTACTGAAAGAAACTCTTCCACTCAAGAGAGAAAGGCGAATGACGCGGGTGGAACTGAGACTGGATTGATTATAGCCTGATCAGGCGTATGTGTGACTTGGGTTTGAGGGCAACGGTCCTGCGGTTCGTTCTCATCATAAAAAATACCAGGCAGTTCGGCAAGATGATCTGTCCCCTGCGCAGGTCTAGAGTCGCCAAGGGTGCTGCAGAGCCGAGCAGAGCGGGATGCAGCAGCAGAGCTCAGCGGAGAGGGGCAGAGCAGAGGGCAGTTGCACATCAGGACTCAGAGTTGTGTGTTCAAGACCATCACTCTCCAGGTGCATTGTTTGGACTGGACTAGCAGGGGCATGGCAGGCCACGGAGGATGGGTGATGGCTTGACACAGAGCTGTGTTGATGGTGCCCGTTGGATGCTAGGGAGATGGTGGAATTTGTGGGCCCCTTCTGTTAGTGGGCATGCTGGCAGGGTGGGATTCAGTAGTATGGAAAACGGAAGTAGTATAAGGACCCTACCGTCAATCAAACCGTAACACCTCCCCTTGGCCCCTTAAACCCCACCCTCTGGCCCCTTAAGCCCCGACCACCTGTCACCTGAAGTCCCACCCATGGGGGGTATTACTTCTGGGTTCAAGGCGGGCACATGACCGGAAGCAAATTGTGTCATGTGACCCCTCTAAGAACTCCTCCCACTTCCCTCTACCAATCAGGAGGGGTTTCAGCCACGTAGGACTGCCCCGAGAGCAGATTTGACCAATCAGGGGTGTCCCGGGGCGGGGTGACCCGTCCGGAAGTGGATAATGTGACCTCTCTAAGAACTCCTCCCAGCGCCCTCTACCAACTGTGATGGGTTTCAGTCGCATAGGACCGCCCCGAGAGCAGATATGACCATTCGGCGGTGTTCCAGGGCAGGGTGACCCGCCCAGAAGAGGGTTGTGTGACCCCTTTAAAAACCCCTCCCAGCGCCCTCTGCCGATCAGAGTGCAGCACCATCACCCCATAAGTCCCAGCGGCGGGGCAGAAGGGCCATCTTTTACCAGGAATGCGTGCTCTAGAAATCGTGGAAACGTGGACTCCTTCACCACCCGTGTGAGAACTTCGGACTTTGTTTTAGCCCCGAGGGCCTTTGACCATCCGTGGAGAAAGCGCTACATCAGCGACAGTTCCGAGGAGGAGGAGGGAGCGACCGAGGGGAGCCCTTTGGCCCAGCCGTTGATGGATACGCCGGAACCCGAAACGCAACTGCTTGTGAGACACCCCGATGAGCGTGGTGGCCTCTTGTCGTCCACGCCCGTGGAGGAGGAAGGCGAACATAGCTCGGGGGAGTCACCGGAGGACAAGGGGAACGGAAAAGACGTCACTCAGGTAAATGAGTGATTAAGAAGTGACGGTTGATGATGGGGTGTAATGGGGTTAGGAACCGTCGGGTTGTGTAAATCTAAAAACAAGCAGTGGGGTGCTTACTTTCTTTTCTGAAAATCTCTCAACAACTCGACGATGCCTTTCTAGAAGCCTTTTGAGAACTTACACATCGGTAGCCCCGTGGGAGTAAATAGACATAAGCAAAAACAGCTGATGCATTATATGAGAGACAGATATCAAGACGGAAATCTGGAAAAGGACAAAATGGAAGAAAAATCTATTACACCCCCAGGGAAGTTGGGAGCTTGAGCGCTATTTCTGAGATGGCCGCTACTAAATCGTCGGAGGCCGAACATAGTCTAGCCCTCCTTTGCTGCGGGGACGATTTGCTAAGTCATTTTAAAAGGACCAGGTTTCTCTTTACACAGCTAGACATGTTTTCGGTCAGCAACCCCAGCTGTTACAAGCAGTTCGTTATACAGAGGTTGCCAACAACTGTAAAACCACACAACATTCTCAAGCATAACAGACAGTGTTTGTTTGGCATTATCCAACACATTTTTTATAAAGTAACTTTTCCCGCAGTTGCTAGGCCCCGCGAGAATTGCAGAAAAGGGGTGTTTCCACCTCGTATCCATTTTTAAAAGCCGTAGGGCAGGGTTTTAAACCCTTCTCCTAGGACCCTCTTGTTGTAAATGACTTTCAAGTGAGTTTAGGACCCTGCAGTGGTGAGCAGCAGCTGCGTGGGGGGTTGGGAATCCCAGTGGGCCCTGATTCTGGCAGTTAGGTGCCTAAACCATCAGTTAGGCACCTAAGCCCTTTGGTGAATATGGCCCCAAGAGGTACCCTGAGTGATCAGTTCTAGGCACATCTTTTACTTCAGTAACTTTCTAACGATGAAGTATGTATCGTAACCTTTGGAATTGTGAGCTAGGAACGTGTAGTCCTGGAACTCTTTGCCAATAAAGGTCTCAACAAACATAGAAAGACACTCGTCGACCTTAAATTCCCAGGATTTTCCGGCTTTAGGGACATAAGAAAAATGTAATTGGGCGTGTGCAACCCAGTCTCCTGCGTGCATTCAAAATCATAAAAAAAGAGAGTCAGGTTCCACCTCTCCATTTTCAGACAAGTCAGTTTGAGAGCCTCCAGTAGGGGGCATCTCTTTTTGTTTTTTTTCCTCATTACTTCTTTAACCTTTTTAAAAATTTTTACTGAGACCCTGGCCTGGAACTTTTTGGCCGCCATTTGTTTGTCCACCAAGAGCTGTCCCCCCTTTTGTTTACACCTGAGCTGATGTGTACCCTTGAGGGTGCCCTTTTTACCCCGGCCCCTTTCCATGGCTAGTCACGCCTGCTCAGAGCCACCTTTTGGAAAAATTGAAGTATTTTTCAAAAAGTCACCTGCCAGAGCTTTTGCATTTTTGACGTGGTTTCCAGCCCTCCTTTCTCTTAGACCCCTGAGGATATAGCAACCACCAGTATTCTGAACAAAGCCTCATATTTTCCCCAAATCTTCATTAGTTTTCTGAATGAAGCATCATACTTTCCCAAATACTAGAATATGGGGGAGCTGTGACAAGCTTATGGTGTTGGGAGAATGGTTTGTCAGTCCTTGGTTTTTTATTCACAACCCCTAGAGCGCGTGCTCTGGGTTTATGAATGTGAGCGGTTTTGCTCAGTTTTCTCAGGGTTTGGTGTGGCGGTGGCCGCTGAGGAACTGGAGTTGTGTTTGAGTGGTTGGTCTTTACCAGAGTCTTTTGTTTTGTCCTTCGGTTTGACGTATATGAGGTTTGGACTGTCCTGATGTTTCATCTGCACCCTTGTGCTCAGGACCGGCGCAACCCATTAGGTGATCTAGGCGGTCGCCTAGGGTGCTACAATTTGGGGGGCGGCGACCGCGGTGGTATTTCAGCGACAGGACCTTCCGCTGCCTCGGTGGGGGGGCGGCATTTCGGGGCGGGACCTTCCGCCCCCTAGGGCGGCAGAAAACCTGGCGGCGCTCCTGCTTGTGCTGTTTTGTGTTAGCGTTGTTAAAGGTCTCAAAGCAGATTCCTGGTTCTTTGGCGATTCTGGTGGAGGTGTCCCTGTAGCTTCGACTAAAGCATTGTTAGGAAAGCTGCCCGTACCTATGAGGGGGAGAAAAGACATTTTACCAAACTGAACTTTACCGTCTTTCTCACCCACACCTATGGATTTACTTAAAATACAAAACCTCATGAAACAACCAAAGAAATAAGCAAAATATATTTACTGGGCTTCGTCCATCCATCAGTCATTGATGCTGGTGAATTTTCCTTTTCAGCTGTCTCTTTCCTTTTTCTTCTGAGCTTGTTTGCCCTCTCATGTTTTGACCGTACTGTGAAGCAAACAACATTATAAAACACATGAAACTGTCTTGTAAAGTTAAAAAAATAAAATATTCGTTAGGGTGTTTTTCTATTTGAAAAGTCACAGCTTTAAAACAAAATCATCCATTTCAGGCTGTACCACAAACACAGGTTTTGAGTTTATTTCTACCGCTTTAAAAAACAAACCCACAAACATTTTGTAAAAAGACATCTCATTTGGCAAAATAAAAACCAAACTGTTCTTAAAATCCATAGAAAATACTTTTCAATAAACCCACATGCATTTAAAAGGCACATGGTTGTTCTGTCCACCACCACCCCGCCCCCACCCCTGCCATGTGTGTTTGGGCCTTCAGCTTAAAGAACAAGCAAAAATGTTAAGTTACAATTACCCCCAAATCCCTATACAACCTGTGCAATAGCTGAAAGTATTTTTTTTAATTTAACAGTATTAAGCACATCTATAGTTAAAATGGTTTTTACCTTGGCCTGGTGGTGAAATGCAGCTTAAAGTTCCTGGTTCCATGCCAAACAGATCACACTGCAATAAAGCCAGGCACCATTATTTACTAAGACGGCATGGCCAAAGAATGGCATTATAGAATATCTATTTTCAGAGTTCAAAACAGGGCGCATACCTCCTCTTGCAGTCCAGCAGCAGTTCAAGAGCGTTTCTGTTGGAAGAGACAGGCTCCAAGCTCCCTGAGGTTTTTATACCATCCTAACTCTTTGTTTCAAAATAGTCAGCAGGTTGATTGGCTCACCCCTCCCTAGCATTCCCTTTTGTGGGCTGGGCTGGGGGAATACGTTGTCTGCACAACTGGGCTGCTTTTCTTTTCTTTTTTTTTTTTTTTAGTTCAAATACATTTTTCTGTAGGGCCTCTTACAGTGCCCATTCCAAATGGGGGCCCTTTGCAGAGCTCAATGAATGTCTTGGGGCTTGTTTTTTATCAAGGTCCCCCCGGCGCTAAATGTTCTGGGGTTAGGCACAGACATTGCACAGCATAACCAATGGCAATAACAGTGTTTAATAGGATTTCCAAACACAGCTCAGCACACAGGCCCCCGAGTTTGCAGTTTATAGCCACTGAAGTCCAAGTCACACAGTCACAGTGCCGTTGGGCTGACGCATCTACGACACAGCCCTCACAATCTTCAAAAAGCTTTTCCCTAAGGCAGTGATTAAGGACAGCATGAACAGCAACGCGTACAATAGTCCGCAGGACTTTTTTTACGCTCACAACGTGGCACTGGCTCAGTTAGTTCCATGCCAAGCCTCCTCCTAAACTCCTCATAGCCATCATCCTCGGACACCTCTTCAACAATTTGTATCGGCGTTGAGCAGAACCAAGGTGGGCCCAGTTCATCTTCGCTGCTTGATGCAACGCTGTCCAGGGCCTCCTGCTCCTCTAGAAAGGCATCGTCGAGCTGTCGAGCGATTTTCAGAAAAGAAACAGTGTAAATTCCCACTGCTTGTTTTTAAATTTACACAACCCTCTCCCCACCCCCGGTTCCTAACCCCATTACACCCCATCATCAACCGTCACTTCTTAATCACTCATTTACCTGAGCGACGTCTTGTCCATTCACCTTGTCCTCCGGTGACTCCCCGAAGCTGTGTTCGCCTTCCTCCTACAGGGGGGTGGACGACAAGAGGCCACCACGCTCATCAGGGTGTCTCACAAGCAGTTGCATTTCGGGTTCTGGCGTATCCATCAACGGCTGGGCCAAAGGGCTCCCCACGGTCGCTCCCTCCTCCTCCTTGGAACTGTCGCTGATGTAGCGCTTTCTCCGCGGATGGTCAAAGGCCCTCGGGGCTAAAACAAAGTCCGAAGTTCTCACGGGGGTGGTGAAGGAGTCCATGTTTCCACGATTTCTAAAGCACGCGTTCCTGGTAAAAGATGGCCTCTTCTGCCCCGGCACTGGGACTTATGGGGTGATGGTGCTGCACTCTGATTGGCAGAGGGCGCTGGGAGGAGTTTTTAGAGAGGTCACATGACCCTCTTCTGGGCGGGTCACCCCGCCCTAGAACACCCCCGATTGGTCAAATCTGCTTTCGGGGCAGTCCTATATGACCGAAACCCATCACGATTGGTAGAGGGCGGTGGGAGGAGTTCTTAGAGAGGTCACATTATCCATTTCCGAACGGGTCACCCTGCCCTGGAACATCCCCGATTGGTCAAATCTGCTCTCGGGGCGGTCCTATGCGACTGAAACCCATCACGATTGGTAAAGGGTGGTGGGAGGAGTTCTTAGAGGGGGTCACATGAACCCTTTCCGGATGGGTCATCCCGCCCTAGAACACCCCCGATTGGTCAAATCTGCTCTCGGGGCAGTCCTATATGACCGAAACCCATCACGATTGGTAGAGGGCGGTCGGAGGAGTTCTTAGAGAGGTCACATTATCCACTTCCGGACGGGTCACCCCATCCTGGAATATCCCCGATCGGTCAAATCTGCTCTTGGGGTGGTCCTATGCAACCGAAACCCATCGTGATTGGTAGAAGGCAGTGGGAGGTGTTCTTAGAGGGGTCACATGAACCCTTTCCGGGTGGATCACCCCGCCCTAGAACACCCCCGATTGGTCAAATCTGCTCTCCGGGCAGTCCTATATGACCAAAACCCATCACGATTGGTAGAGGGCGGTCGGAGGAGTTCTTAGAGAGGTCACATTATCCACTTCCGGACGGGTCACCCCGCCCTGGAACATCCCCAATTGGTCAAATCTGCTCTCGGGGCGGTCCTATGCGACCGAAACCCATCGTGATTGGTAGAAGGCGGTGGGAGGAGTTCTTAGAGGGGGTCACATGAACCCTTTCCGGATGGGTCACCCCACCCTAGAACACCCCCGATTAGTCAAATCTGCTCTCAGGGCAGTCCTATATGACCGAAACCCATCACGATTGGTAGAGGGCGGTGGGAGGAGTTCTTAAAGAGGTCACATTATCCACTTCTGGACGGGTCACCCCGCCCTGGAACATCCCCAATTGGTCAAATCTGCTCTCGGGGCAGTCCTATGCGACCGAAACCCATCGTGATTGGTAGAAGGCAGTGGGAGGAGTTCTTAGAGGGGTCACATGAACCCTTTCCGGATGGGTCACCCCACCCTTGAACTCCCCCATATTGGTCAAATCTCCTCTCGGGTCAGGCCTATGCGGGCGAAACCCATGCTGATTGGGAGAGGGCAGTGGGAGGAGTTTTTATAGGGGGTCACATGACACACTTTGCTTCCGGTCATGTGTCCGCCTTGACCCCGGAAGTAATACCCCCATGGGTGGGACTTAAGGGGTCAAGGGGCAGGGTTGACGGTAGGGCTTTATACTACTACAAGACACCCTTGGAGGCCCTTGCCTTCCAAAAGGGTGGCTTTGTAAATTTAGTATCAGGTCTTCTTGAACGAGAGTCCTTTGACATTTGGGACTTTGCTTTGTTTTTTAGCTTGGAGAAGGTTTTCTTGAGACACATTAAGATCCGTTTGAGAACTGGATCTTTGCTCCTTGAAGGGGATGGTGTTCTAGCTCTGGAGGCCTTTGCTGGCTTTGGAGGAGAACTGTCAGGACTCCCAGTTGCTTTCTCCCCAGCTTGCGAAAGCCCTGTTGTACTCGTAGCAATGGACACCATCTTTGGTTGCTTGGTGGGGACCGTTTTCCCCATTCCATCCTGCGTCTTGCTCCCGTCTGCTGGAAGGAGCCACACCACTGGCATCTTGTTGTGGTTGGATGACGCTGAGGAGTCTCCTGGAGTCCATTGCTGTGGAATTCTGGGCAAGTCAGCACCTGCAGAGCCAGCTGGTCTCTTCCGTCGAACCTTATCGCACTTCTTGCAGACTCTGATTGGCGGCTGGTCCCTGGAGAGCTTTGAATTCACAGTTCCATCAAACCCGTGTGGAGCCGTGATGTCTCGAAGACCATGCAGCTCAGCAGATAGTTGGTCTGGGGTTTCTTGCCCTTTCGATGCTGCTGCCCCAGGATGGTTCCAGGAGTAAGACCTGGCCATTTGCTGCCTTCTGTCGGTGGGTAGGGCATGTACATCCTCCAGCCACCTCTGACTGGGAGCCCTTAGAGGCAACTGAATAGACCGAGCCTTCTTGGAACGCAGCTGAAACGGTGACCGGTACGGAGTCACGAGGCCCCCACACGTAGGGTGAGAGAGCCGGCCTCTCTCCTCTAGGGAAGGAGACATGAACCTCCTCAGGGAATCCTGGATCCTCATGGGCAGTTCCGATCTTTGCTGCACTTGCATCTTTGTAATGTGGAACTCCAGCTGCTTTTTAACGTCCCTCCCAAGGAAGAGCGGCTCCCCAAGGATGGGAACCACCTCAACCTCGGGCTTTGCCTTCAGGGAGGACAGCTTGGGAACCGGGGGTAGGAAGGCCCGCTGGGATTTCCACAGGGCATCCGGCAAACCCCACTCCTGCTGCAGCTTCTTCCGCTGCGTGTGCCAGCCCAACTTCTCCCTGACCTCATCGAGCAGGAAATCGGTCTCCATCTCACTGAACTCCACCCCAGCTCCCCTGGCTGGGACGGTGGGAGGCACCTTTGCCAGGGGGCTCTGGGTCCAGGGTGAGCAGCCCCCGCTGCATGATGAGATGCTCACGCCTTATGTGGTGTTGGATGGGGTGGGCAGGCTGTTGTCCCATCATTGGCAATGCCGCTGTCCTGGGCTGGCCTGGCTCCCCAGGGGGGCGGAGTGGCCCAGGCAGGGCAGTCTCTCTCACGAGGGGAGCATCTCTGTGAGACTCTCTCACCATCTTAGGAAACGCCTGCATTTGGATCTCCGAGCATTTCTGAGCCAAGTGATCCTGCAGCTTGACCACTGCCGTGGGCACAAGCCTGGCGAGGATGGCACCAGGGGTTGCCATGATCCTGTGGGCCTTTTGGGGCAGGGATCCCAAGGGGCAGGAACCACATGGTTCCTGGATCTCCTGGGCACGCTGAGGGCTGGTGTTGGATGGGATGAGTGGATCCTTCCCAGCCCGCGACAGGCACAATCTCCCTTGTGCGGCAGAGAGGCTCTGACCGAGTCACGGAGGCTTCTCCCAGGGAAAAGGAGCTGGGACTCCAGAGGGAAGAGGGGATGGATTCCATAGAGGAGAACTGGCTGGCCACAGATGTCATCACACTCGGCCTGTGGGAGAGAGCAGACAGGGACAGATGGGACATGGCCCTGCTGAGCGAAGGCGGGGCTTGGGCACAGCCTTCCAACTGTAGTGCAATGGGGCAGTGCCTAGGCATGCATGGCACACCACACTCTGACACAAGGATATCAACTGGCTGACGAAGGACTGAGAGGGGGAGCTGGCACTCATTTGATCTGTAACGATAACCCCTTCGTCACACGCACATGTGCAGCACCTAGCACAATGGGGCCTTGAGCATGATTGGGGACCTAGTGCTATTTTAATAGAAAGATTAGCTACAAACATTGGTCTGGGTGAGGAAGATGTGAGCGTGTGTGTAACCCTGGCCAGAGCATGTTGTGAAGGCCAAGACCATAAACAGGGGTCAAAAAAGAACTTTACAGCAGATTCCAGGCCAGGGACCCTCAACCCAGCAGTTCTGGGCTTTCGTCTCCCAGCCTTCCCTGCTACTTCCCTGGGCTGCTTCCTGCCACTCCTGGTTCCCCTCCTTGCTCTGGGTGCACCAGCTCCAAACACGTCCCCCTCTGCCCAGGGAGGGGCTGCCCTTTCCCAGCAGCAGCCCCTGTCTGGTGCCAGCTTCCTGGCTTTAGGGGCCCCGCCTATTCCTGCCCAGCTGAGCCTGCTTGCCATCAATTCCCTGCTCCCTGGCTCTTCCTCCAGGGGCACCTGTGGAGTTAATGGGTCTGCCTGGCCACCTTAGCCCCTTCCAGTCCTGGGTGGGGTGGACACCCCGTCCCAGGGGGTCATCTGATTGCTGTTTCTTTCAAACACAGCAGGGAGCAGGGGCAGGTTCTAGACAGTCGCCTGCTGGGAGATATTGCTGGACAGAAGGATTTGATCCTACTCCCAACCCAGCTTGTGGTCTCTGCATTTAATTTCCGATAATCCCTCACCTCACTGTCACTGGATCTCACCTTGGAAGCTAAAGCCTTTTAGGCTTGTCTTCACTACCCGCCCGGATCAGCGGGTAGAAATCGATCTCTCGGGGATCGATTTATCGCGTCTCGTCGGGATGCGATAATCGATCCCCGAATCGACGCACGTACTCCACCAGCCCAGGTAGGAGTAAGCGCTGTCAACGGGGGAGCCGCGGTGGTCGATTTGCCGCTGTCATCACAACGGGGTAAGTCGGATCAGATACGTCGAATTCAGCTACGCTAGTCCCGTAGCTGAATTTGCGTATCTGAAATCGATCCCCCCCCGTAGTGTAGACGTAGCCTAAGTGACTTTTCCCCTGTTATTTTAGGATCCTGGAGTGTCTGGTTTTCCCTGCTCCCTCCTCTCTCCATGCACTATCCCCTCCCACCCAGCCCCCAGGCTGGTGCCCCCCCGTGCTGTTGCCTTACGGTATCAGAACTTCATCCAGGTGTCTGGCCACGTACTCTAGCCTCCTCTCAGCGATCCTGAGGGTGGGAGCCAAGGGGAGCTGCTCCGGGAGCTTCCCGAGGCTGTGGAACAGCGAGAGCAGGTAGCTGAGTGCAGGCTCTAAGGGGTGCTTTATGCTGCAGAGCTGAAGGTCCAGGGTTCAAATCCCGCTGGGAACCCGAGGTGGGGGTGGGGCCATTACACAGGTGCTGCCGGATCCTACTCACCGTACCAGAAAAGCCAGCCTTCCTCCTGAACTCTCCACCTCACCTCCCTGGTGTGCACGGGGCTGCTCCCATCAAACATTTTCTCGCCCTCTTGGGAGGGGAGGATGGTCCAGTCCAGTCGACACAATCTACCGCCCCCCTCCCAGGTTAAATGAGCCGCATGATGCTAGAGGAAGGAATGACCCATTGTATGATGCATGGGGGTGGATTAGAGATGGCAACTTCGGCTGGGTGGGGATGAATTGCATGATTCTAAGGAGAATAGTTGCTTGCCTGGTCTATAGGTCGGGGCAGGGGAGGGATTACTAGGGCTACTGCCCCTGGGGGGGGGGTTGAGCTGCATGACACGAGAGGAGGGGACTGACCCACTGCAGATTTATGGAGGGGGGCATTGCTTACTATGTCCCTAGGGATGCACAAGCCTCCTCCAACTCGTCCTCACAGCGTCCAAAACCTGCCAGAAGTGAGACATAAAGGAGACGTTGAGCTGCTTGGGCACCCTCAGCTTCCTAGCGCCCCAGAGCCCCAGATTTCGGGGCACCCTGTGAACGGAGCCCCAGCCAGTGCCTCTGCACGACTGTGGGCATGACTGTGCCTTCGCAGGAAGAGGGGAGGCAGGAGGGGGAATAGACCCTATTTCTCTGCTTTGCGTGGGGCCCGAGTCTGCCAGCGCAGCTGTGGGGTCAGGGGCTGCTTACCTTTCGGTTTCTTCCTTTTGTCCCTGTGCCTCGTCTTCCTCGGAGAAGCCTGCCACACACAGAGAAAGCAGCAGGGTTATAAGAGAACTCCAATAAAACGGGGATAACAATGAGCCAGAGGTGATTGCCATGTGGGGCCAGGGGGCAGTTTTTCCTTGTGGGAGAGTATTGCACTAGGAGGCATCATGGGTAGGCATTGTGCTTTCCTATGATGCAGCCAATATAGGACACACAGCACAACCCATAACAGGGGTCACTGGGATTATCCAGGTTTCAGAGTAGCAGCCGTGTTAGTCTGTATCCGCAAAAAGAAGAACAGGAGGACTTGTGGCACCTTAGAGACTAACAAATTTATTAGAGCATAAGCTTTTGTGGACTACAGCCCACTTCTTCGGATGCATATAGAATGGAACATATATTGAGGAGATATATATACACACATACAGAGAGCATGAACAGGGATCCAGGGGTTGGAGGAACAGGAATTGCTGGTACCAGGAGCCTGCAGAGTTTAGAAGCATTGCAGGAGAGAGCTTCTAAAACTCTGCAGGTTTAAGGACTGCAGGGTATGCAACTAACCACATATACCATGCACCGAATTCAGACCTTGGGGGAGAAATCCAACATCTGGACAGCAGTGTTTCCTATATATACATATTTAGGGAATGCATGAGAGAGGGGTTTTATCTGCATGCATTTGGGATGGCCATGCTACTCCTGAGTGGTGAAGCCATGAATGAGTTATGCAAATCCTCCCACAGAAGTGCGGCTAGAACCCCTATATCATCCTTAAACGGCAGCTGTTTTATACCCCAAAAAACCCCAGTTTGGCATTAGTTCAGCCCACTGGCCTGGGAGCTGCTGAGCACTGATGGGCTCTTGATGGCGACCTTAGGATCATCCTCAGGCCCATTTGGGTGAGTGGTGCTGGTTCTGGTGGCCAGCACTAGGCTAGTCCTGCAGGGAGGGGTGGCATCTGACTCGGAGGCTGGAGAAAGCCGCTATCTAACATTTGAGGCTGCTGCTGCTGCTTCTTAGCATCTGCACAACGTGCCGCAAGTGGCACATGACCAGGATTCATCAATGAATTTGGTCTGTTGGTTGGATCATTAGCTTCCCCAGCCCAGCCTGGGTACTGATGGGGTCAGGGAGTCCAATGTGAACATTGATCCAGCTCCCCCGCCCCAGGCTGCCGAGATGCCATTTGACAAAGGAATAGAAGTGCTGTTGCTGGGTCTGGGTCTCTGCCCAGCCCAGCAGCAGTCATTGGGATATGGTGACTTGTAGATCCCACTTCCTGTCACCACACCTGCCAGCCCCAATAGCCCTATACAACGTAAGCTCATGACATTCTCTCCCTCCCTCAATGTGGAGGAAGATATGCATAGCTCCCCCCCCCCCACCAGTTATGAATTGCACAAACTGGTTTTTAGAATAAACTAAAATCAAGTTTATTAACTACAAAAGGTAAATTTCAAGACATTATCAGGGATAGCAAACAGATCAAAGCAGATTACTGAGCAAATCAAACAAAACACGCAACCTAAGCTTAATACGCTAAATTAACTGGTTAATAGTAGAAAGCAACAGAGGGTCCTGTGGCACCTTTAAGACTAACAGAAGTATTGGGAGCATAAGCTTTCATAGGTAAGAACCTCACTTCTTCTGATACTTGGTTAATAGTAGCACATTCTCACCCTAAATGTTGTTTTGTGCAGGTTGCAAAGTTTCTTGAAGGTCAACTGCACGCATTGCAGCTTAAATATCCAGGTATTCCTTTCACAGGCTAGATCTTTCCCCCTGGGCTCAGCCCCCGCCCTCCTCCCCCTCAGTTTAGTTCCTTTGTTTCTCCAGGTGTTTTCAGCAGTCTTCCTTTTTGGGCAGGGAGGTGGTGGAGAAGAACCTAGATTAACTCACTTCCAAGCCTTCAATAGGATTTGGATTTGACAGGAATCCTTTGTCTCCCAATTTGACCCCCACCCCCAACTCCCTCCTAGTGGAAAAATACCACCACTCCAAAATGATGTCCAGTACCAGGTGACATGATCACATGACCCTGCAGTGTCAAAGCAGCATCCCAGGAAACTTCTCAGGAAGGAGGAAGTTTAGTATCTTCAAAGTCCTAATGGCCCATCCAGGCGGATTGCCTACTGTTTGGTGGGCATTCCCCTGGTGCAAGCACTTTTGTAATTGATACAGAGCCCGTATTCCTAACTTCAGATACAGAAATGATACATCCATACAAATAGGATAATCACATTCAGTAAATCAGAACCTTTCCAATGATATCTCACATGACCCATCTTGCATAAAACATACCTTAGTTATGCCATATTCATAGAACAATATTTCTATGAAGAATATAGGGCGTAATGTCACAGCGGTGAAGAAGCATGTGGACAAGGGCGATCCAGTGGATATCGTGTACCTGAACTTTCAGAAAGCCTTTAAGAAGATCCCTCCACAAAAGTTCTTAAGCAAAGTAAGTTGCCAGGGGATAAGAGGGAAGGTCTTCTCATGGACCAGTAACTGGTTTTAAAGATGGGAAACAAAAGGTAGGAATAAATGGGGAGTTTTTGGAAGAGAGATAAATAGCAACGTCCCCCAAGGATCTGTACCGGGACCAGAGTTGTTCAACATATTCATCAATGATCTAGGAAAGGGGGGAAACAGTGAAGTGGCCAGATTTGCAGATGATACAAAACTAAAGATCATTCAGTCCAAAGCTGAATATACCCTCCTTGTTCCTAGATGTAGAACTCTGTGTTGGGCTGTATGAAATCACATTTTGTTTGAATGGGCCCCATTTGCCAAACAAACTCTCCAGAACTCTCTGTATGACTGCCCTGTCCTCATTGTTATTTCCCATTCTGCCAATCTTTGTGTCATCAGCACATTTTTATCAGCAGCAATTTTATATTTACGTCCAGGCTACACCTGAGGGCAGGTTGCTGCTCTGGCATCTGGCAGGCGCTGATGTCGTCTCTAGGTCAGAATGGGGCTGCCCTCCTGCAATCTCCCGCTAGCCTGTGAGCTGTCAATGCTGTGCTTACATCAGGAGATAGGACGTGGCAACAGCCCAAGGGGGCTGAGCTGCTGAGCTCAGAACTAGGCAGGAGAGAGGGCATCAGATTTCCCAGGAAAACCCTGGGTCTTTTCCGAGCTTTATGACTCTCAATCCCCCAGGCAAGGGACGTTTTTTCCCTACTTGTGAAGCAGAATCTCCCAGCCTGAAGTGATAATCTAGTGTTACAAGTGCAGAAAAACTTTCACGGTATCGCCTGCCCAAGCATTCCAAACCCATGAGCTGGGCCCCACCAAAATCATGAGATTGACTTCAAAATAACGATATCTTAAAACAATTCATCTGGGGAACTCTTCATTTGCCTTCTGGTGTCTGAGCCGCTAGGGTGCACTCAATTGACATTTTCCAGCTTCTCTTTGCAACCATGAGGGCTTAAAATGTGCTAACAAATGAAATGAAATGAAATGAAATCAAATAAAAAGCCGAGATTCTCAGATAAATCACTTCACTCCAGCAGTGGGAGCTTTAAGAAAACCACCCTATATCATCAGATAATAAAGATCCTTACCTCTTATCTAACGCTTTCAGTCAGTGGATCTCAAAGCACTTTACAAAGGAGGTCTGTAGCATTAGCCCCCTTTTAGAGATGGGAAACTGAGGCACAGAGAAGAACAGTGACTTACCCAAGGTCACCCAGCAAGACAGTAGCAGAGACAGGACTAGCACTTAAGTCTCCTGAGTTCCGGCTAGTGCTCTAGCCACTAGGCCACAGTACATTTGAAGTAAGGGGTCATAGTCAGTACATTCCTGTGGTGAGTGGTGGTTATTTTGGGCTCTCCCAATGCCATGGTTGTTGAAGTGACACATTTTGACCTGTGAGCTGTGCTGGCACAGGGGCATCATTGTTAAAACGAGTTTCTCACAGCAGGTTCTTGTTAGGCCTGAACCCAATTAACTGGACCATGTCTCCGATGTCCCGTTGGGAAAGTTTAAAAGCCACTGACGGCCTTGCAGTGCACTGACATACTGGGATTTTCAGAAAGCCTTTGACAAGATCCCTCCCTAAAGGCTCTTAAGCAAAGTAAGCTGTCCTGGGATAAGAGGGAGGGTCCTCTCATGGATCAGTAACTGGTTAAAAGATAGAAAACAAAGGGTAGGAATAACTAATCCATTTCTCAGAATGGAGAGAGGTAAATAGTGGTGTCCCCCAGTGGTCTGTACTGGGACTTTTGAAGTGATAATCAAGATAGCCCAGTTTTTTCTCTTACTTAATTGGTCTCTCAGAGTTGGTAAGACAACTCCCACCTGTCTCTGTATGTGTATATATATCTCCTCAATATATGTTCCATTCTATGCATCCGAAGAAGTGGGCTGTAGCCCACGAAAGCTTATGCTCAAATAAATTTGTTAGGCCTGGTCTACACTAGGCGTTTATGTCGAAGTTAGCGCCGTTAAATCGAATTAACCCTGCACCCGTCCACACTGCGATGCTATTTAGTTCGACATAGAGGTCTCTTTAATTCGACTTCTGTACTCCTCCCCGACGAGGGGAGTAGCGCTAAATTCGACATGGCCATGTCGAATTAGGCTAGGTGTGGATGGAAATCGACGCTAATAGCTCCGGGAGCTATCCCACAGTGCACCACTCTGTTGACGCTCTGGACAGCAGTGCGAGCTCGGATGCTCTGACCAGCCACACAGGAAAAGCCCCGGGAAAATTTGAATTTGAATTCCTTTTCCTGTCTGGCCAGTTTGAATCTCATTTCCTGTCTGGACATCGTGGCGAGCACAGCAGCACTGGCAACGATGCAGAGCTCTCCAGCAGTGATGGCCATGCAGTCTGGGAATAGAAAGAGAGCCCCAGCATGGACTGATCGTGAAGTCTTGGATCTCATCGCTGTGTGGGGCGATGAGTCCGTGCTTTCCGAGCTGCGATCCAAAAGAAGGAATGCAAAGATCTACGAGAAGATCTCTAAAGACATGGCAGAGAGAGGATACAGCCGGGATGCAACGCAGTGCCGCGTGAAAATCAAGGAGCTGAGACAAGGCTACCAGAAGACCAAAGAGGCAAACGGACGCTCCGGATCCCATCCCCAGACATCCCGTTTCTACGAGGCACTGCATTCCATCCTCGGTGCTGCCGCCACCACTACCCCACCAGTGACCGTGGACTCTGAGGATGGGATACTGTCCACGGCCGGTTCCTCAGACATGTTAGGGGACGGGGAAGATGAGGAAGGAGATGAGGAGGGCGAGGCAGTTGGCAGCTCTCACAACGCTGATTTCCCTGACAGCCAGGATCTCTTCATCACCCTTACAGAGATCCCCTACGAAGCGTCCCCAGCCATTACCCCGGACACAGAATCTGGTGAAGGATCAGCCAGTAAGTGTTGTAAACATCTAAACATTTATTTTTAACAAAACAGGAATATTAACAATTAAAAGAATGGGTTGTTCATGATTAGTGTGCCCTAGGCGCTTAACGGTTTAGTAAGGGGCAGTGCAAGTTTTGAAAAGAAATCTAGCAATGTCCGGTTTTCAGTGATTGTCCTGCACAAGCCGCTCTACTGTGTATTCCCTGCTACTGCAGCTACAGTAAAATGCGGTCTATATGTGCGGGGATAGAGCAGTAATCCTCCTGGGACATCTCGATGAAGCTCTCCTGGAGGTAACTTGAAAGCCGTTGCATGAGGTTCTTGGGGAGAGCGGCCTTATTGGGTCCTCCGAAGTACGACACGTTGCCGCGCCACGAGATTATCAGGTACTCGGGGATCATTGCTCTGCACAGCAGGGCGGCATACGGCCCTGGTCTTTGGAGGCTTTCCCGGAGCATTCTCTCTTTGTCGCTCTCGGAGATCCTCATCAGGGTGATGTCGGCCATGGTGACCTGCTTTTAATTAGGTAGGGGAATGTTAGTGTTGGGACTGCTTTCCCGTTCCTTTACAGAACTGTCACCGCTGGTTTGCAGCCACGCGGTGGAGGCGGGAGAGGGGCAGCCGAAAGGGATCATTCCCGGGGACAGCCGCGAGGGGGTGGGACAGGGGCAGAGTTCCCGCTTGCCGGATTGCTGGCAGCAGGGACTGACATTGATTTAAATGTGAAATGAGGCCAGTGGTAATATAAAAGTTTTAAACTGCCACAAGTGTACGGCTTACCATGTCTGCCTGCAACAGAAATTCCGTTGTGCTGCCTCGCTTCTCAAATGTGCTGTTCAAGACCCCAGGCACAGAATGCGAAGGCCGAGAATTCGACCTTGTGCTGAGTGCGCATGTGAAAGGTGCTGTGCATGGTCTTGTTCACAGAGAAAGACTATGTTCTTTGTTCACAACTACATTTATCTTTCAGAGGAATTCACTCCCTTTTTCCCATTTCCACAGCCCCGTCTGCGACTGTCTCACAACCTAGCCTGGAATCACACTCCCAGAGGCTAGCGCGGATTAGGCGTAGGAAGAAGAGGACACGGGAGGACATGTTCTCTGAGCTTATGGCCTCTTCCCAAGCCCAGGCAGCACAGCAGACCCAGTGGCGGGAGAACTTGACCCGAATGCACCAAGCCAACATGGATCGGGAGGAGAGGTGGCGGCAGGAAGACCAGCAGGCGACTCAAACGCTGCTTGGACTACTGAGGGAGCAAACGGACACGCTCCAGCGCCTTGTGGATGTTCTGCAGGAACGGAGGCAGGAGGACAGAGCCCCGCTGCAGTCCATCTCTAACCGCCCTCCCCCGCCACCAAGTCCCATACCCACCTCACCCAAAGTGCAAAGAAGGAGAGGCGGCAGAGTCCCTGCTAACTCTCACTCCACCCCTGCAGAGAGCTCTAGTAGCAGAAGGCTCTCATTTCCCAAAATTTGAAAAGTTCTTTCCTTCCCGCCTGACACAAGCCCACGTCCAAGTTTCACCTCCCAATGCCATGTGTAGTTGATAATAAAAAATTCGTTTCTGTTAACTACTGTTTCAATCATGTTCTTTTGGAGGAGGAGGGGAAAGGGGGTTGGAAATTGGACAGGACAGTCTCCTTTGGCAGGGTACATAGTCGGGGGCAGGCACAGCAGCAGGGCACATACACAGTGCAGTGATGCAGTGACTAGTTGCCCCGGTTAGTCTGGGAGGTTGTTTTGATGTAATGTTGGGGGGGGTGGGTTGCTCTGTGACTTTGTGGCGGGGGAGGGCAGTTACAGATCTTAAGCGCCGGTCCTTAGACAGGATCACAGAGCCACACAGCATGGGATCTGTAACTGTCCTCCCCCTGCCACAAAGTCAAATAGACCTCCCATACACACAGTCCCGATCAGGAGGGGTGACAGGCTCCGTTGAAACAAGCATCCCACCGCAGCGGAGCCTGTCAATCCTTGAGTTTAGAAGCTGCATTCGCATCACAACACTAGACCCGCCCCGCACCACAGTCTGCGTCCCAGTTTTAAAAAATTCCCGCTAAAACAGTATTAAAGAAAACGGTGTGCTTTAACAAAGTAGAACTATTTTTATTTCGACACGTGTGTTGGAGGGGGGGTGAAGGGGGTATGTAACTGGATAGGATAGTCAACATTACCTGGGTAAAGAAACGGGGGCAGGTTTAGCTTCTCAGTACACAAACTATAAAATCACAGGTTACCCTGCTCACTCAGGAACTTTGCTTTCAAAGCCTCCCGGATGCACAGCGCTTCCCGCTGGTCTCTTCTAATCGCCCGGCTGTCTGGCTGTGAGTAATCACCAGCCAGGCTATTTTCCTCAACCTCCCACCCCGCCATAAAGGTCTCCCCCTTGCTCTCACAGAGATTGTGGAGCACACAGCAAGCTGCTATAACAATGGGGATATTGGTTTCGCTGAGATCACAGCGAGTCAGTAAGCTTCTCCATCTCCCCTTGAGACGGCCAAAAGCACACTCCACCACCATTCTGCACTTGCTCAGCCGGTAGTTGAAGAGTTCTTTTTCAGTGTCCAGGGCGCCAGTATAGGGCTTCATGAGCCAGGGCATTAGCGGGTAGGCTGGGTCCCCGAGGATGACTATAGGCATCTCCACATCCCCAACAGTTATTTTGTGGTCCGGGAAGTAAATACCTTGTTGCAGCCGTCTAAACAGACCAGAGTTCCTGAAAACACGAGCGTCATGAACCTTGCCCGGCCATCCCACGTAGATGTTGGTAAAACGTCCCCTGTGGTCCACCAGTGCTTGCAGCACCATGGAAAAGTATCCCTTTCGGTTAATGTACTGGGTGGCCTGGTGGTCCGGTGCCAGGATAGGGATGTGAGTTCCATCTATGGCCCCACCGCAGTTTGGGAATCCCATCGCTGCGAAGCCATCTATGATCGCCTCCACGTTTCCCAGGGTCACTACCTTTGGCAGCAGTACATCAACGATTGCCTTCGCTACTTGCATCACAACAACCCCCACGGTAGATTTGCCCACCCCAAACTGGTTCGCGACTGACCGGTAGCTGTCTGGCGTTGCAAGCTTCCACAGGGCTATGGCCACTCGCTTCTGTACACTCAGTGCAGCTCGCAACCGGGTGTCACTGCGCTTCAGGGCAGGGGACAGCAACTCACAAAGTTCCAGGAAAGTTCCCTTCCGCATGCGAAAGTTTCGCAGCCACTGGGATTCATCCCAGACCTGCAGCACTATGCGGTCCCACCACTCAGTGCTTGTCTCCCGTGCCCAGAATCGCCGTTCCACGGCATCAACATGACCCATTGCCACTGTGATGTCCTCGGCGCTGGGTCGCCTGCTTTCTGACAGGTCTGTGCTACTCTCAGACTTCAGGACATCACCGCGGTGCCGTAGCCTCCTTGCCTGACTTTTCTGCATCTGCCTCAGGGAAACCTTTATGATAAGCTGCGAGACGTTGAGAGCGGCCACAACTGCAGCGATGGTCGCAGCGGGCTCCATGCTCGGAGTACAGTGGCGTCCGCGCTGTCAATGACTGGAAAAGCGCGCGAACTGTTTTCCCGCCGGCGCTTTCAGGGAGGGAGGGCGGGAGTGATGGACGGATGACGACAGTTTCCCAAAAGCACCCTCGACTCATTTTGTTACCCAGAAGGCATTGCCGGCTACACCCAGAATTCCAATGGGCAGAGGGGACTGCGGGAACTGTGGGATAGCTGACCACAGTGCACCGCTTCGAATGTCGACGCTATCACCGTTAGTGTGGACGCACAAAGTCGAATTACTGTCCTTAGTGTGGACACACACGTTCGACTTTGCAATATCGATTACAAAAATTCGATGCAAGTAAAATCGAACTACTCTCGTAGTGTAGACAAGGCCTTAGTCTCTAAGGTGCCACAAGTACTCCTGGTTTTTCTATCCTACTTGTTGCTTGGAGGTAATGAATTATTCATTTGATCTTATAATCAATATTTTAACTTGGAATATACCTGTAAATGCCAATTAGAGGCTGCTCTGCATTTTAATCTGAGCAAAACAAGTCTGTATTTGCATGCTCTTTTCAGACATGTTGTTCTTTGTGATTTTGCTGAATTTAAAGTATTCATGAAAACTGGAGGATTCAAGAACAGAGCCTCTTCTTACTGGATCACTATATATGGAGTGATCCCAGCAGGGACAAAATGCCACAGGTATGTCTTATATTAGGTAGCAGCAAATGTTCTATCATCGCTAGCTGGGGTGGTCGGGGCAGTAAGGAACAACCCATGAATGGAGCCACGAGCTCGGTCTGCGGCCCTGTCTCTCTCTGTGGATGTGTCCTGCCAGCCCAATGGGGCCTGGTCAGAACAGGGGGCCTCTGGCCACCCTCCCACCCTCCCTTCCTTCCTTCCATGGGGCTGTGTCCAGGCAAGCTCTGCTGAGAGTGTAGGATGGCTGCTGGGGGGTTGCGGGGGGGGGGTGTCCTCCTACCATCCTGCTTCTCCTGGAGAAACTGTGCTGGGTCGCCATGGCCATCCAGATGACCAGGACCAGAAGGACGCAGGTGTACAGCACCCAGGAGCTGTCCCAGCAGGCCCAGAACCAGCTCTGCGTGATCCCCATCCTCGTGCTGGGGAGGACGGTCTGGACACTGGGCTCCCTGCTGGTGCTGCCACTGGATCTCTCCCGAGAGGCTGTTTGTTCCAGTGACGCATCATAAAGGGCCAGGACCAGGCGGGTCCTGACATCACAAAGGGACTGCACGCATCAGAGGTGAGCAAGACCCTCAGCTCCCTATAGCCCCTCCCCCGTGTTAGGGGGCTTATGTTTTTACCCTTTTACTTTCCTGGTTCTTCTCGCATGAACAGAGCAACAATACCCAAAGTTCAAAGGCACAAACAATTTGATGTTTATTGGGGTAAACTTTTAGCAAGCTGAATTTTAGTTGCCGTTCTATTTTCAGGTACCATGGTAGCTGTTACACAGGTGCTGGCCTCCTCGTTGAGCATTTTGCGTTTTCGTACACATTTTCCACCCCTGTCAGCCTTTTGAAGCCATCCCCCACCCACGTCATGCTAGCAACAAGACACACAACACAGACAAACAACGCAAAACACAGATTCATAGTATTCTGGGTTATTCTTTCGCTGGCGCCAGCATGCTTGTAGAGTGTCTGAAAAACAAAAGAAACAATTTTTACCCCCTTTGGTGGGGACAGATTATTGCTTAATAATAATACCAATTCCTTTTACAAATGTCCTTGCTAATTGCAGGAAAAACAGAATTACCTTTAGGCTGTTCTTATTTTCTTTTATAGTCAGGCTAGTGAATTACCCCACTCACTGGTCATTTATGAAATTTATGAGGTGGCGTGCCTCAGTTTCCCCTCTTGTACAACAGACCAGGTTTGCAATGTTTTTTTTTGCTGTACCAAGCTTTACGTTTATTTTCAGGGAATAGCTGAGAGACAGCTTTAGATTTTGGCTTTGTACCCCCCCCCCATTAGGGTTAACCTGTCCCCCTTATTTTCAGGCTTGACTTGTTTTTTCACCTCCCTCTTCTGGAGGGCCATAATCTGAGTCTTCTAGTAGCTTGTTTGCTGACCAGATGGATTTATTATTTCCAAATTTTTTGTGCTGCTACTTATGGGTAGTTTTCTTCTTCCCCCATCAGTTAGGTAATTTGCATTTACACAGAGGCTTTCTTGGCTTGCCTCTGGATCCAAAGCGATCAGCAGCTCAGAGACTTAAAAAGGAAGAACAGGAGGACTTGTGGCACCTTAGAGACTAACAAATTTATTAGAGCATAAGCTTTCGTGGACTACAGCCCACTCTCCTGTTCTTCTTTTTGCGGATACAGACTAACACGGCTGCTACTCTGAAACCTGTCTTAAAAGGGACACATTTCACTTCCACCAGAGTTCTCATTACTTTTCACTTTCATCTCCTGCTTTAAAACACACAGAGATTTGAAAAAGAAAGCACAATTTATTGTGGCTTCTTTTGGAGCCCTAATAGGATTTTAATTAAGTACCACGTTTTGTTTGAATTTCTTTTACCTCTTTTCCAATATACACTGCACATGTCCTGGGAAATAGTTTAACCTCCATAACATTATATTAGCCCTTTTAATTTTACACAAGGTGTAACTGCCTTCCTGTGCTTGCAGAGTTTTCATGCACCCCCACCAAAGCGACAGTCCAATCCCCCAGAGCCCCCCCAAGGCTCAGTGTTCCCATCATTGCTCCCCTTTTCCTTTTCCTATGCATGCACAAAACTATTTTTGCCTAACATTTTTTGCACTGATTACTTTTTTTTTTTTTTTTTTTTACACAACTGTACCCCGATTACGCTCCCATCTTGTACAACCAGAGACAGCCAGGGGCAGTCAAGTTTAGTTCCAATAGAAACCCCTGACATTCCTTTAGTGATTTTGATCACATTACCCAATAGTTAAATAATTTGATTAGATTATTTCTCCGCCTGCTGCCTGCAGCAGTCCCCTATAGACCATTTCTGTGGGAAAAGGGCCCATTTTTTCTCAGAATAGCTGTAAAGGTTTATGGGGACAGAAGCATCGTGTTGGTAGTAGCCACTCTTCCTGACCCCCGGTATAATTTAATTACCAAGCTTCCGTCCAATGGGATTGCACAGAGTTGCACATACAGTTACATTTATAGAACTGGGTTTTATTATTAAACCAAAAACTTGCTTCTTGTAACACCACAACTGTTACCTGTACCATTTTCACAACTCCCAAATGTTTCCTTTCCTCCAAACCCTGTATTATTAATTTTTGTAAAAGGTATTTGTAACTTTTTACTTACTTTTTTAAATCACTTACTCCTACATTTAGTTTTTGAAGGTAGCGCACTTTGTTTTTAACAGCTCAGCCACCAAGTACAATTATTGCCACACAGCCGCCTTAACCTGTGCTGTCTTTACCCTGAGACTGTTCAAAGGGCAGTAAAACATTTGTCTCCATGGTTGCCCATGGATCTGTTCCTCCAAAAATTCCAGTGGACTACAGCAGACCTTCGTCGTACTTTGTCCCAAACAAAACAAACCACCAAAAACATTTCACATAAGTATCCAAAGTCCCCTCCACTAAAACTTCAGAAAAACAAAAGTGTGGACAGGCCGGGGGAGAGGAGGGGGAAGAGGTGGAAAGAAACCAATGAAGCCGGTCAGGGCAGTTTAAAGTACAGGCTCCCAGCAGCAAATTAAGTAAACTGAGAGAAAGAAGAAGGAAAAGAAGAAAAGGATATAGTTAGTGCTGAACCAAGAGTAGACTCCCCGGGTTGGAACAGTTGGGAACCCTTCCCCCCAGGTTCTCAGCCTGGCTCTGGGAGAAGAGTGGGGGTCGTTACCTGCTCCTGGAAACCCGGCCATTTTTCAGGTTGAAACCTTTTCTTTTTTCCTCCACTTCCCCAGGACCAAGTCCCAGCTCCTGTCTCTAAAGCTGGTCTGTTAACTCTGCTTCTGACTCTAAACCCTGATGGGCCAAATCATCTTTAACCCCCGAACTACTCTACACCCCTTCAGCAGCCCTGGCTGAAACAGCACCAACCTTGAAAGTTTACTGGCAGCTTCCCATAATGCTGCCCGTACTTCAAACCTCTCACAAGTGGGCTGAAGTGCCTCCTTTCCCTGGAGGGCGTCCAGTCCCCATGGGCAGGGACCTTCTTCCACTACCCATATACCAAAGGAGGGGGGGCTCCTCAGCCACCCCCCATCCCTCTGGGTCCCCTAACACTGCATCCATTTCCTTTTTAATCTCATCCCAGGCTGACCGCTGCTCCTGGTATGGGCCCTGGTTCTTCCTTATCCATTTATCCAAAAAATCCTTTTCCCTGGCTTGCCAGAACCTGCAACTACCATCACGAGAGTTCGCTATACCCCCTCCAAGCAGAGCTGCGTGGACTGCATCCGAGTCACGGCACCAAGATGTTAGGGGGCTTATTCCTTCACCCTCTCACTTCCCTGGTCCTTCTCGCATGAACAGAGAGCAACAATACCCGAAGTCCAAAGGCGCAAACAATTCGATGTTTATTGGGGTGAACTTCCAGCAAGCATGATTCCAGTTTCCTTCCTCAGTGTCCCCCTTCCCAGCTCTGACACCACAGAGCCATCCCTGTTCCCATTCACTGTTCCTATTCCCTCCTTAGCAAAACATGATTCCAATTCCCCCACCCCCATTCCCTGTTCCCATTCGCCCCCCCCCCCCTTACTTCCTGATTGACTGCAGACTATATAGTAAAACTTGAGTTGTGCTTAGCTATACCTTAACCAATCATGTTACTGAAATTTAACTAACCAATTCTAGCATACTGTAACATGGTTCTTTAACCAATTATATCCCACCACCTTAACAAACCCAACAAAATTAATTATACAGCAGACAGAAACAATTACAGAACCAAACAGACCATGCAAATAAACATACAAAACAATACAGAAGCAAGAATTTTACACCCCAGCTATTGATAAGTGAGTTCTTGCCAGACAGGATGCTATTAAACTAAGTTTCCTTTTACCTCTTCTAGGCTCTTCCCTTTCTCCGGAGGTGACAGGAATATCAGGACAGGATTGGATTCCTAACAGCCAATAGCACCTTATTTCCATGGGACTAGTCTGGGATGTGAGGATGTGACCGGTCACTTCTCAGCGTAGGGCTGCCTCTGCTGCTTAGCCGAAGGCCTCACTTAGCCTAAGAGCAGAGCCTCAGACTGTCCCTTACACCTAAAAAAAAAGAATTAAAATCACTTTTTTTCTACCTCGATAACTAGCTAAGTGATCAGAATACACCTAAATTCTTAAAGTCTAGGCCTTTGCAGACAGGCCTGAATATCTCTGTCCTAACACCCAGCACCCCATGTAGGAACTTAGAGACGGTGACCGAGTCACCCCGTAACCTTCTCTTCATTAAGCGAAAGAGATTGAGCTCGGGGAGTCTCTCACTAAGAGGCAGGTTTCTAACCTTTGAATCATTCTTGAGGCTTTTTTCTGACTTCTCTTTCATTGAGAACATCCTTCTGGAATAACAAGGAGTCTGGTGGCACCTTAAAGACTAACAGATTTATTTGGGCATAAGCTTTCGTGGGTAAAAACCTCACTTCTTTAGCTGCATAGAGTGAAAGTTACAGCTGCAGGCATTATATACTGACACATGGAGAGCAGGGAGTTACTTCGCAAGTGGAGAAGCAGTGTTGACAGGCCAATTCAATCAGGGTGGATGTAGTCCACTCCCAATAATAGATGAGGAGGTGTCAATTCCAGGAGAGGAAAAGCTGCTTCTGTAGTGAGCCAGCCACTCCCAGTCCCTCTTCAAGCCCAGATTAATGGTGTTAAATTTGCAAATGAATTTTAGTTCTGCTGTTTCTCTTTGAAGGCTGTTTCTGAAGTTATTTTGTTCAATGATAGTGACTTTTAAATCTTTCACTTACTGGCTTATGTATGTCACCATTCCTGATGTCCGCCAGGATTTGCGGGTGCGGCATTTTGCTGCCCTTGGCGGCAATTCGGCAGTGGTGGGGTCCTTCCGCGTTCTGGGTCTTCGGCGGCAATTCTGCGGCGGGTCCTTCACTCGCTCCGGGACCCGCCGCCGAAGTGCCCCGAAGTGTTGTACTTAAAGTACTGCACAGGATCTTTTCAGGGGGAATAAGGCAAAATGCCACATTTATTAGTAATACATGTATTCATTAACACTGTATCATATGCATATAATATATTACACTTACACTCACACACACACACAAACACACTCCGTCTTGTTGTTACCAATTAGTTGCTCCCCTTAACTGCACTGGCCAGGTGAGTTAGATGGGGGAGGGGGTGGAGCCAGGCTTCTGCCGATCCGGATCGATGCTCCCATGTTGACAAGACGAGACCCGGGGTCCTGTGCAAGACACCTCACTTTTATAGCAGCTTTCCTCTTATGCAAATCTAGACCAGATTCAAACTCTGTGTCTGTGTCCATTGGTCCTTTGTGCTGCTTTCTTTTGAGTGTTGTTCCAATGCTGCAAAGAGGGTGTTTCCAAAAAGAAGGTGCTTGCTTCTAACCCCCGAGGCCCTCGGTATGTCTGCTTGTTTTTAATGAGCCCACTTGACACGTTTTATTGTTCTTGGGTCTGGCTCCCAGCCCCTCTCCAACAGTTGAGGCTGTCTGGAGGTGCTGCCTTCCATGCCTTGCTCATCCACACCTCATTCATTCAACAGGGCAATTGATTAAAAGTGGGGGGGGGGGGGAGAGCTCTTGTTCTACTGCTAGCAAAAAGAAATTTTTCTTCTATCTTATTCTATCCTTAGGGCCTATAATATTATACCAAGGGCAATGCAAAATTTCTAAATGAGGCTTTGATACAAAGTCCCATGAAAACAGAGTTCACACGTGGGTAGACCCACCACATGGTTACATGAAGAGGCACAATGTAAAGTCATATGAAAATTATCAGAGATTTATCTACATTGTCCCCCTTTTGACCTCTCAAGAACAATTCTTGAGTGGTCACCATATAAATCTTTTGTATTTGTTGCAAACAAACCAAACAATTATAACCAGGTGAATATAACTAAAACCATTACAATTGACTAAACACCAGATATAACATAAACACAAATGCAAACAATTATAATAATTGGAAATACAACAAAACCATTACCATTACAATAATTGGGTACATTGACAAACAAAATGAAGCCCAAGTTTGATGCTGCAATAGCCATCAAACAATAAAAGTCACTGAGGTCAGGACCTTCTTAAGCACACACAACAAATAAGATTTTGTAGGAGTACCACAGTTGTTATGCAAGGTTAAGCTGATTTGGACTTAAACTAACATTCAGTTGCTAAAATGTTGTAGAATTCCCTATTTTTAACAGTAGCAGCCGTGTTAGTCTGTATCCGCAAAAAGAAGAACAGGAGTACTTGTGGCACCTTAGAGACTAACAAATTTTTAACAGTTGTTCTCAGAGGTTTCTGGGGACCTGAAAGATGGGGCCATACAATTATGGGCCAAGGTCTTACAGGTTATGGGGGCCCAAGAACTACCCTTCAGGGCTTGGGGAAATAGAATCAGAGTGCATAGAGGAAAGTGTGGAATTAATAATAATACAAGCAAATGTAACTAACAATACAAATGTATCAAGAACAAAAATCAACAACAAAATGATTATTAGAGAACCTGACAAAACAAAACAAAATAACCCTGATGCACTGGGGACCAAAGTCTTTTGGACACAAGGGGTGATTGATAAGTTGGATGGAGATGGGGGAAGAAGAGAGAGGAAAAGACATTTGCCCTCCACCCCCCCATTGGGGACACTACAGTCCGTATATATTATGTGAGCTGCCAACCCCAACACAACAACATCCCCCCATACTCTGTATGTTCCCCCCAATGACTGACACCTGACTCCTTGAATCGTTTGTACCGTCTCTATTTTTAAATATCCCCTCTCTCTCTGGACCCAATGCTAGCACAGGACACCACTAGAGACAGACACAGAACATGCAACACAGAACACTGAACACAGACTTTGTCATGACACTATAACCATGGTATTTTATAACTCTTCAGCTGGTACCAGCTCTCCTGATGTTCTGGTTCAGAGCCTGAAAGATAGAAGCTTGGAAACAAATTAGCACAGTGCTTCCACCATGGCAGAACCTGCTTAGTCTCTGCCACAGTGTGTTTGGTACTTGGGGCTGCACAAATGCTAATTAAGTGGTGCATTTCTTGTGAGTGTAAATCCTCCCTTTCTCTCAGTAAAAGGGCGTTAACTCTTCATTTAGAAAAAAAATTCTGTTTTAAAATCTCCAGCCATTTTGCCATGGCCTGGAGATCTGAGGCAGAAGCAGGCACTGTTGTTAACTGTTTCAATGGCATTTTGGCCCTGGGAGGAGGAATTTACCCAAATATTCCAAATATCCCCCTTCCCAATCTCCAGAGGGGTCCCAAAGGTCTGCCCCCTTCTGGGGTCACAAATGTTTCTTCTCCTGATGTTACTGCTGCTGTAAGATTTGAGAGTGCTGTTTTAACTCTCTGTACCCAACCTGTTTTTCAGTTTCTCTATATGTTGCTTGCCTGGGCCCGATCCTGCTTTTTCCAATAAACAGTTCCTTTCCATGGGCACAAGTCCTGTTCCACTACCAATTTAGCAAGGAGGGTGGGCTTTCCAACTAGCCCCCACCCTTCCTGGTCCCATTCCTTAAACATTTTCTGCAAAATTGTGAAATTACCACAATATTACTTACAAAAAACAAAACAAAACAAAAGAAACAAACATAAACCACACTACACTACCCAAACTCCTATATCCTTCAGAGTTTGGCTTAACAGAACAAGATCTGTATCTTATGTTTTTAACCCACTCTGGGCCAGAGGGAGAGACGCTAAGCCTCCCTCTGTATTACTCGGTCTGCTACCACCGAGGGTTCATATACCAATTATACAAATCCTTCCCCGGATCAGAGTGAGAAACACTAAGTTCTCCTCTTTATCTCAGTCTTGCTATGGCTGAGGGTGTATGTACCTCTATAACACAATTTAAACTAAACTCCTATATCCTTCAGAGTTTGGTTAATTAACTGAAAGTTTACTCTTTTTCCTATAGTGCCAGGCTTGCTAAAGCTGGCGGTGTGCACACCAGTTTTATAATAACTGTGGATTCTATGCTTGCTCCCCCTTTCGCATTCTCCACCAAAATGTTGTACTTAAAGTACTGCACAGGATCTTTTCAGGGGGAATAAGGCAAAATGCCACATTTATTAGTAATACATGTATTTATTAACACTGTATCATATGCATATAATATATTACACTTACACTCACACACACACACAAACACACTCCGTCTTGTTGTTACCAATTAGTTGCTCCCCTTAACTTCACTGGCCAGGTGAGTTAGATGGGGGAGGGGGTGGAGCCGGGCTTCTGCCGATCCGGATCGATGCTCCCATGTTGACAAGACGAGACCCGGGGTCCTCTGCAAGACACTTCACTTTTATAGCAGCTTTCCTCTTATGCAAATCTATACCAGATTCAAACTCTGTGACTGTGTCCATTGGTCCTTTGTGCTGCTTTCTTTTGAGTGTTGTCCCAATGCTGCAAAGAGGGTGTTTCCAAAAGAAGGTGCTTGCTTCTAACCCCCGAGGCCGTCGGTATGTCTGCTTGTCTTTAATGAGCCCACTTGACACATTTTATTGTCCTTGGGTCTGGCTCCCAGCCCCTCTCCAACAGTTGAGGCTGTCTGGAGGTGCTGCCTTCCATGCCTTGCTCATCCACACCTCATTCATTCAACAGGGCAATTGATTAAGAGTGGGGGGAGAGAGAGCTCTTGTTCTACTGCTAGCAAAAAGAAATTTTTCTTCTATCTTATTCTATCCTTAGGGGCTATAATATTATACCAAGGGCAATGCAAAGTTTCTAAATGAGGCTTTGATACAAAGTCCCATGAAAACAGAGGTCACACGTGGGTAGACCCACCACAAGGTTATATGAAGAGGCACAATGTAAAGTCATATGAAAATTATCAGAGATTTATCTACACAGGGACCGCAAGGGGCACAGTTCGGGATTGAGGGGCACCGGCAGATCCATGTGTGGGGAGCTCAGGGCTGGGAGAGCAGGGGACATTGGTCTGCACAGTCCCTTCCCATATGATTCCCGGCTCCAGCCGCTGTGATTCCACCTTCTTCCCAGCCCCGGGGGAGCGGGGCCGGCCCCTTCTCCCTGGGCGAGTTGGAATCAGTGGGATCCGCAGCGGCTCTCCCTGACCCCAGCCCTTTCTTCACAGCCACGGCTACAACCTGTGGCGGGACCCCGGGAAGCCCACGCAGATCCTCGCCAAGCTGTGCAGAGAGGGCAAGGTGGACGGGCCCCACTACGGCCCCGGAGGGCGGGTGAAAGTCGCCAACCGGGTCTTCACCGGCCCCAGGGAGATGGAGGATGAAAACGGTAATGGGGCCGAGGGCGCGGCACTCCCCCTGCTGCCCGTCAGCCGGCTGGAACTGGCGATGTGGAAAGTAGCCGCAGTGTCTGATCTGGGGCAGCAGCGCGGCTGGTCCTGTGCCGGGGGGTTTCTCTGCAGCTACCCCCTGTCTGGTCATTCAGTGACAGACCTGCGGGTGGCTATATTACAACAGAAAAACTTCAAAAACAGACTCCAACGAGAAACTGCTGAGCTAGAATGGATATGCAAACTAGACACAATCAACTCCGGTTTGAATAAGGACTGGGAATGGCTGAGCCATTACAAACATTGAATCTATCTCCCCTTGTAAGTATTCTCACACTTGTTATCTCACTGTCTGTCTGTACTGGGCTAGCTTGATTATCACTTCAAAAGTTTTTTTTCTTAATTAATTGGCCTCTCAGAGGTGGTAAGACAACTCCCACCTGTTTATGCTCTCTGTATGTGTGTATATATATCTCCTCAATATATGTTCCATTCTATATGCATCCGAAGAAGTGGGCTGTAGTCCACGAAAGCTTATGCTCTAATAAATTTGTTAGTCTCTAAGGTGCCACAAGTCCTCCTGTTCTTTTTGCGGATACAGACTAACACGGCTGCTACTCTGAAACCTGTCATTAACACTAGTGTCATCTAGGTGCACCAAGTGATACCTCACTGCTGCATCCCTTGAGTATTAACTAGGGAACTTTATTCTAGGGCTGTTACATCCTTTTTCCTGGACTAGTCAACCACATGTAGATGCAAGCCCATTTTGCACCAAACACAAACAACCCCATTCAACTTGGCCATTCTTCTTTTAGTTTGCACACTGCCTCTTGAGTGCGTGTAATAGCTATTATCTGTACAGCAATTTAAATGTGTATCACACTATACGGACAAATAGGAGGCACAGTTCCTGCTTCAAGAAGTTTATAGTCTAGGTTAAAATGGGACATAATACAATAAAGGGAGAAGTAACAGGCAAGAGAGTGAGGATAGGAGGAAGACTTACACAACATAAGGTCTTGAATTTACTAGTTTTTACACTATCCATATTGATTTGTAACCACATTAACTAGCCAGGGTCAGCTGATGTAATGACTCAGACTGCATAGCAATAAAGAATAACCAGACAGGACATTAACTGTTGATCTGGTTTTTATTTTTGTTAATAGGAAAATGAACCACCCCAGGGAAATGATTAAGTGAGATACACCCAGATGATCCTGGCAAGCAAATAGTGCCACATGCTGCAGAGGAAAGTGAAAACCCCCAAGATCCCTGACATTTGTTACTGAGTCCAAAATACCAGAGAATACTTAAGCTTTGATTGCAGCTTTTAATACCACTCCTAAATCCTTTCTGATGGCTGGCCTCTGTTTTTGGGATCCTGACAGAAGTGAGCTCTAGGATAACATTTTTAAAACCATATAAGGCCTTGGCTACACTCGGGAATTCACAGTGCTGCTGCGGCAGCGCTGTGAAGCGTGAGTGTAGTCGCACTGCAAGAGAGGTCTTGCAGCGCTGTATGTACTCCACCTCTCCGAGGGGAGTAGCTTGCAGCGCTGCAAGCGAATGTACAGCGCTGCAGGCTCTGATTACACTGGCGCTTTACAGCGCTGCACTCGCTGTGCTCGGGGGGGAAGGGCGTTTTCACACCCCTGAGCGCAGCAAGTTGCAGCGCTGTACAGCACCAGTGTAGCCAAAGTCTAAGATCTGGATGATCCACAAAGACCTGTAGGCATTGCAAGGCTGAATGTGGCAACACTTAACTTTTAGGTTCATAGAAAATCACTAGAACAGCAATGGAATTCAGAAAGCTTCCTATACAATGAATGGGGAGAGATAAGCACCTAAGAATAGGCTCCACAAAAGCCAGCATGCTGGGCAGTTCCCTGTCTATACTAGCCAATGGGAGATGCTGATAAGAGGGTTATAAACCTCACCCCATCACAGAGTTCAACTCCTTAATCCAGGCTGCAGGGAGGTGCCTATCTCTGATTACAATCCATGACTGAGAACCTCTCCCCTGGAATCAGGTGTTTTATGCACCTGAGCCATTTCTTGCTAGAATGAGTTAGCGCCACACAAAATGTCCAGGTGGGAAGAGGCATCCCTTTAGCCTAGTGATTAGAGGTTTTCATCTGGGCTGTAAGAGACCCTAATTCAATTCCCCCCTCTGCCTAATGAGGAGGAAGAATTTGAACAGGGGCTCACACACACCCCTTACGTGAGTTCTCTAGCCACAGGCTTTGGGTAATTGTGGTGTGGGGCTCCCTGAATCTTTATTGTTGACGTCTTCTACTTGAATTAAATAATTACATATTAATTGGGTCAGAAAAGAGTGTGAATTACACTGTTGTCCAACAGTTAGGGGACTCAGCTGGGAGCCTGTTTCAATGCCTGTTGAAATTCCTTATCAGGCAAAGGGAGAATTGGAGCAGTGTCTCCTGTATCTTGGGTGAATACCCTAACCACTGGGCTAAAATGGAAGCATCCTCTGGCTACCTTGTGTGGAGCTACGCAGGTGCCCTGCTTTCATATGGGTATAAATAATGAGTAATGCTATTGAAGTCAATGGAGTTACACTAATATAACACCTGTGTGAGTGGTTACTCACCCCTTGTATTAGTGGAAAAGGAAGGAGCTACTGCTATCTCTTCTTCAGACTAAGTAGTTCTGGGGTAATAGCGGAAACTCCAAACAAGCATTCTTTGAGTCTGAACGAAGAGACATTAGGAAATTTTTTATGCAGAAACCATCAAGGTATGGGTCAACAGGCCTGTGCTGTCTATTCTCAGCCCTTCTGCTAGGAGGAATGGCGGGTGAGGGGGGACACACCACAAAATATCATGAAAACTATAGTGTCCTTTCTGCTCTGAGGTAAAGTGTAGAAAACAGAATGCTGTTATGCATTGAAGAAGTGGGAGAAAAAAGAATTATAGGTAAATATTATTCATATTTATCCATTTCACATTCACACTAGAAATTATTACCAGCATAAAACAAAAGTGACTATCTGTGACTTGATATCTCCCACTAAAAAGAGGGGAAGATAACCAATAGTTCCACACTTTGCTTTAACAGGTAACTTAGAGGCCTACAGAATAAAAATTGGAAGCTATATTTCCTTCTGAGGATCCACCGCTTTGTCTCACAAATCCTTTCAGAATATTTGTTTATGCATGTATTTATAAATAGCTGGGATGGGATGGGAGAGGAAGTGAGCTTTGAAGAGAGAATGGGTTTTGAGCAGGGACTTGAAGGAAGAGAGGGAGATGTGTGGCTTATGGAACCCCTAGATCATTCTGGGCATAAATGACTGCCTAAGAATCAGCACAGAGGCTTTTATACCACTGGAAAATGGTCAGTGAATGAATTGTTGGTACAAATGGCCTTTAAACCAACTTTCTATCTACCGTTAACCTGATCAGTGTAGTGGATGCTCTTTTACACCACCACAGAATAATGCCAATCTTTCTGTAGAGTGTGGATTCTCTATTTTGGGCCAAATTCTGCACGCACATTGATGTCAGTGGACTTGCACAGGTTCAACTGGGCAACAGAGGAATTACCATACTGAATCAGATTGATTTCAATGTCTGGTCTCTGATAGTGACCATCACTAGATGCTTCAGAGGAGGGTGCCAGAAACCCCACAGTGGACAGATGTGGGATAATCTGCTCCTCAGGAAGGTCTCATCTTGACTGAGACTGTCTTAATCCTGGAGACATATGAGATTTTATATCCTTTCAACAACTCTGTTTTTAGTAGTAACTATAATAACACTGGTGTGATGGGGTGTCTGCCGCATACTGGCAGAAAAGGGATTAAAAGCAGCCTTAGGGAGGCTGCGCAGGAGGCATCCAATCACAGAGGACTTATAAGAGCAGCCAGTCGGGGCCAGGCTGGCCCATATAAGAAGGGCTGCAGAAGAAAGCAGGGGCAATCACTCCCTGGAGCTTGAGAAAGGAGAAGGACTGTCTGCCTTGCAGGCAGAGGGCAGTAAGCACCCTGGGCAGAGCAGTGCTGCCAGGGCCGGCTCTGGCTTTTTTGCCGCCCCAGCAAAAAAGCCTCCCGGCGCCCTCCCCTGCCCCACTCTTCCCGGCCGGCCAGAACACCGGGGGGAGGGTGGCGAGCCCGCCCGCAGCCCCGCTCTGCCCAGGTGAGCGCCGCCCCAAGCACATGCTTGGAGGGCTGGTGCCTGGAGCCGGCCCTGAGTGCTGCAGGCAGATACCCAGGGAGCTAAAGGCAGCTTCTGGCAGGTTGCAGGGATCTGCAGACAGAGGCCCTGACACAAGGGCAAGTAGGGTGCTGGAGCCACTGAAGGGAGTGGCTGGACCATGAACAGCAGATACACCCCCTGTCTCCCCCTCCAGAAGGGGGGGAAACAGGGTGCGGCGCAACCAGAGGGCAGTGTTACTGAAGAGGATGCTGTGGTCCTGGCAGTGATGTGGGTCCAGGAATAAAGGTGAAAGCAGGTGAGATGCCACCAGAAGAGAGTGCAGCATTAATTCCCCAGACAGCCAGCAGGAGGTGCCACAGTGGTGATATGTACCTTATCACACGTGGATATTCTTGTTATCCATAAAAAATGTCCAATCCCTCTCTGAATCTTGTTATGCTCTGGGCCTCAGTTCTATCCTGTGGCAACAAGCGCCACACAGTTTAATTACATGTTTTGTGAAAATGAATGTCCTTTTATCAGTTTTGAATTTACTCCTTTCAATTTCATTGAATGGGAAGAATTTGCACATTCTTTGTTTTAGTTCTAGTTACACCTCACAAATTAAGGGCAAGGTTACACTACAAAATTAGGTCAATTTAAGTTACGTTGACGTACAGCCACTACAGTAAGTAAATCGAGTTGGCATGTCCACACTAGCTCCTTCTGTTGGGAATGTCTATCCTCACTAGGAGTGCTTGCACCACTTTAATTGTCAGTGTGGGGCGTAGTGAGGCACTGATACCCAGAACCCTACCAGACTGATACCTGGAACCCCACTGTCCAAGGTTGATAGCCAGAACCCTGATGCCCAGGGCTGACATCTGGAGCTCTGCAGCCCCAAGGGCTGATACCTGGAACAGTCAATGCAGTGTCTATATAGACACTGTTGACCCTAACTACCTAGACCTAAGCATTATGCCTCTTGCAGAGGTGGAGTTATTAAGTTGGTGTAGTGGGTGACTTACATAGGTGGGAGCAACATTGCAGTGTAGATGCGTACAAAGTTATGTTATTGTAAGCTGCCTAACTCTGTAGTGTAGACGAGGCCTAACAGGGAGTGAAGTTAGAAGTTTCACATCCTAAATAAACTTCTGATTGTGGTAAGATGGGAGTGTAGGCTTAAGGTCAAGAAACAGACAACAGTTCATACTGTGGGAATAAGCAAAGGGGAATTTGTCATTGTAGTTGTGTTCAACTAAAAGCATTGCGTTCACTTACTTCCCTTTTGAATTGTCCTTTTGCTTCCCCGGCAACCTACTGTAGACTTCTTTCAGTGACACTTATTATTTCTAATACAGTTGTGTTTACAGCTCCCAACAAACAATTGTGCTTGGTATCAGCAAATATGTTAAGAGACAGTCCTGGCCCTGAAGAGCTTAAGTTCTAAACAAGCAAGAAAAAGAGAGAGATACTTAAAAACATACAAATGGCCATACTGGGTCAGACCAATGGTCCATCAAGCTTAGTCTCCTGTCTTCTGACAGTGGCCAGTGACAGATGCTTCAAAGGGAATGAACAGAACAGGGCAATTATCAAGTGATCCTTCCCCTGTCATCCAGTCCCAGCTCCGGCAGTCAGAGGTTTAGAGACATCCAGAGCATAAGGTGGCCTCCCTGTACCCTCTTGGCTAATAGCCATCGATGGACCTATCCTCCATGAACTTATCTACTTTTTTTCAAACCCAGTTATTTTAGCCTTTACAATGTTCTCTGGCAACAAATTCCACAGGTTGACTGTGGTGTGTGAAGTACTGGCTTATGTTGCTGCTTATTAATTTTGTTGGGCAACCCATGGTTCTAGTGTAATGTAAAGGGGTAAATAACACTTCCCTATTCACTTTCTCTACCCCATTCATGATTTTGTAGACCTCCTTAGTCCATATCCCCTGTAGTCTTCTCTTTTCTAAAATGAACAATCCCAGTCTTTTTAATCTCTCCTCATTTTTGTTGTGTTTCTCTATAGCTTTTCCAATTCTAATGTCTTTATTGAGATGGGGTGACCAGAACCACAAGCAGAATTCAAGGGCTGGGAGTACCATGGATTTTATATAGTAGCATTATGATATTTTCTGTCATCTTAGCTATTCCTTTCTTAACAGTTCCTTCTAACATTGTTAGCTTTTTTGACTGCTGCTACACATTGAGCAGATATTTTCAGAGGACTATCCTTCATGACTCCAAAATACAATGCACAAAAAGAAGATTGGGAACGGAGAGGTGTTATGTGACTTGCCCAATGTTACACTGGAAATCTGAGTCAGCTAGGAATTTAAGGTTGTGTACCAGCATTAGTATCCACCTCTTGTGGGCATCCCCTTTTCTCCGGACGATATACCTACAATCAGTCTTTTCCAGGGCAGCACCCGCCTCTCACAGGCAGCCCCCTTTGGTTGTGAGCCTGCTTTTGGTTTTAGTTCTTGTATCAGGGTGGCACCCACCTCTCACGAGCACACACCCCCCCCCCCCCAGCTGATGGTTTTTAGGATGGTCTTCGGCAACTCAGCCCTCTGGCCAAGCCGCATAGACTGTCTCTTCTTCTGGGATATACAGTACAACTTCTTTCTCAGCTCTGGTATGGGGAATAGCTCTAAGGCTTCTCCCAGAGACACTGCCTTCTCGGGGCCTATCTCAGTACCAGTGCTTCTATATCCTGGGAAATTTCCCAAAATCTGGGAATTTGTGAGTAAAATGTTTTAAATGAAAATTCCCAGTTTCCCAAGTTGAAACATTTTACTCACAAATTCCCAGGTTTTGGGAAATTTCCCAGGATGTAGAAGCACTGTAAAAAACTTTCTGGGAATTTTTCACCAGATTTGGGAAATTTTTAGCACTAGGTTGGGAAAAGTTGGCATCACAATATAGAAGCACTGCTCAGGCCAGGTTCTGGACTCAGTCCCCTAGGCTCAGCCTGCCCACACTGACCTTTTCATGGTCCTGCTGCTACTCTATCCAGCCAGGCACGCAACTCGTCTTTGGCAGCCTTCCCTGGGATCAGGTCTGCCTGGTGAACTCTCTGCAGTGAGCTGTCTGTGGCCTGCTGCTCATCTAGACAGCCAGGCACCCAGTCCTCCCTTATCAAGCTCCACAAAGCAACTGAAGGCTCAATCTACTCTGCTGCTTGCCTTTTATCTGGCCCTTCTGACCCCTTATTGGTCGCTCCAGCAGCCCCTCTGATTGACCACTCTTCTGAAGCCATTCTAGGCTGCCTGGAGGACTTTTCGCTGCTCTATTTTGGGCAGGGTGATACAGGGCCATGAGGCCTCCAGCAGGGGGCCTCTGGAACTAGTCCACCCTGCCACAGGTTGGTCTTCTGAGTCATAGTCCAATGTCTTAACCACAGGACCATTCTTTGTGCAAAAGGACAGCATATCCCAATAAGCTCCTCAATTTACTTTCCCAATTTATGTACATTGAGGTAAATCACACAACTACAGTTGTCATCAATTCCACTGTACAGATTAGTTGGCAAAATGATCCAGGAGCAGAGTTGCTGACACCTTTTCCCTGTCTGAAAACAAAGTGTGTTAGATTGACTACATCCCAGATTTCCACTGGCCACAGAAGTCTTGAAGTTATTTCCACTTTCACAATAAATGCCAAAATTAAGGGTCAAGTTTGATGACAGTCATCTACATATGATACATCAACTGGGAACTATTTTAGGATAGTTTGATATTATGGGGATGTTTCTGGACACACAGGATCTACAGTATCACTTTGTTGCTATTGGCATGATGATTTCCAGTAAAGAAGAACATCTAATATAACACTTATTTGCCAAACAATTATAAATGTTGTGTAACTAAAACTGTAACATGAAGGCATAAACTCGCATACACTCCACAGTAAATATCAACCTTGTAAAAAAAACAACAACCACATCATTGTGAAATGTTGATATTGTATCAGAAAATTGTGTTCCCAGTAAAAAGCTATATAGTTTGTTCATTCAAATTGGTTGTGGTCAGAGTATTAGTTCTGAATATTTAAATTTTCTAATATTACAACTTTATCAACAAAGGGAGACAGCTACTTTTTTACATGTGAAAAGTTACAGAGGTGCAAAAACAGCCTAATCTTTAAAAAGTAAAAACAGCAATACTTTCCAGTTTTGAAGTGCTTTACAACCATTAAATTAACCTTCACATCTGACTTATAGATCAGTTTCAAGTAGTATCCCCATTTTACAGATGAGGAAACTGAGGCACTGGCTTAAGTCCAGAGTTTTCAAAAGTGTGCACTGATTTTTGGTGTGTGTGTGTGCTGAAGTTGATACCTTGAGCCAGACTTTCAATGGTACCAAGTATCCACAATTGCCATTGACTTGATTTCGAACTGAGTGCTGAGCACTTCTGGAAAATTAGGTCCAAGTTGTCAAAATTAGCAGGCACATCTGCAAATGTGGGCTGTGTTGACTTGTTGTGTCTGATGTGTTAGAAGTGCCCTGTTCCTGAAAGAAATGGATAATTATAAACTTCCAAAGCCTTTCAGTTTTGTGTCACCATTGCAGAATGGCAAGAATGGAAACAAGTTTTTCTAGATTTAAGACAGCTACAGTAAAGTACAAAGGGAAAAAAGAGATGTCCAAGTAAACACACTTATCTGTGCAATTGGAATGGGAAGCAGAGCACATTTCCAAATCTTTCGACAAGCTCTCTACTAGAGACACAGATGGTTATGAGGCATTTCTGCAAAAGGCAGAGACTTAAATTAGACTGCTGCCAGACAGAAAGAAATCAAGCAATGCTAGCATACAGAAAAGCATGGGGGTATAGTAATTGTCGGATCGAAGCTGAAAGGTAAGTACAGTACTCATCAAAGAGAGCTGCAATCACAAGCATAAGCAGAGTGATTACTGGCTAGCAAAAATGGCCATATGGTGAAAGTGTAAAAAGAGAGGCCATTGAGCTAGAGTTTGTCCTATCAAATCAATGAAAGAAGTAATAACAGAAACTGTCTCATGGAGATCCCTGGAGTGTGAGAATTACTCAAAGCCTGCTTGGAAAATCATCTGAAAGGAGAGCCACACAAATATTAGTTTTAACACTGATTCAGGTGCTAACATTTCTGTGATATCAGTATTGATTTATGATACCGTTTTGCCATTCTGGCTACTTCTGTCCACCAGTTCTATTTTGCAATCCCCAGGTGGTGTGCCACAATGCAAAGGGCAGTTTATTGAACAAGTGGAATGAAAGGGCAAGCCATACATTTTCCATATTGTTGTGGTCTGGAGTGACAACATGGATGTGAATCAGATGAATTCTAATGCTGTTCAGAGTATAAAGATTGCACTGAAACCCAATGTAGAGTTCTATTGTGTACTGAGTATTACTCACAGAATATCTGCTCCACAGCTGCCAAAAGGCAGGCAGGACTAGAAAGAATAGAAAGCAATGGTGTTGGTGTGAGAATTCATGAACAGCGGAGGGGTGTGCACTCCTACTGTTTCTGTCATGGGAAAAAAGGGGGCGGGGGAGATACAGCTGTATGTTGATCATCTATATTTAAATCCAACAATTCTGAGAAAAAAGTATATTTAGCATGCACTTGTAAACATCCTTCCAAAGCTGGATAGGGGGTGTGTTCAAGCCTACTTGCTTCTAAAGAGTTGTGAAAATTCCCAGTAGAAGAATAGTGCCAAATTAGGCCGTGATTTTGCAAGTTCCTCTGCACAGGCATACCCAGAACCCTTGACCTGAGCGGCTTTCAGGATTGGGAACATAATAGCTTGAGTGGACCAACTATATTTCATGTGTTTTCCATTTTGCATTTGTAACATGCCTGACATTTTTCACTGAGAAAAAGGCTCAGCTATTACAAGACTCTAAGAGGGAGTTACTGTCTATATGGACGATATTCCGGTGTGTGGATGTTCAGAGGAAGAACACAATAAGCACCTAGAGGAAATCTCTAAAACAATAAGAACTTCTGGTCTGAAACGCAAGGCGTGGTGGGGGAGAAAACTGTGCCAAAACTACTTCCACTTTTTAGGGCATGAGATTAGTCAAGATGGACTGCATCCAGATCCAGAAAAAGACAGCCATCTTAGAAACGCAGTCTCAATAATCTATGCAAAGCAACAAATCAGGGGCAAAATAAACAATCTTGGGAAACATTTTTTTTACAGAATCACCTAATTATTGATGAGCCACTGACAGACTCTTTGAGCTTGAAAGTTGAATGAACATGGAATTTGAATAAGGAATTAGCCTTGAAGGAAGTAGAAACTAGCATTGAGGGCTCCATTATGAGCTTTCTTTCATATTGCATAGCAAATAATTATCTGCATGGATGCCAGTAGTTACAGTGCAGGGAATGTGTTACTGCAACAGTAAGGTTTCCTATTAAAGCCATTACCTTCCTCTTTGAAAACATTACTACTGCACAGGCACATGCAAATAGAAAAATGTCAGGCCTGTGCCTCAACTTATGAAAGCTCTTATTTCTTTACTTTTTTCACCTAGTCACAGATGCCAAAATTTGTAGCTTTAAATCTGCTTCTGCCACCATTCCTCATATTTAGTAGGACTTACTCATGTGAGAAAGTCTATTGATGTAAAGCTAGCGCAGCATGAGTAAGGGTGGCAGTATCAGGTCCTAAGGGAATAAGCATTTTGCAATCTGTAACTAAATGAAAATATATTTTTTTTTAGAGTTAATGTAGAGGGTAAGAACCAGTGGAGTACACCAGCAGTAGTAAAAAAAAATCTACTTCTCCAAGCTCCTATGTTATTGAGATTAACAAAGGAAATTTCAGAAAGAATAGAAGATGCCTGTAACTTGTTACAAATTCCTTAAAGGGTGTAGATGAGACTTTGCAGATGGACTCTTTAATTCCTAATAAGAAACCAAACTTTTAAATTAACACACACAAATAACAAAACACTCCCCTCTCTTCCCTCCCTGCACCCCAAAAACCCCAACAGATTATTGGAATTCTATTTCTAATTTGGGGATGGACTCTAATCTCGTATTGCACTAGTACAACTTCAGTGCATTACTCCTATGTAACCAACATCAGAATCAGGCATCCAAGAGGAGTGTATGTAGTAGTAGAATAGTATATTGTGTTTTTCCTGCTAGAACCAGTTCATTCACCAGAGTGTCTTGGACAGTGGTCAGTGCCTTCCCCTAAAATGCACATAATGTGAGGGGAGAGGGAGAAAGACAGACTGTCTTCCTGTCCCTAGCAGAGGGACACCTTGAAACTTGATAGTCCTTTTTTTTTTAAGAAGGTTGTATGTGAACCAGTGACGTTTGGTTGCCACTGGCCTAAAGAGAGATTTTTGGGCAGAGTGCTGGCTGAAAGTGAGTTGGAACTATGATGAACAAATAAACTTTGTCCAATTATTTGACACCTTCTATGTTAAGGGAAACAAGACTTTATGCACATTCTTGGTAAATAAACAGGATTGCACTAAAGAAATACCTGACTCCATCAGCAAGGTCTCTCCCTAACGGAAACAACTTGCAATGTAGGGATATTAAAGAAGGTACTAACAGTGATTCCCCCAAGTGACAGTGACCCCCTCATAATTTGTCCCCCACACTTTAAAATCCAACAGTTTCACCAAGTACAAAAATCTTTTGGGTCTTCTGTTAAAACTTGTAAGCTACTGTCTGTAGAAACCATTGATTATATCTATCCTGTGAAAGATACTTTACTACTATGTAAAACTTACAAACAAGTTAACTGACTTTGTTCTTGAAGTAATTGATACAATGCAAACAAACATTATAAGCCGTTAAGTGACTTTCACTTCATTCAATGGCTCCTAGGACAGACCCCCACCCTCTGTGATTAAAGGGCCGGGAGTCTCAAATGAATTAGCACACACTCTGAAAGTGGTGGAGATAGTAAATTAAAATATGGTTAAGATATGGAATGTATGCTAATGAATGCTTGATATACATGAATGGTTAGGGAGGTGCCAGCCTAGAAAAGGAGTATCCATCGGCCGAAGAATGTGTCAAGTAAGACCACCAGACAACCCCCTAAGGGTAAACTGGGATCCACCCCATCACCTGGAAGGATGAGAAACACAAACCTTGGACAGTGTGGAGCCACCAGAAATGTGCCACTTTGGACAGGAATGTGCCATCTGCTGATTGAGTCAGCAACAGCAGGATGAAACAGTTCCCATAGACTAAGGCCTGGTCTACACTACGACTTTAATTCGGATTTATCAGCTTTAATTCGAATTTACCCTGCAACCGTCCACACAACGACGCTATTTATTTCGATGTAAAGGGCCCTTTAAATCGATTTCTGTACTCCACCCCGACGAGTGGAGTAGCGCCAAAATCGATTTTAACATTTCGAATTAGGGATAGTGTGGCCGCAATTCAATGGTATTGGCCTCCGGGAGCTATCCCACAGTGCATCATTGTGACCGCTCTGGACAGCAATCTAAACTCGGATGCACTGGCCAGGTAGACAGGAAAAGCCCCGCGAACATTTGAATTTCATTTCCTGTTTGCCCAACGTGGAGAGCACAGGTGACCACAGATAGCTCATCAGCACAGGTAACCATGCAGGCTGATAATCGAAAAAGAGCACCAGCATGGACCGTACGGGAGGTACTGGATCTGATCGCTGTATGGGGAGAGGATTCAGTGCTTGCAGAACTTCGTTCTAAAAGACGAAATTCCAAAACTTTTGAAAAAATCTCCAAGGGCATGATGGAGAGAGGCCACAATAGGGACTCAGATCAGTGCCGCGTGAAAGTCAAGGAGCTCAGACAAAGCCTATCAAAAAACAAAGGAGGCAAACGGTCGCTCCGGGTCAGAGCCGCGGACATGCCGCTTCTACGCCGAGCTGCATGCAATTCTAGGGGGGGCTGCCACCACTACCCCACCTGTGATCGTGGATTCCAGGTCGGGGATAGTCTCATCAGCTACACCTGAGGATTCTGCCGATGGGGGAGAGGAGGAGGAGGAGGAGGAGCTTGCAGAGAGCACACAGCACTCTGTTCTCCCCAACAGCCAGGATCTTTTTCTCACCCTGACTGAAGTACCCTCCCAACCCTCCCAAGCCAGTACCCAAGACCCTGACCCCATGGAAGGGACCTCAGGTGAGTTTACCTTTTAAAATATAAAACTTGTTTTAAAAGTAAACGTTTTTTAATGATTACTTTGCCCTGAGGACTTGGGATGCATTCGCGGCCAGTTCAGCTACTGGAAAAGTCTGTTAACGTGTCTGGGGATGGAGCGGAAATCCTCCAGGGACATCTCCATGAAGCTCTCCTGGAGGTACTCCAAAAGCCTTGCCACAAGGTTTCTGGGCAGTGCATCCTTATTCCGTCCTCCATGGTAGGACACTTGACCACGCCATGCTTGCAGCAAGTAATCTGGTATCATTGCCTGACAAAGCCTGGCAGCGTATAGTCCCGGTGTTTGCTGGCATTCAAGCAACATCCGTTCTTTATCTTGTTGTGTAATCCTCAGGAGAGTGATATCACTCATGGTAACCTGGTTGAAATACGGGAACTTAATTAAGGGGACAGAGGTGGCCGTTCCTACTGGGCTGTTTGCCTGTGGTGGAAAATAAATCCTTCCCTGCAGTTAGCCAAGCGCAGATGGGAAATTGGCCCTGAGCTTTTCGCGGTTGGCTAGCAGGGATCTTCCCTGTTACCAGCCACGTGGTGGGGCGAGGGGTACCGTGATGATCCCAGAGAATTTATGGCGGGAGGGGGGCGGTGGCGGGGGAGGGGGGTGGTTAGTTTGGTTCCTGCAGGGATCTTCCCTGATACCAGCCACGCGGTGGGGGGAGGGGTACAGCGATCATCCCAGAGAATTCATGTCGGGGGGGGGGGGTGGTTAGTTTGTTTTCTGCTGCTGCTGAATGTTAACAGAAAAACCGCAGCACTCTACAGGCTATGCTTGGTATGTGGGAAAGGAGGGCGCAGAAGCCGTAAGACAATGGCTTACCATGGCCGCATGCAAGCCGAATTCTGTTGCCCAGACCTGTGATCTCTAGCAGCAAAGCCACAGGCACTCAGCATTAAGAGGCAAAATGCGACCTTGCACAGAAATCACATGTGCTATGTAATGTGAATAGTGTTGGTCACCGTGAAAGAGTATAAGCATTGTTCTGCAAAATGTATCTTTTTAAACAATTCTCTCTTTTTTCCCCTCCCTACAGCAGCTGCAAATTCCTCAAGCCTCCCTCCTCCATCCCGAAGGCTATCACAGATAAGGCGTCGTAAGAAGAGAACGCGAGACGAGATGTTTTCTGAAATTATGGAATCCAGCCGCAGTGACAGAGCTCATCTGAATGAGTGGAAGGAAACGGTTTCAAAGTATAGGAAAGAAGCCAGTGAACGTGAGGACAGGAGGGACCAACATGAGGACATGAGGGACCAACGTGAGGACAGGAGGGACCAACGTGAGGAGAGGAGGGACCAACGTGAGGAGAGGAGAGACGCTCGAGATGAGAGGTGGCGGCAGGAAGATCAGAGGAGGCAGGATGCAACGCTGGGGCTGCTGCGTGAGCAAACAGACATGCTCCGGCGTCTGGTGGAGCTTCAGGAACGGCTGCAGGAAAACAGACTGCCGCTACAGCCCCTGTACCACCCTCCCCATGTTCCGTATCCTCCTCACCCAGACGTGTAAGAACGCGGGGGGGGAGGCTCCGTACACCTTCCTATTCCACCCCAGTAGACAGCCCAAGCAAAAGGCTGTCATTTTTTTAACCTTTTTTAGTGGCCTTTTCCTTCCCACCGATCCTCCTCCCAAATCCCACCCGGGTTCCCTCCCTCTTTTTCTAATCTATTAATAAAGAATAAATGATTTTTAAATGATAGTGACTTTATTTGGTTTGAAAGAAAGCTGGGGGAAGGGGGAGGGTGGGTTCCTTACAGAAAATGAGTCAATAAAGGGGGTGGGTTTTCATGAAGGAGAAACAAACAGATATTTCACACTGTAGCCTGGCCAGTCATGAAACTGGTTTTCAAAGCTTCTCTGATGCACAGCGCTTCCTGGTGTGCTCTTCTAATCGCCCTGGTGTCTGGCTGTGCGTAATCAGCAGCCAGGCGATTTGCCTCAGCCTCCCACCCCGCCATAAAGGTCTCCCCCTTACTTTCACAGAGATTGTGGAGCACGCAGCAAGCAGAAATAACAATGGGGAGATTTCTTTGGCTGAGGTCAGAGCGAGTCAATAATGATCGCCAGCGAACTTTTAAACGGCCAAATGCACATTCTACCACCATTCTGCACTTGCTTAGCCTGTAGTTAAACAGCTCCTGACTCCTATCCAGGCTGCCTGTGTATGGCTTCATGAGCCATGGCATTAAGGGGTAGGCTGGGTCCCCAAGAATAACTATTGGCATTTCTACATCCCCAACGGTTATTTTCTGGTCCGGAAAGTAAGTCCCTTGCTGCAGCCCTTTAAACAGAGTAGTGTTCCTGAAGACGCGAGCGTCATGAACCCTTCCCGCCCAGCCCGCGTTGATGTTCGTGAAACGTCCCTTGTGATCCACAAGTGCTTGCAGCACCATTGAAAAGTACCCCTTGTGGTTTATGTACTCGGTGGCTTGGTGCTCCGGTGCCAAGATAGGGATATGGGTTCCGTCTATCGCCCCACCACAGTTAGGGAATCCCATTGCAGCAAAACCATCCACTATGGCCTGCACATTTCCCAGAGTCACTAACTTTCGTAGCAGCACCTGAGTGATTGCTTTGGCTACTTGCATCACAGCAGCCCCCACAGTAGATTTGCCCACTCCAAATTGATTCCCAACTGACCGGTAGCTGTCTGGTGTTGCAAGCTTCCACAGGGCTATCGCCACGCGCTTCTCAACTGTGAGGGCTGTTCTCATCTTGGTATTCTGGCGTTTCAGGGCAGGGGACAGCAAGTCACAAAGTTCCATGAAAGTGCCCTTATGCATGCGAAAGTTCCGCAGCCACTGGGAATCATCCCACACCTGCAACACTATGCGGTCCCACCAGTCTGTGCTTGTTTCCCTTGCCCAGAATCGGCGTTCCATGGATAGAATCTGCCCCATTAACAACATGATCTCCAAAGCACCGGGGCCCGTGGTTTCACAGAATTCTGTATCCGTGTCCGTGTCCATGTCCATGTCCTCATCATGCTTGTCGCTGCGCTGCCGCCGCCGCTGCCTCCTCGCCTTGTTTTTCTGGTCCTGGCTCAGCATAAACTCCACGAGAACGCGCAAGGTGTTTACAATGTTCATGACTGCTGTCTTGAGCTGAGCGGGCTCCATGCTTGCCGTGGTATGGAGTCTGCAGTGTTCACCCACCCAGGAAAAAAGGCGCAAAATGGTTGTCTGCCGTCCGTTGCTTTCATGCAGGGAGGGAGGGAGGGAGGAGGTGAGGCTGTACCCAGAACCACCTGCGACAATGTTTTTTGTCCCATCAGGCACTGGGATCTCAACCCAGAATTCCAATGGGCGCGGGAGACTGCGGGAACTATGGGATAGCTATGGGATAGCTACCCACAGTGCAACGCTGCAGAAATCGACGCTAGCCCCGGTACTTGGACGCACACCGCCAAATTAATGTGCTTAGTGTGGCTGCATACATTTCGACTTTATACAACCTGTTTTCCAAATTCGAATGATATAAATTCGGATTAATCCCGTAGTGTAGACATACCCTAACATAGGAATTAATTCCTATAAGAATGAACTCTAAAGACTGATGACTTTGAGTCTCTGGTTCTGCTGCCAGCCTCCAGGAGCATCAGGTGCACCTGACACAGACTCGGCTCCATCCTCATGACCAAGATACCTGGCCAGTAACTTGGCATGAGCAACTTCTAGGCTGGTAACTATAACACCTATACAGAACTTGAATGAATGATTGTGTGAATGAATCTCTCTATATATGTATGTGTGTGTGTATAAGAAATAAGTAGTCAAACAACGTTGTTTACTTTTATCTTTTGTTTTATCAGTATATTTACAATAAATGTGGCATCTTTGCCTTATCCCTCTTAATAAGATCCTGCTGGTTTTTATTCTATTGGTATAACAGCAAGGTCCCGAATACTGGCTACCTGTTTGAGTCAAAAGGGGTAACAAATTATACTTTTTGTCCTTGTTCTTTATAAAGTAATTGTTAACTTAATCAGAATCACTAAACAAAACCACTAAGGGCATGGCTACACTTGCAAGTTAGAGCGCATTAAACAGCCCCAGGAGCCCTAACTCCCGACCCATCCACACTGGCAAGGCACTTAGAGCGTCTGGACTCTGCAGCTGGAGCGCTCCTGGTAATCCACCTCCATGAGAAGCATAACGCTTGTTGCGCCTCAGCTGACATGCCCCAGCGTCAATGTGAACGAGGTGTTGCATTACTGCACTTTGATTGCCTCCGGAAACGTCCCATAATCCCCTTAAGTCAAGTGGCCACTCTTGTCATTGTTTTGGAATCAGTGGTAGGAATGCAGATAGCCCCTTTCAAAGCTCAATTTTTGACAGCCGGCATGCTTATCTGCTCCGGGACAAAGCAAGCCATTAGTGTGGAATGTTGCATGCTGTGAGTGTGTGAGAGAGAGAGATGGGGGGAGAGGATTTAATTTACAAGACAGCATGCTGATACACTCTCAGCACCCCAAAAACCCACTCTCTCTCCCCCCATATACACACAACACACTCCCTGTCACACTCCACTCCACCCCCCGCATTTGAAAAACACGTTGCAGCCACTTGAACACTGGGATACCTATCATAATGCACTGCTCTTTGTGGTGTTGCAAGAGCTGCTAATGTGGCCATGCCAGTGCGCTTACAGCTGAGAGTGTAAACACACGGCAGCATTTTCCCTGTTGCAGTGTCCGAAGGGTGGTTTAACTCCCAGTGCTCTACAACTGCAAGTGTAGCCATGTCCTAAGATTTATTACAGATATTTGAATTTGTTAGTTCACTGGGGCAGGAGTGAATGTTACAAATATGTACTTTGCTGTTAACTGCCATTTGCGATCTAGTCAGACATGACAATTTTACTCCTGAGAGTATTCGGTGCCAAAAATTTAAAAATTCTGCACACAATATTTTAAAAGTCTGCAAAAGTGTGCAAATTTTATTTGTCAATAAATAAATCCAGAGGTTCCAACATGACATTGGGGAGCACAGGCCACGGGCTCATGGAAATGGGAGATCACTGTGCAGCTTCCCCCTCGGGACACAGACTCAGTGGTGAGGCTGCACCCAACCCTGAGTGCAAGGACTGGGCCTGCCCCCAAAACACCCCAGGGCCTCTGTGCTAGGTGCACCAGGTGTGGGCAGGCAGGCTCAGCAAGACAGGATCCAAGTGTGGAGGGGCTCAGTGTGGAGGGGATCCAGGTGTGGGTTGAGAGGGTTCTGTGTGGGGCAATCTGGGTGCGGGTGGCTCAGTGGGGGAACCAAGTGCGGGGGGGATCTGGATGCACAGGGGCTTATTAGACGGTTCTGGGTGCAACAGTAATGGGACTCTGCAGGGGGTTCCAGGTGAAGGTTGTTGGGGCTCAGTGGGGGGTGTGTGTGGGAGGGGATACAGCTCATCGGGGAGGGGGTGTCTGTGTGGGGTCAGTATACAATGTGCCTCAATATACAATGCCACATCCCAAGCATATTCAGGGCCACTCCTTTTTGAAAATGTCCATGAAGCTCTTTGCTAACCCTGGATGCTCCTATGTAGGCTAAACTGCAAATTCAATATCTTGTGCTATTTGTTAATACTGTATTTAAATCTAGAAATATCAGTGATCATAAATAACCTATACCCATTTTCAGAAGGCATATTACGGATGGAAGGAACCCAGAAACCTTATTTTCTTTCAGTCTATTCCTTCCCAATAAAGGGCTTCCTGGCTTGACTTGTCCTGTTCTTTTACAGAATTTATGAGAGAACACCTGCAAAGTTTATATCTTCAGAGACCTCAGGCAGGTACTATGGCTGGATCACCATTTCCCCCTCTTTGTGTACCTGTACATATCACCAATGCAAGACTGTAGGTGAGATTCCTAAGAAAGATTTTTAGACTATTAAAATCTTGATTGCTGGAAATAACCAGTAAATAACTGGGGTGGTGGTGGTGGGGGGAAATCCCTCCAGTATCACCTTGCTTTAGTTGTTGACTATGGTCAGCTGATTGCCAGAGGTGGCCGCATTTTGTTCCTTGAGTGCTTTGGACTGAAAGGTGTTGTAAAAATGTATTTTTCTTCTTGCAACCATTATTTAGCCTTATTCAGAGTCAGTCCACTCAACATGCAACTCTGCTCCTAGAAAAATTTTGTTCTTCCACTTTGAAAAGGAACCAGACAATTATTTTCAATTTATCTGGAATATTTATGACATTATGTATCACCATAGCCCTTTGTTTTATTATATTATCCTTGAGACAAGGTAGCTGAGGTAATCTCTCTTACTGGACCAACTTGTGTTAGTGAAAGGGACAAGCTTTCAAGCTTAGAATGAACTCTTCTTTAGGTTTTTGATTGGTTTTCAGTTGTCTGATCCTCCACAGCCACTTATTAATGGTGTTTTGTGTTAGTCTCCTTCCACTGATTCCATATGCCAGAAAAGCAGCAAATTGCATGTCTTTTGATGATATGATTTTTAACCAACTTTGATGAGGTTAAAAAGCCTGAGACTTTGAAGGAGTACTGTTAATTAGGCTCATCCAGAGGCAAGTCTCAAGGAATAATCAATAATGGCATGTGAGCATGATATGTGATACTAAAATAGAAGGAAGGTTATTGTACTCTAGCCTTGCTCTCTTTCTAGTCCTAGGAAAAGGTTTCCTCATGGGACAGAAATCTCATTTTAAAGATCAACAACTCAATCAGTCTTCTTTTCAAGTACTTTTCAAATCAATTTTCACTGAAGTCAAGGTTGAGTGTAAAAAAAAAAATAGCAATGAGTGTCAAATCAGAACAAAAGAAGGAATAAACATACATAAAATCTAGCCACAATCAACAGTTATTTAATTTTAAAAGAGACTGACTTCTCTTCCAAACTGTTTTATGAAGGGAAAAAACACCATCCTGCTCACTACTACTTCAAATCATACTCTAGAATACCCATGTTCTGACTGAGCGTTTTAAATAACCTCTTCTCATTCAATAATTAATATTTTAAAAGACATTATTGTTCCTCCATCCCTCATCTGTTCCCTTTAATATTTCAGTTAGTGGTACATTCACTTTTCCTTCTGCTTGCCATTCTGTAGTATGAAAACAAAATTCTGATACTTGTGTAGATCATGCACATACTGTGTGGAAAACAAAGTTGAACAAACTATAGTTAGCTTACAGTGTTTGGCCTAATAAACTACACCGCTACCTCAATATAACGCGACCTGATATAACACAAATTCGGATATAACGCGGTAAAGCAGTGCTCGGGGGTGGGGGCTGCGCACTCCAGTGGATCAAAGCAAGTTCAATATAACGCGGTTTCACCTATAACGCGGTAAGTTTTTTTGGCTCCCGAGGACAGCATTATATCGAGGTAGAGGTGTATTTAATTGGTACCTAAAAAGCAATCAAAACAGTCACCTTCAGGTATTCCAAATGCCAGTTATCATTGGCCATGCCACATACCTGGCTGCGAGTTGTTAGAATTTTCAGAATTCAGAATACATATAACATCTTGTGCATTGCAAGCAAACGGCCAAATCCTTTGTTTATTAATCAAAATTCTCCATTAATAGGGAAATTTGCCCAATTTAGCAGTACATGATTTGGTCCACAGTGATTGAGTCTAGAGAGGGAGAGAGATTCTGACCTCAGTTACGCCAGTGATTATAATGGAATTACTTCAGATTTACTATTATTTGTGATCAGAATCTGACCAAGAGAGAACTCTAGACATGGAATTAGACTAGCGATTCTCAAACTGTGGGTCAGAACCCCAAAGTGGGTCATGACCCTGTTTTAATGGGGTCACCAGGGCTTACTTAGACTTGCTGTGGCCAGGGGCCAAAGCCCAAGCCCAAGGACTTCAGCCCTGGGCAGCAGGGCTCACGTTACAGACCCCCTGCCTGGGGCTGAAGCCCTTGGGCTTTGGCTTTGCCCCCCCGGCCTGAGGAGGTGGGGCTTTGACTTTGCCCCCACCCCCGGGGTGTTGGGGCTTGCTTGAGCAGGCTCAGGCTTCAGTCCCTCCTCCTGGGGTCCTGTAGTAATTTTTGTTGTCAGAAGGGGGTTGCGGTGCAATGAAGTTTTAGAACCCCTGATTTAGGCATTCATATTTCAGTGGTCATCAGGATTACCAATGTAAAATAATACCAGGCAGGATTTACAGTAGTAGTGCTTGGTTTTCAAAATCCCTTCTTCAAAACTATTTAAAATGACAATGGGGCATGCATGCCTATCCCACTCCATTTTCTGAACAAAAATTAGTGAAGATCTGCCTCATCTGCTGTTTCTGCCTATAGACTCCCAGGTTTGTGCCCTTCAGCTGGGGAAACTCCAGCAAGTTACTGTTTTGGGTTTTTTTTGTTTGAACTTCTGATGCCGGTGGATTTCACAAAAGTAGAAGAGACTTAGATTGTAAGCTATTTGGGGCAACTTTTTGATCTGCTTATATAGCACCTTGCACAGTGGGGCCCTAGTCCTTGAGTAGGGTCTCCTAGGCATTACAGGAATACAAATAATAAATAATGTGTGTGAGTGTTGAGAAACAATCCTAGCCCTAAGCCATTTGGGTCATGTTCAGCCAGTCCCTGACATTTCTCATACTTTAGAGGATTAAGTAATAAGTAAGATGTTGATTCTGCAAACATTTACACAGGTACATATCTTTAAGCATGTGAATAGTTCCACTGATTTAAAAGTTAAGTAGGTACTTAGGGCCTGAGCCTGCAAATTCTTAAGCCAGGAGGTCTGCACAGTTGGGATCCAGAAAACATTTGGAATCCCTTTGCTTCCCCCCACCCCCTTTTTTGACTTGTTAATATGAAAATGACTAGGCTCAATATGGATATATAACATGAACATTATTTATCTATGGATGTTGCTACAGAGTGACTTTAAAATGGGAAGGAAGTTGCAGATAGCTCATATCTGAATTGATGCAAATATATGCCAAAAATGTGCAATGCACTGTGTGTGAGTGCCAGAGGATGGTGGCAGGTACGGTATGCTAATACCCTGGCACGTTTAGGAATGTTGACCAGGGTTGATTTGTAATGCCGAGAGACAGCTGTGTGTGCTTCTGAACATCTCTCACCAGGGAGCAGCAGTACAGTATTTAACATATAATAGGACCTTGCCTTCTCCAAGGGGCAAAAAAGGGAGGCCTGTTCCGGAATGTGCAGGCAGGGGTGCTGGAACAATATGTATAATGGGGGTGCTCAGAGCCATTGAACCAAACTGTAAACCCTATATATGATGGAAACCACTTCAAGCCAGGGGGTGTAACAGCACCCCCAATTCCAACACTTATGTGTGCACAGGCCCATCTCTCTGAGGGAGAATAGGAGAACCCTGCTTCTTTTTCGAGTGATTGTTCACGTCCATTACACATTAGGTGCGCGCGCTGCGTGCACGGACGTCGGAAACTTTTTCCCTCAGCGGCTCCCGTCGGGCCGGCAGGGCCCCCCCTTCCCGCCAGAGCGGCACCCCGCTTTAGCGTATATATATATATCCCTGCAGGCCCGACCCCCCCTCAGTTCCTTCTTACCGTACCTGCCCTTCGGCCTGGCAACAGCGCCACGAGTGTTCACAAAAGGCATGTCCATGGTGGCAGCTTTTCTTCGGAAGAGACGGATGCGCGTGTACCCGTACTTGGACGACTGGCTCCTCGCGGGCAGGTCGGAGGCCAAGGTCCGCTCCCACATGACGCTGGCTCTACAGGTGTTCTGCAAGCTCGGCCTACTGGTCAATGTGCCCAAGTCCTCACTGATCCCCACGCAGAGACTGGACTTCATAGGAGCAGTCCTGGACTCGGTGGTGGCGCGGGCAAGTCTTCCAGTGTCACGGTTCTAGGCCATTCCAAGGGTCGTAGGCTCTGTCCAACAATTTCCCACGACTACGGCCAGGTGCTGCATGCAACTCTTGGGGCACATGGCGACCTGCACACATGTAGTCAGACATGCCGGCCTAAGACTCAGGCCATTACAGTTGTGGCTGGCCCAAACGTATCGCCCCAACAGAGACCCTTTAGACCTGGTGGTGACAATCCCGGCTCGGGTGTTGAACTCCCTCCGCTGGTGGCTCAATCAGCAGCAGGTTTACGAGGGGGTCCCCTTCGCTGCCCCGCAACCCACTCTGACGTTAGTAACAGATGCGTCGGACCTGGGTTGGGGGGCGCACCTGGGGGACCTGCGGACCCAGGACTTATGGTCCAGGGAAGAAAAGTTGCTTCACATCAATCTGAAGGAGCTAAGGGCGGTTCGCCTCACCTGTCAGACCTTTCACGCCACCATAGAAGCCACAGCGTGTCAGTTCTGACGGACAACACTACCGCCGTGTTCTACATAAACAAGACCCGCAGGGACAAGGTGGCAGTCATCCTCATTGCCCCGGCATGGCCACGCCAGCATTGGTTCACGACCCTGCTGGAACTGTCCATAACCGCCCCGATTGCCCTCCCCCTCCATCGCGACTTCATCACACAGGACCGGGGTCGCCTACTCCACTCGAACCTACCGTTGCTACATCTCATGGCGTGGTATCTCTCTGGCTAAACGATACGGAGCACAGGTGCTCTCACCAGGTCCAGCGAATTCTCCTTGGTAGTAGGAAGCCCCCCACAAGAGCGACCTACCTTGCCAAATGGAGGAGGTTCTCCCACTGGTGTGAGCCTCATCACATGCAGCCTCTGCGGGCCTCGGTCCCGTCAATTCTGGACTACTTGCTGGACCTCAAACGTCAAGGGCTTGCCCCGCCTCAATTAAAGTGCATCTGGCTGCCATATCGGCGTTCCATCCTGGGGAGTTGGGAGTTTCGGTGTTCTCCAACCCCACAGTAGCCCGATTCCTCAAGGGACTGGAAAGGGTGTTTCCCTATTCACGCCCGCCGATCCCTGCGTGGAATCTCAACCTGGTCCTAACTAAACTCATGGGGCCACCCTTTGAACCCCTAGCCTCTTGCTCCCTCATGCATCTCTCATGGAAGGTATGTTTCTCGTGGCCATCACATCGGCCAGGAGGGTATTGGAACTGAGAGCCCTCACTTCGGAACCTCCTTATACAGTTTTTCATAAGGATAAGGTGCAATTGAGGCCACACCCTAAATTCCTTCCAAAGGTGGTCACGCATTTTCACATGGGCCAAGACATTTGTCTACCGGCGTTCTTCCCTAAGCCCCATATGGACCCAAGCCACCGCAGCCTGCATTCCCTCGATGTCCGTAGGGCCTTGGCATTTTATCTAGAGCGGACCAGGCCATTCTGCAAATCAACTCAACTGTTTATTGCCATTGCGGAGCGAACGAGAGGCCAGCCTACCTTGACACAACGCTTGTCAGCATGGATTGTGCTATGCATACGCACGTGCTATGAGCTCGCCAATGTACCAGCCCGGAGATCCGGGCTCACTCGACTAGGGCCCAAGCGTCCTCGGCGGCTTTCTTGGCGCAGGTTCCACTCCAGGAAATCTGTAAAGCGGCCACCTGGTCGTCGGTGCATACATTCACAGGCCACTACGCAATCCATCATCAGACCAGGGAGGACGCGGTGGTCGGCAGGGCTGTGCTTCAATCGATTGTTCCTTGACTCCTACCCTCCTCCAATGGTAAGCTTGTGAGTCACCTAATGTGTAATGGACGTGAACAATCACTCGAAGAAGAAAGAACGGTTACTTACCTTCTGTAACTGTTGTTCTTCGAGATGTGTTGTTCACGTCCATTACACTTCCCACCCTCCTTCCCCTCTGTCGGAGTCACCGGCAAAACCAAGGGAGGGTCGGGCCTGCAGGGATATATATACCCTAGAGCGGGGCGCCGCTCTGGCGGGAAGGGGGGGCCCTGCCGGCCCGACGGGAGCCGCTGAGGGAAAAAGTTTCCGACGTCCGTGCACGCGGTGCGTGCACACCTAATGTGTAATGGACGTGAACAACACATCTCAAAAAACAACAGTTACAGAAGGTAAGTAACTGTTTTTTCCTGGCAGTTGGGATGGGGGGAGGAGCAACCAGCAGCCCCTGTCTTCAGCAGCCATGGGGAGGATCGCTGGATGAGTGTGGAGCCAGGGGATACTGATTTCACTCTCAGCAGGATTTAAGGGAAAGGGAGAATCAGTGCCGGTGTGAGCCCACTGGGGGCCTTAAGCAGGAATATTCCCCCCCCCCAACACATACTAATAATTAATAGGGGCTCCCCTGAGTTCCTCAGGCCCCGAAACAATTGCTTAGTCTGCTTATGTCTAGCGGGGGGGAAGCAGGGCCGAGGGAAATCAGTGCCTCCCAGGACAGCGGCGGGGTCTTTCTCCTCTCCGCAACGGGGTGCCCGGGGTCTCCTCTCTCCCGGCCCGGCACTGAGCGCCTGAAGTGCGGCGTCCCGCGTGGGGGAGGCGCTGCGGGGCCGGGCTAGGCGGGGAGTCTCCTGGCGCCGCAGAGCGAATCCCGGCCGCGGTGTCCCCGGGGAGGGAGCGGCGGCTCCGCGTCCAGGCTCCTCCCCCGCGGCCGGGCCGGGCCGCGATGCGAGCGGGCCGGAGGGAGGCGGCGGCGGCACGATGTGGCTGCGGCCCGAGGAGGTGCTGCTGAAGAACGCGCTCAAGCTCTGGGTCACCCAGAAGAGCAGCGGCTACTTCGTCCTCCAGCGGCGGCGCGGACACGGGGACGGCGGGGGCCGCTTCACCGGTACCGCCCGGCCGGGGCTGGGGAGGGAGCCGCCCAGGTGGGGCCCGCCGGGCCATTGCCCCCCGGAGCCGCGGGCCCCGCCGGGCTGGGGAAGGAGGGGAAGCGGGAGCGCCCCGCACGCCCTGTGCCTGGCACAGCAGCGGGCGGCGGCCCCGGGTTCAGGAATCAGCTGGTTCCGGTCGGGGCAGCGGAGCGGCTGCTGCTGCCCGGGGGAGCCCGGAGCAGGCTCTTTGTTCCGTGTCCTGGCGGGCTCTGATGGAGGCTGGTGCTGGGTTCAGCGCGGAGACGGGGCCAGGGGGTGTGTGTCTGTGGCTGCGGAGCGGGTCACTGCCGAGGGTCCAGCTGCGGCGGGTTCCTGCTCGCCGGCGGCTCCGGGGTCTGCTTGCGGCCATGGGGGTGGCCCTTCCAGAGTCACCAGTGCTGGGGTGGTTTGTTCTGGCGGCTCGATAAGATACTTGGTAAAATGCTCCTTCCGGGCTGCTGGAAAATCTCTCCCTTTAAGGTGAGAAAAAGATGTTGAGGATTGTTGTGGGTAAAGCACTGAAAAACCATGGGCTGTTTGTTCAGCTGCAGCCGGAAAGCAAACAGAATCCCATTGTCCGCCTGCTTCGGTACAAAACAAAAGCGTGTCCCGCTTTATAAAGTACTTGTTAAACTCCGTAAGAAATAATGCGTGCAGTGCTGATCACCCTGCCGTAAGAATTTGAGTTATTGCCTTGCAGGGAGTGTTGCCTTTGTCTTCTATGAATGTTAGCAGGTTTAAATAATCCAGACGACAAGGAGAGGGTAAGGAATTCTTAAAGGTAACCAAAAACACTAAGTTAGTGCATAGACTCCATTCTAATGGACAGTGTAGAAAAACTAAGAAAAATAGCAGTTTTCAGAATAGGTGGATTAACCTGGAATGAAAGGAGAGAGATGCTGGTGAGAAGAGTGAGCCCAAACAAACAAACTCCCGTACTGTTCTTATACAAGCATTGAGTGAAAAACACATACAATTATGGTGGTTTAAATTTCCTTCATGCATGTGTTGCAATATCATCCAGCACTTAATATCTGTATTTCCTTTTTTTAAAATAAAGGATTGATTCTTCAGAGTTCTTTGACTCTGACCAAGTCTCTTGAAACTTGGTAAGTTCAACATCAATTCAAGGGGAGCTGTACTAGTGTAACTACCCAGGTTAAAAGAACGAGAAGTACTTGTGGCACCTTAGGGTACATCTACACTACAGCGGGGAGTCGATTTAAGATACGCAAATTCAGCTACGTGAATAGCGTAGCTGAATTCGACGTATTGCAGCCGACTTACCCCGTTGTGAGGATGGCGGCAAAATCGACTTCTGCCGCTTTTTGTCGGCGGCGCTTACTACCACCTCCGCTGGTGGAGTTAGAGCGCCGATTCGGGGATCGATTGTCGCGTCCCAACGGGACACGATAAATCGATCCCCGAGAGGTCGATTTCTACCCGCCGATTCAGGCGGGTAGTATAGACCAGACCTTAGAGACTAACACATTTATTTGGGCATAAGCTTTCATGGGATGAAACCCACTTCATCCACTGCATGCATCCGAGGTTAGTGAAAATTACAAATGCTTCACAGTTTTTTTTATGGAATTGACTTCAAACCTCCTCCTCTTTTTGCTGATACAAACTAACACAGATACCACTCTGTACCCAGGTTAGTGATTGAACCAAAAGGGGTATATTAGCATTTGTCTTAAAATTTCACTTCTTTGAGCTACCACAAATGCAGCTTTAGTACAGACTGGCCGCAATCATTTTAATGACCATGTTGTCAAATTCTGCTTTAAGCAGGTCTAGCCATTATGGTGGTTATTTGCTGCTTCATATACACACGAAAAGCAGCAGTGATAATACAGATGGATGAAGAAAAGCAATTGCCCAGAGCTATCCTTTGGGATTTCTAAAAATGAAAGGGGTAGAGCCACTCAAGATTGATTCTATCCACCCCTGCTGGGAACTGCACAAACAAATCACAAAAAACCTTGCAGTCAGTAATATCAAAGATAGATCTGAGGAAAATCACCTTGAGTGATCTGTTTCTACGTCTGTGGCTCGGACGTGATTAACTAATGAAACAAGAGGAGCTTCACAAATTCAGAACTAAAATTGATTGAGTCGGGCCAAGAAAATGATTTGGTGGCAGTTATCTGCATGTACTTTCTTAATGCTCATAGGATTTCTGTCATCCTATCAAATATACATGGTGAAAAATTAGATTTAGTAGTGCATTTGCAACTTCATATTTCCATTAAATAGCTTCCAACCTACATTTGCATTTTTACTTCATTTGACTGTACAAAATGTTTATTTAGCACCTTAGTTGTGCATGGTACTTTTAGAAAATATGAAAACAATGGATCATATTCCGCTCTAAATTGCGACAGTGTAAATCTGGAGTAATTTCAGTAGGATCAGTGAGTTATACCAGGTTAACTCTAGAGTAATTGAACAGAATTTGGTCCAAAGTCCTTGCTCTGAGAAGTTTACAATCCAGATTAGACCAAAACATGAAGAATATGATAATACATCATGTTGGGGATGGAGAAAGACAGCGGCAAGCAAAAAGAGGAAGGAATTCTGCTCTTCAATGAGTCTGACTTCTGAAGAAAGAAGATTGTAGTCTATATCTTAATTTTTTTAAATTCAGATTTCTTATGATGGATTGTAATTTAAAGAAAGCTGAGCTATTTAAATCTCTCAAACTTTTTTTATTCCTTAATAGACACTTTTAAAGGCTACTGTGTTTATTTGATGTACCAAAGGTAGAATTGTTCTATGATTCTTGTCCGTATGTGGCATTGTCTTCTGTTATCTCCATTTTATTTGGAGTCTGTGTCTTTCCTGGCTATGTAGGCATTCACTGTTTGTCACCACGAATGCTTAATTCTGATTCAGTAGACTGAGGTTGTCATGTTACAATTGTGTAACTTTCATGAAATCCTGGCCCAGTTGAAGTCAAGGGGATAGGATCAAGATTTAACCCCTAGGGCAGGGGTCTCAAACTCAATTTACCTTAGGGCCTCTAATCCTCCCAGCGGGCCAATAATGTCATTCATGCCAGCCAGAACCCACCTCCCACCTGCCTAAGGCCGTGGGCGGGGACTTTAAGCCACCTGCCTAAGGCTCTGGGAGGGAGTTTGGGTCAGGGAGGAGGTCTGGGGTAGGGGATTGGGGTGCCGGGTGCAGGCTCTGGGAGGGAGTTTGGATGGGGGAGGGGGTCTGGGGTGCAGGCTCTTGGCTGAGGTTGGGAGTAGGGGTGTAGGAGGAGGGAGTGGGGTTGCAGGCTCTGGGACGGAAGAGGGGGGTGGGGTTCAGGCTATAGGAGGGAGTTTGGGGGTGAGAGGGGGTGGGATGCGGGCTCTGGGAGGGGGTCAGGGGTGTGGTGCTTACCTGGGGCTCCAAGGCGGAGCACTGCTGCCCCCAGGCACCGCCTCCGCAGCTTCCCATTGGCCGCAGGGGCGGTCGGGATGGGGGCAGTGCACAGAGGCACAGCCCAGCCCCGCCCTGGGGCCGCAGAGAGGGGCCGGCAGCCACATGGAGCGAGCACACAGGAAGCCACTCAGCTCTGCTGCGATGCTGGTGGTGAATGGGGCCCCGGGCTGATTTAAATTGCCCGGGGAAGGGGGGGGAGGCGCCCTGGGGCGGTAGGCAGGGTCAAGGGAGAGACCCGGCCCCAAAATTGGTGGAGCCCCTAGGGCCACATTGGGGAGGTTCTTGGGCCACAGATGGCCCGTGGGCAGGGACTTTAAGCCCCCTGCCCTAGGGTTTATATTATGTTTTCCCCTTCCTCCTTGTGTGGAACGTATCATTCCTTGATTGCAGGGATGATAGAGATTAATTTTCAGATCTAAAAATAGCTTCTACAGCTGTTAGTTTTAGGACCAGGTTGATCATGTTGCTGAAATCACAAATGTGAAGTCTCTACTTCTGAGCTTTCCATGGCAGACACCCGCAAGTTTAAAATAAAAAATTGATGTTTGTTGTCTAGCTAAGTTCCTGGTGCATCCTATTGGCTGAATGCAGAAGCTAAATCTGCAGTGTATACAATCTTTTTATATAAGGCTAGCATAAATCTGTTTTGGCTGACTAACTGAAAACACCCTTTCTCTTTCTATCCTCTTAATTTCCTCCATCTTAAGAAAATTAATCGTATTTCTTTAATCAGCTTTTGTTTGTATTGTAGAAGGGCCTAGAGGTTAGGTGCATCTTACAAATGGAAAACAATACATAGAAAAAATTAAGTGCACTTTATGATGAACATAAGCAAAATGTTACAATTCTCTTTTACTTGGAACAGTCAAAAATTAGCATGATGGTGGGAAACAAAGTGAAAGAAAATAGTTAAAACCAGTGTGAAACTTTCAGTGTAAAAAAACTTAAAAAAAAAAAAAAAGTTTGTTCAGTGATGGGAAAAATGGCTTGAAATTTCTAGGACTTTTAAATAGACTCTAAAAATAGATTAAAGAAATGTCACCCACATGGGAAGAGATTACACTACTTATTTTTTATAGCAGGTGTCTGAGTCAGGAGTTTTGGGTTTTGTTTCCGGCTCCATCATTAACTTAGTGAAAACTGAGTGCTTACCTCACAAGGTTTGATAGGTGGTATGCTTCCAGATGAAAGATTCAATAAAAATGCAAAGTACTATTATTAGTAGAGCCATCTTTGACTTTAAAATTATACAACAGTTCACTTCCCTAACTTTGATAAATCATGGAGGTTGTTTTTTAAAGGAGGGATCAGATGTCACTTAATACATTTTAATGTGCACAAAGGCATGTAAGCCACCGTGATAGTATATGATGTTTTCACTGTGCCTGTGCGTGAACAACTGCTTTTGGGTCCATTCTTTATTTACTTACTCACTGTTCTTTCCAACCCATTTCACCCTTCTTTCCAGGTTAATCTATCCAGAAAGTACAAATAAACCTAACACAGCACAGCAGAAGAATATATTTTGTTTAGATATATTCTTTTTTCATCCCCAAAGAATTGAACTATAGGGTAGACATATGTCACATGAAAGCACTAGTCTTTCATGTCTGTTTTTGTCATTAGGGTAGTGTATTTGTATTGAACTTTGAACAGGTGTGTACATAAGAGAAACATATAACCTCTACGGTCACTTAATCTTCTGCATACTAGCAAAGTTCACTGATACAAGTTGAGGTTGCAGGTGGTGTGGAAAACTGGCCTACTTTCATACAAGAGAAGGTGAGAGGAGATCTCTTAATCTGCTGATCACCCACTTTGTGTAATTTGTTTTCTAGACTTGCTAGGGACCTGATACAGCAAAGCAGTTAACCAAATGCTTAACCCTGAGCATGTGAGTAGTCCCCTTGACTTCAGTGGAACTACTCACATGCTTAAGTGCTTTGCTGGATCAGGATATAGGCAGGAAATCTGAAATGTGTTCTGGAAAGCGCGTGTTTCAGGATGAAATTATCCACAAATTAACTTTAATCAAGATGTAATTCAGTAGCTCTGGCTGATTCTGGGGTTGTATATAAATATAACTGAAGAAATCCTTTTGTAGTAGATCGCTTACGTTGTTGCTCTGGAAGAGGTGGGAGGTTGAACTTGAACTTAATAACTAATATGTGCTGGTATCTTTCTGTAGTCTCCGTGAAGAATCTATGGTTTCCTTAGGTCAGAGGTGAGCAAACTATGGCCCGGCCCTCGAGCTGCTGCTGGGGAGCAGGATCGGGGGCTTGCCCCGCTCTGCACGTGCCGTGGCTCCTGGAAGCAGCGGCATGTCCCCGCTCCGGCTCCTATGCATAGGGGCAGCCAGGGGGCTCCACACGCTGTCCCCGCCCCAATTACCGGCTCTGCAGCTCCCGCAGCCAAGGGGGAACATGCCACTGCTTCCAGGAGCTGCTTGAGATAAGCGCCACCTGGAGCCTGCACCCCGACCTCCTCCCGCGCCCCATCCCCCTGCTCCAGCCCTGATCCCCCTCCTGCCCTCTGAACCCCTTGGTCCCAGCCTGGAGCACCCTCCTACACCCCAAACTCTGCACCCCCAGCTGGAAACCCCCCCCCCCCCGCACCCCAACCCACAGCCCCAGCCCAGAGTTCCCCCACCCTGAACTCCTCATTTCTGGCCCCACCCCAGAACCCACACCCCCAGCCGGAGTCCTCAGCCCCTCCTGCACCCAACCCCCAATTTCGTGAGCATTCATGGCCCACCATACAATTTCCATACCCAAATGTGGCCCTCAGGCCAAAAAGTTTGTCCAGCCCTGCCTTAGGTAAATGGTAATCTCTGGTTGTCCATAAGATGTATAATCAAGAGTAGTGTCAAATCCGTCTCATTTATAGTAATATAATGTCAGAGTGCCTTCGTCGCACAGACTGAGGCTGTGGCACTACTGTCATTTTTATGAGAGGATGTTGGAAGTTTCAGCTCACTTCTCATTTGATTGGATTAGTACTGTGTATTCTGTTCAAAGCAAAAGAACATTTCCTGTAATTTTAATGTCTTGTTTAACTTTTTGTATTTTAAGATTTGGAATGTTGGATTAATAACCTTCAATGCAAAGCTAGTGATTATTTTCCCACTCCTTCCCCAATAGCTAACTAGTTGCAAAGTTTGTTTATGCAGTATTCCATATTCTTACATATTACTTATGTCCAACAGAATTCTAAGTGATTTTTTTTATGTCCTCTAAATATTTGTAGGGTTGTTCTTATAACCCAGGGAAGAAAAATTGTAAACCAGAGGTTTACACTTATGGACACAACTTACCGTATATACTCGTTCATAAACCGATTTTTTTTTTTAGTAAAAAAGGGAAGCACCAGAGAAGGGGGTCGGCTTATGAACGGGTATAGAGAGGGAGAGGTGGGACACAGTCCCTCACCCCAACAGAGGGAGCAAGGAGAGGCAGCACAGCCAGCAGAGACAGAAGGGAAGAGGCGGAGCCAGAGTCTCTCCGCTTCTGGCCATGCTGCTCTCCCCTCAGGCTCGGAAGCAGCTGTAGCCGTGCCGCTCGGTCCCACCCCACAGAGCAGGCTGTGGCCGCGCCGCCCGGCCTGCTGGAGCACACTGCAGCCGTGCCGCTGGCCCAGCCCGCTGGAACATGCTGCAGCCATGCTGCCCGGTCTGGCCTGCTGGAGCAGGCTGCGGCCGCGCTGCCCAGCCTGCCGGAGCAGCTCCAGCCAGGCCAGAGACATCCTCCCCTGGCCCTCCCCAGATAACGTGGGAAGGGATGGTATGGGGAGAGTGTAGGGGTCCTGAGCTAGGGGTGAGGTCATGTGGGGGGTGGTCATAGGGGTTACTCCTCTGACTCCCAGCTTCTCCCCTCCAAAAATTTTCCCCACCAGTTGCTGTCCCGGCCTGTCAGGGTAAGCAGCTGGTGCGCCGGGACACTTTGTTTACTTAGGTTTACCTCCATGCCTGCAGAGACGCTCGAGGTAAACAAACCATCTCGGCCCACCAGTGGCTTATCCTGATGGCCCGGGAGCCAAAGGTTGCTGATCCCTGAATTATAGGGTTGGCTTATGAACGGGTCATAAAAATTTTCCATTTTTACTTATACATCTTGGGAGTGGGGGTTGTCTTATAAACGAACCAGTTTATGATCGAGTATATACGGTAATCTGTTCCATTTGCTTTTTCCCTTTCAAATGCAGCATTCTTCTTTCAGCTGAAAAATTATGAATGTATATTAGTAAAATGCAGCAATAAAATTAGATTATTCATATTTTACATGTAAATATAACTTTTTAACAGGTTTATTCACTTAGTTTTCCATTTTCGTGTAAATTCTGGGGTAGGGGTAGTGAATAGTATGCTCAGAAATGCTGTGTGTTAATGTTCAGCCCCTGAACTTCCATGGTGCATTGAGTTGTGTTCAGCTCTGCTGAGAATGACTCAGTATAAGCTAAATATGACAATAAGAAGCCGCACAGAAAAAGTGACTTTTTTCTAGTAAGAGCAGGTTTGGTCAGATTCTCATCTATTGACTTGTTAAGTTGATGGATGGACTTTTTGTATTAAAAATTTATTCCTAGTTTAGGACTGTGTGTGGTGTGTGTGTGTGTGTGTGTGTGTGTAAAATATATGGTGTTCTTATAGGTTCATTTAAGACTACATAAGCACTCCAATAATAACAGAGTCAGAGTACAGTACAGTAACTGGTTACGATTCAGTTTTCCTCTGACTTTGTTACAACACAGTTCCAGTTTGTTGCATAAATGTGACCTTAACTGTGTTCCCTAAACGGGAATATAAAGCATAACCAAGACTTTAGCTCAGTTAGAAACATGAGTGTAGTCTATTTACTCTACAAACTAGGAACAGTGTTATAAGCAAATCCTTTCAGTCCAATTGTATAGATAGGGCATTAGTGTTCTTCATAATTCTAGTTAAGCACAGTTAGACTACAAAGCAAATCTGACAGGTTCTAGCCCAAATTTACTATAATACAAATAGAAGTTGATGTATGTTACCTCAGAACACATGTTTTATAAAGTCCTGAAATATGAAATAACAAACTAATACTTCTTTAAGAATGTTTCTCCCCATCTGCCTTGTCTTAAGGTGATATGGCCCAGTAGTTTACAGAGCAATTAGTTCAATAGCGCAAGGTAAAAATGATATGGGAAAGTTCATTGAGAGTGCATTTGATTATTTTTATATAGTATTTTTCAACCAGTCAGCAAAGGGGAAAAGATGTCCAGAATCAAAACCTAAGGAAGGCAGGGGTAGGCGTGAGGGGGTTGAGGAGTTGTCAGATAGTTCTGAAGGTGGTGAGCCTGCTGCTGCCACCTTGACTCCCAGCTCCTGTAGTGCAGGCGAGTCTCTTGGCTCTCATACCTGAATCACACTGAATGGCTGTCTCAGCTAGGAGAGAAGCTCAGAGAGAGTTGCACCCCAGTGTAGGAGGAAGTAGACTATACACTGATGAAATTGTTCAGTTATAGATGGTTTTACTGGGTAAAAAATCGTGGAGGATTGTGAGAAGCTGCAAAAGAGTGGAAATGCATTAAGGAATTTGGCAGTATCATTGAAGGTGACATTTAATTCTAAGTGTAAAGCAACACTGGTAAAAATAATCAGTATTTCTTCTATACTGATAGTCTCTGAATCTGCGTGCTCCTTTAGGAAAGTAGACTTGGGGGAGGTCTACACTTAAAACACTGCATCAGCATGGCACAGCTGCGCTGTTGTAGCACTTAAGTGAGGATGCTTCTATGCTGACGGGGAGCTTCTCCTGTCGGTGTAGTTAATCCACCTCCCCGAGAGGTGGTATCTTTGTCGACGGGAGAAGCTCTCCTATTGACACAGTGCTGTCTACAAGGTGGGCTAGGTCGATATAACTACGTTGCTCAGGGTTGTGGATTTTTCAGACCCTTGAGCAACGTAGTTACACTAATATTGGCCTGTAGTGTAGACCTGGCCTCAGAAGCTGTAGAAAATAGGTTTTGATCAATTCATAGCATTAGTTAAAGTGAATAAGATATTAGGGTGCATTTAAAAAAAATGCCATCCTAATGCAGAATGCAAAGCATCTGTTCTCAAGTTGTTGCCCACAGAGCTTCTTCTGGTAGTCCAGAGAGAGCTGGCTGGTCACAGGGTGCTGGTTCCCTTCTTAATTTCCAGTTGCCAAATTATTTACTGCATTTTGATTTAGAATAAAAAAGTGTCCATGCTAGGGTCTAGATTCCTTTTCCAGAAACAAAAAAATATAATATAAGCAAAATTAAAGCCAGCAGCTGCTATGCATCTTCAAGCCAAAAATAATAAACTATGATAAAGTCCAGTCCAAACAATATCCCCATTCCTCACAAACATTAGCCCTTACTATGCCTGTTCCTCCTCCATCACCTGTGCAAATAACGAGGCGTTTAGCATACTCCAGAATTCAAGCTATTTCAGACCAAGGGCGTGAGTAGGCCACAAAGTTGAGGTCCCTTCCTGGAAAGCATCATTCTGTTAACAGCTTCTTATGCTGAGGGACTCCACATTAAATATCCCCATTGATAGCAGCTGTTGCAGTATGGCTCATGGAGAGGTCTCAAGAAGGGAGGTTCTAAGCCAGTTAGGGCTTCACAGGTCACAACCAACATCTTGGACTCAAATTGGGAACTGATGTGTGGATGAGACGATAGTGTTAATAGGAGGGATTTAAGTTTATTATTCCCTATTGGGAAAGGAGAAGCTTATACAGGAAGGATGGGCTCCACCTATACCAAAATAGAACCAGATTGCTGGCATATTTAATGAAAAACTCCCCCATGACTTTTTTAAACTAAGGGCTGTGGGAAAGCTGACAGGTGCGGAAGAGCATGTGTTTCAGACAGACACATACCTAATGGGAGGATCTATTAACAGGGATTCTCTATATCAGGGTGGGCAAACTATGGCCCGGGGGCCACATCCGGCCCTCCACACGTTTTAATCCGTCCCTCAAGCTCCCACTGGGAAGTGGGGTCTGGGGCTTGCCCAGCTCCGGCACTCCAGCCGGGGAGCAGGGTTGGGGTCTTGCCCCACTCCATACTGCTCCTGGAAGCAGCGGCATTTCCCCCCCCCCTCCGCCCCTATGTGTAGGGACAGCCAGGGGGCTCCACATGCTGCCCCCGCAGCTCCCATTGGCCGGGAACTGCAGCCAATAGGAGCGGCGCCTGTGGACAGGGCAGCGCGCAGAGCCGCCTGGCTGCACCTCCGCATAGAAGCTGGAGGGGGGACATGTCGCTGTTTCTGGGAGCTGCTTGAGGTAAGTGGTGCCCGGAGCCTGATCCCCTCCCATGCCCCTTCCCCAGCCCTGATCCCCCTCCCGCCCTCTGAACCCTTAGATCCCAGAGTGGAGTACCCTCCTGCACCCCCAACCCCTCATCCCCAGCCCCACCCCAGAGCCTGCACCCCCAGCCAGAGCCCTCTCGCCCCTCAGCCCCCAATTTTGTGAGCATTCATGGCCCGTCATACAATTTCCATACCCAGATGTGGCCCTCGGGCCAAAAAGTTTGCCCAGCCCTGCTCTATATACTAGTAAAGAGGACAGAAGTTGATAAAGTACAAGTAGGAGCTGAAGAGAAACAGTCAAACGAAAGAGTCCCATTCAATTACATCACATGAAGGCAGACAACTAAATAAAATTGACAAATTTTATAAGTGCTTGTACACAAATGCAAGATATCTAAATACTAAGATGGGTGAACTTTAGCGCCTGGTATTAGGTGAAGATATTGATAAATAGGTATCACAGCAAGTTTGTGGAATGATGATAACCAGTGGGACATGTTAATACCATGGTATATAATATATAGGAATGACAGAGTAGATCACGCTGGTGGGAGAGTTGCATTATATGTGAAAAAAAGACAAGAGCCAAATAAGGTGAAAATCTGAAATGAATCAAACTGTACCATAGAATTTCTATGGCTATACATTCCATGCTTAAATGATAAGAGTACAGCAGTGGGACTATATTACTGTCCACCCAACCAGGATAGTGTCGGTGACTGTGAAATGTTCCAGGAGAGTAGGGAGGCTACAAAAACAGAAAACCCAATAATAATGGGGGATTTCAACTAACCCCATATTGACTGGGTACTTGTCACCTTAGGATGGAATTCAGAGAGAGAATTTCTAGACACCATTAATGGTGACTTCCTGGGAACAGCTAGTCCTGGAATCCACCAGAGGAGAGGCAATTCTTGATTTAGTCCTAAGTGGCGCAGAGGATCTGGTCCAAGAGGTAAATATAGCTGAACCATTCGATAATAGTGACTATAATATACTGTAATTAAACATCCTTCGGGTGGGGAATACCAAAGATACGCATTTAAATTAAAAAATGGGAACTACACAGACATGAGGAAACTGGTTAAACGGAAATTAAAAGGAACGGTGATGAGTGAAATGCTGGCAAGCTGCATGGAAATTAAAAAAACCAAACCAATAATAGAGGCTCAAACTGTACGTATACCCAAATTTAAAAAACTAAACAGTAAGAAGACCAAAAAATGCCATCATCGCTAAACAGAATAAAAGAGGTGGTTAGAGACAAAAAGATATTGTTTAAAAATTGGAAGTCAGATCATAGTGAGGAAAATAGAAAGGAACGTCTGTCAAGTCAAGTGGAAAAGTATAATTAGGCAGACCTAAAAAGTACTTGAAGAGCAACCTAGCAAAAGAGACACAAACTAATATTAAATTTTTTTTATGTACATCAGAAGCAGGAAGCCTGCCAAACCGTCAGTGCAGCCACATGATGTTGAAGGTGCTAAAGGAGCACTCCAGGAAGGTAAACCCGTTGCAAAGAAGCTACATGAATTCTTTGCAATTGGTTTTCTCCATAGAGGATGTGAGGTAGATTCCCACACCTGAGCCATTTTTTCTGGGTGACAGATTTGAGAAACTGTCCCAGATTGAGGTGTAAATAGAGAAGGTTTGGAACAAATTGATAAATGAAACTAAGAAGTCCCCAGGTCCAGAAGATATTCACCTAAGAGTTTTGAAGGAACTCAGAAATAGAATTGCAGAACTACTAACTGGTATAATCAATGAGAGGAATCCTTGTGGCACCTTAGAGACTAACAAATTTATTTGGGCATAAGCTTTCATGGGCTATAACCCACTTCATCAGATGCATGGAGTGAAAAATACAGTAGGCAGGTATAAATATACAGCACATGAAAAGATGGGAGTTGCCTTACCAAGTAGGGGGTCAGTGCTAACGAGGTCAATTCAGTCAGGGTGGATGTGGCCCATTCCCAACTGTTGACAAGAAGGTGTGAATATCAACAGAGGGAAAATTACTTTGTGTAGTGACCCAGCCATTCCCAGTTTTTATTCAGGCCTAATTTGATGGTGTCAAGTTAGCAAATTAATTCCAGTTCTGCAGTTTCTTGTTGGAGTCTGTTTTTAAAGTTTTTTTGTTGAAGAATGGCCACTTTTAAGTCTGTTATTGAGTGTCCAGGAAGATTGACGTGCTTTCCTACTGGTTTTTGAATGTTACAATTCTTGATGTCTGATTTGTGTCCATTTATTCTTTTGCATAGAGATGTCTGGTTTGGCCAATGTACATGGCAGATGGGAATTGCTGGCACATGATGGCATATATCACATTGGTAGATGTGCAGGTGAATGAGCCCCTGATGCTGTGGCTGATGTGGTTTGGTCCTTGAATAGATATGTGGGCAGAGTTGGCAACGGGATTTGTTGCAGGGATTAGTTCCTGGATTAGTGTTTTTGTTGTGTGGTGTGTAGTTGCTGGTGAGTATTTGCTTCAGGTTGGGGGGCTGTCTGTAAGCGAGGACTGGCCTGTCTCCTAAGGTCTGTGAGAGTGAGGGATCATCCTCCAGGATAGGTTGTAGATCCTTGATGATGCACTGGAGAGGTTTTAGTTGGGGGCTGTAAGCGATGGCTAGTGGCGTTCTGTTCCTTTATTTGTTGGGCCTGTCCTGTAGTAAGTGACTTCTGGGTACCCTTCTGGCTCTGTCAATCTGTTTTTTCACTTCCCCAGGTGGGTATTGTAGTTTTAAGAATGCTTGATAGAGATTTTGTAGGTGTTTGTCTCTGTCTGAGGGATTGGAGCAAATGCGGTTGTATTTTAGGGCTTGGCTATAGACAATGGATAGTGTGGTGTGGTCTGGATGAAAGCTGGAGGCATTTAGGTAAGTATAGCGGTCAGTAGGTTTCTGGTATAGGGTGGTGTTTGTGACCATCACACATGGTAGTGTTCAGGAAGTGGATCTCTTGTGTGGACTGGTCCAGTCTGAGGTTGATGGTGGGGTGGAAATTGTTGAAATCCTGGTGGAATTCGTCAAGGGCCTCCTTCCCATGGGTCCAGATTATGGAGATGTCATCAATGTAGCGCAAGTAGAGTAGGGGCGTTAAGGGACGAGAGCTGAGGAAACGTTGTTCTAAATCAGCCATAAAGATGTTGGCATACTGTAGTGCCATGCGGGTACCCATAGCAGTGCCTCTAACTGTGGTATGTAACTTTAACCCTTAAATCAGCCCCTGTACCAGATGACAGTAGCACTGATTTTTAAAACAGGCTCTAGAGTTGATCCTGGCAATTTCAGGCTGGTAAGCCTAACATCAGTACCAGGCAAATTGGTTGAACTTATAGTAAAAAACAGAATTATCAGACCCATAGATGAACATGATATAATGGGAAAGAATCAACACAGATTCTGTAAAGGGAAATCATGTCCCACCAATCCATTAGAATTCTTTGAAGGGGACAGGGGTGAGGGGTGTGTGTGTCAACAAACGTGGACCAGGGTGATCCTGTGAATATAGTGTACTTGGACTTTCAGAAAGCCTTTGACAAGGTGCCTCACCAAAGGCACTTTACTTAAGCAAAGTAAGCAATCTTGGGATAAGAGAAAAGTTCCTCTTATGGATCAGTAACTGGTAAAAGATAATAAATGGTCAGTTTTCACAGTGGTGAGAGGTAAATAGCGGGGTCCCCCAAGGATCTGTACTGGGACCATTGTTATTCAACATAGTCAATATGATCTGGAAAAAAGGGGTAAATAGTGAGGTTGTAAAGTTTGGTGGTGATTCAGAATTATTCAAGATAGTTAAAACCAGAGTTGACTGCAAAAAGTTACAAAAGGATCTCTCAAAACTGGATGACTGGTCAAGAAAAAGACAGATGAAATTCAGTGTTGATAAATACAAGATAATGCACATTGGAAAACATAATCCCAACTATACATGCATAATAAGACAGAAAATATCATAATGCTACTATAGAAATCCATGGTACGGCCACACCTTGAATACTATGTGCAGTTCTGGTCTTCCCATCTCAAACAAGATCTATTAGAAGTGGAAAAAGTACAAAGAAGGACCACAAAAATTATTAAGGGTTTGGAATAGCTTCCCTAGAACAGGTGTTATAGTTATTGTCACTACTCCCCCTCATAGGAGAAAACGATTCTTTCTAACCAATAGGCTATTCAATAACTTAGGCCCCTACAAACTTACATCAGTATAACTACGTCGCTCAGGGGTGTGCATTTTTCACACCCCGGAGCAATGCAGTTATATTGACCTAACCCCGATGTAGACAGTGCTGTGTGGATGGGAGGGCATCTCCCGTCGCCATAGCTACTGCCTCTCGTGGAGATGGATTAACTATGCTGATGGGAGAAGCTCTTCTGTTGGTGTAGTAGCATCTTAACTGAAGTGCCACAGCAGCGTAACTGCAGCTTTTTAAGTGTAGACCTGCCTTTAGACTTTAATCAAAATGTTTTTGTAGCCTTGCCCACAACTGGAATTCTGATATCCTATTTCTCTCCCTCCCTCTTGTTTGGTTCTTTAACATCTTAAAAGGTCTCTCTTAAAAACATGTTTTTCTTAAATTTTTCCTGAAGAAGGTGACCTCTCCACAAGTGAATTTGGGCTGCAAATAACTTAAAACATGGAATCACATGCATAAATAACTGTCTTCAACAAAGGCTGTAACATGAAGGCCCAGTTTCTCAGCTGGGCCACACCAACAAACATTTTGTGTTTTTTGTTGTGTGCATGTGGCATTATCTGTTTGCTCTGCCTGCTCTAATCTTATGAGCTTGCAGGTTACAAAGCAAAATAGGACCAGCAAACAGAGTGGAGGAGCCGTGCCTTATGCATACACACAGATACTGCGGTGATGTGTGTTTTTAAATGCCATGAAAGCCATGAATGCACCTGCAAATCAAAACAGAGGTTTCAAGTCTAATGTTTAGCCTTCCAGCATGGATTGTATCTGTTTAAATTGTGAACGTCAGCCCCTTTAACACTGAAAATCACTAACTAGCTAAAATGAGATTGGAATGAATATAGAGGGAATGTGTATTTGTTTGTTGCCGTTGTGTCTAGTGGACAGACTCTGCAGAACAACAAGATGGGTAATTTCTAAAGGTTTTTTGTGGTTACTAGAATTATGTAATACTACAACGCTTCTAATAACTTTGTGGGTGCATTATATGGCACCAACAAAATGTGTGTGAGGGATTCTTTTTTGACAGTATTCAACAGAATTTATATTGTGGTAATGTAGGGGACTATCAAAAGGGAGCATATATGTCCCACATATTTATCAGGTACATTAATTTTAGGCTGGAAACAGTTTTTCTAGACTTGTAGTGCGACAGAGCCTTTATCTCTGTAGACTTTAGAACCAACTGGACTGCAGCCTTATCTTAGTATATCTTAGGCTGCTGTCATGTTGACTCCTGTTAAAATAAATGTGACAACCCTCTGCAAGAATTATGTGGATAAAAGCATACTTGGAAAAATGGCCTGAGAAGAAGAGAGGGTCATGGTACATATTTGTTCTTTCATAACACACTAGGAGAAGTTCAGTATGGGTTTTTAGGAAGTGGGGAAGCATGTGCATACTTCTGCTCCTTCCTCCTCCCCCTTCCTATATCACATCCCTTTCACTCTCCTACAGCACTCCTATGACAGCAGACCCCATGATCGTATCTTGAATTTCCAAGGATATTAGCTTATGAAACAAATGGGTAGCTAACCCTCAGAGTAATATAAAGCCACAGAAAACATTGAAGAAAACTTGGGAAATAATACCATTAAAAGTAAAAATTTAGGTTGCTTGGATATGATAACTTCCAACTTCACAAATAACATAATGCTGGATACTCAGTTGAAGAAGTAACACAAACAGTTGTAGTTTCAGTTCACTTTTACATGGTGAAAAAGTAATTTAAGGCACTGACTTGTTGCCTAAGCGTCGAAGGGCCTGATCCTGCAAACACACATGAAAGTAGTCCTCTGACTTCAGTGGGATTATTCCTATGTAGTGTATTACACATGCATAAACGTTTGCCCTTAGTTCTGAAATCTAGCTTTGTGAGCTTTTTTTCAAATGTGGTAAAACCAGCATCATCACCAAGGAAATTATTATTATTATTATTATTTTGTTACAGCAGGATTAGTGTAGTATTAATTTCTCTCTCCCTCCCCCCCTTTAAATATCTTTCCTTGCTATCTGTATAAATTCTGTTGAGTTGAATTGAGAAAGCTAGTAAGAAATACAGCACTGTATGTGTGTCTTGTTGGCTTGAAACCTGCCCTATCTGTACCCTGTGCAATCTCGGTGAGTTAAACAGATGTTTGTATGAGATGTAAACTAGGGTAGAATTTATCCACTAGTCTTTAGCTGTCTGTGTAACTGAAAATGTTCCTGATATTAGAGTTATAAAGCAGAAGTTCCTCAGTGAAGTATGAGTGAAAGCAAGAATCTGTTAAACATCACTGCTGCATGACTAAAACATTTAGAACTGCTGCAAGCAATCAGAGTGTCATGTTGTACTGGTTCTAGGAAGAACTTGATGCCAATTTTGGTGTTAGGTTTTCCTTGTATTGATGTTCCCCTGCCTGTTATACCAAACACCTGTTCACCAGAACACAGTTCTTTGCCTATATTTAACCCACAAGGATGGGGGCCAGATCCTGAGCCACATCAGAAATGAGCTCAGTGCAGATCAGAAGTAGGGGGATGCAAAGGTGCTTTAAGCTGCCTTTATGCTGCTACCTGTCCTGGAGTTGGACCAGCCGTAGACTGCTCCAGTTAGTTCTGCCCAGCTGCCTGTGAACCCAGTGGATTGTTCTGATAGCTAGAACACAGCAGTTTCCATCCACATGCCTTTTTTCCTAGGCACATCACTTGTGCTAAGAGGATCAGAAGGGTGGTAAGAAAATAAGAATGGCCATACTGAGTCAGACCAATGGTCCATCTGACCCAGTATCTTGTCTTCTGACACTGGCCAGTGCCAGATGCTTCAGAGGTAATCAACAGAACAGTGCAGTTATTATAGCTCTACCCCACCCAGGGATTCCCCTTTTGCAGGTTGAATCCTTAGGGAGAGACCAGTTAAGCTACCTGTAAAGCAGCCAGAGCATAAGGGAAAAATTGGGGTCTATGAGTTGGAAGGTTTGGATTCTCCTCCTGGCTCTGCTGAGTTCCTCTATGATAACAGGCAAGTTGCTTAACCACTTTGCCCATCTGTAGCATACAGGTAACTGCCAACCTCACAGGGTATTGTAACTTTCTAATTTGCTGTTTGCAAAGTGCCTTGAGCTGTTCAGATGTTACATGGCAACAAAAATAATAAGCTATATTGTGAGGGAACTAGGGTGAATAATACTTAATTCAATTCAGAAGTTATTTCATTGTCAATTTTTATTTCTAAAAGTTTTAGAGAAGACATAACTTCTGTATTTTCTTGACGTGATTTTTTCCCCCACGTATTTCTTCTTGCCCAAAGCCTCATCGCTGTAGTCTGGGATGTAGAGCAGAAAGTGTTTCTCACAACCATTAGCTGTCATCCTGAATTTGAACCTCACTCATGTTGCAACAGATGGAAGCATCTTGTTTTAATTCAGTGTATTTATTACTCTTTTGTGTAAAAGCATTTCATTTTTACCTGACCACTCATTTTGCTCCCGTCTTCCTGTTTTGATTATGTTTATAAGCTTCTGGATGAGAGAGGATATGAGGCTACGTCTTCACTATGGGGGGAGGGGCAGGGGGGTCGATTTAAGATACGCAAATTCAGCTACGCGAATAGCGTAACTGAATTCGACGTATCCGAGCCGACTTACCCTGCTGTGAGGACGGCGGCAAATCGACCTCCGCGGCTCCCCCATCGATGGCCCTTACTCCTACCTGCGCTGGTGGAGTACAAGCGTCGATTTGGGGATCGATTGTCGCGTCCCGATGAGACGCGATAATTCGATCCCCGAGAGATCGATTTCTACCCGCCGATTCAGGCGGGTAGTGAAGACGTAGCCTGAGAGGCAGGGATGGCACATGGCACTAAAATGCTTAATGAGCTACTGAGTATGGATATATCAGAGCAAAATAATGTGCTAGTAGAGCTAGAATTTTATAGCAAGCTTGGCTCTTTTGTAAACCCTTGAATCTGGGATCTGCTGCTAGACTAGTTACAATTTTCAAAAGCACCCGAGGGGTGTGACTACCCAGTAATCAGGAGGAGTAATTACAGCATGTGTAGGCATACCTGAGCTAACTGTATCGAGCTAGCTCGATAGAAAGAGCAGTGCAACTGCAGCAGCCTGAGCTAGCTGCCCAGGTGTCTATCCAGCGTCCTAGATAGGATTGTACTGAGTGGCTAGTCCAGTGGTGCTGGAACAGTTTGTATAGTGGGGGTGTTGAGAGCTATTAAACCAAACTGTAAACCCTGTATATAATGGAAACTTTAAGCCGGGGGTGCTGCTGCACCCCAGCACCCCTAGTTCCAGCATCTATGGGCTAGTCCATGCTGCTATGGTTACACTGCTATTTTTTTAGGCTATGTCTATACTTACCAGGGATCAATGCTGCGGTGATCAATGCAGCAGGGTTCGATTTAGCAGGTCTAGTGAAGATCTGCTAAATGGACTGCAGAGTGCTCTCCGGTACTCCACCAGAACGAGAGGAGTAAGGTAAGTTGACCGGAAAACGTCTTCCATCAACACAGAGCAGTGTAGACATCGCAGTAAGTCGACCTGGGCTACATCGACTCCAGTTACGTTATTCACATAGCTGGAGTAGCGTAATTTAGGTCGACTTACCCTGGTAGTGTAGACGAGGCCTTAGTGAGCTAACTCAACCAAAACTTGCTTGGGTATGCCTACACTTGCTGCAATCCCACCTTCTAGTCCTAGTGTAGATACACCCTAAGTGACTTTTTCAAAAGTGGCTTGAGCGTTTAGGCTTCTAGTCCTGTTGACTTTCAAAAAACTCTTAGGATCCTAACTGCCCAGGTCACTTTTGTAAATGGGCACATACGCACTTTTTAATACTTTACCTTAGTTTTACCTAGGTAGGTGCAGTGTAGATGGGCAGAGATAGCCTTTTGTTCTTTGAAGAGAGATCTGTGGATCAGGTGCTGCCTGACCTGTGTTAATTAACTACATCTTAGATTACATCCCCAAAATCTTGAATTGACAGATGGAAAGAATCAATATTTTTCACAAACCCAGATTTCAAAGTGTTTAATTTTGAGTCCACCTTTCATTTTCGAACATCCAGTCCCTCAAAGTTTAATGGAATGCTTCAAATATCATATGGATAATTCACACCAATTTAGAGAAATCTGCATTCCTGAGAGTTTGAATAAATACGTTTACATAGAAATCAGTGTTTTTCAGGTGACTTTACTGTAATTGGTCCTTTTCTAGATTGTAGCTGTGAGTTGTGGGACTCAAAGTGTAGGGTCATACATAGCAGTTTGTGATATCTTCTTCTCTTTGAGGTTTCAGGTAAATACAGAATAAGCTCAAATGGTGGATCATACTTCTGCAAGTTTATTTGATAACCAGAAAGGTATCACTTTAATTTTCTCCCCCTTCTCCTCCCCCCCCCCAAAAGGGAAAAAAAAAGTGTGCACAGCTGTGTTACACACAGAGTTGGGATTAATGTGAATAAGAAGACCTAATCATACAGTTATGTAGCATGCTGCGTCCAGGCTGATTAGATTACACTATGATCTTGGTAAAGCAAATACACTGCCTATCCGTCATAGGATCTGAAAATAGTGCTTCAGTCTCCTGCTAGCTTGTACTTGGATTGATTTATTTATTGAACTGGTGTGCATAAAATAATGTGAACTCTATAAAATGGATTTCAGATTAGAAACTTTTATTGTAATTCTAATTTGGTTGTACTTTCCATATAAGGTATAACTTTGCAGTATTTGATTTGAACTATTTAGGTTGTGTAAAATGTGCATAAAGATAGATATTTGAAATGTAACTAAACAAAAATTGTAGTTAAGATTCATGATCTACAGGAAGAGTGCAAATTTTGTTTTAGAGAGCTGTTTGTTTCCATAAGAATACAAGTTAAACACTTGCTTTGAAATCCCATGTCCAGGGAAAGTGTTTATGTTATTGAGCACAAACTGATTTTAAAGCAGAAAAGCAATTTTCTTCTCCCCTCCCCCCCAAGCTTTGTCGGACGTCCACATTGGATTTGGACCTTCCCCTTGCATTTCAACATTCTTTGTAATCTTGATAAAATCATGAAAAGACTTGTGATGTTCATGAGATGATCTGTTTCTGGACTCTGAAGTCTAACTAGAAAACCTGTGGCTGCAGCTTTCTGTACTGCAGTAAAAAATCAACTGCGTTTTATTCTCGGTAGCTTTATTTTTTCCCCCTGAAATGATTTTGCATTGTTTGAAGCTGAAAAATTGAAATAGAGAGCTGGTAGTAGTATTGTTTAAAAGAATGCAATGAACTTGAAAATCATATTTACTTCTGAAATTTTTGTTCCATACATGGTATCAAGACCGACCTATGATTACTATAATAAAGTTAGTAAAACATATTTTTCTTTTTTTCCCTAGTTTATTTTATTTGATAGGCTTTTATGGATAGTAAGATTTGCTTTTTCCTGTAAAAGTCAATCAGTTCCTTCCTGGTTAAGAAGACCCTCAAACATCAACAGGAGAGTGGTGTGTGTGTGTGTGTGTGTGTGTGTGTGTGTGTGTGTGTGTGTGTGTGTGTGTGTGTGTGTGTGTGTGTGTGTAAGAAAAATATTTTTTTTTTAAAAAGGACTGTTTTAAAGGGTGCTCTATCAGAAACTTAAAAAAAAAAAATCTGAAGAAAAAGTTGATTTTTAAAATTCAAATTGTGTCCCTTTAGAAAGTTCTTTTGTTTGCATGCTTTTATTGGTTCATTCAGGGGGAAGCACTGTGCAGTTGTTGTATGTTACAAGTATTAAGCAGAGTTCAGCGTTTATATGATAGAAAAAACACTTGGAAAGCAGCACCATTTGAATAATTTAAGTAGCTTTCATCCTTTCTTTAATATTAAACTTTGTACTCAGTCTTCACCAGGTTAATGTACAAGTTTTGGCTAACGTTGCATAGTTTTTATAGCACTCGCTGATTAATTTTTGAAAGATCTATTTTTGGAGTTTGTTCAGTTAAATTTCAACCTATGCCATTGCTGTAGCACCTCAAAATAGACATGCTAAAGCATAGTAATGAGGCTACCTCAGAAAGATTGTTGATATGCTTTTACGTCAAACTAGGAAATTGTTTTAATCTGCGCTAAATACTTAATATTTTTCTCTCTTGAAGAAAATAATCAAAATACAGGTGTGAAATGTGCACAAATTGCTTATTCTGCATCACTGGTGCACCTTTGTTTTACTGCCCTGGAATCAGCAGCAGATATGTGAGATCAGAAATCTAGACAACATTGTTACTTGTGAAACTAGAAAGGGCCTTCCGTCCTACCCAAATTAAAAATAGATTGGGGCCTAATCTAAATCCCACGTAAGTGTATGAGAGTCTTTCCATAGAAACTAATGGAAGTTCAGTCAGGCCCCTCATGTATGATATTAATTATGAAAATACAAAACTAACTGAAGAGGGAGACTTCAGATGTATATTCCAGTGAATCATCATTGGAGTTTGTGTATGAACCTGGCTCAGATCTTTTTTTAAAATATAATAATATATTCAAAGGATTCTTCTTAGTTTTGACTTCTCAGTACTTTGTTTTTATAATATTTAAACTGTGGCTAAACTGGCCGATCCGGGGAGTGGGTGGTATTTATTATTTTCATTTATTTACTACTTGTGTTCAGTTGGAAACTTGGTTCATTACAGTTAGTGAACATTATGGAACTGGTAAGCAGAAGTACAGAGTGAAAAGAGGAATTGGCTGCTGTGATCAGTCATTCAAGGACAGAAAAGGGAATTTAATTTGCACAAACCGAGAAACAAGATAAATACCCTTCATTTCCCATGTACTTACATGGCTTCATTGTATGGGTGCATTTCTTGTATTCTCTAAAAATAACCATATTTCACAAGTCTGACCTTTTATTAGGATTTTCAGAAGTGCTTGGTCTAACTTTTGCCAGTGACTTAAATGGGACCAAGGTGAGGCCTAAATTAAATGCTTTTAAAAATCCCTACTCATAGGTTTTTTTATCAGGATGAAAAAATTAGTCTCTGGGCTGTTTCTTTCTTTGTTAATCACATGGTCTTCAATATTTTGAAACTTGCAGGCTAGACTGTGCTATGCCGTTGCCCTACAGCTTCCTCTGATGACAGGATGCGGACTCATAGGACACTCCTAATTGTATTATTATTGTTGGCAAAATACAGAATTTTAAGATCATCTTACAGAATTAGAACCTTTTATGCAGCAATGGGGGAATGCACATTTTAAGTGCTCATCTTTTGTAGTTGGAGGAATTTTGATTTTTTTTTTTTTGGATTGTTTTTCCTGTAATAATTGGAGAGGGTTTGGTACTTTGTTATATTTTCACCTGCAAATTCATGACTCCAGTTCAAACAGATAGCAATAATATGCTAAGACTTGTTTTACTCAGGAGCCAATTATTATGGAATAGAATCTGAGACACAATGCATTTGAGACTGTTCTAAATAATACATGTTTATGTATTCTAACCATAGCTTAGGTTTCAAAGCTTCTGTTAGTCATATGTATATATAGCATAATAAACGAACTAGAAGCGTAAAAACTTGGTCTTCCGATTGGTCTGCCTGGCCCTCTAGTCTCTGGTGCATTTGAACACTTCTCCATTTTACAAGCCAATGTTAGAGAGCTTTGTTATAATTTTGTTCAGTGCTTAATTTGAGGGTCTTAAACGTGAATAGGTCTAATAGTGATAAACTGGTCTCAGTGAGAGTTGGTGCTGCTGTAATTAAAACATGTCATTCTCCTTTTGTGTGTGTGTTCAGGTCGTTTGGTGGGTGCCCTGGATGCAGTGCTAGATTCTAATGCACGTGTTGCTCCATTTCGAATTTTACTTCAAGTTCCAGGATCACCAGTTTACTCTGCCATAGCATGTGGTGAGTTATTGAATGGATCAGAAGTTTACTGGGCCATAGCTGCTGGTGAGTTACATACCAATTTAAAAAAATCCCCAAAGCTAAATTCTGAGCATGCTCAGTATCTGCATGTCCAAGACGCTGAAGGTAACCAAAATTAGTAACCTCATGTGTGTGTAAAGGCTACTGGCTGTGACTTGTTTAATAACCAAAATACCTATTGGTTATAATTCAAGGTATTAATAACATAAGGGAATGTTTTTTTCTGTTAAGCAAGAAAAAAAAATGTGGTCATTCCATTCACATATTTATCATTTCAGATAGTAGCCTGTGCAGGCCGCTTGCAGCAGGAGGCTTTTTGTTCTGGTCTTTCATCAACACGTGTATCGGCAGTTAATTTTTACCTGCCGTTTATTTAAAAAAAAAAGTCTCCCAGCTCTTCTGATCACAATAAAATCTCACGAAAGAGATGTTTTAAAAAATATGAAATGTTTTAAAATAATAAATGTTTTAAAATATCATAGTGCTAGGTGACCCTATGGTGAAGAATAGTGCACTCTGAAGACTTGAGTTTGCTAGTCTTTAAACTAATTCTTAATGTAGTGTTTCCCATGCTTTTCAAAGCTGAACACCCCTTAAGAAAAATAAACCAGTTGTAAATCATAGCAGCCCCGCTATGTGGTGTTTAAAGCCTACCAATGTTAATGTATGCATTTTTATACACTTCCTGTGCTCTCCTGGCTAGTCCTTCATTCTTCCTCCTGTTTTGGAAAATGCTGGTGTAGATCTTCATAACATATTTCCTCTCCTTTTTTTCACGGTGTTGAGCAGTGAAATAGTTAACAATGTTGACATTTAAAATATCACTGGTGGTGTTAGATTTAGTATTCATTGAAATTAATGGGGCAGTTCACACATTAGAGTTGTTGTTCATGGCTTACTGAAAACTCTGGTAGATGTCTCTTCCTCAGCTGCACACATTTCACATTTTGAAGGTGCATGCATGTGTGCTCTCCCTTTTACCCCCTTGAGGAAGTGCTCCATGCATTGGAAAACATTGCCCTATGGATGCCTGTCTGTACCTCAAAACCACTCTATGATTTTTAGTGTATTTTGAAGATACAAAACGGGAGCGAAGGGTAGTAGGTCAGGATTGATGTGCATTGTTACATTTGTGTTGGGAAGCTTGCAGAGAGTCTGTTCTTCATGTTATTTTTGGCTATGGTTAGGTGCTACCATTTCCTCATTTTCATAATTGCTGTTCACTTGGTACTCTTTTTTTATTTGGAAGGTAAGAACACACCACTAAAGAGAGAATGTTTTGTTAACAGAATACTTCATGCTCTTAAATATTGCTCTTGTAATGAAGAAAATGAGTTTGGCATTTTAAAATGCAAATCAGTGTTCATCTCAAAGAATGCTTAGGTCCCTTGCTCAGTAGCATGTAGGTAATATTCCTCTCTGGGGTTGATCATTACTCTACTCTATGCAGATTTCTTCAGTCTGCTAGGGCAGCTGTTGTTTTTCACTTCAAGGGGAACCACTTGTTTGACTGGAATGGTTAAGATTTTTTTGTAGGTTATAGAAGTTTTAGAAAAGCCTTTAACAAATAACACTTTAAGACCTTGAATTTCCCCCCTTCCCCAAATGGATTTCCAAGATGTATTGTTGTAAGTAACAGTTAATTTTTCCAAGTCAGTAGAAGATAACTCTGGTTGTGTAGATCAATATTGCATTAATCTATACTATGTGGATTCAGCAGCAGAGGGGGAGCTAACCAGTTTATTGCACTGAATGCAGCGTATATGATTGCCTGCCTTGTGGGCAGGTGGTGTATGTGTGCATTCAGTGCAAGCAGCTCATGGCTATCAGAGACAGAGTACGGTCTCTTGACAGCAGAGTGGCTGAGCTGGAGGAGCTTAGGGAGACAGAGATGTACACAGACAAGACTTTCCGGGACACAGTAGAGCGGTCCCACTCCCAATCTGACGGCCTTTATGGTGTTGCGGAGGATGAAAGTCTCCAGGAAGGAGAACATCAAGCTGGAGGGGAGAGAAACAGTCACATAGTTGGGCCCCTCCTTGCAGATGATGCCATGGTATCCTCTTGCACTGAGGATCCCCCTCCGAGGGAGATGACTTATTAGGAACAGACAGGTAATAGTATTGGGGGATTTGATTATTAGAAATATAGGTGGTGGGTTAGTGATGCCTGGGAGAACGCCATGGTGAATTGCCTGCCGGGTGCAAAGGTTGTGGAACTCTCAAGACATCTAGATAGACTTATGTATAGTGCTGGGGAGGAGCCGCTGGTGCTGGTACATGTAGGTGACATAGGGATAGGAGAGAAGTCCTGGAGGCCAAATTTAGGTTGCTACGTAAAGGATTTAAGTCTAGAACCTCCATGGTAGCATTTGCTGAAATGCTTCCAGTTCCATGTTCAGGACAATTAGACAAGCAGAACTGCAGGGTCTCAATGCATGGATGAGACGATGGTGTAAGGAGGAGGTTTTAGGTTTATTAGGAACTGGAGATCCTTTTGGGCTTCATCTAAACTAAAATGGAACGGGATTGCTGTCATATAAAATTAAAAAAGTTGTAGAGGAGTTTTTAAACTAAGAGCAGGGGAACAGTTGACAGGTGCAGAGGAGCACATACATCCCTTAGGGGAGGATCTATTAACAGGGATTCTCTCTGTCCTAGTAAAAAGGAGCGGATTGAAGTTGATAAAGTACAAGTAGGAGCTGAAGAAAAACAGTCAAACGAAAAAGAGTCCCGTTCAATTATATCACATGAAGGCAGACAGCTAAATATTGACATTTTATAAGTACTTGTATACAAATGATAGAAGTCTAAATACTCATATGAGTGAACTTGAGTGCCTGATATTAAATGAGGATATTGATATAATAGGCATCACAGAAACCTGGTGGAATGATGATGATCAACGGGACACAGTAGTACTAGGATACAAAATACATAGGAATGATGGAGTAGGTCACGCTGGTGGGAGAGTGGCACTATATGTGAAGGAAAGCAGAGTCAAATAAGATGAAAATCTGAAATGAATCAAACTGTACCAAAGAATCTCTATGGATGGAAATTCCATGCTTGAACAAGAAGAATATAGCAGTAGGAATATGGTACCGACCACCAAACCAGGGGGGAGGGGTGATGATTGTGAAATGTTCAGGGAGATTAGAGAGGCTACAAACAAAGAAAACCCAATAATAATGGGAGATTTCAACTAATCCCGTATTGACTGGGTACATGTCATTTTAGGATGGAATCCAGAGATAAAATTTCTAGACACCATTAATGACTGGTTCATGGAGAAGCTAGTCCTGGAACCCACAAGAGGAGAGGCAATTCTTGATTTAGTCCTAAGTGAAGCACAGGATCTGGTCCAAGAGGTGAATATAGCTGAACTGCTTGGTAATAGTGACCATAATGTAATTAAATTTAACATCTTTGAGTGAGGGAAAATACCACAGTAGCATTTAACTTTGAAAAGGGGAAGTACACAAAAACGAGGAAGCTAGTTAGATGGAAATTAAAAGGAATAGTGACAAGAGTGAAATGCTGGCAAGCTGCATGGACACTTTTAAAAACACCATAATAGTGGCTCAAATTAAATGTATACCCCAAATAAAAAAATAATTAGAGGACCAGAAAAATGCCACTATTGCTCAATAGAATAAAAGAGGTGGTTAGAGGCAAAAAGACATCCTTTAAAAATTGGAAGTCAGGTCCTAGTGAGGAAAATAGAAAGGAGCATAAATTCTGGTAAGTCTAGTGCAAAAAATAGAATGAGGCAGGCCAAAAAAGTACTTGAAGAGCAAACTAGCGAAAGAGACAAAAACTAACACCAAATTTTTTTTGACAACATCAGAAGCAGGAAGTCTGCTAGTCAGTCAGTGGGGCTAAAGGAGTAATTAAGGAAGACAAGGCTGTTGCAGAAAAGCTGAATTAATTCTTTGCATTGGTTTTTACTATTATTATCAGACACACAGTTGAACACGGTTTGTTGGGGAAGAGTCAACATGGCTTTTGTAAAGGGAAACCATGCCTCACCAATCTGTTACAATTCTTTGAGGGGGTCAGCAAACGTTGACAAGGGTAATTCAATTGATATAGTGTATTTGGACCCAGAAAGCTTTTGACAAGGTTCTCACCAAAGGCTCTTAAGCAAAGTAAGGAGTTTTGGGATATGAGGGAAGGTCCTGTCATGGATCAGTAACTGGTTAAAAGACAGGAAACAAAGGGTAGGAATAAATGGTCAGTGTTCAGAATGGAGAGAGGTAAATAGTGGGGTCCTCCAAGGATCTGAACTGAGACCAGTGCTGTTCAGCATATTCATAAATGATCTAGAAAAAGGGGTTAACGGTGAGGTGGCAAAGTTTGCAGCTGATACAAAATTTCTCATGATAGTTGCATCCAAAGCTGACTGGGAAGAGTTACAAAAGGGATCTCACAAAACTGGATGACTGGTCAAGAAAATGGCAGATGGGGAAATTTAATGTTGATAAATGCTAAGTAATGCACATTGGGAAACATCCTAACTATACTTATTAAATGATGGGATTTAAATTAGCTGTTACCACTCAAGAAAGAGATCTGAGAGTCATTGTTGATAATTCTCTGAAAACATCTGCTCAATGTGGAGTAGCAGTCAGAAAAGCGAACAGAATGTTAGGAACCATTAGTAAAGGGATAGATAATAAGTCAGGAAATATCATAATGCCACTTTAGAAATCTATAGTATGCCCACACCTTGAATACTGTGTGACGTTCTGGTTGTCCCATCTGAAAAAAGATACATTAGAATTGGAAAAGCTACAGAGAAGGGCAACAAAAATGGTTAGGGATATGGAACAGCTTCCATATGAGAAGAGAAAAATGCTGGGACCATTCAGCTTGGAAAAGAGGTGACTAAGGGGGGATTCAATAGAGGTCTATAAAATCATGAATGGTGTGGAGAAAATGAATAAGTAAGTGTTACTTACCCTTTCACATAACAAGAACCAGGGGTCACCCAATGAAATTAATAGGCAGCAGGTTTAAAACAAAAAGAAGTTCTTCTTTACACAGCTCACAGTCATCCTATGGCTCTCATTGCTAGGGAATATTGTGAAGGCCAAAAATATAACTGGGTTGAAAATATAATGAGAGAAGTTCATGGAGGATAGGTTGATCAATGTGTATTAGCCAAAATGGCTAAGCCTTTGACTGCTTGATGCTGGGACTGGATGACACGGGATGGATCACTTGATAATTGGCCTGTTCTGTTCATTCCCTGTGAAGCGTCTGGTATTGGCCACTGTCGGAAGACAGGATACTGGACTAGACGGATTAGTGGTGTAACATAGTATGGCTGTTCTTATATTTCTTATGTGTCTTTTGTAGTCAAAGCATGTTTGCAGTTTTATGAGCAAAAAATCCATAAAGACATTAAGAACAATAAAAATGTAACCTGCTTCTGACTAATAATCCTCTTGTTATGAAATGCTGCCTTCAGCAGCTGGGGAAGAAGCAGGCTTCCTGCTAGGGCTGGCAATACTAGTCAGTAACACAGCAGAACCCGACTCTCTTTAGTACAGTGTTGAAGTTTTCCAAGCTGCCTCTTCCATTGTGGCTCTTTGCTTATCCTCGTTCCCCAAAACTGATACCTGCATTTATTTAGGGAAGGGCCTGTGGAAAAGGTGCTGAGACTCTGCCCCCGTAAGTTCCCACAAAGCTGGAGCCTTGGAGCAGAAAAGCAATGTTAGGGTTCTACTGTAGCAACTGGGGGAATCTGCTTATTAATTTCTCCCTGTACTAGTGAGGTGCTGGAGAGGCTCTCAAGATTCCCCTCAACAATCCAAAGATTGTTCTGGGTTGAAGGGGGTTACAGGCAGTTTCTACTGCAGTAAAAATTGGAAATGCAGCCAAGGAGCAGCTCCTGTGCCTCCTAGCATGAGAGTACGTAATGTTGTGTTGCCCCCACATTGCTGGATAGTTAACATACTGTTGAAAAATGGAATATGAATTATTAACAGTCCACTTAGATAGGGTCTGTGGGCTTAAATGCTAGCTTTCACACAAAGACATGTTCTCTGCCTTTTCAGAGCATTTACAAGCAAAATAAGATGTACAAATTCAAGGCAAGGTGGATGAGGGTAATATCTTTTATTGGAGCAACTTCCGTTGGTGAGAGACAAGTTTGCAAGGTACACAGAGCTCTTCTTCAGGTCTGGAAAAGGTAATCATAGTGTCACTGCTAATTACAAGGTGGGGCAGATTGTCCTGTGACCGCAGAGGTGTCAGTTGCCCCTTCATTTTAACTGGTCTCCTGTAACCTCTTGTGCTTAACAGTCTGTCTCACCTTGTATTTAGCTGTGACACTCTACTTACTTTTTCAGACCTGAAGAAAAGCTCTGTGTATCTTAAAAGCTTGTCTCTCTCACCAACAGAAGTTGCTCAAATAAAAATAAATTACCTTACCCACCTTGTCTCTCTGATATCCTGGGACCAACCCGGCTACAGCTGTGCTGCAAAAAATACCAGGCAAGACACGTGAAGACAGTTCAGAACAGAGTGGGTGTGGGGATTATCGAATAAGTGGGTTCGGAGGAGAGAAGAAGGAGTGAGAGGGTGCTTAGCAGCTGGGGACAAGAGACTCTGGGCATAGAGCAGTATTTAAAAAAAAAAAAAAAAAAAAAGCCATGCAGCAGAATGAGAGGAGTAGATGAAGGGAGGAGTAAGGCAAAAGGATTGGGAAGAGCATAGGAGGCATGAGAAGGAATGAGAGTAGCCAGGGAAGGGGTGAGTAAGGCCATGTCTACACTACCACTTATGTCGGCAAAACTTGTGTTGCTCAATGTTCTAAATAAAGAACCTGAGCTACCGAAGTTTCCCTGTCATAAGTGGTCGTGTTTACAGCACTGTGTCGGCAGAAGAGCTTCTCCTGCTGAAATAGCTACTACCGCTCGTTTGGGGTGGTTTAATTATGTCGACGGGAGAGCTCTCTCCCATCAGCATAGAGCAGCTACACAAGCGATCTTTCAGCGGCGCAGCTGCTTCAGTACAGCTGTGGTGCTGTGAGGTCTGTCGTGTAGATGAAGTCTTAGATCATGCTTGTGTTTGAAGACAAGGAGCTTGAATTTAGGGAGTAAGAGATGGGGAGCTCAGGGAGGAGAGGGAGTCACGAAGCGGTGAGGTGACATGGTCAGAGAGGAGGAAGATAACTTGGGTAGCATTTTGAACAGAATGAGTGGGTAGACCGTAAGGCAGAGAGAAGATTTACAGCAGTCCAGGTGAGAGATGATCAGTGCTTGGACAAGGTGTCTAGCAAAAAAGAAAATATGCCAACTACTATGGAATACTCCTCCTTACTGTAGTCTCTCATTCCAGACTGCACACACAAAGGCAGACCGCTGATTCATCCCCACTATGTTTACCCTTTATCTACATTGTCCAGGCTTAAATGTTCAATTTAATAAATTGTCATTTTATATTAAAACATCTCCTATGAAACAATAGGTCTTAATTAATATCCTACAGCGTGTGGTCCTCCTAATCGTTAGCAAAGGCCATCTAAATGGCTATCTTCTTTCTCATGATTTCTTCTATATTTTTTGCCTTGATTGATGATATTTATGAAGTTCCATCGCAAAACCTTCCTGTTGAGGAAGTTAAATCTTGGAAAGTTTCCCTGCCAGTTGGCATTCCTTGTGGGAAACCTAGCAGAGGAAGGTGGAAAATGTTTAGCTAAATTTATCATCTCTGCCGTGTGAGGCGACATGCAGTCTTTGATGTTTACAGATCTCAGGTTTTGTGATAATGAGATTTGTACTTGAATTTTCTTTTTCTTCCTTCACGCTCTGCTCTTTTTGTTCACTGTTGCCTCTCTTCCCAGCAGGGCACTGAAAAGAGCACATCATGCCTTCTTTACCTGTTACCTATCCTGTTCAATGAGTGACTGGCAGGAGCTATCTTGTGGGGTGGCTACTTTTTTCCTAGTAGTGCTGTTTTACAACTTGCCTCTTTTCCTTGCACTTTTTTGGTCTCATGTTGTTATGACGCACAACTGCAGCTTTTTTGGAGTAGTGGAGCTCAACAAGCATTTTGCCTGAAGCAAACTGCCAGAGACTAAAATCACGTTTTTGGAGTTCATAGGTACACGTGGTACTTAATAAGAATAAATTGTATTGCTTTTTAAAGAAATCCATCATGTTTCAAAGCTTAATCTATTTACCCACCTCTCTCCAAAACTGGAGACAGTCTCATTTTAGGTTTGTCAAGCAGTGTTAAAACAACCAAAACCAAACTCCTTTGTTGTCAGACATCTTGATTATTACAAAAGCCTTCATGAGTAGGGTACCAAATTAAAGGTCACATAACCTCCTCCCAAAGGCACATACGTGTGTGAGAGAGAGAGAGAGAGAGAGAGCGAGCATGTGTTTGTTGGGAGAGGCAGGAGAGTTAAACCTTAAATCAAAAATGAGCCACATCCAGACAGGGCAGTAAGAAGCTTTGTTGTATTTTTTCTGCTTTGAAAGTCAGACCAGCATTTGTCTGCAGAGAACTTGTATTCAGATCTTGAAAACTAAAAGTACTAAAAACGACTACTTAAAATAGTATTACTTTTGTTTCCTCTAGTTATGCCTTGAAATGTAACATCTTATTGACCTATTTGCTACTAATAGTTTTCATTTGTGACTTCAGAAACTTAATTTCTTTTAATGCACTATGACACAACTGCATTTAATTTTTTTTTAGTTAGTTTCTTTCACAATTTCTTCTATGTGGTTTTTAATTAGCTCTTTTTACTTTTCTAGGTGCCACTTTAGAGGAGATAAATCAGCACTGGGAGTGGCTGGAGCAAAACTTACTCCATACTTTGTCTGTTTTTGATAATAAAGAAGATATTGTTAGTTTTGTCAAAGGGAAAGTAAAGGTAAGAAAAGTTGTCTTGCTTTCATCTTTCCCCTGCCCACTAGTAAAGGAATTGGTAGAAATAACTCTTGATATTGTGGAACTATACCAGTCTACCAACTGTTTGTGTCCATATTAGCTTTTGCCCATCTAGACAATATTTTTGATAAAATGAGGTGACTTTGCAGCTATATTTATTCTGAACACAATTATATTTGTCATGAAATGTACATAGCTTTCTTTTTCAAGTCTTGATTTCCACATTCCATATCAGTGGTCTCATTAGTTTGTTGTCATCCCGCATTGGAAAGAGTTGGAAAGTATGTCTACACAATATTTTCATTTCTGATATCCACATACCTAGGTGCTTACTAGCTATGGTGAAAAATACCTGTGCCATCATGCCTCAGGAACCTACAGGAATAACAGCTGTGTAGTCTGTCATGGGCTGTAGTTGATTGGCAGTACATTACATTTACCTTTCAATTTAATACTTGCAGGGCCTGATTTTCAGAGGTGCTGAGTGCTTGCACCTGCAACTGAAGTCAGTGGGAGCTGCAGGTTCTTAATACCTGTGCAAATGAGGTGTATAGCTTCATCTTTCTCGTGTCCATTATACATTCTTTCCCATTCTGGCTTCACTCCAATTTTCTTTCCTGTAATAGATCATGATGTATTGTTTCTTGAGTTTTCTTCCATATCTGTTTATTCTCTTTTCTTGATCCTACACTAAGCACACATTGTGTTCCTATAATTGTGTAGCTTCTCCCTTTTCTTTTCCTGCTTCCTTCCTCTCCGCTGATCTCTCTCTCTCTCTCTCTCTCTCATACTTTCCTAACACATCCCATCAGTCTTTCCTATCTACATCTATCCATGCACGCACTCTCTCACACTCATCCGCTTACTCAAGATTGAAAATTACACCAGACACATAATTGACAGATAACTGAACCTACACGCACAAGATCCAGGTGTAAGATATGATGGGTCCCACTGTCCAGGGGCAGTGCTTATGTGAGAAGCCAGCCTTGATCTCACACACACACACACACACACACACACACACACACACACACACACACACACACACACACACACACACACACACACACACTTGGAAGGGGGAGGTTGCTTGGATTTCTAAGAGGGTACTGCCTCTGCACCCATGCTCAAGGGGCTTTTAATTTGTAGAGGGTAGTCAACACAGAAATGCTCTGACACCCTAGATTACTAAGGCCCTGCCAAATTCACGGCCATGAAAAACGCGTCACGGACTGTGAAATCTGGTCTCCTCCTGTGAAATCTGGTCTTTTGTGTGCTTTTACCCTATACTATATAGATTTCACGGGGGAGACCAGTGTTTCTCAAATTGGGGGTCCTGACCCAAAAGCAGCGCCCTGCCAGCAGCAGTGCAGAAGCAAGGGTGACAATACCATACCATGCCGTCCTTCCTTCTGCGCTGCTGCTGGCGGTGGCTCTTCCTTCAGAGCTGGGCTCCTGGCCAGCAGCTGCCGCTCTCCAGATAGCCAGTGCCACTGCCAGCAGCAGCAGTGAAGAAATAAGGGTAGCAGTACTGCAGCCAGTAGCGTAGCTAGGGGGGTGCAGGGGAAGCAGCCGCTTCTCCTCAGCACATTTTCCAAAAGCGGTGCCTTAGTTAGGGGTTACCATGGCGCCAGCGGGCGGGGCCCACGCTCCGCTCTGAAGCTTGACCTGCTGGGCCGGTGCTGGGCTCCTGCAGGCAAGGGGGGGCAGCATGGCCGGAGGAGTTATGGGGAGAGGGCGGCACGGCCGGAGGAGCCATGGGGGGAGAGGCAGTGCGGCCGGAGGAGCGAGGTGGGGCCCACAGCGCGGCCGGAGGAGCCATGGGGGGGGAGGGAAGGGTGGCGCGGTCGGAGGAGCGAGGGGGGGGACACAGCATGGCAGCCCACAGCGCGGCCGGAGGAGCCATGGAGGGGGGGTGGCGCGGCTGGAGGAGCAAGGGGGGACTCAGCATGGCAGCCCGCAGCGCGGCCAGAGGAGCCGTGGGGGGGCGGGTGCAGCACGGCACGGCCGGAGGAGCCATGTGGGGGCTGTGGAGGCGGCACGGAACGGCCGGAGGAGCCAGCCAAGGGGAGGGAGGGGGCGCGGAGTGGCCAGAGGAGGAGCCAAGGGGGCGTGGCCAGAGGAGGAGCCAAGGGAGGGCACCTTTTTAATGTTTGCTCCCCCTGCTCTTAGGACCTGGCTACACCACTGACTGCAGCTCCTCCTCCCCCTCCCCGTAATAACCTTGTGACCCCCACTCACAACTCCTTTTTGGGTCAGGACCCTCCAATAACAACACTGAAATTTCAGATTTAACTAGCTGAAATCATGAAATGTACTATTTTTAAAATTCTATGACCGTGAAATTGACCAAAATGGACCATGAATTTGGTAGGGCCCTATAGATTACAGTACATGAATCTCTAGCATCAGTGATATCATTGGTCTTGGACTGCAGTTAAACTCTTGATTATCTGTGATGTTACAGAAATAAAGATAAAATTCTATCCAGGGACTCAAGACCGTTCAAAACATCTGTGTTTAAAAGACTAGCTCCAAATAGTCTGTTGCTGTATCTAAATTTTATCCCTAAATGGGGGAAAATGACACCATCACCTACTTGATCCTTGATGCAACATCTGTAAAACGTGCACCTTGTTGAGAAGTTTTTCTTTTTTTAAATTCCTATTTCTGGCAGTAGTTCAGTGATTTATCTTTCCTTACTACACCCTGTACATCCAAGTTCTCTGAAAGGCTTGAATAAAACTCACATCTTTTAATAATTTTGTGACCATGAAAGTGAGAGCAGGACACCTAGAATTCTGCAGGTTTCAAACTGAATAATGGGACCATATTTTTATTGTTACATCAGCTCTCTGGTCTTTGCTATAGACATCTGGCATATGGGATTACAGTATTCCAGTAGGACTGATTTGTATTTTGTAGCACCTGAAGTAAATTTGCATTTAGCCAAGCAATTTGTATTTAACTGTCTTTCTCTACTCCTTATTTATTGTAGAGCTGTAATGAAAAGACATAGCACTTAATTATTTTAAGTCTTTAAAAATAGTTAAAAGCTTATTACAGATTATCGTATACTTCACTGTACTGTTTCTTGGTAATATTGCTGATCAATATAAAAATTTGGTACTGTAGCTTTGTGCTATGTAAGTCAAATTAAAGCTTCTACAGCCATCATATGCTGAGTGAAATTCCAATAATGTTTATTGCCTTCTCTGGGTTATTTGAAATAATCATGGTGATCAAAGCAAGCCATTATTGGTATCAAGCTTTTAATTATAAATTGTAGTTTGAACAATATTTTTCAGTTATAACTTGGGGCCAAAAAGAAGACTGGGTTTGGAAGTGTGGGTAAACAGACTGCAAATACTAAGTAAATGTCTGTATAACTTTCACATCAACTTGGATACCTTTCTAAGAGAGATTTTAAAAATGTACTGATGGCTTGTAATAACTAGTTTGGGCAAAGTACCAGTTTGCCGTAATATATTATCTTGTCATTGAATCAGGCATTGATAGCAGAAGAGACCAGGAGTAAAGTAGCAGAGCAGGAGGAGGATCCTGAGAAGTTTCGAGAGGCGCTAGTGAAATTTGAAGCCAGATTTAACTTCCCTGAAGCAGAGAAGTTAATTACCTATTATTCATGCTGCTGCTGGAAGGGTAAAGTTCCTCGTCAAGGCTGGCTTTATCTGAGCATCAACCACCTCTGTTTTTATTCCTTCTTCCTAGGCAAAGAATGTAAGTGTGAACATATAAAAACTGTTATCCCTATACCCTATGCAGACTTGTAAACATACATATCACTTTTTGGGTAATTTTTAAGTTGATGTATTTAAATCTAATCTTCTATGGTATTTGGCTAATGCAACAGTGAAGAGTTCTGAAACTTGTTTTGTTGGGTCAACTATCTTGTTAAATTTGAGTGTATTTGCTTTTAAAAATTCTACGTTGTCATGTGTCATCCATTTTTATATTTTACTTACAACAAACGGTTTTCTTATTAGTATACATAGATAATTGCTTTAAACTGTTGTTTTTTTAAATGTGAAGTGGACCGTGGTGGTAAGTGTATGGTGGAAGTCAGGAAAACAGTCTGCTCTAAAAGCGTGCTAAATAGTTTAGGCCCCAAAGTAGATCTGCCTTAAAATGTATCTGATGTGACAGATTCTTAAATACCTATTTTTAATACAGAACATAGTCATTCAGAAACAGTCCCTCCCCCATTGGTGTGTACATTCACACACACAAAAATAGCCACTGTTAATAGCTGCAGTTAGTACAGAGACAGCAAAGGAAGTGTAAGTTGGCTAAAAAAAAAACAAACCCTGTTCTTAGAACTATGTGACATCAATTATGCACTGTAAAGTAATATGAGTAGTAAACATAACACAGCTGTGTCTTGTGCTCCATGTGACGAGGTGGAAGGGGAAAACCAGTATTTTCAAATGAAAAAGAATGAAATTTTGTTTTTTCAAGCTTCTGAACAAATTTTACAGATAAAACAAACAACTCCCAAATATCTTAAAACGTTTGTTTTCCCTTTTCAACCTTTAAATCTTTCACAAAAGTGACAAGTTAAAGTTTTAAGAATGGCTTGAAAAATCTACCAGATAATCACTACTACTAAGCCATTCCAAAAGATATGGTCCCATGTTTCCAATGGAGCCCCAGGGAGCGTTCTTATGAGATGCCCTCCATACTCAGTCTTGGATGATGGAAATTATAAACGAAGACAACCTTTTAACTGTTTTTTTTCCTTTCAGGGTGTGTGTGTCTTCTCCTCCTTAACAGGATTATGCTCTTGAGTAAGACTATAGGGATTCCTGTAAATCCTAACACAACTCCAGCAGGAACAGTAGAATGAAATTTTGTTCATTATACTCTAATGAGCAGGGAGGCTTTACTGTTTATGTATAGAAGAGTTATTTTGTCAAGTCAAATTGTGATCATGTGGTTATTCAAATATTATATTTATAGATTAAAGCTGAATTAGAGTACAGTAAAATATGCAAAATATTAACTCTTAATTTCTAGGATTTAATACATGCCCTCTCCCAATTAGATGTCTCTTTTCCTTTCTATTTTATTAGAACCCAGTTATCATGTTGCACTTGCAACTTCTGCTGATTATAATACAGAAGTTGCATGTGGCTTGGAAAAATGTCGCTGTTGTTTTGATGCATAGTTAGTTCAGTCTCTGTTTAAATATCTTGTTGATTGTCCACTAATACATGATGAACATATGAAATCCTCTCCACACAATAAAATGGATTATTACAAATCAAAGTAGAAAGGGAAAAAATGCCTTACTATTATTCACAAAGCTTCATTTATGTATTACTGGAGATTATTGAAGGATAATGAAGGGCCATTATCAAATATTATACTACATAACCAGAAATAGCCCCTTATCTTTGCTAGTAACACTTTATTAAAATGCAAAATTGAAATAAATATAATTTACTTTACATTTATGTTCATTTTTCATCTTGGACAGTGAAAATAAACTACTCATTCACTTTTGTTTATAATCTGTTTCACTTCCTGGTTCTCATGCATTAATTAGGCTCATGCTTGGGAAAGTAAATAAAAAAGCAAAACAGTTTTCATTAACATTTTTTTTTCTCTTGAAGAATATACTGTATTCCTCCCCCTTGTCCCCAAAAACCCCAAAACAAAACAACAACAAAAACCCCAACACACCACCCCAGGATTGCTGGAACAATGTGTATAGTGGGGGAGCTGAGAGCCATTGAACCAAACTGTAAACTCTGTATATAATGGAAACCACTGCAGCACCCCCTCAGCTCTAGTTCTAGCACCTGTGCCCCAACCCTTCCTAAATTTTGGTCCTAAATAGGGCTGTTGATTAATCACAGTTAACTCACGTGATTAACTCAAAAAAATTAATTGCGATTAATCGCACTGTTAAACAATAGAATACCAATTGAAATTTATTAAATATTTTGGATGTTTTTCTACATTTTTATATATATTGTATTCTGTGTTGTAATTGAAATCAAAGTGTATATTATTCTTGATTACAAATATTTGCACTGTGAAAGATTAACAAAAGAAATAGTATTTTTCAATTCACCTCATACAAGTACTGTAATGCAATCTTTGTGTCCTGGAAGTGCAACTTACAAATGTAGACTTTTTGTTACATAATTGCTCTCAAAAACAAAACAATGTAAAACTTCAGAGCCTACAAGTCCACTCAGTCCTGCTTCTTGTTCAGCCAATCACTAAGACAAACAAGTTTGGTTATATTTACAAGAGCTAATGCTACCCTCTTTTTATTTACAATGTCATCAGAAAGTGAGAACAGTCATTTGCATGGCACTTTTGTAGCCAGCATTGCAAGGTATTTACACGTCAGATATGCTAAACATTCATGTGCCCCTTCATGCTTCACCCACCATTCCAGAGGACATGCTTCTATGCTGATGACGCTTATTAAAAAAATAATACATTAATTAAATTTGTGACTGAACTCCTTGGGGGAGAATTTTATGTGCCCTGCTGTTTTAACCATTCTGCCATACATTTCATGTTATAGCATTCTCGGATGATGACCCAGCACATGTTGTTCATTTTAAGAACGCTTTCACTGCAGATTTGGCAAAACGCGAAGAAGGTACCAAAGTGAGATTTCTAAAGATAGCTACAGCATTTGACCCAAGGTTTAAGAATCTGAAGTGTCTTCCAAAATATGAGAGGGATGAGGTGTGGAGCATGCTTTCAAAAGTCTTAAAAGAGCAACACTCCGATGAGGAAACTACAGGACCCGAACCACCAAAAAAGAAAATCAGCCTTCTGCTGGTGGCATCTGACTCAGCTAATGAAAATGAACATGCATCGGTCCGCATGGCTTTGGATTGTTACGATCAGAACCAATCATCAGCATGGACATATGTCCGCTGGGATGGTGGTTGAAGCATAAAGGGACATGACTCTTTAGTGCATCTGGCACGTAAATATCTTGTGACTCCGGCTACAACAGTGCCATGAGAATGTCTGATCTCATTTTCAAGTGACATTGTAAACAAGAAGCGGGCAGCTTTATCTCCTGCAAATGTAAACAAACTTGTTTGTCTGAGTGATTGGCTGAACAAGAAGTAAGACTGAGTGGACTTGCAGGCTCTAAAGTTTTACATTATTATATTTTTGAATGCACTTATTTCCTGTACATAAGTCTACATTTGTAAGTTCAACTTTTATGATAGAGAGATTGCACTACAGTACTTGTATTAGGTGAACTGAAAAATACTTTTTTGTTTTTTTTTACAGTGCAATACTTGTAATCAAAATAAATATAAAGTGAGCACTGTACACTTTATAGTCTGTGCTGTAATTGAAATCAATATATTTGAAAATGTAGAAAACATCCAAAAATATTTAAATAAATGGTATTCTATTATTGTTTAACAGTGCGATTTAATTTTTTGAATCACTTGACAGCCCTAGTCCTAAACTTACTTGATGGTGTCTAGTGTTGAAATTCTTTTTTTTCTCATCTCTGATATGGGTGACAGACATGATTTGCAACTCTTTGTCATGTTTGTCAACTGACATACTGAATAGTTCATAAGTATAATTATTTATGAATGATTGTTAATATTGGAGAACTTGACACTTATTGTGAAGCAAGGAATTTGTTATCCTGGTTTTCATGTCATAGTCACTAAGGACTAGATGTGCAAAGGGGACTTAGCCTCAGTGTTCAAATACCTAACTTAACCCTGCTGCTTCATGACAGCCACAGCCCGGCGTTAGGCACCCAGGGTCCCTATACAGTGTATGGGGAGAGTTAGGTGCTGAAAAATGGGATCTGCAAAAGCCAACAGGGTGAGTGGAGAGCCGCTTAAGCTAGCCAATAGGTCACACTCCTCTCCTTGGCATTTCCTATCTAAGTGCCTAAGTCTGGGTCAGAGGGAGGCACCTATTTCTGCTTGCAAGGCCGTCGAGAGCGGGTTCGAGCCCCGGTGAAAATTTTTTTTCGGGCCCCCCCAGCAAGGGCAGATCTGCTAAACAGGGCCGACGAGGGGTGGAGAGCCAGTCCCCGGGCCCCGGTAATTTGTACCGGCTTTCCCCCCCCCTCTCATCGGCCCTGTCTGCTTGGGATCCACAGTCAGGAACCTTCTCGTGGAATTTGGCACCTAAGCCCTTCCTTACAAAAAACAGGAAGTGACGGCTGCCTTTAGCTCAGAGCACTCAGCTAACATGTAGGAGACCCCTCTGTCTGATTTGAAGCAGGGATTTGAATCCATATCTCCCACCTCTCAATAGAGTGCCCTAGTCACTAGGCTGTGGGATATTCTGGGGTAGGTGGCGCTCAGACTTCGGTGACTAATTATTTTTACACGGTGGAATGGCTTCAACAAGAGAGAGATTCCACTGTGTACAAATTTTAGCATTGGAACAGGGAATTGAACTCGGGTCTCCCACATCCCAGGTGAGCCACTGGGCTATAGAGTTAATTTCAGTCTTTCTTTGGCTTACTTCCCACTTGGGCTTAGGCATGAGGTTGGCACCTGGGCGCCAGGACTAAAGCGCCTGTGCTTATGCCCAGCAGCAGATTATTAGGTATCTAAGGGACTTTACTGGTGGAAACGTAGCCACCTATAGGATTAGGCAACAGCTGAATGGAGTTTTTTAGCATCTACGTTTTGGATGTAGGCAGCTAAAGTGGCAGTTAGGCTAGATCCACAAAGGTATTTAAGGAATGCTACTTAAAATGCCTAAGTCTTACGGCTTTAGAAAATAATGCCAATAGAACATGGTTCTTGCACTTTCTCAAACACAACTGCTGGGAGAAACAAAACACGAATTACAAAACCGAAAGAAAAAAGTCTTGGCAGTTATTTTAATTCTGTTTTATTGAAATGCTTCAGTGCTGTTGGATGAACAGAAATATGGGCAAAGTGCTAAATCTTCTGGGTCTGCTACTTGATCAAAAAATCCTTGTTTTATTTCTGGTGATGTTAGTGAGTTTTATGTGAAGTCACAGTACTTTGAAACGAGAAGGGCACTTACACTGAAACATGTTCGAAGATACTCAAAGGAGGGACATCGATCAAAAGATTTAGAATTTTGCAAGGTTGGCATGTTCAGTTTCTTAAAGGGCTACTGTCAAGTTTTCATAGTTTTTAATTAAGTTTTCATTGTTTCTAAACTTTGAAAATATGTTATCTTTTGCCACCAGTTTTGACCTTTTTTGTAATTTGGCATGCTCCTCCTGTTTCATAAAGAATATAAGCCAGTGGTGGGCAACCTGCGGGCCGCATGCAGCTCATCAGGGTAATCTGATTGCGGGCTGCGAGACATTTTGCTGATGTTGACCGTCCGCAGGGACAGCCACCTGCAGCTCCCAGTGGCCACAGTTCACTCTTCCCGGCCAATGGGAGCTGCGGGAGGCGGCGCAGGCCACAGGGATGTGCTGGCTGCTGCTTCCCGCGGCTCCCATTGGCCGGGAACAGGGAACTGTGGCCACTGGGAGCTGGGGGTGGGCGGGAGGGGAGAGGGGGCCGTGACGGTCAACCTCAGCAAAATGTCTCACGGCCTGCAATCAGATTACCCTGATGGGCCGCATGCGGCCTGCAGGTTGCCCACCACTGATAAAAGCCGTTATGTCTTACTTGGCTGGCATGTTTGACAACAGCATTAGTAATAACATTAGTACAACTCTAGATAACTAGTCTTTAGTCCCTTGGCTGTCTGGCTCTGCTGAACTAAAATATTCTATGGTCATTCATAAACAATTTGTGTGACATTAGTATGCTACATTAAATAGGAAAAGTTAGAATCAGGGAACACTCTTGACAGGATTATGGTTATAGAATTATGCAGTAAACTCACTCAGGCTCTTTTATAAATGTAATTAATTATCATGGACATGGTTTTATAGAACAAAACAATCAAATCAAGACAAGGCTTTACATTATTGCCTTTTTATGACCTTATTAGCAACAAGAGATTGGCCTGCGATATTGGTAGAGTAGTCCTTATGTTCATTGGTGACGAGAGTCCTGGGTGAGCTTCCAGGTTAACTCAGGTGGAAAATCTAATTTATTTTCAAGTGCTTTTCAGTAAATAGTAGCCAGATTGTTAGTCTCCTTCCATAATCATCCAATATGCGCTGATCCTTTTTCTCTTCTTTGGGTAGTGACAGATGATTTAACAGAATGTCAATATCAAAAACCCTATCTTGTACTCCTTCTTAGTTGTAGTTGGACTTTGTCACATGCAATTAAATGTTTCTGGACAAAATTTACAGCTGTCAGTTATTTAAAAAAATTAAAATGGGAAGATTAAATTAATATGCATAGTAATTTTCTTGAGAGATCTATTTATGGGTGACATTGCAGCCTTCTTCAGATTTCCATTGGTAACAGTTATACTGTGTGTGTATGGCCTTTATATTTCATATGTGGTATTTCTCACTCTTCTTTTTTACCTCATTATACTATATAGGTAATAGAAATGGGTCTCTCAAGCCGGACACAGACAGAAATGTACACATTTATTTTCTGATGACATTGTCCCTACAGAAGTTAAATTAGAGTAATTTGTGAGCCTTGAGTTTTATTACTGTTTTCTGGTGATCTTTGTAGCCTTGTTAAGGGGTGGTGTCAGTGTCTTCCTCATCAAAGAAGACTTCTGATATATATTTATAAAGTATATCTATAAATTTATATATCTATAAATTTATATATATGAAACTGTTAGCTCAGTATTTATGCCACATAAAAGTATGAGAGGACCATACTCTAGAGTGCACTGCTGAATTCCCTAGTACAACCATTTACGTGTTGTGTTGCGTAGTCATCCAGTTTACTTCTGTTTCCAGACTCTGGACTTAGTTTCCAGCCAAAAACCATCCAGTCTGGAAGTAAGCTAGCCTGCTGCTTCCCTGAAACTATCCAAGTGAGTAGGAGACCAAGTTCTCACCTTTCTCATAGCCTATTTCCAGTAGGGTAGATGGCCCTGAAACCTTTCCTCACGTTCTTGCCACCCCCTAGCGAATGAAACATAACCTGCTTTGTGGGGAGAGGACTCCTGTCAATGTTACTTGATGATTTAGTGTCTTTCATGAAAACTAAAAGAGACTTAAGAGGGCAATCCCTCAAACGAGAAGCTTTCTGCCTAGAACATGGGAGAATGAATAGTGGGTACATATTAGGCATTTATGGTTTTTGTTTTTGTTTTTTTAATATACAGAAGAATATTTTTCTTCCCCTTTATACCTGTTTAAAGTCCATTCTGAATTTTAATATGTTTGCATATTTCTGAAGTCTGTGAAAAGTTTAAACTCAGTTCCTAAGAGGTTTTTGCTCTTTTTCAATGGCAGTAAAACTCCTAGTTCCCTGGGTTGATGTCCAGAAACTGGAAAGAACCTCCAATGTCTTTATGACTGATATCATCCGTATCACCACTTCAAGTAAAGAACGAGACTTCTCCATGTTCCTTAATATTGATGAGGCATTCAGGATAATGGAGCAGCTGGCAGACGTAACGCTCCGAAGGCTACTAGATAATGAGATCTTTGAACTGGATCCAGGTCTCCAGGATCCTACTCAGATTACAAAAAGGTAAAAAGCAAAGTTCTTGCTTATGCAAGAAGAATTATAGAAGTACATTTCCCATTTTTCAGTATTTTATTAGCTTGGTGGTAATTAAATATTGAATAACAGTGTCTTGAGGAAAAAACAGATTTTATAATATTTTTGATCTTCTCAAATAGAATTTTTCAGTGTGTATGCCACTCGTCTGGAGTAGGTATTCAAGTCACACACCTACATTTTCTGTATTTTCTGAAGCAACATCACTCCTTTTTTTTTGTCTTTTAAAAGTACCATTTCATTGCCCAAAAGTAAATTCCAGTAAGCGAGAATTCCAACTGCCTTGAACAACAGCACTCTTTGTTATGCTCTTTGTTCTGTGTAAGCGTTCCAAGTGCTGATAACATGGTAATTATTGCTTGTGGTCCCATCCTAATGAACTTCTGACAGACGGAAAGTCCCTACTTCTATTATTCTCATAGTTGATTTAACAGGGAGTCCTGGGAATCAAAACTGTAGTGAGAGATTCATATGCGATTGTCTGTACTACACTTTGCCTTTCATTCCAAATAATCCCTATATGGATTCCTCACCCACCACTGAAATGAAGTTAACTCTGAGGGGAGGAAAGTGGTAGCCATTCTGTGCCTGTAACACTACACAAGACACACGCGCGCGCACACTCATGCTCTCTCACTCTCTCTTTTAAGGAAAGTGCAGAAGGAATTTTAGGTGGGCAGAATATAATGACCAAAGTTGGAATTTACCTAGGACACCCTTGTTGACATCATGGGGTCAAATACTTCTAGTCTGGGGGTCATTCCAGGCGTGTAGGTTGTGGTTTTCCCAATTATACATCCAAGTCCCTTGACCCTGCAGTCAGAACTGTACACCCTCATAAATATAGACCACTCATGCTACATGAATGAATGATTTGTGAATGGTTTCTAGGTGGGAAGAAGAGGTTCTGCTGATGAGAATACAGGTGTCCAATGACTGTTTTCCGTTATTAATATGCTTCGGTTTTGGTGGCCATTTCTGCAATGATGCTAAAATTACAACCCCTTTTCCAAATTCTTGTGAATAGTGCTATAGGATCTTTAATAGCAGATGAAGATTCCTATACACTATTATTTTTCCCAAGCATTTTAAATTTACACTTAATAGGTGAAGTCCTGGCTTCATTGAAGTCACTGGGGCTAGGATTTTGCCTATTATGTCATTGAAGAATATATTTTGAGCAGTCTGTAAATTTAATGAAGGCAGTAAGCAGTAAAACTTATTTATATACGCCTATTCAGTGATGCCAGAGGTTTCTTTAAACTAGAAGATTTGGGCCAGATTTTTAAAAAGTGCTTAAAAGGATATTGTTGAGGTTTTTGTTTTTTTTAAAACAAGACTTTGCCTTGGTAATCGTGTGTGTGTGTGTGTATGTGCGTGCTCTTACTCTGAAGAGTCAGTTGTATTTCTAAACCCTCTTTCTGCTTTCCACTCCCTCTCCGCCCCCCCCCCCCCCGCCTCTAAACAAACGAGTTCCTCCGAACCTCATCTTTCGGACTAAAAATATATTGTCTTGAAGTAAAGAAACTAATGCACAGGAGCTATGACACAAATTGCACACCAGTTTTTTTTTCTGGGGGATTCCTAATTTGTAATTTTTATGTTCTCCTTTTCCCACCAAAAGACTCCTTGAATTAAAAATCTTAATTGAAACAAAAGTTAACACCCTCCACCCCCACAGAAGTAAATATTGCACTTAATATTCTGATATACTGTAGTGGCAAGACCTTCAGCCGAATCAAACCACAAATTGTTTTCTGAATCGAGTTTGAAAAGAAGTATGTATATTAATGAACCAGCAATAGGAGCACAAATCATCCCACACCTATAATCACACAGTTTTTCCCCTCCCCTCCCCTCCTTTCTCTTTTCTTAAAAAAAAAAAAAAAAAAAAAAAAAGAGAGAAGAAATAGTTTGCAAGAGAATTCCTGAGCCTGACATTCTGTAAACATGCTGGCGAGTGGTAACTTGAGAGCGTGAGCAGAAAGGAAAATACAAAGATGTTGAAATCCCATTTCCTGTACTCAGGTTAGACAGGTAGTGGCTAGCTAGGTAGGTTGGTACTTTGATGTAGTATGATTCAGCAAATTTGTTTTTTGAATAGTGGATAAACGAGTTGCTAATTCTGACATATTTGGGTTGAAGTGACTTGTTTTTTCACTGTTGTAATGGTTCAGGGAATACTAGTTCTCACTTAATTTTTCCTTGTGTTCTCTCCTTAACATTCCCTTTTTTGCCTTGGAAGCAAATATTAGAATGTATTCTAACGCAATGCCAGAATCAATGTAATAGGCCATATCAGGATGTATACAAATTGATTTAAAATAAAAAGTCTGATTTCTCCCTCCGCGCCCCCCCCCCAATATAAGTTAATCTTTTGGGGAAAAATAATTTAAAATTTTAAAATGTATGTTCAAAGCAAAATTTATATAATCTATTACAATCATTTAAATTAAATTTAAATAATAGTTAAGCGGTAGGTGTTTGCTGCCAAAGTTTAAAAAAAATCAAACCACTGAACTGGTTGAAGTCACTGGCTAAGCACCTGGAACCAGGGTTTGTTGACATTCTAAATCATCTTTTGACACCAGTAGCCTCTTCTGCAGGTTTAGAGAGAATATTTTCTTCATTTAAGATTATTCAACTAGTTCAGTTTAAGGACTAGTCCACTCATAGTTGAGAAACCAATTGAGAGTTGAAAAAGCAGGGGAGCTTGTTTTTCCTTTTCCCAGTCTATGAATAAAAAGGAGATGAGCGAATGAGACTTACTAGTTCTAAAATCTTGAAGGACAATGTGACCAGAAAAAACAGTTCAATTCACTAACTGCAGTTACTTCCTTTATTTAGTAAATCCATTAGTTTTAAATGCAAAACATGTTTTGATAAACTATTTTTCTTACATATCCAGTACATCTAAGATCATTTTTACTAATAAAATAAAACAATTTTAAAATGTTATTTTTGTGCATTCCAGTTGAATTCCAATTTCCATCCAAATGCAGCTTTACACAAATCATGAGTAAAAAAAAAAAAAAAAAAATTAATCATCTTGTAAATGAGAAACATCATTCACCGTTTTCTAACAGAAGAAGATGTAAAAATTAAGAATCTGAATAAATGTATATTAAGCTATAAATAAATGTGTACCCTCCTGGTTAGCAAAAAAGAGGAGCAAATTACACCAATCAATGAGAATTAATCTTTAAGAAAATAACTTAAAAAGTACAAATGCAAAACGAGATTAAAATTGATATTTAAATCATGGTTTCCTGCCTGATGATTTTTAAATCATGATTAAAATAAATTATTTAAATCACTTTAATTTAAATTAGTCCACCCTGGGCCATATACACCTCTACCCTGATATTACACTGTCCTCGGGAGCCAAAAAATCTTACTGCGTTATAGGTGAAACCACGTTATATCGAACTTGCTTTGATCCGCCGGAGCGCGCAGCCCTGTCCCCCCGGAGCGCTGCTCGTGATATATTGGGTCGTGTTATATTGGGGGTACAGGTGTATTATAAAAATGACTCCTTTACACTCCCCCCCCCATTAGTATTTTTTTTATACTTGTTGATGGGTTGGACACTACATTTCAGGGAGGGTTGTGGCAATTCTTTTTAAAAGATGCCTTCATTTCTCTGGAAAAATGAGAACTTGTGTGGAAGATCATTATATCCTATATAAACTACACATGGAAAATAGAAGCTTATAATTATAATTCATATTTCAGAGTCTCCTGTTGTCATCTTGCTGAAAAGTAATATAGGGCCCAACCTTGCAACCCTTTACTCATGTAGGTAGTTCTGTAATTTCAATGGGACTACATGTGTAGGGGCTGCTGAATCACATAGGCGCCAACTTTCCCTGGCGCCGATGGGTGCTCGCGTGCCACCGCTCTGACTCCACCCTTTCCTCGCCGTGCCCCCATTCCAACCCCTCCCCCAAAATCCCTGCCCCAATTCCGCCCCCTCCCTGCCCCATTGGACCACTTCCCCAAATTCTGGCCCCAGCCCCGCCTCTTCCCCAAACGTGCTGCGTTCCCCCTCCTCCCAGCTGCGCGAAACAGCTGTTTCGCGGCGCAAGCACTGGGAGCTAGGGGGAAAAAGCGGGCACGCAGCGTGCTCAGGGGAGGAGGCAGAGGTGAGCTGGGCGGGGAGCTGCCAGTGGGTGCTGAGCACCCACCAATTTTTCCCTCTGGGTGCTTCAGCCCCAGAGCTGGAGCAATATTGGGGCCTAGTGTCAAAGCAGATTATTGGGGCCTAGTGTCAAAGCAGATAGTAAATCAGTTTCCTTCCTTCTTAATGTAATGATGATGATCATAGACATGGATTACAAAGGGATTAATGGCCATTTAAGCACACTCAAAAGCAAAGTGAAGCTGAGGGGCAGTTGATAACCACAAAAGGCCTTTATTGCAAATGCAGTTCAGTGCCATGAACTACACTGTTACATAAGATAACTCTCTTATCCAAAGAGATTAGATTTTCTTTCTTTGTGAGGGTTTGAAAATGCTGTTTTACTGCTTTCTTTGATTTTCTGCTTCCATCTCATTCAGGATGTGTAGAGGACAAACACTTCTTGAGGAAATGGCCTGAGTGGAAATGTAATTGGGTGCATACGGTGCCAATAAGATTTGAAGAGGATAATAATTTGTCTGGGCTGTTACTGTCTTAAATCCTTTTTCTTGTTGTGTAGTGATGAGTTACCAATCCATAGAATTTGAAGCAAAATATTTAAAGCAAAAAAGTTCTTTTGATTGTTAAGCCAGTGTCAGAGCTGAATGGAAACTGGTTGATGAAATAGCTTGCATCACAAGTGTTGCTTTCATCCATGTGATTGCTTCTGACAGGGAGGCTCAGAATATCAATGTGTTTTGAATAAAACGACAATCTTTTACAAATACTTCCCAGTTTATACATATCAGGTACTTCTCACCCCACGGAATGAAAAAATAGTGAGTAACCTTTCTCTAAAAGTGAGAAGTCATCTAGCTACTTACCAACAGAACATTGTCATTTAGATGTTTTATTCTGTAGTTACATGTTGTTTTAGTTCTTTGAATATGAACAGGCAGTGACTCAACAAAACTGAGATCCTGCCAATATGACCCTTGTTGGTTTTAAAATACAGAAAACACATTTGACAGCGAGGATACAGTCTGAAATGTTGAAGTACTGTCCAGGAATTGTTTTTGTCAGCCATATGTGTATTATTTCCTTTAAGTAAAAGACTTTTAAAAGGTAACTTTTAGGTCACATATAGATGATCATAGTTCAGTCTTACTAGTCACTCAATGTGCTGGAAACAAAGATAATCCTAGAATCCAACAAGGTGCAAGTTGGGAACCCAGGTTAAAAAAAAAAAAGGGGGGGGGGGGAAGCGCAGAGTAGTCTGCTGATTGCCCTGGAAAATAGGGAACAAAACAACTTTTTTTTTCTTCCTTTTCTCTTTTTGGGGGTATATTTTTCTTAACTTTCATCATATCTTCTCACTGGTACATATGAAAATAATGCTACTTGTTTTAGTTGCCTGTTGATTCATAAATATGGAACTGCCAGTACCAGAAAGAAAAGAGGTGAGTTGCTTGAGTTTAGCAGCCCCAGCAGGTTGGGACATCACACTCATGTTTCAGTGCTGGAGGGGTTTTGAAACTCAGAATGGAATCTTTGGAATCCCTTTTTTTTTTTTAATTAGGAAGGGGAAGATAATCTAAACAACAAGTTCTTTAGTACAGGGAACTTAGCTTGTTTGCCAAACACTGTTCATGCTTCTCTGTAAATAATAAACCTTGACAGTGTCCATATATCAGCATAGGCCATGCCTCAGTGCTTGGGTCCACCACCTTAACTGAGTCATTTTAACTTGTCTCCAGGGTAATATTGTATTTATTACTGGAAAACTTACAGCTGATATCATGGGCCCATAGATCTCAATCTTTGCTGTATCACATTTAAAGGGTTACCTTTCCTGTTTCAGCAACTAACTTTAGAGGTACCTTTTTTTAACTGCCATAGATATTTCACATGCTGTACTTTTGTTGGGATATATTTATGAGGGTACACAGTTGCTGAGAAGCGGAAATGCATAGCATTTCTCTTTGGGTAACCGAATTCTGCTCTTCTGTTCCACTTGTGATTCTTTTCATATAAGTTTTCATCTCAGCCCACAGTGATGTGAGTACTGACTGCATTTCATTCTTGTGCTGCCATTTGTTCTCTTTCCCAGATCCCACAAAGCTGACCTCCATCTCAGCACCTTTTTTTAGAGCAGTGGTGGGTAAGGTGTGGTCTCCTGGTGCCGCTGTCTGATCTTGCTTCATGAGTCATTCTGAACAGGCAATTCCAGTGATGTTAGGATTGGCATCCTTCCCTAATGACGGGAAGCTACTGTTATGTCTATATGTAAACTGCTACAGTGGCACAGTTGCAGCGCTGCATTTTTGCCACTGTAGAGCTTCAGTGTAGAACAGTGATACTCAGACCTCAGGGGTTCAGGAGCTAAATTAGCGATCAACATTACCCAAAAGAGCCGCAGTAATGAGAATTCATTGTTTCATATACTGGGGTTCTATGTATTCATACTTAAACCGTATGACAGGGGAACTATTTAGCTTTTATTTTTATATATATATATATATAATATAAAATATTCTCACAGCAAAATGATTGACCAAGTATTATTATTTTATCAGCTACAATTGGTTAATAACATAGTAACATAGATTGGTTAATAACTTAGATTGGTTAATAATTAAATCACACAGTGTTTTAATATGTGCTATAAAGAGCTGCAGGAGACTCATTAAAGAGCCACTTGCGGCTCGAGAGCCAGTCTGAGTAACACTGGTGTAGACACTCACTGCAGTGATGGGAGGGGTTCTCCTCTTGCTGTAGTTAATCCAGCTCCCCGAGAGGCGGTAGCTACAATGCTTTCGTTGACCTAATGCTGTCTGCACTGATGGTTAGGTCAGCTTAACTATGTTGTGCAGGGGTGTGGATTTTTCACACCCTTGAGTGTGACGTAGCTGGGTTGACTTAATGTTTTAGTATAGACCTGACCTAATGCATCCTCTTTTTCCCCTAAAAAAAACCTTCATGTGGTGTTGCAGTGCATGTCGTCATGCCAAAAGGCAAGCATGCACTTTGTGAATTTATATAGGTTTTAACGTATATTCTGTTAGCTCAAAGGTAGGTGAGGCTAATGAGTCAGGACATTGTGGCAAAATAAAATGTTAAGATACTTTAAGACCTGTTTTGGCTGAAACACACAGTGTATCTATATTGTGTTGTAACTTTACTAGCTATGAGTTGGTGTCTGTCCTCCACTGTAACAGAAATCCAGCCAGATGAAAAAAAACTTTAAAGGAAAAAAGCATAAATGTTCTCATTTTAATATAACAAGTATTGGTGAGCACCATCAGCAGTTGCAAGATGCCAAAGTTACAGCAGTATTTTTTCTTGTTCCTGTGTAACCTCTCTGAAATTATTAAATATATCAGATTATTTTTCCTTCTTAACTGAGTACTGTCTGTATGTGGCTGCCCCGTCCCTTTTAATTCAGGTATATTCAAAGATATATCTCTGTCTATACTACAGCACTCCTGTGTTTGATTTCTGGTGGGAAGGGAGGCTGATCTTGTGAAATATTAAACTGGGATTTGGGAGAGATTTGGATTCAGCTCTGCCACAGCTCTGGGACTGTGAGCAAATCTCATAATCTTTGCAGTTCTCCAGCTGTAAAATGGGAGTGATAAAGCACAGACATACTCTTCTCCCCGCAACCCCGCAAAAACAAAACAAAACAAGGAGTATTCAGAAACACTTGTTCTTTTGGTATAGAGAGGCTACTATATTCAACCCCTGCTGACAGTATGCTCATCATCTTGTGCTAATGGATGCTGGGTGCACCCTGTATGCCAGGTATTGAACACAATTATGCCATGTTCACAGTGGCCAGGCAGAGTTCAGCCACTGTTTAGGAAGGAGGGATGAAACTGAGCAAAGCAATGTTTGACAGCCAGTGTTAAACATAGCCAGCTTAAGGTTTTCCGCTGTCTTGGATGCTGTCTGTAACATTTTATAAATGCTCAGGCGTCAGTTTTGTAGGAGACAAGGCACAGCACTTCTAAATTGCATGAACACTCATCTCAGCGTGAGACGCTCAGGCTTCTCGTCATTGCCCAGAGGCAAGTATTGACATACTCCTGTATTAACATTTTACGAGCATAGGTATTTGATACCTGTCCTACACTACCCACCGTGCAGGGTGGAAGTCTGTGTTGCAGAATGTGGAAGACGTGTTTTGAAGAGGGGGAACAGTAAAGATCACATTTAGAAAACTGGCTCGAATGCACTTTTCTGGTTTATGCTAAAACAGGGGACGTGTAGCCCATGTTAGCTAAAGCCTGATTTTAAAATTGGTTCAGCTAGTACTGCTTATTTCTTTGTGGAGAGAACCCTAATGTTCCAGGCATCAAAGTGGTCTTTGTTAAATGCCAATGAATAGTTGTTCATATTACAGATATGAATGAACATTTATGTATTGTGTGTTTATACACACAATATTGTATAAGCACGATTTTATAGTGGGGGAGTTCATATACATAGCTATATAATTTCCATATACACAGAGACTGCACGCACCATGTAATACTTTCTCAAATTCTCATGCAATTTCAATACCCCAAAACTTCATTTATACATACTAAAGGTTGCCCAGTGGTGCCTCATTTCAGTCCCTAAAGTGGAAAGTAGCTAAACTTCCAAAAATCTGGAAATCCAAAGTTAAGGTATCTTCCACCCCTGCAATGTAAATTTAACTCTGCCCCCTTCAAGTGCTGCTTCACATACTAGCAATCTACTCTCACAGTTGCTACAGAACACTTGTGGAACAGAGCACATGAGCACTGTAGGACAGCTTTTTAAGAGCCTGGTCTCTTCTTAAAAGTTAGAGTTGCATAACCCTGAGCTCCATAGTTAAACCAACCTAACCCCAGTGTAGATGCTGCTAGGTTGATGGAGGAATTCTTTTGTCGATCTAGCAACCACCACTCAGAAAGGTGGATTACCTAGAGCAACGAGAAAAACCTCTTACGTTGCTGTAGGAAGCGTCTACGCTACTCATAGGCACTGACTCCATGGGTGCTCCGGGGCTCCGCTCACCCCCTGACCCACCTCCTCCTCTGCCTCCTCCCCTGAGCATGCCGTGTCCCCGCTCCTCCACCTACCTCCCAGCGTTTCCCGCCTGGTCGGCGCCAAACAGCTATTTGGCTACTCTGGGAGGGCGGGGGAGGAACGGGAATGTGGCGCGCTCAGGGGAGGAGGTGGGGAAGAGGCGGGGCAGGGGCGGGGATTTGGGGAAGGAGTCAGAATACGGGCAGGGAGGGGGCGGAGTTGGGGCGGGGACTTTGTGGAAGGGGTTGGAATGGGGGCGGGGCAGGGGTGGGGTCGTGGTGGGGCCAGGGGCAGACGGGGGTCGAGCACCCACCGACGGGATCAGAAGTTGTCACCTGTGACGCTACCGCAGCCCAGCTGTAGTGCTGTAGCTGTGTCGCTGTAATGCCTGTAATGTAGCCATGGCTTAAAGCAAAACTTGGGTTTAGGTCAGGTGTCACAAACAGGAACTACCTACATCTGGGCTACACTTTTACACTGAGCCTACTCCACTCAAAACTCCACCAGAGAGGTCCTTTGGGGCCATCTGCCTGTCCCAAGTCAGGATAAAGGAGGAGAGGAGGGTTGGGCGTGGGGCTAGCAACTCCACCCCGTAAAAATCAACCTAGAGATAACTGAGACTTTTAGCCTGGAAAAAGAAGGGTCTTCAACTCGAAGACGCATGACGCTGGGTGGTGAAAGTCGTGAGGAAGCCACTAAGCCGATTACCCTTCTTGCAGCCAGGAGGATTACCATCGGTACATGGAACGTGAGGACCATGTACGAGTCAAGAAAGATGGTGCAGGTCGCAGCAGAGATGAGGAGCAACAACGTGACCCTACTAGGCATTAGTGAGACAAGATGGACGCAAGCTGGACAAAGACGACTGTTGACAGGAGAGCTGTTGCTGTATTCCGGATATGAAGAGAGCGACGCCTTAGAAGGATTCTCCAGATCCGCTGGCCAGACACCATCAGCAACATCTACCTCTTGGAGAGGACCTGTCAACTTCCAGCAGAGGAAGAAATCAGAAGGAGAAGGTGGGGTTGGATAGGACACACACTACTCAAGCAGCCAACCAACATTACTAGACAGGCATTGCGGTGGAACCCCAAGGCAAGCGGAAAAGAGGCCGTCCAAGAAACACCTGGCAACGTGACCTTCAGGCTGATAGCATAAAAATGGGTTATACCTGGAACCAGCTAGAGCAAATGGCCCAGAATAAAGGACTCTGGAGATCTGTGGTTGGCGGCCCATACCCCGACTGGGGTGACGGGCATGAGTGAGTGAGTGACTCCACTCAAACCATGCCAGACTTGCTACGTGTTACAACTTCTTCCCCCACTTGCCCTGAAGATTCCTTCTGAGACCTTACCTTCACTTACCTCTCTCTAAGCCCTAGAGACCACTGTTGTGTATGTCAGACTGCTAACAATCCCCATGGGAAAAAGTCACCCCTGTGCACCTCTGCTGACACAACCTACAGAATTAATCATTGACATAAAGCATAACTGATCTCTCTCTGCATACACGCGGCTCTGTTCATATCATAGTGACAACTCTTGCCAATCTGCTCCAACTAATCCTTCCACCATTCAGTACAGTTACACCTAGCTCAGGGAATGCAGCTGGAGTGCATGCAGATAAATGCTGGAACTCAAAGCTGTAGAACACAACACAAACAATGGAGTATTCTCTTTGTCCTTCCTCAGTCTACTTACTGTAGACTCCTAGATTTTTAAGGCGAGAAGAGACCATTTGATGGTCTAAGCTTGACCTCATGTATAACACAGGCCGGAGAATTCCAGTTACTCCTGTATTGAGCCTAATATATGTGATGGACTAAAGCACCCGGTCTTGATTTGAAGAGATGAAGAATCTACCACTTCTCTTGGTAGTTTAACCTTTGCACTCCCCTTTCAGTGGCTCCTGACAGCTCCAGGGGCTGGGAGTGGAGCAGCAGAGTTAAGATGGTGTTGCAGGGGTGGTCCGTATACTTAACTTAGTATTTCCTGGTTTCTAGAAGTTTAGCCACTCTCCACGCTGTGGAAGGGCACAAGACCCACCAGCGGACCTTAGCTAACCATTAATGAAGTTTTGGGGTATTTAATTTCCATAGTTTAAAACAAATAATTTTCAGCACCATCATGTACCAGAGCCCAGTTGCACCCCTTCAGTGCCTCTGGCTCCTTGGCAGGGTCGGCTCCAGGCACCAGCTTTTTTTTTTTTTTTTGGCTGCTTGGGGCGGCCAAAACCCTGGAGCCGGCCCTGCTCCTTGGGTACGATTATCCTGGCACAGAATGCACTGGCTCCATGGTAATCCCTTCACTGCCCCTGACTCATCTCTCTGCCTGTACAGCAGGGCTGGTTCTCCCTCCTTCGCACAGAGAAGAAGGTGTTGGCACAGGACCCACAAGTGGAGGAGCTGTCGAGAAATTACAGGGACTAGCATGGAGTCACTGGAGAGAGGGGGCAGTCATTGGGGATGCATGGATGTGGGTGATTTTGGGGGATAGATGAACCTCCCCAGCACACCGCAATACACAGCTCTGATCCCCTTATTTTCATTCCATTCTTCCCTCTGCTGCTCCAACATCCACCCACGTTCTCCTTCTCTGCTTTGACACCCCCTGTATTCCCTCCAACTGCTCAGACTCTCCCCCCCACTGCTCCAATATTCCTTCTATCATGCCAATGGCTCTGACCACCCCCACCCCCAACTGCTCCAAGCCCACCCCCCCACATACACTCTTACTGCATTGAGCACCTCCACACGCCAGCTGCACCCTCCCTGTTTCTGGTAAGCTTGGAGGGGCCGCGGGGAGGTAAAGAGGGTATGTACCAGCTGGAGGCAGGGAGATGCTGAGTCCCTCCCCCAAATCTGGGCCGAGTTTATGGGGAAGGGGCTGTATCCATCTGCCTGCATCAGGAGGCTCAGAGAGTCATGAAGCGGACCATTGATCTCAATATGATGAACACAGTTGAATGAGAACGCTCCATGGAGATTAACATGACCTGAAATAATAGCACTGAGGCATGTGAACTAGAGATAAGAGAATAAATGAGTTCTTTGGTTTTGGTGTTTGGTGGGCTCTTCCCTAAATATTGGTCTTTGGGGAAAACATCGCTGAATGCAGGTAGAGAGTAAGGAATGGGCAGAAGACATATTCTCTGAAAACTGCTAGGCAGTAGGGCTTGAACTCTCACCGCATAGGAGCGGCTCAGGTTCAGTGACCCCAAGCAGGTCACCCTGAGACACCCAGTTATTGTGAAAAGACTCCTTGCAAATCCTCTGGCTTCAACAGAGCTCTAATCTTGCTGCACATGCACATTTCACCTTTTTTGGCACATGCCAATCTGGATTTATAAACTGTACCCTTCAGTATAACTGCCAAAGAGGCAATAGATGCCAGGCGTTAGGTGGGATAAATCCTGGGTGGCTGAGATCAGTGTTAGGAGGATTAGAATAATAGTTTGAGCCCCCGGTATGCAGAAAATAAGTTAGAACCAGGTGATTTTATAAAATGATTTTTAGGGTTGCTGTAATCTCTGGGGCCCTTTGCTCAAATGACCCCAGGTTTGGACCACTAACCCTCTCTCACCTCCATGAGGCACAGCAAATATCAAGGGAGTCTGCATCATCATGTGGATTGTAGAGTACAGTGCTTACAATGGTCGTCTTTTAAACAGTAAGCAGCTCTCAGCTGTAAGCACAGCAGAGCTGTCGCTTTACTAGAATTAACTTTAATACAATTCGCAAAGCATGAGAAGTGATAGCAGCAGGAGGGAACTTACCTTCTCAGCACAATAACTGGAGAAAACAACCTTATATAGAACGATAGTGGATGTTATCATTAACACTCATCTGTGTTGTGCAGAAGTGGAAAATACTTTTGTGCTGAGCTAACAGAGAGGCAAATCTTGACCCAGCTTAGTCAAAATAGCAGATTGTTGCATGCGCTTGTCCGAGTTTCTTTTTCTTTTGCTATGGAAATTTAAGTCTCAAGAAAGCTTTTGTCTTGCTTTGTAAAGAATACTTCTCTGCATTATTTTTAACAGAATAGAGCCTTTTTGTCTGTTTTCCTGGGATAAAATTATTACTGAAGATTGTGGGTCAGAAACACTGCTCAAGTCCATTCTGTTGTTTCTATTGTTTATTAGCTTTATAGTTTCCTTTCCCCTTTTCCAATTTGCTCTCAGCTCTGCCGCCTCACTTCACCGGGCTTCATTTTTTCTACAGTTAAACATTCAATAAAAAGGGAAATTAAGTTATTTATTAAAAGAGACTTTAGCCTTTATTCCTAAGTAATGCGGAGCGAGGGTTTTTTTGCTTTCTCTTCCTTGGCTTGCCATAGTATGGGAGTGGGGAGCTCCACACTCCATAGGTCAGCTCATGCTTCGCATTCTTTCAGTGGAACAAAGACAAGCCTTGTTTCCCCCTAGGTGAGTTTTGTTGGAGAAACTCATTCACAGCAAAGAGAATAATAGGACTGACTTGTCAAAAATTTAATGCCACAAATAAGTATGGATTATGACTGTTTCCTTGGAAATCCTCAGAATATCAGGGCTGTGGTTCACTGATACTACCACAACATGGTGTAATGAGCAGGGCCTTGTTTATAATGTAATTTATAAAGTATAAATGGCTATGTAAATCCTCATTTAAAATTTTTGCATCACCAGGCAAAAGCTAAATGTTTATTTACATAGATTCTTTCTCGCCTTCATGGTTTGGGGGTAGGGGAGAAAGGAAATCTTCTAAATTCAGTCTGAATGTATCTGATGCCATTATGCCTGTCTGAGTTTGCAAAATGGCCCCCAAAAAATTGCTCTGAATTTTGAACTGTTCTAATTCATCTCAGTGGCTGTCAGCTCTGAAGTTTAATGATGACAATTTAAATGTCAGCATAGTTAACAATTTCACTGCTGAATGTTTTAGCAGGAGTATCAAGTCAATGTGCTTTTCTATCACTTTGGGGTGTGTGGAGGCAAGAATCGGGAATGGTGGCAGTGGAGCAGATAATGCTGATAAATATTGAATGAGGAATTAAAGACCTCCACCCACTCAGTAATAATAATCATAATCATGATAAATTAATCCTCTTTGTCCTTGACTAAAAAGGGAGTGAAGGGGGAGAATGTACTGATAGCCCTTGGTTGCCTCCTGGGTGCCCAAAATCAAAACTGCTTCCCTGAATGGCAAGTTCCAGCTGCCATATCCTTTACCCCTTGTCCCCTGCCCTGCACCCCCAGTGCACATTTCCCGTACAAAAGCCTATGGCACACTGAAAACTAAGGGACAGCTTACATTAATTTGTGTGTGTTCCTTTCTTAACAGGTAGTAATATTGTTTTTAGGTTACTTGTCAAAAACGAGCAATTGCTAAGTTCTTTGTACTTAGAAGTTGCCACCTTTACAGCCTTCCACAGTCACACAAAGACCTGGTTGGCAAGATTGCTATGTGTAGCAGTTTTACTCTACATTACTTATTCTTAATGATTGTTATTTCTTTTTTAATGTTACTTTTGGAAAGGAAGCTCAGATATTAGGTTTCAAGATTTTTTATTTCTCTCTCTGTCCCCCTCTTTCTTTTTTTTTTTTTTACAAGGGATCTCGAAGCTAGAGCACAGAGTGAGTTCTTTCGGGCCTTTTTCAGACTGCCGGGGAAGGAGAAGCTACATGAAGTTGCAGACTGTTCTCTGTGGACTCCATTTAGTCGCTGTCACACAGCAGGAAGGATGTATACTTCAGACAGCTATATCTGTTTTGCCAGCAAAGAAAGTGGGTGTTGCAATGTTCTCATCCCCCTTAGAGAGGTAGGGTCTGCTGTTTGATTTTAATTTTACACTGTGCCTGTTTTTTGCTGATCCAAACTGCTGCTGTCCATTTACTTAGCTGAAAAACAGTTGTTTTCAATCAGGAGGAGATGTGCATGTGTGGAAGAGAGTTGCACTACGTTTTATTCTTATCTTCATTAGCAGATTAATTCCTATACAGCAGTTGGGTGAGGCAACGCATTTCTCAAAGTAGTATTGCCGATTAATACAATGTATTGATATTGATCTATCCAAGGAATAATTGCTATTGACAGTAACTGTGGCCCAAATTCTCCCAATTCCCCCCCTAGTAGACATGGGGGATGAGAACTGGGAAAGTCCCAAGGTAGAGGTATGGAAAGAGGGAGTGCCAGTTTTATTTATTTTATTAACTGTGGTAGTACCCAAAGGTTTCAAGGATTGGGGCCCCATTGGGTGCTGAAAACACATGCAGATAAGATACAATGGCATCTTTCCCTCCATTTCATGCACAGTCTTCCCCCACCAAGCCTGTGGGGATTCCACACACAAGGGACTACTGATTGGCAGTGGATTGTCCTGTGGAGCTAAGGGAAGCAGGGGGCTCTGGAGGCAGTGCTGACACACAGGTCTCCAACACAGACATGATAGTCCGGTCTTTTAAAAAAGACTTGTACGTTTTTATCTAATGGAGATTTTTTTAGACAAAATTAACTTCTTGGGACTCTGATGTAGAATCAATAGAATTTGGTTTCTGCTTTCAGCAGAATTAAGTGGCATTTTCCCCTCACTGCAAAAAGTCTGGCCTTCAAGTATTATGAGCATTTCAATATATTTCATTTAGCCGTTGTCTGGCTCATAGATGGCAAGTAATAACTGCCAGGCACCTATTTTAAATGCACTGGAGTGGGATGCTGTTTGGTTTTTAAAGATTTTTTTTTTTCAATCCCTGTGCCTGCAGTTGTGATCTCTTAATGATGAAGCTCTACTTTCATCCTGAACCAATAACAGCAACTCCTGAATGATATCCTGACCCTAGCAATGACTTGTAATGACACAGCATCTGAAAACAAGTGGTGTAATGTACATAATTGGAGACAACGGCTTTTTAATTTCATATCTATCAAAAATTGTTCTACTCACAGGGTTAAAAACTTAATTCAATGCTATTGGGAAGAAACGCCATTTTTCCTCAAGAATTTGGTTATGTTGATCCCAATTGTTGTTTTGAATGTCAGCAAAACCATAGCTGATTTTAAAAAGTTGCATAATGATTTTGAGTGCCCAGTTTGAGACACCTTAATCTGGCCTGAACTTCAGAAGGCAGGTGCTCAGATTTTTCTTTAAGGTATCTGAACTTGAGCATTCAAAATCACAAGTTACTCTTGAAAATCTTTGGACTGAGGGAGGTAAGGTCATCTGTCTAAAGTAAAGAAAATTTAATCAATCTTGATCTTTAGCGTGTATCTGACCATTAGACAATCTGAATAGTCATAATTAATATGGGTGTGCAAAGAAATATATCCCTTTATGTACATTTCAGTGCATGTACAGTATATCAGGGAGTGTATTTGAATGGTGACTAATACATTTTCTGTCATGTTTTTGGAATAGGTGGTTAGTATAGAGAAGATGGAGGACACAAGTCTTCTTCCCAATCCCATCATTATTAGTATAAGGAGCAAGATGGCCTTTCAGTTCATTGAGCTGAAGGACAGAGAGAGCTTGGTGGAGAACCTACTTCTGAGACTAAAACAAGTCAACACCAGTAACCCAGTGCACTATAACTGCTTGGAAAAAAAAGAAACGGTACTAAACTTTTGATCTGTTTCGAATTGCATAATGATGATGATACTTAGCCTTTTGGCCTGCATCTCCTAAAATCATAACTGGAGCAGAAAATTGGTCAGAAGCCTGTGATTAAGGACAGGATTAGAATTCAAAATGACGGTGACAAACTGTAGAAATGGTCTGAAATAAATAGGATAAAATTCAATAAGGACAAATGCAAAGTACTGCACTTAGGAAGGAATAATCAATTGCACAAATACAAAATGTAAAATGACTGCTTAGGAAGGAGAACTGCAGAAAAGGATCTGGGGGTTATAGTGGATCACCAATTAAATATGAGTCAACAATGTAATACTGTTGCAAAAAAAGCTAACATCATTCTGGGATGTGTTAACAGGAGTGTTGAAAGCAAGACACAAGAAGAAATTCTTCCACTCTACTCAGTGTTAAGGCCTCAACTGGACTATTATGTCCAGTTCTGGGCACCACACTTTGGGCAAGGTGTGGACAAATTGGAAAAAGTCCAGAGGAGAGCAACAAAAATTATTAAAAGTCTAGAAAACATGACCTACGAGAAAAGATTGAAAAAACTGGGTTTGTTTAAGAGAATGGGGGGGATATGATAATAGTCTCCTACTACGTGAAAGATTGTTAAGAAAAGGAGGGTAATAAATTGTTTTCCTTAGCCACTGAAGACAGGACAGAAGTAATAGGCTTAAAATGCAGCAACGGAGATTTAGGTTAGATGTTTGGAAAAACTTTCTAACTATCAGGGTAGTTAAGCACTTGAACAAATTGCCAAGGGAGGTTGTGGAATCTCTGTCATTGGAGGCTTTTAAGAACAGGTTAGACAAACACCTCTTTGGGATGGTCTAGAAATTTAGTTCTGCCTCGATGCAGGGGACTGGACTAGATGATCTGACGAGATCCCTGGCAATCCTATGTTTCTATGATTCTGTGATTTACAATTTACTAGTAATTTCTTATGGATTAATGTAACGATTTTTTCCTATGGTGTTTATAAACTGTAGGCTAATTAACTGTGTGTTTGGTACAGTATCTTTTGAATTAACCTATAGTAAATTCTTTTCTACTGTATTGTATAAACCATCAGGGCATTTTATTCTTTGTGCAGAACTAAAAGTGCTCAATCTTTAACCAGGAAGCTAAGAAACACTGGCTGACAGATAACTAGTACTTGCTGAAGTGAAGAATTATGTTCTTCTACAAAATTGTCAGACACATAGAAGAACATAAATTGTTGGGCAAAAGTCAACATGGTTTCTGTAAAGGGAAATCGTGTCTTACTAATCTATTAGAGTTCTTTGAAGGGATCAACAAACATGTGGACAAGGGGGATCCAGTGGACATAGTGTACTTAGATTCCAGAAAGCCTTTGAGAAGGTCCCTCACCAAAGGCTCTTACGTAAATTAAGTTGTCATGGGATAAGAGGGAAGATCATTTCATGGATTGAGAACTGGTTAAAAGACAGGGAACAAAGGGTAGGAATAAATGATAAATTTTCAGAATGGAGAGGGGTAACTAGTAGTGTTCCCCAAAGGTCAGTCCTAGGAACAATCCTATTCAACTTCTTCATAAATGATCTGGAGAAAGAGGTAAAAAGTGAGGTGGCAAAGTTTGCAGACGATATTAAACGGCTCAAGATAGTTAAGACCAAAGCAGAATGTGAAAAACTTCAAAAAGATCTCACAAAACTAAGTGATTGGGCAACAAAATGGCAAATAAAATTTAATGTGGATAAATGTAAACTAATGCACATTGGGAAAAATAACCCCAACTATACATACAATATAATGGGGGCTAATTTAGCTAAACTAATCAGGAAAAAGCTCTTGGAGTCATCATGGATAGTTCTCTGAAGACGTCCACGCAGTGTGCAGCAGCAATCAAAAAAGCAAACAGGATGTTAGGAATCATTAAAAAGGGGATAGAGAATAAGACGGAGACCATCTTATATAAATCCATGATACGCCCACGTCTTGAATACTGTGTACAGATGTGGTCTTCTCATCTCAAAAAAGATATACTGGCATTAGAAAAGGTTCAGAGAAGGGCAACTAAAATGATTAGGGGTTTGGAACGGGTCCCATATGAGGAGAGATTAAAGAGACTAGGACTTTTCAGCTTGGAAAAGAAGAGACTAAGGGGGGATATGATAGAGATATATAAAATCATGAGTGATGTGGAAAAAGTGAAAAGGAAAAGTTATGTACTTGTTCCCATAATATAAGAACTAGGGGCCACCAAATGAAATTAATGAGCAGCAGATTTAAAACAAATAAAAGGAAGTTCTTCACACAGCGCACAGTCAACTTGTGGAACTCCTTGCCTGAGGAGGTTGTGAAGGCTAGGACTATAACAGCGTTTAAAAGAGAACTGGATAAATTAATGGAGGTTAAGTCCATTAATGGCTATTAGCCAGGGTGGGTAAGGAATGGTGTTTCTAGCCTCTGTCAGAGGGTGGTGATGGATGGCAGAAGAGAGATCACTTGATCATTACCTGTTAGGTTCACTCCCTCTGGGGCACCTGGCATTGGCCAGTCGGTAGATGGGATATAGGGCTGGATGGACCTTTGGTTTGACCCAGTATGACCGTTCTTATGAGAGCATAGCTGCTTATATTTCAAAAGCAACAGAGGGTCCTGTGGCACCTTTAAGACTAACAGAAGTATTGGGAGCATAAGCTTTCGTGGGTAAGAACCTCACTTTACCCACGAAAGCTTATGCTCCCAATACTTCTGTTAGTCTTAAAGGTGCCACAGGACCGTCTGTTGCTTTTTACAGATTCAGACTAACACGGCTACCCCTCTGATACTATATTTCAAAAGGTTTTCCTGGGACACTCTTGGGGAAAAAAGTTGGGACTCTAGGAATCTCAAGGGGAAGTGCAGGGCAGAGCATGGCACTTTGATATCCTTGAGAATTACAGGCAGTTTCAGTCTGAGTGTCAGTTCTCATGGCCTTAAAGACTTGGGATTCAGCTAAGCTGCCAGGAACCCAGCATTTTTCAGGAAGAGGCATTTTCACACCTCCCTTCATGTCTTTAGGAGGCATCTCCCACACTCTGTCTCCCCACTGAGGAATAAGGTTGTGGAGAACTTCCCTCACGTCAGGGGGCTTTCAGGCTTCTCCTGGGTCATTTTCCTGTGTTATTCCTCCCCATCCCAATCTCCTGGGTGGCCCCTTTTGTGCTCCTTGCTCATTTTCTATTTTATACATGAAAAATCAATCTTTTCCTTAAACGAATGCTCACTCTGTTCAAAAATCAGCCGTCCTGCCCCACTCCCCTCAATCAATTAAGAAACTGTTTATGTTACTCCAAAAATTCACTAATTATTTGATGTGAAAACTGACCTGCCACAGGCTGAATCCTGGACTGCTGCCTGGTTACCTCCTAAGGCCTCACCAAAGCTAACTATCCTCTATCTGCATGATAATCCCACTTGGTACTCAGCCCCGGGAAACGCGGGATGATCTGTATGTCTCTGTCCTGGTGCTCTGGCTCCCAAGCTAGGGTGTTGGGGTAGCTTATCAAAACCTGGGAGTGTCCCCGCTAAATCCAGATGATGGAGTAGCACAGTTGTAAAGGCTAGTAGCTAACTTAGCTATAAAACAGAATTGAAAACCACTTCCTGTTCCCTCCTAAAAAATATGAGGGAAGGTAGCAATGGAATCCTGATCTAGAGGTGCTGAGCACCTACTGCTCCCATTGACTTTATGTGGTGACTGCAAGTGCTCAGCAAAATGACTAATTAGGCCATTATTAATTAGGTGCCTAACTGTGGATTTTGGTACTTAATTTTAGGTCAAAATTTTCAAATTTGGGGAAAAGTTAAGACTATAACAAAGTTACCTGCTTCACTAGTTTGTGTTGGCTCTTGTTGTCTCAAACATTATGCCTACAGTACAGTTTTTTTAAACTCTTTCCAAAAATTCTTTTTCTTTAATTCTATGTTGCAAGAACTCTCTCGTGTTTCATTCAACATGTGTGTTCAGTGACTGTGAGTCCCGGGATTTGGGAATGGTGGCTTCCCAAAGCGAAGACAAGAGTGAAGGTGAAAAGGAGAGCAGTCACTTGTTAAATGTAGAGGCACTACGATCAGTCTTTCACCAGTCCGGAGCTGAAGGGAGTGACTTCAGGATGGTAAGTACAGCTAGGGTGCAATTGTAGAGTAACTTTTTAAAATAAGTCTTAAAAATAACTATGGTAACTCATTTGGCCAAACCCTTTCTTTTAATAAAGTGAACTATATATTGGCAGGAAAGTGTAAGTGTGGTTGTGTGTGTTTTGAGTTTAAACTGTAGTAAGCTTCTTTGTTCATTTGTACTCCTTTGCCTGCCTGGCTCTTTTCTCATTCCACCCCCAAAATATTTATTTACCATCCCTCCCACAATAAGTAAAACCTGGTGTCTCTTTACAGTACTCCTTTTCACATGATGTCACAACCACAAATGTGTGAATTTTTAAAAATGGTATTTTGATAGAGAGGTGGTGTTGGATCCTGTCTGCATAGTTGCAACACCTTATACTTTATCAGGCTTTCTTATTACTACTGCCTCTCAACAGTGCTGTCTTACAAGAGTTGTAATGAACTAGTGGATCGAGCAAAGAGCTCATAGTATTCATGGTAGCAGTGTAGCTTTCCCTTTAAAAAGCAAAACAAAACTAGCTTTATGGGCCTGTGGAGCCCATGGTTGTCTCTCCTGCCTCAGACTCCCAATTGATTTGGGAAGCCTGGTATTGTCAGTGCTACTATCATTTAAAATAAGTTGTTTGCCCTTTTACTTGTGATCTTTAGGATAATCACGGTTATTTACAGTCACAAGAACTAATCTCTCGGGTCTGTGAGAACCATGGCTGGAGATTTCTTGAAGGCTTTTTGGGAAGTCTTCTGTCCACTTCATGAGTGTGGGAAAGGGGCCCTGCTGCCCAGGCTCCCCCGATGAATGTCGAGCTGCTGTAAGCTCCTTTTGAGAAGTAATTGTGACCTCTGGCAGCTTAGTAGTGAGAGAAAGCATGAAGTAGTGGCCAAAGCACAACACTAGCACCTCCTCTCCCCAACTGCAGAGTGGAGCTGCTTCATCCTAAAGGCTGTGAGAGGGGAAAAAAGGACCAGGGCATCCCCTGGTGCACTAGCTCGCAGGCAGTCCCTATGGAGCTGGGCTCTGTCACACAGTGGGGCTCTCATTGTCTTGCCTAGTGTTGCTCTTCCCTGGTGCAGTGGGACTGCATAGGTTCCTCCCCAAGGGCAGAATGGGGCAGGATTTGCCCCTTAAAGTAGATCTCCCGTGTCTATTACCACATTTTCTGGTCCAAAATAAATCCTTATGAAAGAGGAAAATCGAGGGTATTTAATATTTTTTTGTATATTAGACCTTAAAAGCATACTGCTTGTTTTAAAACTTATCCTCTGGTTTCCAGTCCAGGGAACAAATAAAAGAAAGACTGTGGAATGACCATTTTGCAGAATATGGCAGAACTGTGTGCATGTTTCGCACAGAGAAGATTAGAAAACTTGTTGCAATGGGAATCCCAGAATCTTTACGAGGCAAACTCTGGCTCCTCTTTTCAGGTGAGAACTCTATAATACATCTTGGATATAGCCCAGATCCCGGGCTGAAAACAGCTACAGATGCAGTTAGGCAAGAAAGCGCCAAAAGATTGTTCTTCAGCAAAGGAAAACTGTGTCCAAGCTAGATATTTTGGCATGTAATCCCATCACATTCTCTAGTGGGAAGGAAGGAAGGAAGGAAGGAGAGGTGCTCAGATACTGTGTGGATAGTATCCGTATAAATACCTAGGTAGAACAATAAGAGATTTTTATTTTGTGTCTCATAATTGGTTAGTGGTGCGCAGATATAATAGCAATTTTGTCAATGTAATTAGCATAAAAATGCCATCACGTGTTTATGAAATAATGTTCTTCTTGAGGCAACAATTAGACTGTAATATAAGTATTGATTTAATCTTAGCTAAACCTAACTATTTTGAAGTTATGGCATCTTTAGGTCTGCAGTGCTGCTGCTTCCCTTAAAAAATTGGCAGGAATCTATAGCTGGAAAAGACTTACCAAGTAATTTCATTCATTGCCCTGTCTGAGCAGGATTGTTCCCTACAATGTGATCTCCAATTTATTGGGTCCAGTTCCAGACACATTTGCAAGGCTTAAATCCTTTTCTTTTTGGACATTACATTCAGTACTGAATAAATGTATCCCAGCAATGCTTTTAAGCAGGGGATGTTTCACAGTACAAAGTCAGTACCAAGCTGGCTTTTCTTCTACTGTGTGATTTAGGCTTTAACAATAGCTTTTTCATTTTCTGTGCAAACATTGCCCCTTAGAAAATCACTGCTAGTATTTTAACTCCTTTTTAGGTTCAGGGGTTCACTAAATGCAAGTAATGTCTAATTTCATAGACCTTGGGGAAAAAAACCTCTTCACGTTTTTTCTTTTGACAAATAATTCACGTAATGACATTATACCTGAAATCCTCATGTTTTCCTCTTACTGCTGCCTTCAGATGCTGTGACTGATTTTGCCTCCCATCCTGGTTACTACGGAAATTTAGTGGAGGCGTCAATGGGCAAGTGTTGCATGGCAACAGAGGAGATTGAACGGGACCTGCATCGCTCATTACCTGAGCACCCAGCCTTCCAGAATGAAACTGGGATAGCAGCCTTGAGGAGAGTTCTGACAGCTTATGCACATAGGAACCCCAAAATAGGATACTGCCAGGTGAAGAATTATTAGCATGTAGACAAGTATGTTGATGCGCTCGCTCTCTCTAGAGCAATTCTCTGCTTACTCAGTTTTGTTATCCCCTCAGTGGGTTTTGCAATGACTCTATTATAAATAACGTGCTTTGATTTGTTGCATACATAATGAAAGAATAATTTAAATGTTGTGTAGTTCTACTCTGAAAAATGAGGATGTAAGAATGGCCCTTTCTGACTCAGACTTGTTCCCTGTGTATGTTCAGAATTTTCATTGAGAGTCAAAAATAAATTCCCACTACTCTTGTTAGTGCTGAGTGCAAGTTATCTCATGCAGCGCTCAGCGAGTGAGCAAAGTAAACTGGCCTGCAAAGATGAGCTTCACATAGGGGACCTGTGCAGGGATTTGGTGAGCTGAAATCCTCCTCTTCCCGGGCTGGTGGCAAGTACATAGCACCTGTGCAGTGTAATTACAACCTATTGGCTCTAATAATGTCTCCACCTCCCCTCCAGCCTCCTGAGTTCTGACCAGGGGAGTAGTGTAGTTCTAGACCCATGAGCCAGCTCCCTTATCTTCCATGCAGACACCTCTACAGAGGCAGAAAACCCATGTTATGACACAGTTGGATGCCCATTTTGCGTCTTGACAGATATAATGCTGTGTTTTCATGTGGGGCAACATGAACCATCTATGCAAGAGTGGCATGTATGAACTTGCAAATCGCCCTATGGCTTAAAGTCTTAGCTGGGTTGCAATAAGAGAATCAGTCTCTCTCTTCCCTCCTTTCCCCCCCCCCCCCCTCCTCCCCCGGCCAAAAAAAAAAAAAAAAAAAAAAAAGGATATCTCCGCAGTAAGAAGAGCAGTGTTTTGTGGTAAGCTGTCAGACGGTGGGAGCCCTGGGGGTGAAAGGCATTTCTCCTGCCAATTAATTGATGTTTTATCTGAAAAGTTTTATTGTTGTTTTTTAAAGCAGCCCTGCTCTAGGAGCTTTTGGTGAAAGCGGGGGTTCTGCAACTAATAAATCCCATTTTCTTCTTTGACCTCATAACAGTCTATGAATATTTTGACCTCGGTGTTGTTGTTGTATGCCAAAGAGGAGGAAGCTTTTTGGCTGCTGGTTGCTGTGTGTGAGAGGATGCTGCCAGATTACTTTAATCACCGAGTGATAGGTAAGCTTGTCTCTCTTCCACTCTTTCATTGAAATATTACACTGGGAATGAGGGAGTGAAATACTGCAAGGCACCAGGATGAAAAAGAACTTGCAATTCTGATTTTGTTTACAGCTGTGCAGAATACCATCTGTGAATTGGTATGTGAGAGCACCATTTATATTTGTGTAATTGCTGTTTGCTCATTACAGATTTCACTGAGTCTATCTGAAATATTTGAAAATTAGTAAAAAAAAATTTCTAATGTACATCTTGGCTTTGCAGTCATTTTCTTTTGCTGATCAGGGAGATGCTCCGTTTATACCTCAAGTGTTAAACCGTGCACATGTTTAATTAAAAACAGGCTAGCTACTTGCTAATCTTTGTTCCTGTAAAGTATTGAGTGTTATTGGGATGTCTCCCCCAGCTGTATGGATGGCATATGTAAGGATACGCTGTGGTAGCTATTTCTTATCTGCCATGCTTGTGATCTCAGGATGCTGGAGGAAGATAGGATTGTATACCTGGAGAAAGAGCTGATCTCAGCCCTGTGTTTCTCAGGCTTCAGAGTATACAGCTGTGGGAGATACAACTTCCACCCTTTCTGCATCTTATGCTCTACAGTATGCCATGCAGGGTGTGTCTACTTGTTCTGCAGTATAGGTACCTTTAAGACACAGAAGGCCAAACTTTCAGAAATGTGCATTTAAGTTGCTTGTGTGAAAAGGTGTAACTACATGCACAGTGCTTTGCTGCAGATGCAATGACCCGTTTTATACACTAATCTTAGGCATGTACTATATATATATATATATATATATATATATATAGTACATGAATATATATATATTCATATTCCATTATTTGCACTCGCTTGTCCTTCCCTAACTGTTTTTAAATGGAAGCTATTTGCTTTATGTTGAGTTTTATTCATTTTTCTGTCTTTACTGCTAGCCTTAGTGCTTAGCTATACCATCTGCCATTGTATCCCCTGGTCACTGAATAGGGATAAGTGCAGGCAGTTAGTTTAAGTTAGAGGAGTATTGCTCTAGGGTCAGTTAGTAAAAAGGTTAATGGTGTGGTAGTTGATACTACCTACACAGTGGCAATGTGTTTCATTCTCAGCTGGTGATGAGGCACCGTTGTGTCCCATCAGTCAGAACCTGCTCCTCAACTGCGAACATGGCTTTCACTACCATTTTGAATCTGACGACTTGCAGGTCTGCCTCTCAACTCTAGATTTGCCTCCTTCCATCCAAACTCAAATCTCAGCCTGTCTTTCTGATATCTCCTTGTGGTATCTCCATCAACTAAGGGCTTGTCTTCACTGCAGAGTTAACTTGGGCTTTTGCTCAGATGTTTTCCCTAACTTGATTCCTGTCCACACAAAACTCTGTTACCTAAGCGGAGTGATGCTTTACACCCAAGCTAGCTGGGCCATCCTGGGCTCTAGGCTAAAACTCCAGTGCTGCTTACATTCAGGCTGATTTCCTGCCCACTTTGTGCTGTGGACGTAGGCTAAACCACTTGAATGCTTATATTGCTCCAGTGCCTTCACACAGTTCTTCCTGTGTGCCCAGGCCAGACAAGTTCTCCCACAATTAATTGGGAAAGAATTATAGCTCATTTTACTGCAGCACTAAGAACGCTCTGACATATTCTTAGAAGTCCTGATCCAATGGCTGCAAGTTGAAGCTAGACAAATTCAGACTGGAAATAAGGTGTACATTTTTAACAGTGAAAGTAATTAACCACTGGAACAATTTACCAAAGGTCACGAAGGATTCTCCATCACTGACCATTTTTAAATCAAGATTGGATGTTTTTTTCCTAAAAGCTCTGCTCTAGGAATTATTGTGCAGAGTTCTACGGCCTGTGATATGCAGGAGGTCAGACTAGATGATCACAATGGTCCCTTCTGGCCTTGGAATCTATTAAAAACCTGAGTGCTCAGACCTAGGTGCCAATAGCCCAAGTTCAGTCTGTATTGAAGACGTGCCCTAGCCCTTAACATGACCAAAGGGGAATTCCTGATCTTCCTCCGCCCTCCCTCTCCCTCCCTCCCCCCAAAATAGGTCAGACAACAATGTTATTCTTCCTGTTGCTCAATTTTGTAATCTTGGCTTCATCTTTCACTTGGCCCTCTCTGCTGACTGTCATATCCAGGCCTTGTCTAAAAGTTATTGCTTCTTCCTCTACAACATTTCCAAGATCTAAACTTGCCACTCTGCCAAAATTCTTGTCCAAGCTTTGATCATCTTGCTCCATAAATTCTGTAATCTCTTTCTCTCTGACCTTGACACCCCCTCTTTGGCATGTGACAGTAACACATCCAGTCAAAATCCAGCTGCTAAAATCGTTGCACTGACTGTGCCACACACAGCCCTTAACTCCCTCCCTCCCTGACTGCACCAGAGACACTTCTTGCTCTTACTTTCAGAAATTAGCCTTGCCATGTGTACCTGACTGTTTATCTTTATTGTGAGGGCCTCTCAGTCTTACTCTCCTCCACTGATGGCAGCCTTGATTACCTGAGTCTGCTACAAGCACTTTTCTTTATGCCACCCCCCTCTGAGCCATAGCCACTTCCTCCTCCAAGTACTTCCTCCAAACTCACCTTTTCTGTGTCGCTTACAGCCAACTGTAACCCCAATAATGGCTAGGCAGGTGGCAAGCTGTGAACACTGCTCCTGGTTGATTGAGAATTGTGTGAATCCCGTTATTTTTTGTTACCTTGTTTCCCCCATCTCCCACCATGACCTGTTGGTCTTCTCTATTTGTTATGTCTTGTCTGTGGCTTTCATCTTCTGTTTGTACCATGCTTTAGGACAGTGAGGACCTGGGTTCAGTTACTGGCTCTGCCACAGCCTTCCTGTATGATCTTGGGCAAGTCACTTTGCCCCCCTTTGTCTCAGTTTCCCATCTGTAAAATGGGGATAATAGCACTTCCCTCCCTCATGGGGTGTTGTATGTGTAAATACATTAAAGGTGCTCAGATACTCCCGTTATGGGGGCCATAAAAGTACCTTAAATAGACCTGGTGGGCCACTGCCACAATTTAAACATTACTAATAACCTGGCCTTTTGTAAAATGTACAGCACTTCATGTATATCTATTGTTAAACTTCTGACTTCACAAATCTGCTATCTATCCTCCTTGCTGTCTCTCAGGCACAAAATGCCTTCTCTACACTTGTTTGCCAAGCTACCTCTGCCTCCTCATTCAGTTCCTTCCTAAAAACCCACTCTGCCTCATTGCCTGAGAGAGTTAGGATAAACACACACCAGCTTAATGGAACTGTCAAGTGGAGTCCATGTTTTGCTGAGTAATCGTGATCTTATTGTCACCTGTTCCCTTCCTCCTCTCTTTTCCCTTCTCTTTTTGTCTGTTTATGGTCCTCACGTGATGAATAATGTCTGAGTTAGATGGCATGTGCTGCGAGGTGGGGATTGTGTCTTTCTTGTTTCTCAAGAGCTCTTAGCTCTCAAATTATTATAATCATCTTTGGATCAGGGTTGGATCTGACCATCTCACATGATAGCATAATTTGCATACTCCCCATCTCTACTAGGGTGCCTCCTTATGACTTGATGTAGAAAGTGCTTAAAAAACAAAATTGCTGTGTCCAGTGCTTTGGGATTTGGGTATGAAAGCTGAAGCTTTGGGCTTCTTGTCTCAGGAGATGCAGGATGTGCTCTGCGTTTGGGCAGTAGAAGTTTTGAGTGATGTATCATAGAGATTTGTATAGCTTGATTTTAAAGCCAGGAATTTCATAGCAAGCAGAACTTTCTGATAAGGAGAAATCTGGGCTGGGAGGAGAAACGTGGGTTGCGTGAAATAACTGCAGACAGACAGAATACAGAAAATGACTGGCAAAGAGAACTCCTTTTTGTATACAGTAAACATCTTTAATCCAAGGCCCTGGTCTCGCATATCTGATTTGCTACCATGGATTCTTTACGCATGTGAAGTCACATTGACTCCAGTGAAGCTATCCATGGGCACAGGGGTGTGGGCTAATAGATAAGATTGCAGGATCAGGGCCTGAATGTGCTCCATATAGAAAGATTGTCTTTAAGGCACCAAGGAAAACTTACGCCTGGGAATGATAGGAAATTATATATTTTTTTAAACATCCTACTTTTTACCAAATAAATACTTCCTTCAAGAGCAGTTTTTTATTTTCCACTCTAGTGCAGCTGCTCATCTTTTTGCAGTTGGTGTGTGTATGGAGTGCTGAACTATGTACCCCGGAAGGAAGGGTTTTTTTGCTTCATTTTTATTGCATAAATCCCAAGTTGAACAGTAAGCAGCTTTTAAAACTGTTCTTGCTAGCACTTAGGTATAAAATTGTCTGTAGCCAAAAGCAGCTGCTGCTATTATTATTTTATAGCACCTGAAAGGGTGCTAGGCACTTAACAGAAAATGACACAGGCCTTGTGCAAAAGAACTTACAATAAGTAGTATAGACACAACACGATGGGTGGGGGACGAGGTTTATCACTGTAGGATAATATGGTTACTCACGTCAGGTGCGTACACATCTTGATGGTTCAGATTTCATTTTGTTGATTTGGCAGCTGTTAACTGTAGATCTCAACAAATCCTTTCGCCTCAGCTAACCCTGTGGTTTCATTGTGACTTACAGGTGCTCAGGTAGACCAGTCAGTCTTCGAAGAGCTTATAAAGGAGCGACTTCCAGAACTGACTGAACACATGAAAGATCTGTCCACCTTGGCTTCCATTTCCCTTTCGTGGTTCCTTACCCTGTTCCTCAGCATCATGCCCCTAGAAAGTGCTGTGAATGTCGTAGACTGCTTCTTCTACGATGGAATCAAAGCCATTTTCCAGTTGGGCTTGGCTATTCTTGAAGCCAATGCAGCAGAACTATGTAACAGCAAGGATGATGGACATGCCTTGATGATTCTTAGCAGGTATCCTCCTCTGTCTGAACTTCAAATTATATAGTACTTTCAAATTGCTCTGCTTTAAAACTAATACAAAGGAATGTGGCTACTGTATCAATAGTAAGAGAAGAATAGATTTAATTTTTTTATTAAAGTTAATGTTTAAAATTAAATATACACAAGTTAAGAGGGAAGTTACTGTACATCTGGGGTCAGGCTTGGGTTAAGGGGGGTTACAGGTATCGGTTGCAAGGATGAAGAGATACATACATATCGCATAACCGGCATAGACCCAGATTAGGGTGCAAGGGTTTTTAAAGCGTCAGTGGATAAGTAGGCTCGGGTACGCCACCCATGGAATGAATAAGGAGTCCAAGTCAGTAGCGGTGTAGCGGATAAGTACATGGGTCGGGTGCGTCCCTTGGTTCATCAGGGATAGTATAGGCATATGCAGTAGCGTCTAATTCAAGTTCGTCTTGTTGCTGCTGTCCCATCAGTGTCTGATCTCAACCAAAGATTTAGGAAATTTGGCTAATAGAGCCCCTATGAAATTTCCTGGCAATACTGAGAGAAGCAGGGGACTGCGTCAATGTGTACTATTTACTGCTGCGCTTAGCTTCTTCCCTTGACTGAAGAGCTTCTTGTCCCAGACTTTGTGGAGACAGAAACGTTCTTCCTTGGGGGGTGTCTGCCTTCAGTTATTGGCTAGATCACAATTCTAGTGTGAGTAATAGTCAAGGCATTTTGAAAAGCTTAGTAGCATAAAAACCTGTATATTTCCATTAAGTCTGAGCCAGAAGACCATGCTTACTTATTACTCTGCTCACAGCATACACAGTGAAGTAATCTGTGTTTGTATTGCTTTGTTCCCTTTAGGTTTTTAGATCACGTTCAAAATGAGGAAAGCCCTCTACCTCCAATCGGTAATCACCATGCCTTTTTTAGCGATGATCAGGAGCCCTGTCCAGTGACTGAAATAGCTGATCTGATCCGTGATTCCTATGAGGTAAAATAAAACTTGATATCTCCTGGATTTTCTGTGATACTTAAATAACAGTGTGAGTTTCCATAGCATAACCCTCTGGTAATTCAGCCCCTGGATAAGGTGCTCAGATACCACAATGATGGGTATGGTGTAAATACCTAGTTGGGTCAATAAACTAGAGACTAAATATACTGAAACACTTTCATTTTTCTAGGACTAATAATACTATGCACTTTTTACATTTTCAGAAAAGTTAAAAAAATCTATTCCTGTATTCTAGAAATTCGGAGACCACTCTGTGGAACAGATAGAGCATATGCGCTATAAACACAGGATTCGTGTTCTACAAAACCATGAGGATACAACCAAACAAAATGTGGTGAGTAGAATTTTCTAGCACTTAGGGTTTTTTTTAACTACTATTACTCTAATTAAGCTTGCTTTAAATTTAAAAAGGCACCTCAGTGTGAGTTAAGGGTGATCTGTTTGATGTTTTTTAGCCTCCATGCTTTTTTGCTTGTATTCATAATGTGCCTAAGATAGATTTAAAGGGGGGACTGGAAGACATATGGAACCATAAATGTTTCAGTTCTTGGCTGTCCTTTTTCACTGTGTAGAGTACAATGTGGGAGCACCCATTTCTTGACCATGCCATTTATATCAGTGCTGGTATTCACCACTGTGCTTTTCCCTTCTTTTCCTTTCAGCTCAGAGTTGTCATCCCAGATGTTTCAATTCTTCCTGAAGAGTTAGAGGAACTATATGACTTGTTTAAGGTTGGTATGTTTGAAAAGTAGAGGGATGAAGACAGAAAGCTCCAGTGTTCTATCGGTTTAGTTTGCAGACCTTTATTTGGCCTTATACTAGAGCTTCAGTGAAGAACTGCAGAAAGAGGGAGTTACTATATTATCAGTGGTGCTGTCATTTGGATAAGATGTTAAACTGCACCTTGTTGTTTTCCTCCCTTCAGGTGGCTGTTCAGCTAGATTATAAAGAGCAAATTTAATGATCATTTAAGACAGTGGGGCTTGGATTGGGTCCCAAGGACCTCATGACACTTCTTAAAAGAGCCAAGAATAACTTCATGACACTTAAAAGAGCACAAGATAACCTTAGCCTGCCCCTTCTACCCTGTAGTACAAAAAAGGACTGCGTAAAATCAGGTTCTATTGTATTCTAGCAAATTCTGTCTGCACACAGGTTTAATAATGCACAGCTCTTCAACCTGTGTTCTCTGTGCTGAGCAGCAAAAAACTTAAGTACCAAAAAATCCCCTTCACTTTCTTAGTCTTAATGTTCTTTAGAGGCCAGGCCTCACCTCTCAGTAAAAAAAATTAACCTGGAGTCCATTCCATTTACTTACAATTTCCTGGGCTTTGACAAGTTTATAAATAATGTATTTAATTGCCTTGTTCCTAATTTAATTTCCTGGATTTGGGTTATTCTCTTTGAAACAGTTCTTTTTTTAGTAATGATGTGATATTTACCTGACTCCGTTTGTCTGTGTATTGTTTACCTTACAGCAATAACTATTAGGTAATTGGGAGAAAATATTGTAAAACTCTTACTAGTTTTGAAAATGTTACCTACTAATTACCCATGGGAAATCATGAGACAATTTGTCGGATTTGAGACTTGAATAGTGTTCTTTTCCTTAGGAATTGTCTTGGTATCATCACACCTACAAAAAGAGGTTAACAGTTCCAGCATACCTTGATATGAATATTTAAGTCTCTATCAACTACTATTCTTAATAATTTATGTAATAATGTTTTCTTTTCTACGGCTTCTGATTCCTTTTAGAGAGAACATCTAATGAGCTGCTACTGGCAAGGGATGAGACCTGTAATTCTGCGACATGACCCAAGTCGGCCGTATGCTGAGCAGTACAGAATAGACTCTCAGCAGTTCACTAACCTTTATAAACTTGTCTCACCATGGACGTGTGGGGAACACACTCAAATTGTAGCTGAAAGAACGTTCCGACTTCTGGATGAAAATATGGACCATCTCATCGAATTCAAAGGATTTGCTAGCTGTTTAGGTAGCTACCTTTGCGACAATCCAACCGGCACTTGGGCTCGGCTGGTGGCGGGATGGGATGCAGGGCGGCCTGGCTTCAGTTAGCATGCCAAAGTGAGAGAAGGACATCTTTTTCTTGAGTTCAGTTTAACTAATCTCTCTTTTGTACTGATTTCACTTTGAAGTAATCAGAATTATAAGGCAACCTAAGGACCTGATTGAAAAATCATATTAAAATGCTTCACAGTTCTCAATCACCAGAAGTTTTACTTTTGCTAGGAAAAACTTTTAGAAGACGTACCACGTTTAAAATTTTCTAAACATTCTTTTTTATTTGGAGATTACAAAATCCCCTTTTCTCCCATGTTAGTTTCTCTTCCCACCCCCAATTGAGAGAGCTGCCTAGTATCTTTTGTGTTTCATAATCCATTTAGTCTTTATATAACTAGGGGGCAGAACAGTAGAGAATCTCAGCCCACCTAGGGTCTAGCTTTGGGAGCCTTATTTTTCTCTTATACAGCAACCTCCTCCCCTCTTTCCCTGTACACAGGCTGTGCTTGGATCGCCAAAATTATAACCTGACCTGGAGGGAACTTGACTTCTTTGCTCGGGTATGCCTGAGATGCAATTAGTGTCTGAATGGCATGAGGCTGTGCACCTCCATATCTTGCCAAAGTTGAAACTGCCTTACCTGTAGTGGGATACCAAATCCAGTATTCAGACACAGATCTCCTCACTTAATGTCTAGAACTGATTTTTGATACAGAGCTGAGCCACTGTATAACTCTTAACGTGAGCTGATGTGAGTAGTTTAAAAAAACCCTTCACAATATGTTTTGAGTGAATTAAACATTAGTACCTTGTCTGCATTGGTTATTTAAATAAAATAGGGGAGCCCTCACTGCTCTGCTTATCCTACAAGACAGTCATGGAGGTGTATGGGAAATATTAAGAGGAAAATGGTGGCCCCCCAAATGAGGGCATGGTTTTGTTCAGCTGTGGCAATATATAGCCTCTGCTAGGCCACTTTGCATTCTTGCCAATATTTCTAGATTAGATGTGTTTCATGTTTAGTAACAGTAAGCCCTACACACTAGCTGGTCACTTGCTGGTCTTAAATATTTCATTTTAATACACTGGCTGTATGTACATATGAACATTCTGTTGTACTTAAAGAACTCCTGATTATTTTAAACTCTGGAAGTAAATGTTCTGGTGCACTGTTTATTTTCCTCTTGTAGATGTTATGTATAATGGAGAAATGAATGAAAAGATAAACCTGTTATACAGGCTGCACATCCCTCCTGGTAAGAAATTTGAAAGGAAAAGATCATCCTCCCTTCCTCTCCCAGTCCCCATAAACAGACTTTATGGGAAGCAGAAGTTGCTGAATGAATATACATGGCTGCCCTCAACTGAGAGGCTGTGCACTCTACATTTCTAATGGTGCTAGTTAGTTACAATTTTTTAAAATTCCAGTCTAAGCTCTTCTTCGCTGAATTTTGAAATTTTGGGTGTCTTCCTATAAACAAGGTGGCTTACAGCTGCTATACTCTGAGATGTCTTGCAATCGATTCTGGGCCCTTTTCCATACAGGAGGTAATTGTTCTAAGGGGTTGGTACTCTATTTTTATTGAAAAGATTTGCTGCATGCAGTACTGGTTTGACCTTGCAGAGATACAATCCCAGTCTAACATGTGATTAGGTGATCAGAGTTTGAGTAATATTTTATACAGTGTGTGAAGCTTTTTGTTAATGTGTTACTCTTGGCAACATTTCCTGCTATTCCATTACAGTAAGCTGCTTGTTTTCACACAAGCATAAAGTCTGATACAACTAGGCAATGCTGAAATAACAATCACCTGCAAAGATCACCTTTAGTATAAATGCTAGTTTTCTTCCTGAGCTCAGAGGATTAAAATGTGATAAAGCTCTTAATTATTAATGCACCATGTGAAGGATCACTAACTCTCTCAATTTATTTAATTTTTTTTGGTAGCTCTCACAGAAAATGAGAAAGACAGTCAGTCACCACTGAAGAATCCTTTATTGTCTACTTCGAGGCCACTAGTATTTGGAAAAACAAATGGTATGTGCTGTCGAATTTATAAAATTGTTAGTATAATTATGTACATAATAGAGCTGTCCAGCTCTAAGTTCATTATTGGTCAAGTTTTTTCTCCTCCCCAGTTTCTGGTTTTTATTTGAATTTGTTGCAGTGGACTTAAAACTAATGTTTGTGTTTTTCCCCCACCCAAGGTGATACAGTAGATTACCAGAAGCAACTGAAGCAGATGCTTAAAGATTTAGCCAAAGAGAAGGATACTAAAACTGAAAAAGCAATGCCAAAAATGAGCCAGGTATTCTATATTGAGGATGTAATTTTAAATAAGGGTGGGAAATACCTTTTAAAAATGTCTGAGCCCAACGGTGCAGCTCTTTCTAATGGCAGGTACCACAAACAAACTTAAATTACTCCGTGTACTAGATTCAAAATTTGAACTAGTTTGGACCAGGTGAAGCTAATCCAAAAGGGCCCTTGACCACCCCACCAGCAACTCTCTCTTGTAAATTGAGAGCCCATGTACCTCCACTGGCTGCAAATACACTAACGTAGTACTGGGAAAGAGGTAATTTCTCAAATAGCTAGGTCCAAGCCATATCTATGTTTTCCACAGGCCAAAACCAACAAGCAGCTAATGCAAATCCCAGATCACTTGTGTTGTGCTTACAGCACTGTCAGTTTCTGGGTTGACTGAAGATGTCACCCCATCCCAAGGCTAATCACACACTGCCCATTCCCATGAAATCCTAATCTCCCTCTCCAGACTCCCACCCACACACACTCTCTCTCTCTCTGGAGGCGCTCTCATTCTCTCACTCACACAGACGGCTTGTATGAAATCCAGTCTGTCATATTACATTAGGAAAGTATTACTAACTGCCAGAGTACGTCCTGGTAACTTTTTTTTTTGGCATTTTATCCAACGGCTAAAAGTCTTTAAATTTGTAGCAAGAGTTTACAAATGAGGATGCTTCTGCATGGTACTCTAAAATCCTCTCTCGCCTTATACTTACTGCCCAAACTTTTACAGCTATTGTACTGTATCTGTGATATGGTGTGATCAATAATTTGACCTGTTACAATAATTTCCCCTTGCCTATTAGAGGGAATTCATCCAGTTCTGCAAAACCTTGTACAGCATGTTTCATGAAGATCCTGAGGAAAACTCTTTATATCAAGCCATTGCCACTGTGACCACTTTACTACTTCAGATTGGAGAAGTGGGTCAAAGAAGTAGCAGCTTGGGGAGTGGATCAGATGAATTTACTGAGGATGTACATTCTGAGGCCTCGGCCTCAGACCAGGATATTGTTTTTACTGACACTGTGAAGACTACTCATAAAGAGACTCCATCTTTACCTGTGACTGAAGGGAACTGGATTATCTCCTTCGAACAAATTTTAGCATCACTTTTGACTGAACAGTCACTAGTAAATTTCTTTGAAAAGCCTTTAGAACTGAAACCAAAACTGGAGAATGCAAAGCTAAATCAGTACTGTCTCAAAACAAATGGAATGAGTGACCAGTCACTAGCGGAACACATGAAACTAAATACACAGTAGCAAAGTTGCCTGAAACTGACTGCACTGAAGTTACACCAAAGCGACGTGTTGAAAGGCTGGCTTTTAGTTAGCAGTGCACTGTTTTGTTTGCTCCTCAGTTTGAGAGCTTTAAAAGCTAAAGGGGTGTGTAGTTTGTGCTATTGATTTATTAAATATGTTCTTGTTTTGAATGTAAAAGGAAACATCTGTCTGCACTGTGAAGACACTGCAGACCCATTACGTATTGGGAGAGCAGAAGCTGGCTCCAGTAGTTTTGTTACAGAGTTTTTGTTTTTAATTGGGGAAAACCCTCCTCAGCTGTCTGCAGTTTGTTTATGTGGTGATTTGGTTTTTTTTTTTTTTTTTTGCACTAATCCTGAAGACTTGTTTCAATGCTGGTAATTGAAACTATTAATATTTTTGATTGTATTCAGATCTGTATGTCTTGCTAATCTTAAGTGTACATGGACTGCTTCTGATGTTCTGTGAAAACATGCACTTTTCAATTAAACCTTTTTGTACTGGACTTTACCCTAAGTAGGGGGACTGTATCAACTCTTCAACTAAAAGGAATACCCATGAGGTAAGCGCAGGACACTCACTCTAACCCTCCTATGTAAAGGGTACTTTTCAAAGTGGGGGGGTTTGTAGACCATACTGCACAACTTACTCTTCATGTTTTTCTAAAAGCACCAGTGAAGATTTAAGAGAAGAGACCTAATTTAAAAAAAAAAAAAAAAACCCTTTGCTACCACCACCAATAACTGTATGGACACTATTTTTACAAACATACACATTGCCATGGAGCATTGAACCTGAGGTCCATGTAATTGAGTCTCTTGCCTCTGATAGGCAAGAACTAGAGGTTTTAGAGGATACAGAGGCATATCTCCTCCACACTGCACTAGTGATCAGGGGTTAAGCCGTGAAGCATAAAATTTGTCTAACTATGGATATCCCGAAAATAACCCCATCCTTTTTTGAATCCTGTGAAGTTCTTGGTCTCAACAATTTCCTACAGCAGTTTAACTACAGATTGGGTGAAAAATCTTTTTCCTTCTAATTTCATGGGCTGTCCCTGTCCCCATGTTCTTGTTTTGAGAGGGGTACAACAAACTGCTGCTTTACCATTTCTAATGTAAACAATATATTTCAAAAACACGTATCATCCTTCTGCTATAAAGGTAACACCCCACTAAAGCAAGCAGGAATTTCAGCTGCCTAGCCACCAACTGCTGATTTGGATATGCTGTAGATCTTTGAGCATTAAAAGACACTGCTCAATAGGATATCTTAGTCAGAATAAGTGTCACTTTTATAACTTTATTGTATTGAAAAGCAGTTTAGTTTTCATCCACATTGACTGTCTGTAGACCTGCAAAAAAATAAAATAAAAAAATACAAATGATTAGTGACCAAGATAGTCTACTCTAAATCTTAGCTGCACCTAAGGAGCTTTACTCAAAGCCACAATTAGCAGTTAATCACAAGATTAAGAATGCTGATGTCTTTTAATTAACTAACTAGGCTAACTAATAGAGATGAGCATTTTTAAAGCAGCAAATAGACTGCCAACCTGAAGGTACAACTTAACTCACATTTATGAATTTTTTTTAATCTACTAGTGCCACAACATTTAAGATTAAATTCACAGAATTATTCAGTTTCAAGGTTAGACTGTCTGTCTGTGTGGGTCCGAGAGCAGCAGAGGTAACTGCTGGGCAAGAGAAGCCCCCCACTTCTTCCTCTGCAGCAGAAATTTAAGAATAAAGTTCTTTGACAAGAATGAATCTAGCTAGCAACATACTAGAACAGCCACAGATACCCAGAAGAGTCTCCCTTGCAGCAGATGCTTAGTAGGCTTGGCTTTGCCAACCGCCTTGCTCACAAAACATGCAATGGAGAAGAGTATGTACACTTACTTTTGAAAGTGGTGACAGGTACATAGGTAACCAGCGTGTATAGTTTGTTGGGTGAATCTTCATCCTCATTGCGTTTTCTGGATAAACGTACACGGATGCGGTAGGGAACATTCCTATAATGAAAATATTGCATAAGTTTATGTAGTTTCTTTTCAATACATTTTACATAAATGCAATTTCTGTCTGTTGAATTTAAGATCAACAATTTGAGTTTCGTGATATGCAGGTTGCAGATTACCCTTAAACAAAGTGAGTCTTATCACACCTGGTATGTAAAATGAGTTCCTGGATGTTTTAGCCAAGAAAATACAGTAACACCTCACTTAAAGTCATCCCTGTTTCGTTGTTACATTGCTGATCAATTAGGGAACATGCTCATTTAAAGTTGTGCAATGCTCCCTTCTAACATCCTTTGGCAGCTGCCTGCTTTGGCTACTGCTTGCAGGAAGAGCAGCCTGTTGCAGCTAGCTGGTGGGGGCTTGGAACCAGGGTGGACCGGCAGCTCCCCACGCTCCTAAGTTCCCTGTGCAGCAGCTGCCCCTCCCCCCACTGCCATGTGCAGCTCCTGCCCTCTGCCTTGGAGCTATTCCCCAAGACTCCTGCTTGCTGTGCGGGGGGAGGGAAGAGGGAGGCTAATGTCAGGGTGTCCCCCTCTCCCTGCTTACCCCATCTTCCATAGAGCAGGGGGGGACACACCAGGGCTCAGGACTGAGGGAGCTTGCAGCAAGCTGATCTAATTAACAAGGCAGTGTACTTAAAGGGGAAATGCACATATCTCCCTCCATTCCTGCTACCTTGTAGAGCGAGAGCGTTAACCCTTGAGGGCTCAGCCAATTGCTAGTTCAGGGGTCGGCAACCTCTGGCAGGTGGCTCACCAGGGTAGGCACCCTGGCGGGCCGGCCAGACCAGTTTGTTTACCTGCCGCGTCAACAGGTTTGGCCGATCACAGCTCCCACTGGCCGCGGTTTGCTGCTCCAGGCCAATGGGGGCTGTGGGAAGCTGCGGCCAGCACATCCCTAGCGAGCCGCGTGCCAGAGGTTCCCGACCCCTGTGCTAGTTCATCATTTAGCAGTAAGGGAAATATCCCACCCTCTGACTCTTCCACCTCAACCAAGCTTCACAATCATCATCACTGTGTACCAGTATTAAATTGTTTGTTTAAAACTTATACTCTGTGTGTGTGTGTGTGTGTGTGTGTATATATATATGGTCTTTTGTTTGGTGAAAAAAATTTCCCTGGAACCTAACCCCTCCATCCCCCCTCCCCCACTTTACATTAATTCTTATGGGGAAATTGGATTTGCTTAACATTGTTTTGCTTAACGTCGCATTTTTCAGGAACATAACTACAACGTTAAGTGAGGACTTCCTGTAACTAAAAGAAGTGGCCTATAGCCCTTATGGATCTGGGGTGTTTACACTGTCACTGCCAATTCTGTACCTGAGGGCAGATAAGAGCACTTTTCATAGGCTTCTTAAAGTGAAGAGCTAGGGAGGGCTCTCCCAAGAAGCAAACAGTGGGACTATAAAAATGGGAGACATTTGGAAATAAGGACAGATCAGTCTGCTTTGAGGAACAAGCACCATTACTGGTGTGCTAGCTGAATATCTTTGCAAGTGTTTCCCACATGACTAACAGTAATACAGGGCAGACAATTAGATGTTAATACATTCTGGACCTGTCACGCTCCCTGTCAGTACCCAGCTGGGGAAGCTAATGATCCAACCAGCAGACCAAATTCAGGGATGAATTCTGGTCATGTGCCACCTGAGGCATGTTGTGCATATGCTAAGAAAAAGATGCTTGAAGTCTCATCCTGGACAGAGCATAAAGCACTGTTTTCTAACTACCTGAGAATCAACAGCTAAACTTGTGTGTGTGTGAGGGGTTGCAAGATTTATCCAGATACTTATGGTATCATCTGATGGTAGCAGAACATGTTTTTTTAAAAAAGGGGGTATTTGAACATGCCACATGTAACAAAAGGATAAAATATTTGAAGCCTAAGTGGCCTGTGAGACATTAACTGTATTTAGTCCTTCAAAGCTAGTCCCAGCCTAGTATCCCTGTATATCTTATGTTTGTCATTTTGAGGATGTAACCGTTGAGGAAAAGAGGCACAAAATGATCTGTCCAAACTCTCTGAGGAGAACCTACATAGCTATTGCCCATAGTATAGAATTCAAGATTTTGAAACTGCCCTGCCATGAGAATCTGATTCTGCAGAGGAATAAGGGTAGAGTGGTGAGGAAGAGATGCGAGTCCATGAACAGACTGCCAGGGGTGGGCAAACTTTTTGGCCTGAGGGCCACATCGGGTTTCCAAAATTGTATGGCGGGACAGTTAGGGGAGGCTGTACCTTCCCAAACAGCCAGATGTAGCCCGGCCCCTGACCCCCCCTGCTTCTTGCCCCCTGCCGCCCCATCCAACCCCTTCTCATTCCTACCTGCCCCCATTCCCCACCCTCTGACCACCCCGCCCCCGACCACCACCCCAAACTCCCCTGCCCTCTATCCAACCCCTGCTCCCTGTCCCCTTACCGCACTGCCTGGAGCATAGCTGCGCCACCCAGAGCATTCGGTGGCGCAGTGAGCTGAGGCTGTGGGGGAGAGGGGAACAGCAAGGGAGGGGCCGGGGGCTAGCCTCCTGGGTCAGGAGCTCAGGGGCCGGGCAGGAGAGTCCGGCGGGCTGGATGTGGCCCACGGGCCGTAGTTTGCCTACCACTGCGTTAAGTAGTGCCCTCTGCCCCCAGTTTCCTCCCCAAGGCTGCAGAGAAGACTCTTAGACCATGTCTACGCTTGGCGCTGCAGTGACACGTACAGTGAAGACGCTCCATGCCGCCGGGGGAGAGCTCTCCCGTTGGCATAAAAAACCCACCCCTGGGAGCAGCATAAGTTATGTTGGCAGGAGAAGCTCTCCCGCCAACACAGCACTGTGCACACCTGCATAGGGAGTGGAATATTCGCACCCCGTAACAACACAAGTTTTGCTGACATAGGCGTCAGTGAGAGACCCACATTCACGAAGGAATTTACGCATCACTGGTATACCAAACCCCTACTCAGCAGCTGCCCAACCTTATTGTTTTTGATGTAAAAAGTTCCCTACCCTAGGTGCCAAGTTTCTGCATCCGAGTGCCTGTCTGACACCTACACCCCAGCATGATTCTCAAACCAGATGAAAATAGGCAGGTCTTGCCTGCAGGGTCTTATTTAGTAGGTGTGCTCGGAGCACACCTAATTCCACACAAAATGACAAGGTGGGGAGGAGGCCTTCCTTATAACCTTGAGCCCAGTGACTAGGGTACTGAGCTGGGGTGTGGGAGACCCCAATTCAATTCCCTCCAAGCCCTGATGAGCAGAGGATTCCCGAGCAGGAGTTTCCCACCTCTCAGACGAGTGCCCTACCATCGAGCATAAGGAATAAAAAACTAATTGAAAACAAGTTTATTTTTTAAAAATCTGTCTAAAATTAAATTGATAACCTATATTAAGGCCTAAACTACTTATACTCAATCGTTTAAATACTAAAAATAATATTAAATGGTACATACTTGCTACCAAGTTAAAAAAAAAAAAAAAAAGTCAAACCACCAAACTAAGTACCTGGAACCAGATTTTGCATCTACTGCTGTCAAAAGCAAAGGTTAGCACTTCAGAATGAATATTTTCTTCATCTCTGTTTATTGAACTAGTTCAGCTCAATGACTAGTTCATTAAAAATTAAGTAACTGATTGGAAGAGGAAAACAAGCTTTTCTGCTTTTTCAACTTCCAATCTATTAATAAAAACTGGGTATGAGTGTGTGACCAGAAATAATCAGTTCAATTAATTAACTACAGATAATTCCTTTGTTTAATAAATAGGCCAGTCTTTGTTTTGCTAAACTTTTTTCTTACATATGCACCATATTTAATGTAATCTTATATAAACAATTAAAATGCTGGTTTTTGCATTTAATTGAATTTTAATTTCAATCCAAAGAGCTTGACAAATCAAAGTAAAAAAAAATATTGAGTCAAATGCATTATTAATCATTTTCTAACATAATAAAGTAAAATTAAGAATCTGAATAAATGTAAATTAAGCTATACAGTAGAACATCAGATTTACGAACTGCCCAGCTGACTACACACCTCATTTAGAATCGGAAGCATGCAATCAGGCAGCAGACTACATATAATACTGTACTGTATTTTTTTTTAACTACTAAAAATAAAGGGAAAGTTCAAAAAAGATTTGACAAGTAAGGAAACTGTTTCTGTTATTGTTTCATTAATTCAATTAAGATGGTTAAAAGCAGCATTTTTCTTCTGCATAGTAAAGATTCAAAGCTGTATTAAGCCAATGTTCAGTTGTAAATTTTTGAAAGAACAACCATAACGTTCTTGTTCAGAGTTATGAACAACCTGAGGTGTTCGTAATTCTGAGGTTCTACTGTATAACTGTATACATGGGTATAGACACAGTAGTTCCTCCCAGGTAAGCAAAAAGCAGCACTAAATTTAGTGTAAAGACTATATATAGTTGCAATTCAACATATTTTGACGGTTACCAACCAATGAGAATCAACTTTTCTTTATGAAAATAAAAGAAGAGTACAAATACAAAACACTTATCAATTATTTAAATCAATCCACCCTGCTAGAGTCATTTGGCCCTACTTAATTACAAAGTAGAATGACTTCAAGAGTGATTGAGGGAGCCCTACATTAGAATATCACATCGTCCACTGGTTAGGGCACTCACTTGAGAGGTGGGGAACCCATGTTCAAATCCTCTCTCAGCAGAAAGAGGGGGAACTGAACTGGTGTCTCCCAAATCTGGGTATCTAGCCACCTGGCCAAAGATTATAAAGGAGGCCTAATTCCCCCCACCTTGTCTGAAGAGGGAGTTCCCAGCTGCATTTTGCAAACAGATAGGAACCTCCTCTGCAGCCCAGACCTAGCCATGAGAAGGGGGGCAGGGCTTTCAACACAGCCCTCTAGTAGGCATCTCCCCTTGGCTAGTTTAGGTGGCTCCCCGCCTAGTGTACTGGCTCGTGTGGATCCCATTCTCAGGTGCCTCTTTTTCTCCCCATTCATTGTCTAGGTGCCTAACCCAGCGTTTGTGGCTTCCAGTAATTTTCTAAGAAGCTAAACCCCTTTGTGGATTTGGGCCCTAAGCCCAAGATCTCACCCAATCACTTATAATACCAGAAAGGAAACATCTGCAAGCGAAAGGCAAATACTGGTGAACAGAAGAGATACTTAGAGATTCTCCCACGTGTGTTTGTGACATTCTTCCTCCGCTACCCATGATTAAAGCCCCTGGGACATACCTTATCCCTTTGGCCCAGACTGCTTTATTCAATCTGGTGTCAATGCGTACATCAGGAGTACCCATCTCCTTCATTGCAAATTTACGGATCTCCTTGAGAGCACGGGGGGCGCGTTTCTTGAATCCCCTGAGAACAGAGAAAACGGTTATTTAGCTAATCTTTAATAAATATCCCTTACACTGGAAACTTGCCATGGATCTAGCCAGACTGTCATTCCATAAGCATATAAAGCCAAAAGGTTTTGTTGGACTATGCTAACCTTATTGTTGTTGCAACAACTGCATCTTTTCTCAAAAATCACCAAGTTATTTCTAAATAGATACAGATGTGTAATGTACATACAATTTCAATAAAATTTCACTACAACAAGCCTGTTGAACTAACTGGCTCCAAGGGCTTATTTCAAGTTGCCCCTTGGATGAGATTTTTAAACTAAGGTAGCACAGCACATGTCAAAGCACCATTTGTATATTGCTGACAGATTAATATCTAATGCTAGGAGTCGGTGGGGAAAGAGAGGTTAGGAGCAAGATGGCAGGAAGACTAAACAAGAGGAAGACACAAACAGTGTTTCAGACCAAGTACCTCCTGGTAGTGAGAGAAAAAAAAAACAGCCTCAAAAAAGTAAATAAAATGAAATAGATTTATAGAATCAGAAAGTGGAAAGAACAAAAGGAACTGACTGAATCACCAGAGGAAAAAAAACAGTGTTTTTCCCCCTCCCCACTTCTGTAGAAAAGTATTGACGTTTATCAATTATCTTCCACTCAGTAGAACAACTTCTCTCATCTATCCGATACTTTCCTATTATTGGCTCCTTAAAATTTATAAAACTAAACTCAAGTTAAAAAAAAGTCTCTCTCTCACTTGAATATAACTATACAGCCAGCTCCCAAGTAAAATGACAGAGTTCCTGTACAAGTCTTCACTCTCTATAAACTCAATAGCAGTGTGCTATACCTAGGAAAAATCATGGAAAGTGAGAAAAACATCCTGAGAACTGCATTTGCTAGAAACCATAATCACTCAGGCCTTGATGCTACAATTGGATCTGCACAGGTCTACATGCAGGTGCAGAACTGAGGCCTAATATACCCCATCACACTGAAATCAGCATCTTTAATTACAACCATCCACTGCCAACAGGTAGAAAGCTTACTGGAACCATTTCCAAACACCAGCCACCTTAAGCAGGTAAAGTAAGGTCAACTTTATCGGGACAAACAAGGCATGAAAAAAGCCACTCACACTCCATGGATCCGTTTGTGAATGTTGATGGTATATTCCCTAGTCACCACCTCATTGATGGCAGATCTCCCCTTCTTCTTTTCTCCACCTTTCTTTGCTGGAGCCATCTGTGCAACAATGAAAATCACGGACTCGGTTTGGGCCTTTCCAGCAAGTCATCTCTAACCCTTTCCCCCTCGCACATTAGGGTTTCTACAGTCAGAAGTCTAGTTCAGCTTAATCCACTTTCTACAGAGCACAAGCCTTGCAGGTTTCAAAACATGCAGCTACAGTGTTACAACTCCATGATTCCCCCCTCCCCACTGCAAGGTGCTGCACCACGCCTCAGTTTGCTTACCCCTTCCCCCCCATGCTTACATGACACCCCGAAAGCACAGAACCAGGCTTTTACACTTGGCTCCAGCTTCCGGGGCACTCAGGAAACCCCCTTGGCCCTGCCCTCAAAACCTGGAGCAAACCCTAGCACTAGAGATGCCTCCTACTGCTAAACAAGCACCCGCACCTCTCCCATCCGCCCTATACAAGGCCTGGGCCCCAGCCCCGTGCGGGCCCCTGTGCCCACAACCCCCTCCCAGCCCCCTGTGCCCACAGCCCCTCTCCTCCCCTCCCCTCCCCCCCCAGCCCGGGCCCCTGTGCCCACAGCCCCTCTCCTCCCCTCCCCTCCCCCCCCAGCCCGGGCCCCTGTGCCCACAGCCCCTCTCCTCCCCCCCCCCCCAGCCCGGGCCCCTGTGCCCACAGCCCCTCTCCTCCCCCCCCCCCCCCCAGCCCGGGCCCCTGGGCCCACAGCCCCTCTCCTCCCCCCCCCCCCAGCCCGGGCCCCTGTGCCCACAGCCCCTCTCCTCCCCTCCCCCCCAGCCCCTCTCCTCCCCCCCCCCCCAGCCCGGGCCCCTGTGCCCACAGCCCCTCTCCTCCCCTCCCCCCCAGCCCGGCCCCCTGTGCCCACAGCCCCTCTCCTCCCCCCCCCCCCCCCAGCCCGGGCCCCTGTGCCCACAGCCCCTCTCCTCCCCCCCCCCCCCCAGCCCGGGCCCCTGTGCCCACAGCCCCTCTCCTCCCCTCCCCCCCAGCCCCTCTCCTCCCCCCCCCCCAGCCCGGGCCCCTGTGCCCACAGCCCCTCTCCTCCCCTCCCCCCCAGCCCGGCCCCCTGTGCCCACAGCCCCTCTCCTCCCCTCCCCTCCCCCCCAGCCCGGCCCCCTGTGCCCACAGCCCCTCTCCTCCCCCCCCCAGCCCGGCCCCCTGTGCCCACAGCCCCTCTCCTGTGCCCCGGGCCCGCAATACCCGGTGCCCCGGGCGCAGGGTCCCCTGGCCACTCGGGCCGGGCGGGGCCCGGGGCTCGGCGGGGCCCGGCGAGGCGGATGGCGGCGGATAGGCGGCCGGGCCCCGTAACGAGCCACTCACCCTGCCCGGGCACAGGTCGGAAAGGAAGGCGCGGGGGATTGTGGGACGAACCAAACCGGAGGGGGCGGGGGGAAGCGAGGAGCACTTCCGGGTTGGGGGAAGGCGGGACTGCGCCTGCGCGGCCCGAAGAGGCGGGGACCGGCGGTTGCAGGCAATGGGGGGCTGGCGGGGACGCAGGATCGGGCCCTGCCTGCCGGGAAGGCCGAAGCGCGGGAGTTGCTGGGCAACCCGGCAACCCTACAATAACAATCCCGCCCTCGAGCGCCCCCTGCAGCCGGGTGTTGATGGGCGTTTGGTCCGTGTCCCGGGGCCTGCGGGAGGCTGGGGCGCGAGTCCAGCCTTTCCCTCTAACCTAGGGTTACCATATTTCAGCAAGCAAAAAAGAGTATGAGGAGCCCCGTCCTGCCCTAGCCCCGCCCCTGCCCCCACCCACTTCCCGCCTCCCTCAGAACTCCCGACCCCCCCCCGCTCCTTGTCCCCTGACTGACCCCTCCTGGGACCCCTGCCCCTAACTGCCCCCCAGGACCCTACCACCTACCTGTATCCTGACTACCCAAAACCTTCTCCACACCCCCCCCAAAGCCCCCCCCGAACTCCCGACCCCCCCATCTCTTGACTGCCCCCTCCAGAACCTCCCTGCCCCTTCTCCTGCCCCCTGGCCCCCTTACCCCGCCGCTCAGAACATGGTGTTGGGCTCTGTGCGGAGCCGGACACGTGGCTGCGCTCCCCAGCGCAACACACAACCCGGTCCCTGCCCCTGCACAGTGCTGCCGGAGCGTTGTAACCTAGCAACCCTGCAATAACCCAGTGCAATAACCTAGCTGCTGTACAATAACCCAGTTCACTCTCTCAGCAACCCTACAATAACAACACTGCACTGCAGCACTCTGCGAATAGTACGGCTATGTTATACACTACAGCTTACCTCAGCCTAGCTGTGTACAATAAATCAACCCGCAGTAATAAACCCAGCACAGCATAACTGTCCTACAGTTAACATAGCACAGCCTGAGTGGTGTATAATATCAGCTCTACAACCCTAAAATAATAAAACAGTGCAGCATGATGACCCAACAATAATAATAGCCCAGTGTAGTGTAGCATTTTTACAGTAATAACCCAGTTTAGGCCTACAATAATAACCCAATACAATAATAACCCATGACTGACGACAGTAACAACCCCTACTGCATTATAGCCTTATAACAATAAGCCAGAGCACTGTGCCTGCTCTGCAATAATAAACCAGTGCAGAGCGACAGAGAGCCCTAAAGCAATAAATTGGCATAGCATGTTACAATTCAAAATGGGGCTGGGATATGCAGAAGTGAGCCCGACAGAGTTTGAGAAAGGATGGACATTGGCCCTCAGTCTATTCTTAAGAGCATCATATTCCTGTATAACAGTTAACTGGAAATCAAGCATGGCAAGTTTATCGTTTCCTCCCGTAAACTACTGGTTTTTGCCCCTGGCTATAAGATTCCAACAAACAAGATTATTGACTGCAGAAATGAACTGGTGAGGGGAATATTGAGAGTTTCAAGACCGGGGTGCTGGAACAATTTTTATAGTGGGGGTGCTTCCTGCATTGGCCTGGACGGCAAACCGTGGCCAGTGGGAGCCACGATTGGCTGAACCTGCGGATGTGGCAGGTAAACAGGGTGCTTACTATGTGCCAGAGGTTGCTGACCCCTGCTGTAAACCCTTTATGTAACTGAAACCACTTTTAGACAGAGGGTGCAGCAGCACCCCTCCCTTGTTCCTGCACCTATGGTTAAGTCTACACCAAATTAAAAAAAAAGAAGTAATAAGCAAATGGCTAGGGCAAGAAATAACACTGTTACAGAAGATTTAAAGAAGACAACTGGATGGTTTTGACATGTGATATTTCACATGGTCAGACATACCAGAGTGTAAAGCACTAGAATCAGAGGAAGACTAAGGATGTCTTGGCTAGACACTGTGAAGAATGACAGAACAAAAAATGATTAACGATGAGTTAAGCTGTGAAGCTGATTCAAGACAGAAAGTGGTGGAAACACTTCACGAGCCCATCAGCGCTGTTGATCTGGAGTCAAAGAAGGAAGGGAGCATGGCCAGAGCACCTTGCACTCTGGTAATCCCTGTCAGTGCAACAGCCCTTTGGCTTCAGTTGTAGCCAACATAACTTAGAGCAGGTTTCAAAGCAGTGGTTCTCAAGCATATTTGATAGCACCCCCTCCTCCTTTGTACCTGGAGCAGTTTATCCCTCCCCTGCACCTCCAGGTGCCTGGCCAGCAGCCACTGCTCTCCATCCGCCCAGCTCTGAATGTGCACAGTAAGTTCCCTCCCCCCCAAGCTTCTCACGCCCCCTGCCCCCCAGAATACATTCCGCCCCCTCCAATTTGAGAACCTCTGGGTTGGGGCAGCCCTCAAGCTGCTTTAATTTATGGCAGAGGCAAAACAGTCTCTAGCTGTCTCCAGGATCAGGAAAGCACTAACAAAGCTTTAAGCCATATTTTTGTCTCCTACCCCATGGCTACCTTGGCTAAAACTAAAACCTTGGCTCTGCCCCATAGTGTCTTGAGAACTTTAAGTGAAATGATATTTCCCGATGAGGAACTAGTTACCTACAGGTACAAGTTTAATGTTGTTATCTTTTGGGGCTTCCTAAAGCAGTATTATTCTGGTTACCTGTGATGAAACAAGGAGAGGAACAACTGTCAGAATAGGTTTTTTTGGAAACAAACATCAAACAGTTGGTGAGGTTACAGCGAGCCTTTCAGGTCTAAATTGAATTACATAGTTAAACCGCCATAGGAAGGAGAATGTATGTAAATTCTGTAGTAAAACTTTTCAGTTACTTTATTATGCTCCAGAGCAAATACAAATGTGCATTATTAAATGGAAAGAAAAAAATTATTTGAGGATGTATATAGCATGAGACAGCAATTCATTAATTTATTACTAAATAGCCACTCACAAAAATAAATAAATAAAAAGCACAAAAAACCCTTTATACTTGTGAAATGAGTTGATATTTCATATACAAAATAATTTCCACATAACTCCATATAATTTTATTTTATATAGAAATAGGTCATTATTACAACAGCTGTACAATACACTACTTTTTATTTTATAATTACATAAAATCTTTCTTAGAAACATAAAACATACAAAAAAGCAAAAAGTGCATTTTTTAAAGGAAAATTCAAATGTTATCATGAAAAAGATATGTGATAATTTGCAGCATCCCTAGTCATTGGGCCAAAACACAGTGCATATTTTTCAGATACTTGTTGCTATGACCAGTTGTAAGTGGGCTGTTCATATTGCAGAAAGACCCACTTTATATTAGCAAAGAGTCTACTAGAATTCTGGAACAATACAGCTGCATGATTGTGCTTATATTTTTAGTTCTCCTTCGCAGTCACAATTCACAGAGTAAACAGGAAACAGTCCAGTGTTTTTTGTTTTTAATCAAAAATTGCTGGTAGGGTAAACTGCTTTAATACCTTTAGGTTATAAATCAAGGGGTATAGATTGTGTAGCATTTTTAACTGTGACTGGGCTTTCTGTTTAATTGGATGTACCAGTCTGGCCACCAGAATAACAAAACAAATCTCTCTTTATAGAAAGTGCCTAGGTTATATCTTCTGTGCAGTTGTGCAAAACAACGATAATAATCATAATAAAAATAATCTCTTGTTCTCTGCTCTATACATTTTTGTTCCATTGCTTTTCTTCACAAAAGATGAACTGAAACAGTGTAGGCCAAGTACCTCATGTGTCTGTCCACAATCTTTAGGAATCAGAGTGCTCTCAGAATGATGTACCAACAAGAATGTTCTCCTGCCGCACAGCAATCAGTGATGGAGTTTGCACAGGATAGTATTCGTATTTATTTTCACTCAGCCTGATGATACATAATATTGTCATGAAACAGTGCAAACTGAATCCAACTCCTTTTCTGTTGCATTGTCTGCTGCAGTCCGCACTCTGTGGTTTGCTACTGCCATGGAGCTTTGAAATGAATGCATGTGCAAAAGTCAAAATTGTAGGTTCAGTCATTTCTTCTCTCCTGCCCCACAGGTCTATGGGTTATAGCTAATCGTGCATTGATTTTGCTGGTGTGGGACTCTATCATAGTGGCTGTGGTAGATTTGATGATTCTGACAAGCTACTGGTTCTTCTTGAAGCAAGTGGCAGTGGCTGCTGCTGTGTATGATGGTATCCTATATTTCCTTGCTGCTGTGAGTAGGACGGCAGGAGCAAAGGATCGGGTTGCTCACTGTGTAAAGGACTTGGTGTCTGCACCTACAGATAAAAGAAAATTCATTTGTGTGATTTGATACAAAAGTTCTTGTTTCTTAATGTGAAAGGTATTTTAGGAAATTATTAGTTTGCAGCCTTATTCTTAGGCTAAATATTTCATAGACTGTGTCCTGGTATTGGTTAGCTTAGGTAATAGGGCCTGATCCTGCACCATTGAAGTCAATGGGAGTTCTAAAATTGACTTTAATGGGAATAGGATCTGTCCAATAGCACAGAAGTGGCTTTTCCATCAGTTTCAGTCTACAAGATTTTAATCCCAAGATTTTTGAAATCAATGGAATTTTGCTATTGACTTCAGGGGGGAGCGATAGCTTGGTGGTTTGAGCATTGGCCTGCTAAACCTAGAGTTGTGAGTTCAATTCTCAAGGGGGCCACTTAGGGATCTAGAGCAGAAAAAAACAGTACTTGGTCCTGCTAGTGAAGGCAGGGGGCTGGACTCAATGACCTTTGAGGGTCCCTTCCAGTTCTATGAGATAGGGTTTGGGATCAGCTTTACAGGCCCAATTCAGATGAAGTTAATAGGAAGACTCCTGTTGACTTCAATATGGGTTGGATTAGTCCCAAAGAATAAATCAATTAGCTGGTTCATATCACCTGTTTTTTTCAGGCTGTATGCTCCTTGCCCCTTGAGGGAGAAATATGGGTTAAAAAAAAGAAGGTTGTTTGTTTGTTTATTTGTTTATTTAAATAGGGATTACTGTGAGAGAAGAGCTATTCAGGGAGTCTTTGTCCAGGGTGAGAAAAAAAGCATAGAGAGCACAGCACAGAAGCTATTAGAGTCCATGAAACAAGATGAAATCCTTTGGAGGGCATATTAGATTTAGAAATTGGCTTTTGGCTTCAATATCTGATCAACCCATTTCCAGTCCAACCCAGCTGCACTTTATACTGGTATATATATTCCTGATATGGGTAGTTCTTTGGTCTGTGATGACTTATTTAATAATAACTATAATACTTTGCTCTTCCATATCATCTTTCAGGATTTGCGAGCCTTTTACAAACACTAATTACCACATAAAACACTCCTGTACTGTAAGTATCCTTAGGCCCATTTTGCAGATGGACAGAAATTAAACAGTTTGCCCAAGTCACACAGAGAGACAACAGCAGAGTTAGGAATAGAACTCCGGAATTCTGATACCTAGCCCCAGTCTAATCATTATAAAATGTCCTGTTCCTCACCACTGTTGAAGTCCTTTGCCTGATATGCATCTAAAACTATTAAATAAAGTGAACTGATGTTTCATATACAGTTATTTCCAGGGTTGCACTCAACTCAGTCGAAGTTGTAGCTTCAACACAACTATAGTAGCTGGATTCTGTTTTGGCTTAGCACATCAGCAACAGCACTATCACCTGAGTTCCACCTTCAGAAACTTTAATGCCAAATGTGATGATGTAAAAGATAGTAAAAAAAACCCACCTGGATTTTCAGATCTCATTTCAAATTTGTGGTACTGGCAGTTAGAAAAAGCACAGTTAGAAAAATCATCTTTTGACTTGTAAACTGAGGAAATTTAATACAGAAGCAATGAGACACTAAAGTTTAACCCCATGATGACAATTTTCTGACTGACTGTGACTGTGATTTAAGTACATTTGGGTTTGCCATATTAATTTTCCAATTTACAGTATTGGTATTTTTTTTTAATATATTTTGACTTAGCTTAATGCTTAATTGGTGTGTTTGAAAGGTTCACATAACATTTCAGGTCCTTATTTAATTTCTATGATATTTGCAAAATTTAACATCTTTAGTATGGAAATCTATGTAGCACATGCCCAGTCATGTTCCCAATGAAGTTTATGGCAAAACTTCCACTGACTTTGGTGAGAGCATGATCAGACCCCATTTGTTCTGCCATCTAAAGATCATAAGTTCTTTACTGCTTTGCATATTATTGCACAGATACAAAGTGTTTATTATCCTTTCTGTTCTAGCCCACCTGAAGGTAGCAATGCTGCTGCTGTTGCTGGAGTTGCATAGGTTGCAGAGATGATGTCTGAGAAGGCTGTGATGCAGAAAACCGTGGATGTAACACTGCCTGTCCCATCAGCACTATAGGTGAACTGCTGCTGGAAGTTTGCAGTTCCAGACTTTGAAACAATTGTTGGTTTTGAGAATATCTATTTAAAAAAAATCAAGAATAAACTGTTGAAAAATCAGATGTGATGTCAGGGTACTAGGGCTAAAATCCTTATCCTTAAAATAGTGTCACTGGACCCTTAATGATAGGGACCTCAATTTCAAACTCATCTGAAAGACAGCACCTCTATCTGCACGTTTCCCCGAACAATATGTTGAGGAACTGGTTAATTACTGACTCAGAGGGAAGAATGCCAGCTAATGAATTATCAGCCTAAAATCCTGCATCTTCTTAGGTTTCCTGAAACATCTCCTATTAACATAGGGTTCAGTTGTGAGCCACTTTACAGGATTAGGCCTGGCACAGATTATAAATTCTCCAGAACAAGGTCGGGGGAGGGAATGGGAAAGGGAAAGGAGGAAGACCAGGAACAAGATTGTGAATGAGAAATTGAGCACAACTATGTTTTCTCCTTTGGTTTGGAAGGAATGAAAATTAATTTGGTTCATTTAGCAGCTTCTCATGTAGCACCGAGATGCTGGGCACCTAGTTCTTCTCTCACTTGCACTTGGGTAAATCAGGAGAAACTTCACTGATATCAGTGGAGTAAATCAGGGCTGGTGTAACCACTAGGAGAATTAGGCGGCTGCCTAGGGCGCCAAGATTTGGGGGTGCCAAAAAGCGGTGCCCCCCAATTTTTTTTTACACTATTGCTCCTGGCGGGGGGACGGGCTGCTTGCAGCTGTGTTAGCACCTACCTCTGCGGGCATCCTCTGCAACCGCGGGCCCTGCCGCCGCGCCCCACATCACTGCCTGCCCGCGCCTCCCCTGCCAGCCCGGAGCTGCCTCCTCCCCAAGCCCCCAGGCTGCCTTTGCAGGCTCAGTATTCGAAATAAATTGCCCTGAGTTTCAGAAATACTGAGAACCCCAGAGTTCCCACAGACATTGGGAGAACCGCAGGTGCTCAGCATCTCTGAAAATCAGGCCCAGAATGACACTGATGCCTCTGCCCTGGGCCAGAGCTCTCTGAGTAAGGGGCTTCAGCAGCAATTGGCGTGGGGCAGAGTAAAGCAACCAGGACGGTCAAGACGGAGGCTAGAACTCTGTCCTCGCCTCACGCCTGTGGGGAAGACAGGCCTTCAGACACCCCCTCCCACCTGCACTGCACTATCCAGCCCAGGAGCAAGGAACCATTTCACACCTTAGCGCTGGGGGGAGCTGAAGCCCAGAACGGGGAAGTAAGTTGCCTGAAGTCATCCAGTGAGTTGGTGCCAGGGTGGAAAATAGAAGACAGATCCCGACTCCCAGCTCTGTGCTCTGATCCCCAAAACAGCCCTTTCCAGATCCATGAGGGGTGGTGGGGAGGCAGGAGGGACTCTAGCCACATGCAGGAGACCCAAGGCCATTTATTTTCATTAAATATGTAGACTAAATAATGAAATTAATAAATTTTCAAGCCGAACATGTATTAATTCTAATGAACAATGCCACATTATGCAGCATTCATTTGTGAAAGTTTATAATAAGCGATGCTCCAGGGGGAGGAGAACGGGAGGGCGGGCACAAGGTGGAAGTTTCGCCTAGGGCGCAAAATATCCTTGCACCGGCCCTGGTGGAGTAACACTGATGTCAGACTAGAGTGAGAGGAGAATCAGGCCCTAGCAATTCAAGGTGGGTCAGTACTGACGCTGAGCTCAGATATTTAGTATATTTCCTCGTACTCATTTTGGTGGATCAGAAACTCAGCATTGGGACAAGTACTAAATGTGAGAGAGAGAAACAAAGAAAGGTTCCCTATTCTTGGCTTGCTGAAATCCCACTAACACATTCTGTTTCTCACAATAGTAATTTTAGACACTGAACCAACCAGAAAGGGTAAGATTAACCCTAGAAGCCTCGTACTCAAAGAGAATCAGAACTGATGTTTACTAGTACTGGAAGATCTCATTATAAAAGGCCATGCTCTCTCAAAAGTCACTTCAGTGCTTTATTTTTCACAAGTAACATACTTAGCCTGGCGTCCAGCCACACTGATATCTGAAGCGAGTCTTGAATTACAGGAGCCAGGCATCATTGGCTGAATAGGCTGGCTGAGCAACAGTCTTGCACATGGGAAAGAGAAGAACTAAGTTACTGCATGAACATGTATTCCAACTCACAATCTAGTTCTCGGTAATCTATTGATTTTTAACCCATTTTTTCTTTCAAGGCATACGTATTTTCATTTTAGTGCTGTGATTTTCAATGTTTTTTCATTTGAGGACCCCCTACAAAGTTTTGAATGGCGGTGTGGACCCCTTTGGAAATCTTGGACTTAGTCTGCGGACCCCCAGGGGTCTGCAGACCTCAGGTTCTAGTGCCTTTCACTCCACAACTTTGTTAACATACCTCACCCTCCTTAGTGTTCAGAATCCTCATCTATCATGTAGTAAAATGATAAATGGACAGCTTTTTTGTCAGGGCAGAATTGATTAATTTATTAAAAATCATTTACCTCAGTTGTCGGTCCTGGCTGAAATCTGGACTAGCATGACACTGGTTGCTATCCTGTGCTATAGCAGCAGATGGAGCCATGTTCACAGCCTGTGGGAGCACAGCAGAATTGGTAAATTGTGAAGCTAGGCTGCTGGATGAGTGACTGGTGTTCTGCATTACTTGTGCACTTCTCATTGATTTCTGATTCTAAACTACAATTTTTAAAACACACACACACACTCTCTCTAACTATAGATTTTTATTATGGCAGGGAATATATGAGCAAAACCTATGGTGTGTTATAGGAGGTACCCTTGTTATATACTCTGATTGGACTTCAGAATAGAAAGGGCTATTTGGGCAGAAGAAGTGAATGACTGACATGTCCTGATCTGGTACATTACAGTTGTTTTCCTGGAAGTCTGGGGGCAAACTGGGGTCTGAGAACAACTGCACAGAGTGATGACAGGAAAGACAGTGAAAGTAGACAAGGAAAGGTAAAAAGAACAGGAGTACTTGAGGCACCTTAGAGACTAACAAATTTATTTGGGCATAAGCTAGTCTCTAAGGTGCCACAAGTACTCCTGTTCTTTTAGCGGATACAGACTAACACGGCTGCTACTCTGAAACCTGTCAAAGGAAAGGTAAGTCATTCCTGACCAGTTTTTGGAGAAAGACTTAAAAATCACATACGGTGATCATGTGACACAAGCATAACCTTAATTATTACATGATGAGGTGTGCCCTGTGTGTGTGTGTGTACACAGGCAGGTGCTATCGCAGTACAAATAATACATTTTAAAAGTCTGTAATACGTTATTTATTACCCTCACATATGCACCACAACTATTTCACCATGTTTTATTTTATAGACTTTTCAGAGTATTTGACTCTGAAACCAGAGTACTCTGAAAGCAAAGCAGGCCCTGTAATTCTAAGAACCAGTTCTGGAAACACAGAAACCCCCAAGACAACACCAAAGCAAAATTAGAAGGGATCACTATTGTCATTTAAGCCCTGTGATGGAAATAAATCTTACTATGTAGAAAAGGATTTTTTTCAGGGTGGATTTGCTTTATATCAAATTGATTTAAATCACTAGTCAGGAAGACTCAATTTAATCATAGATTTCTACATAAAAGTGCATTCTTGTTAGTTGTTATAACCGTAATACATATTCTTCACAACTCAGAGATAGATGTAGGTTTCATTTTTAGAAGATACACACTATACATTTTTAAAGTGATTTATTTTGAAAACTTTTCAGATTAGTTTTACAGCTACATCAGAAAATGAATGATTGTTTGGTTATTTCATTTACCAAAGGTAATTGAAGCAGATATTTATGAAGTCATTGGGAGGTGAAATATCTCCAATTCAAGAGGTTAATCATTAATATTTGGAGGATTTTCTTGCCATGCTGTATTAGGAGGAGAACATCACCAGACAGACATGTAAATTGTTTTATTTAACTAAAACAACAACTTTATGTATTCTGGATTTTTTTCTTCAATGGCAAACATATACTATTTTAACAAAATAAGCATGTGAATTTTTGAATTTAGTTAAACATTCAAGATTTTTAAAATCAGGGTTTTTTTTTGTTAAAATTGTTTTTAACTAAAATAGTTAAATGAAATATATATTTTTTTAAACAAAAATTAAATCGACTGTCAGCCAGGTCAACACGAGAAACTTAAAATATTGGCTTTTGCAGCTAACTCAGTCGTCTTCACCTTCATTTTCCTGTTTGTTTATAATCTGGAAAAGTAAAACAAGGTTTCCTGCTTTTTCAGATCCCAAATGATTTCTCAGTTTGGAATGCATTAGTCCAAAGGAAGAAAATATTCTTGCTACACTGGCAGAAGAAGCTACTGCTGTTAAAAGTGAGATTATCACTTCAACAGTCTCTGAATCCAAGTGCTTAAGTGACTTCCACCAGTTCACTGGTGTGACTTTCTTTAAAACATCATCAGCAAACGTATTTCTTGAATGGTTCACCCTTAGCTCTGAAGTTTATTATGGTTGGCATTATGGAGGGACGATTGCTGGATGTCCACGTCATAGCCAGCTCCTCTTCTTCAGCACTTAAGGTTTGACACTGGTCCCGAGTATTGAGAATATTTGCAAGAAAATGAGCTGGAGATAGTGCTTGTCCCATTCATTTTTTTAATGCTTGTAATTTAACTCTGTCATTGCATATTTCTCTTTTTAAGATCTCACTCGGTTCCTTCCAAATTTCAACAGCATCAGCAGTAAAACAGCTATTTCCCTGCATTTTGTTCAAGGCTACAGAAATAGGCTTCAAGGTACTCAGCACGTGTTCAACATTTCTCTTAAGCCCAATGTTGACAACTTTGGCTGTTGCAGTGCCATGCATTTTTTCACAATTTTGTTCACAAACTGTCATCAGATTAGGCCAGTTCTTGATATAGTGCTCAAAACAGTCCACTACTGAGTTCCATTGCACATCTTGTGGGAGAGTTAGGTTGGTTCCTCCCACTTTTTTCAGAGCAGCTGCTGCAAAGTGGTTGTTACGGAAGTATTTTGCAGTTTCAACAACATTAGCCTTAGGAACACTGAAGTCTTTGGCTAGGAGGTGCATCAAATGAGCACTGCAACTGTATGTTATTAGCTTGGGACTCCCTTCTAAATTTCTTCTCATCTTGGATACATTTGCAGCATCGTCTGTGACCAAGCTGCGTACTAGACATTTGAATTTTTTTTCCACAGTTTGTTATAGCTTTTACTTCTACTTCTTGTAAGTATTCTGCTGCTGTGCATTTCCTGATGTATCAATTGTTTCTGTATCGACATTCCCTTCTTCTGTTGTCACACAAGCACATACAGCAGGATCACTGTGGACATTGCTCCACGCATCAAGACTCAGGTTAACAATTTTACCCTCTAGATCTTCTGCACATTGCTCAATTTCTCTTTCATACACTTTATCCAGCAATTTGCCTGCGACATCTGCTCTGTTGGGTGGACTGTATCCTGGTCTTAATAACTGAACCATGTTAATGAAGTGTGGGTTCTCAATCATACGGAAAGGAGAGTTTGTTGCATAAACAAACTGGGCAATTTTTTCATCAATTACCTCTTTTTGTAATCTGCTGGTTCTTATCACAAACTTATCTATGGTTGTTTCTGGATGATGGAGATTTTTTCTTCTTTTTGCTACAGGTGATATACTGTGGCTATGTGACATACATGATGTGACTGAAATACTATCATTGGCAGATAAGTCTGAAACTATAGAAAATGATGGTGATCTTGAAGGTGGATAGTCTTCAGAATCCTGTACGTTGAGGATGGATTCTCCTAAACAAAATAAGACAATGCAGTTATTTAATTATTATTACCATACTGCTCATTTAGTACCACTCATTACATTCACTGACACTCAGTACAACTTTAAAGGTTGAATTGTAAAAAGAAGATCTGCCTATTTCAGCTATTTATTTTTTATCACAACTGCATCTAAAATAGTACCATAGAGTAACAACTATATTTTTTGCTCAAACATGAGAATGCAAGAATAGTCCAGAAGGAAGACAGTCAGCCCTTAAGAGAGAAGTATGAAATAAAAAAGTTTACCAACCTAAAGATCCTGCATGTTCAGATATGTTCCTTTCATCATCTTCAATGCAGCTTCCTCCTGAGAAGGAACACTTCTCATGATGTTGTTTCATTCGGGCAACCAGGCCTTGCATTTCTTTGTTGCACTGTTTGCATTTTGCATGCATGCCTGTCTTACTCACAGGTAGAGGAATTTCATTAAAATATTCCCAAACTGGGTCTCTTTTATGGCCTGCTGCCATTATAGGTTTTCCCTTCTAGTGAGAGAATGGTATGGTAGATCTCAAATCAATGAAGGCTACACTCAGAAAGACCTCAAGACTTCTGGAATATGCTGCTCAAACAGTTCACTTTTGTTTCTACTGCCTGTCCCTCCCTTCTCACATTTATCTCCAGACTTCTTCTCCTTGTCCAGATCTATTCCGCCCCCAACAAACTTCTATTCATTGAACCTTTTGAAACTTTGCACTTTTAGAGAGAGGTAAGGGATTGACTCTGTGTACACAAATTTGAGAGGGACAATAGGCTTCAGGTCTGTTATTTCTCATCTCTATATATTATTTATTTATTTATGTAAAAACATTTTTGCTGTTAACAAGCATGTTATCTCTGGAGACACAAATCCAGTTTGAGAACTGCAAAACTAAGCATCTCTGATGGTATCTTCTAGACTGAGCACTGAGTCCCATTGGGTAGATAGAAAGATTAACCTAAACAATCTATACAGAGGCCCCTGGAACCCCATAAGATTGGGTCCCTAATCCATGAACTATTGAAACTCATTTACAAAACTTTTCTTAAACATTACATGAATATATTGTCTCATACTACAGAATTAGAATTTATAATCCCTATTCCACGATGAGATACCTTTGAGCTATAATGTATCTTAATTAAAACTATCTTTAGAAACATTGTTTCCTCAAAAATAATTTTATCAAAAAATTCCGATTATCCACCCTGATTTTTTTTATTATTATAAACCATGGGAGCATTTTAATAGACTTGTTTAACACAAGGGCACAGGAGGTTAAGAGGTACCACTGCGTGATTTGAAGGTACAGTTGTAAATGTGTTCACCGAACAGCAGTAAGTGAACAGAAATAGGGGTGTGTGCTGGGATCATGCTGAAGAAGGAACAATGGAAATGCAGAGAAAGCTCTGCAATAAGGCAGAAAGATAACTATGCTGAGCATACTCGCAGAATCACAGCTCTCAATTGCTACTAGTTAAGAGTTTAATTTTATTTCTCTGGGCAGGAGTCTGTTGCTCTTGTAAGATGGTGTTCTCAGTTCAGTTCCTTATGGGCAAGCCCCACACATCAACAATACACCATCATAACTAGCCATAAATAGGCTGTGTTGATGGTCTCAGGCCACGACTGACTGGGTGTGTCAGCGAACTAGCCACCAGGACAAGGTTAAAGCACTTTTTTGGTGCTGGAAAGGTTGCCTTGCTGTTGCAGATACTGCCAGTCTCCGTGGTTGTCAACCTGTCACCTTTCATGAACAATAAAAGAAAAATAGGTCTCCACACACGCCCCTGTTCAGTTTTAAAGCAGAAACAAGCTGGCTGCATAATGCTCCTGGTTCAGATCTTTAAAAAAAACAGGTCTTAAAGTAAAGGAGAAAGCTATGGGGAGAAGCTTTTGTTTAGAAGGAAATATAAAAAAGGCCACACGTTTCTATTTACAATACTGATGTCGTTATCTGTGATCATTCAGTAATGACTTCAGTGGCTTGTATCCATATTCATTTCTTTGTAGTGAAATAATATGTTTACCTGGCTTGATACCACATTTGCTTCTCTTAATATTTGCTGGTTTGCTGGTTGGGAAGATGCAATTTGCCCGTGAAGTTGAGGACTGGGGATAAGCTGCTGCTGAGAAATGACCCTTGACCTCTGCTGTAGCTGCTGAGGATCTGGCTGCTGTATGTTGCTAAAGCTCAGGGACACTGTTGGCTGCTGTAAAAACATCTGGAAAAAAGAAGAACTTTTTTTTTCTTTTTCTCTGAAATAAGCTCTCATATCCTAAAAGGAAGATCATAATATTTCTAAATTAATTAACATTGTGCTATAGTTGTGTATCATATGCCCTTTTTAGAATATACATTGTGCAATCTTTTTTTTTTTTTAAGTATATTCACTGTTCATGAATGGTGCCCGAAGGCTGAAGTCCTCTCTCCACACAGCAAAGCACAAAACTGTAGCAGCAGTTCAATGGGCATTAACTCTGTTCTGGAGGGACCACCTGTGGGGATAGGAGATTAATTCTGTGCCCATTCAATCCTTGGCCTCTCTTTTTAGCAAAGAAAGCTGAGTCTGTGTCACGTTATTTATTTGAACTGGGACCGTATAGAACATGGTTGCAACCAAGGTCCTATAGTGGCACCAAATCTTGTATAAAGGGGGTCAAATGAGGTGTCTAAGACAAGGTTATGGTTTGCTGGTTATGATTATGTTGTCTATATGTGTGTATCAATTTTGTAGTTGAAGTTAGGAATATCGGCTGTATACGGTCTGTATTTCAAACTTATGCTATGCTTCTGGGAGACATCCCAGACAAGTTGGTGTTAGCTCTGCCTAGCCTGCTTGATGGCCCATTAAGGACCATCAGCTATACAATTGACCCATTGAGAGAAGACAAATACGCCTTGCAACTCAGCAAAGTATGCAGGGACTGGCCCATGTGACTTCAGACTCCATTTTGCTGTAATTTTCCGCAATAAGGACAAAGAGGTGTTCTTACACCTGGAAAGGACTATAAAAGGCTGATGCCTCTCCTCCATCTTGTCTTCAATCCTGCTTCTTACCTCTGGAGGGACTTTGCTACAAACTTACGCTCTACACAAAGGACTGAATGACCCATCCCAGCTGGGGATGTATTCCAGAGACTTGATTTGAACCTACAGTTTCTTCTATCACTGCTACGAGCCTGAACCAAGAACTTTGCCATTACTGTATGTAACTGATTCCATTTAATCAATTCTAACTCTCATCTATATTTTTTCCTTTTATGAATAAACCTTTAGATTTTAGATTTTAAAGGATTGGCAACAGCGTGATTTGTGGGTAAGGTCTGATTTGTATATTGACCTGGGTCTGGGGCTCGGTCCTTTGGGATCAAGAGAACCTTTTCTCTTTTACTGGGGTGTGGGTTTTCATAACCATTTGTCCCCATAACGAGTGGCACTGGTGGTGATACTGGGAAACTGGAGTGTCTAAGGGAATTGCTTGTGTGACTTGTGGTTAGTCAGTGGGGTGAGACCAAAGTCCTCTTTGTCTGGCTGGTTGGTTTACCTTAGAGGTGGAAAAACCCCAGCCTTGGGCTGTAACTGCCCTGTTTAAGTAGTTTGTCCTGAATTGACACTCAAGTTGGATCCTGCCAGAACTGCATCGTTACAGGCTGCCTTCAAATTTGTCTCCGATAGTTCAACACCATAAAGGAGTGTCTGGCTGAGTCTTTTTAATGATGTCACAGCCAGGCACAAGCTCCCAATGTTGCATGGCTTATCCCTTGTCCCTGAAAAGCTATGTACGGCTATGTCTACTCTATGGAGCCTATGTCGGCATAGGTATGCTGGCATAGCTCCCTAGTGTGGACACAGCCTACACCAGGGGTTCTCAAACTCCATTGCACTACAACCCTTTTCTGACAACAAAAGTTTAATTACACGACCCCAGGAGGGGGACTGAAGCCTGAACCTGTCCCAGGCAGGTGGGAGTGGGCAAAGCCAAAGCCCAAGGACTTCAGCCCCAGGTGAAGGGCCTGTAACCTGAGCCCTGCAGCCCAAGGTTGAAGCCTTTGGGCTTTGGCTCCGGGCGGTGAGGCTTGGGCTTCGCCTTCAGCCCCAGGCCCCAGCAAGTCTAATGCCAGCCCCACTTTGGGGTCCCGACCCACAGTTTGAGAACCGCTGGCCTACACTAATAGAAAGAAACATCCCCCGCCCCCACAACGATATCAGTTACATCAACAGCAGCGCTCTTCCCTCAACATAGCTGCATTTACACTGGGGAGTAGGTCAGCGTAGCTATGCGGGTCAGGGGTGTAGTTTGTTCATGCCCCTGACCAGCAGAGCTATACCAACGTAACTTTTAAGTGTAGACCAAGCCTTAATAAACTGGTGAGCACTATACTTCGGTCTAACTTCCAGTCAGATAACTATCTCCTGGTGTTACGCCTAGTCAGGTCATGAGGGGCACTTAAAATATTATGACAAAAAGCTAACAGAGCACCTGTTATCTACTCAGTGCTTCTGTAAACAATTCGACACTACTTATTTTACTGCAAAGTGATGCAGTCTTAAAAGTTGCAGTTTCTTTTGTTTTTCTAGGGGCTATTTCTATTGTTACGGTAATGCAGAAAAAAAAAGCCATCGTTTTAAACAGTATCTTATTAATGTTGCAAGTTGTCTTTGTAGTGTTTAAAACCTAGTCAGAGATCGACATGCCACATCAGAGGCTGCAGACATTCTTCGGTCCGATTCTGATTTCACACCAGTTTTACACTTACGTAAAACTATTAATTTCAAGGAGTTACTCATGATTTACCTTGGTTTAGGTAAAATCAGAATCACGATTCCTTATTAGCCTCATGCCTTACAACACATCTGAGGTATGTCTAGTAATGTACACTTTGTATTACCAATTCCCTAAACTGTCACATCCCTTACACTTCCTTTTTGGAAAGACAACACACATTTCTTCAACAGAGCTGACATGGTAAATTGTGTTTCCTTTGTGTAAGTATGTTTTGGTGCATCATATAAGTACGTATTTACCTAATTTTTAAAATACATATGACTTGTTCATTAAATTATGTTAGTTTAAAAATGTCTATATTATTTTTATTGAAACAAAGATCCACTCCCAACCTGACCTCTTTTATGCCAAGTTTTAGCTCAGATAAAAAGTTACAGTCAAATTAAAAACCTCTAAATTAAAAGCAAGAAGCAATTAATGGAAATGTTGATAGACCGTAAAGTAACGGTCCTAGTGGCAGTTTTTCTATAGGCCGATGACACCTTCAAAAAAGTTTGTATTAAATACATAGGTCACATAATGGAGTTGTGACTGCTCACAGGAGGTCTGAATTAAGCTTATAGTGTTTTATTTTTTGAAACATAGCTCATTAAAAGATGCTAAATGAATCTGGGGTTCTTAATCATCAGTCCAAAGGGCTTCACTAAAGAGAGGATCAGAGGTGCAGTGGATATTTCAATTTGCTAGTTAAACTTAAAAACAAGAAAACATTACATACTTGGTACAACATTTACCAGTAATTTTTTTCACAAAATATTTAATTTATGGTAGTCCTATCTGGGTTCCTTTTAAATACAGTGATACCACAGCATAAAATAACTACTACAATCTCACAAAGTAGAAAGAAACACTCCTCAGACTGAGCATATCCAAATAGATAAACTAGCAACGCCATCTCTGAACTGCATATAATGACATGTCTCAGGACTGTTTTGCAGAGTGCGAGGTCAGGAGAAGCATCTTACAAATCTTTCTTAATTGGCCACCTTGTTAGCATTCTCAACCAATTAGCCAAGGAGCGAATGGACATGGAAGCACAGCTGCCCTCTCATTCCTAGAGGGATTTCCTCCACCTCATGGCTGAATCACATTGGCAAGGCAATATGAGAAAGCTTGAACTGCCACTGTTCAACTCTTGCTGTTCTGTAGAAATCCAGAAGTTTTTAACCCTCCAGGCAGGACCGCCCAGAGGATTCAGGGGGCCTGGGGCAAAGCAATTTTGGGGGCCCCCTCCATAAAAAAAAGTCGCAATACTATAGAATACTATATTCTCGTGGGGGCTCCTGCGGCCTCCTCCCTGGGCGGCCCTGGGAAAAATAAACATTTAAAAACCTTAACCATCTCAGCACAAACCCTGTTTTGAGAAAACTTATTTTCAAGTCACCTTTACAAGATATCACTGGTTCTCAGCATCAGCTAGTGCTAAAAGGCACTAAAGCTCATTAAAAGGTTTGAACAAATATTTTCGGTCCAAACTTTTTTTGGATTGAAAACTAGGGGGTTTTAAAAAGCAGAAAAAAATCATGGATAATGTCTGCTTTCCTTCAAAATTTGTTGTGGTTTTTTTTAATTGAAAAGCTGAAATTAGTCTGCCAAAACCTGAACATGGTTTGAGGTTTCAGAAGTGTGTGGCCAAATATTTGCTGCTTGCTGTGTTTGATTGTTTAAAGAAACAATAAAAAAATTCTGCTTAAAAAAAATCCAAAACTTTTGAACCAAACGCCTGAGCCCATCCAGTCAGAGATTTTTCCAGGTTTCTGATACTCTGCTGGCTTCCTTGACTCATGTCTGTCTCCATAACTTTGGGTTCATTTAGGTTAGAACATAAGAATGGCCATACTGGGTCAGACCAAAGGTCCATCCAGCCCAGTACCCTGTCTACCAACAGTGGCCAATGCCAAGTGCCCCAGAGGGAGTGAACCTAACAGGTAATGATCAAGTGATCTCTCTCCTGCCATCCATCTCCACCCTCTGACAAACAGAGGCTAGGGACACCATTCCTTACCCATCCTGGCTAATAACCATTAATGGACTTAACCTCCATGAATTTATCTGTTTCCTAGAGACTAGCTCCCTGGAGTCCCTCACAAACTGGAGAAGGTTACTGTGGATTTGTCTTTAGTATAGACTATGTACATACTCCACGAACTGAGCATTTGAGCTTCTTCCAGAATCTGGGATGAGCCTATGTTGTGAAAACTGAAATGCTCAAAATAGCACATGCATGTGAATGGACACAGGGTGCTAAAATTAAATTAACCCAGGGGTTCTCAAACTGGGGTTTGGGACCCCTCAGGGGGTCACGAGGTTATTACTGGGGGTCGCAAGCTGTCAGTCTCCACCTCAAATCCTGCTTTGCCACCAGCATTTATAATAGTGTTAAATATATAAAAAAAAGTGTTTTTAATTTATAAGGGGGGGTCGCACTCAGAGTTTGCTATTGTGATAGACCCAGACCAGTTGGGAACAGCAGAGTAGCAGAAGGGAGATATACTGGCCACTGGATAAGTAGTTTTCTGTTCCCTGAGCGACCAGAGCAGGGGCTGCTCCAGGCTAATAGACCACCTGACTCCAATTAACCTGCTAAGAGTCAGGTGAGGCAGTTAAGCACCTGACTCTAATTAAGGCCCCCTCTGATGCTATAAAAGGGCTCACTCCAGCCAAGCCAGGGGAGAGGAAGTGTGTGTGAGTGAGAAGAACTGGGAGCAAGAGGTGTGCAAGAAGCTAAGAGTGAGTAGGTGTACTGCTGGAGGACTGAGAAGTACAAGCATTATCAGACATCAGGAGGAAGGTCCAGTGGTGAGGACAAAGGAGGTGTTGGAAGGAGGCCATGGGGAAGTAGCCCAGGGAGTTGTAGGTGTTGTGCAACTGTACCAGGAGACACTCTAAACAGCTGCAGTCCACAGGACTCTGGGCTGGAACCCAGAGTAGAGGGTGGGCCTGGGTTCCCCCCATACCTCCCAACTTCTGATCAAACACAGGAGGAATTGATCTGGACTATAGCTTCTACCAGAGGGGAAGGTCTCTGGACTGTTTCCTGACCCACAGGGTGAATCTGTGAAGCGAGCAAATCTGCCAATAAGTGCAGGACCCACCAAGGTAGAGGAGGAACTTTGTCACACTATGTGAAAGGGGTCACCAGTACAAAAGTTTGAGAACCACTGACTTAACCCCTTTGGAGTCTTGGGGAATACAGGGGAGGCGGGTCTCACTTGGTAGGGCTGGGAAGGAGGTAGGAGGTGTACCAACCCTCCAACCCTCCCTGTCCCGACTGCCCTGACCCCTATCCACCCCCCTGCAGAGTCCTGACAAACCCCCGGAACGTCCACGATTCCCTGTCCTCTGACCGCCCCCCCCTCCAGCAGCACTGTCCAGGGCCGCTCCTGGGTTACCGCCGCCTCTCGCGGATCCTCAGCGTGTTGCGTCCAGGAGCTGCTCTGGCCCCTGGAGAGCGCTGCAGCAGCGTGGTTCCAGCGGGAACGGAGCTCGCAGCCCCACCCCTTACCACGCAGCTCTGACTCAGTGGGAGGAGCTCAGGCCCCGCTGGAGCCATGCTGCTGCAGTGCTGTCCAGGGCCCCTCCTGATGTGGCGCACTGAGGTGCCGGGGGATGGGGGGAGGCGGGGCCTGGGGCAAATTGCCCTATTTGCCCCCCCTCTGTGCAGCCCTGCCTCCAGGTCTATCAAGCCAGCATCTTTTATCAATACTATCTTTTTGGTAAAATGGATGCTGATGAAAGGCATAGCACTAAGAGCCGAAGATTCATTCACCTTCAAGAGAGACTGGCTTGTACGTTATTTGTGGGTATGGATGTTCTCATTTGTAATTCTAGCATACTGGCCAGATTCAGTCCTTCTGCCTTTCTCTGGATGCACTAGTCATTAACTACACTATTTTTAAATCTGGAGCAGGCACTGCATCCTTTCAGATATCTGAGATTATACTTACTGCTTCTGTACTTTCATTTGTCAGTAAAAGAGACTTAATGGGTTTTTTAACACTTCTGTTCAAGGACCAGAGCCCTCCTGCTAGTTCATCTTTCATCACACTGGGCTCTTGGAAACAGTTACTAATACACAGTACTGGGCTCAACATCTCTCCAATTGGGAGAGTATTACTTGACTGACTTCTGCTCTACAGTTCTGAAGATCCTGTGTACAAAATGAAAATAGGGCTAGTTTCTCCACAGAGCTATCTATTATTCATCCTGAAAAGGAGTGAAAATGGGGAAGGAATGCCAGTGAAACAGCTGAAGGGAGAAAGTGGAGGCTGTATTACAGGCTCCCTTCCTTCCAGGGAGCAGAAGGAAGTCCCTCCATGCTTACATCATGCAGCATGCCTGTGTTCTCTATATGGCATATGCCACTCAAACAGATACAGAAATCTGTGTGATAGTAACTCCCCTCTATTTGCACCCAATTTTATGGGTACAATCAATGATGGACAGAGATAATCGAATTCAAACGTCTCCCTACCAGACCTATGAAGTGCTGCTTCCATTAACAGGGCCTTCAAACCCATGTCCCACCCTGTCCTTAAGTATATGTGGCCTGAAGCCCTTGCAGATCCTACACCTTTACTTGATTTGGGAGTGAGTGAAAGAGACAAGCTTGGGTGAAGGTGCGTATGTAGGGTTTGGCGTGCAGAAGAGTAGAGAAGGGATGTAGGCAGAGGCAGAGCTGTTCAACTTAATATTGAGGACTAGTAGATCTAACCTGAAGCAAAAAGTGAATGGAAGCTAGTGAAATGAAGACATCATCAAAGCAGTGGTGATTTCATTGTCACAGCCTGAACACCCTTTGATGAGAACTGATCATTCTGAAGTCTCACTAGATAAAATGCTCCATTATGGAGTACTAATCTGAAAGACCACCAGCCCTTCCATTTCTTCTTGTGACTGCTGGGACAAGTCCTCCTATACAGACAGCCCTTAGCATGTCTTGATTTTTGTGACTGACAGGCTCCCAGAATGATATCCTGATCCATATGAATTAGTTTGCCCAAGTTCAGATTTCTTTGACTCTGAAAATAAAATGAAAACAGCCCACACTAAGAAATAGTCTGAAAACGATCTGTTTGCCTCTTGTGATGACACTGACATTACTCACCTGTATACTGGAATCCTGGACCAAGCAGAGCTGTTCCTGTATTTTATGGAGCTCTTCCTGCTGCCACCGAATGTTGGCCTGCAGGATCAGAGTTCGCTGCTCCAGCTGTTCCTTGATAGTCTGGAACATGTTAAATTGTGCCGAGAACTTAAAGAGAAAACAAACAACCATGTGTCTTTCTTGTCATTATGGTAGGAATTGTGCTCTGTGCTATTGTATTCTGTACAGGTTTCTTGTTTGCAAAATGTAGTCAATATATATATTTTTATATATGCTAACATCTGGACACCATAGAATCTTCTTTTCTATTTTCCATCTCAGGCATATCTGTTCAAATGATAGAGCTTCATCGATATTACCTGATTACATTGATCTCCTCCTGAAGGGGGTTCTTCGTTCTCTTATTAATCGTCAGATGGTACTTTAGTACTTAAGTGTCACCAAAAAGTCTCAATCAGATGAGGAATTAGTGCAATACTGTGTACCAGCCTATAACACTGAGCAATCACTAAAAGATAGCATCATCCCACAAAAGTAAGTTTAGGAGCACTTTGGGTATGTCTACACTACAAACACTACAGTGGCTATGGCGCAGCAGCTACACTGCTGTTGCATTGTAGTTTAGAAACTTGCTACAGTGACAAAAGGGATTTTTCTATCACTAAAGAATCCGTCCCTGCCCCAAGAGGTGGTAACTAGGTCAATGGAAGAATTCTTCCATCAGCCTAGCCGTATCGACACTGGGGCTTAGGTTGGCTCAACAGTGTCTCTCAGGGGGTGTGAATTTTTCATACCCTTGAGCAACATAGCTAGGTCAACCTAAGTTTTAGATGTAGACCAGGTCTTGGTTTGGAGTGTCATATAGTCTAAATGAGTACACTAATAGTAACAGTTCCCTATTTTTTTCAAGTAGAAATGATGGTGTGATATCAGGTTTTTCTATTGATTTTTTTTTTTTTTTTGGTACCATAATGAGATTTCCAGTTACATTAGTTGTGAACACCTTCTGTATTTATACACGAGTGGTATTTGGAGTTATTTTAATGTTTTTATTATATTACTTTCACACATGACATAAGTTAATAGCTGCCATCAACTCAATAGAGGAGGGCAGTTCTCAATATTATATAAAACAGAGATCACAGTAGTAGGATTCAATAAGAGCGTAAATCATCAAATATTAGTTACATAGTACAATGTGAACTCATTCAATAGTTGCAGAAGATTTTAGCATATGATAACAAAGAAATACTTATATTTAGCTGGTGTTTAGGGTAGGATCCAAAGCCCGTTGAAGTCAACTGAAAGATTACCACTGACTTCAGTGGGCACTGGCTCAGTTCCTGAGTGTCCTTTATAAGATGAGTTCATTCATGTTCTAAAAATAGGAGCAACATTTTGGAAAAAGCTACAGGGTAACATTTTAAAATCAGTAAACTTTTCCATAATGTGTGTGACGTTGTGCAGTCTATATGATTTTATAAAAACATGATATTAAGTGAATATAATGTAACTGGGATATGCTTCATGCAAAAGGTCTCTTGTAAGGTATCATTACAAAGCTTATAATCTACTGAGTGTGATCATCCGATTTGTATAAATGTACCACTCTTGGATCTAAAACTAGAAATATGAAATATAACTCTGAGGGCCTATTGTAATTATGTAAAGTGTGGGCCAATAATGATGGTTTGGAATCTTGATGACTCCCATTGTCTGCAGATGGCTGTGTTTACCTGTGAGTCTTCCTGTATACGTGTGTGCTGGCAAGTGAGTAATGAAGTCTTGCAGTGACATGTGATAATGTCACCTGAACTGGAATCCATCTTTAACCTGGTGCTCTTCCAGTGAGAGGGGGGTGGAAACCCAGACGGACAAAGGGTTCCCGCCTTATGCAAAAGATATATAAAGGGGTGGAGGAGAACAAAGGGGAGAGAGGAGCCATCATGAAGAATCCCCTAGCTACCACCTGAGCTGCAACAAGAGCTGTACCAGGGGAAAGAATTGTGCCCAGGCCTGGAAGGTGTCCAGTCTGAGAAAAAACTTACTGAAGCATCTCTGAGGGTGAGATTATTTGTAGTCAGTTTGATTAGACATAGATTTGCGCATTTTATTTTATTTTACTTGGTGACTTACTTTGTTCTGTCTGTTACTACTTGGAACCACTTAAATCCTATTTTCTGTATTTAATAAAATCACTTTTTATTTAGTAATTTACTCAGAGTATGTATTAATACCTGGGGGAGCAAACAACTGTGCATATCTCTCTATCAGTGTTATAGAGGGCGAACAATTATTCTGCATAAGCTTTATGCAGAGTAAAACAATTTATCTGGGTTTAGACCCCATTGGGAGTTGGGCATCTGTGTGCTAAAGAAAAGTACACTTCTGTGAGCTGTTTTCAGGTAAACTTGCAGCTTTGGGACAAGTGATTCAGACCCTGGGTCTGTGTTGGAGCAGATGGGAGAGTCTGGCTCAACAAGACAGGGTGCTGGAGTCCTGAGCTGGCAGGGAAAACAGGAGCAGGGGTAGTCTTTGCACATCAGGTGGCAGCTCCCAAGGGGGTTTCTGTGATCCAACCCATCACAATGTGTATCTCACCTTTCTGAAACATGCAGTTCTACCTGGGGGATTCTTTTGATTCCCATGGTTCAATCAAAGAACGCTTTGCTTTGACCAAAAGACATTAGAGGTTAAGATAGTGGGTTCTTTTAAAATGGTTATGTGCTACCGGGCAAAAAGATGTCAGTGGCTGGATCCTCTGAAATTAATGGTGTTGCACTTGCTCACACCATGTCTGAATTCCACCTACTTAATGACAGAACTATGCTGCTGCCACATAGGCCTAAGAGCTCCCAGCAACTCAAGGGAAGTCATCAAGGGAACTAAAAGACACATTTAGCTTTGAGCATATGTCTGAGGGAATAATCAATTTTCGGAACTGCAGAAGGTGGTTTTTTTTTAACTGCATATATGCTTGTTAGGTCATGCTATGGGACTAACAAGTTACCCAAAGCCGCACAAAAGAGGAGTAGGTTAAAAATATTGTAAGGGAAGAAACAATGGAAATTGATAGCAAATTGATTTTGTTATTGGGACGTGAATCATCTTGCCAAAAATGTTAAGTTTGAAAATGTATCCAATGCAAAGGACAAAACAAAATGATTGTCTGAAGACTTGTGCTAAACTCTATTGTAATTAGGTCAAAACTGTTTAAATTTTTTGTAGCTGGAAATTTGGGGGGAGGGGTAATGGAATATGTAACTGTCTAGACAGATTCACTGATGTCAATGGTGACATTTCTAACTATATTTTGTAACGTGATAAAAAGGGGTCTATAAAAGATCCATAGATTGTAACACAGCTTGGGACAGGGTAAGTGGCAGACTGGACCCCAGTATTGATGAGCGTCACCTTTTTCTGTTTGTGCTCTGTGATCTTAGATGTCTCATCTTTGATTGACCATTTGATAGACCCCATTCTTTACAGTTCCAAGGGGTGGGGGGAAAGAATCAAGGGGCAGTCTGGTATTGGTGAGTCTGTACAGCATATTGGATTTCAGTGGAGCTATGCTGGTATACCAGCTGAGGATCTAGCCTATGATATTGAGATTTCATTCACAGAACTGCTTTGCTTTAAAGCAGTTCCATATGTGAAGGGAAATACCTCCTCCCCCATATTCCCTCCAGCAATATCTGAATTATCCATGTAAACTTTCTGAAGGGGAGAAGGGAAGAGAACTTTAAAATGATTTTCCTTTATATTTACACATATAGAAGGGGAGGTAACTTTCCACCAAATCAAAGGTCACTGTTCAGACAGATTTCCTTGCCCCAGTAATCCTCCCATCTTCTCATTCATTTAGTATGTTCTATGTTGAGGTTAGTTGGCAGTCCTGGAGAGCTCAGATATTGGGACATCCCACTTTCAGTTGCTGTGAGAGATTTCTAGTCTCCACATAGACTTCAGCAGGAGTGAGGAGTAATCGGTGCCTTGCAGGATTGGTCCCAGGGTGCTAATTGAAGGTAGGCAAATATTGAACCATGTGTTAAGTTGAGTTTTCCCTAAAGCATTGGTATCCAGAACATTTTTGCCTTTCAACAATAGCCCCATCACATTAAATCCAGCACCTCTGCTCAGCTCAAAAACAGACTCGAAATTCCTTAGAGGGCAGGACTAGCTCTAACTCTTATTCTATCCCAAATAGAAAATATTAACCTGACTCATGGGTGAGTGCAAACCTCTGTTTGGAGAACAAGATAAGTGGCTCCAAAAGAGCATCAAACTCCACTTTGCTCAAAGCTGACCCAATGTTTCTCTGGATCCTCTTGGTACTATACCATTAGGGAGTGTAACTATGCTATCCAGCAGTACGGGATTGGATTAGTCAAAGCTAATCCCTGCTCCACCATGGATAGAGAGAGGTGGGTTTGTTTTTTAAAACTCACTCGTGGAAGCTAGTTCCCCCATATGAATTCTATTACTGAGGCTTGAAACTTCTCTTTCAAAACTGTCTGATAGAAGAGATGCCTTTTAAGGACAGAGAATTTTTTTTTCGGCAAATGGTTCATTCCGACTGCCTAACCAGGCTATAAAATACTCATTCCAATTCACATGGACTTTTTTTAGATGCTTTGGGAAACAAATGTGATTTTCCTCAAAAAATTTTCTAATAAATAATTTGTATGCCTAGATATTAGTTTTAAATTTGTTGTAGAAAGTAAAAGCCAAAAGACATTGCTTCTGATTAAAAATGTTGATGATTTATTTCAATCAGCATGTTCTCATATTTAGCTAGATTCACTTTTAGTATTTCATTCCATATTTTCCTCTTTGTGTTTCTTCTTTTACTAGCACATTTAAACAAAAACAATTAGCTGGTTTGTTAAACATATGTCACTAAAGGCTGAAGTTTAGAAACACTTTTTTTTTTTTTTTTTGTTCAATTAATCTTTCTGCCATCCTGTGATTTAGTGTAGAAAACAGTTATACCACAGCCTAGCAAAGGCACCTACCAGGAAAAGGTTCCATTGTTTTCCTAAGAGGATAGGCGAGCAGCCTTGAACCTGTACCTTACAATATTTACCCCAAAAGCTCTTAAACTAATTAGGAAACAAGCATCAACCTTATAACAAATGATAGAGCTTAACTCAAGGCATTCCACATACTATTCTAACTATTTCACTCCATGCATCTGAAGACGTGGGATTTTACCCATGAAAGCTTATGCCCAAATAAATCTGTTAGTCTTTAAGGTGCCACCAGACTCCTCGTTTTTATTCTAACTCTAACATCAGTGCCTGATTAAATTACTGATCTCACTGTAATAATTCTAAGTTTCTGTGGTATACTCAGAAAAGTGAAAATCACAAAGTACCAGTTTTCCATACAATAATAAATAACAAATATGGCTAAATGTGAAAGACAAAACTTGTGAGATCTGGATTCAGCTTATCATTTTGTTCCCGATTTGTTGCGTTGATATGAAAGACAGCAACACTTTCTACTCTTTCTCCTTTTTAGTAACATCTGTGCATTCTCAGACACAATAATGACTATTATTTATTCATTAGCATGCACTCTGTTTTGGTGGGATTTTTTAGTGCATTACTGTAAAAAAGACAAATCAACTAATATGTTAATAGATAGGATTTGTTTTTTAAGATGATCATTTACATTCAAACTACATTCAGTCATAATTGTGTTTTTAGATTTCATTTTAAAAACCATAGGCTAACAAGCAGGTCATACATAAAACTGTATTCAGGCCAGGACAAAAATATTTGTTTAAAATAAAGTCCTCATAGGCAAAGTATTTAGAGTACATCTACACTGCAAAAACTCCCATGACAGTGAGTCTCCAAGCCCAGGTCAACTGACTGGCTCCTGGGACTTGTGCTGGCAGGCTAAAAATAGCAGTGTAGACACTCCGGTTGGAGCCTGGGCTCTGAGATCCTTCCCCTTTGCTGGGTCTGAGTCCAGGCTCCAGCTCAATCATCTACAAAGATATTTTTAGCCTTACAGCAAGAGGGTGAGTCAGTTGACCTGGCTGAGACCTGTTGCCGCTGGGTTTTTTTGGGTGTGTAGACATACTCTTGCACACAGGTGCCAGTGGTGCAAGTAAAATCCATTTCTCACCAGTACAGGCAGGGGCACTAGCTAAGGGAGGCACGTGACCCTCAATGTGATTCCTCACCACCCTGCCCCCAGCCTGGGGCCAGGGCCGCTCCAGGCACCAGCCTAGCAAGCAGGTGCTTGGGGTGGCCGCTCCGGAGAGGGGCGGCACGTCCAGGTATTCGGTGGCAATTCGGCAGACAGTCCCTCACTCCCGCTGGGAGCAAAGGACCTCCCGCCAAATTGCCACCGCAGATCATGATCGCGGCTTTTTTTTGGGGGGGGGGGCTGCTTGGGGCGGCCAAAACCCTGGAGCCAGCCCTGCTTGGGGCCCCCATGCTCTCCCTGTCTCCATATCCATCCCATTTACCTGGGGCAGGGGGGCTCTGTCCTCCTCCTGCTGCGCTGGAGACTTCAGGGCAGGGCTGTCCCGGGAACTGCAGCGGGGAAAGGAGCAGAACCCCCAGACCCGCCCCCTGCCCTTCCACGGAGCTGCGTCTCCGTCTTCCCTCTGTGTACCACAGCAGCAGCCAAGCCGGAGGACAGGGCTGGAGGGCGAGGCTGCGGGTGGTACAGTCGCCAGAGAAGCTGCCGGCGTTCAGCTCCTTTCCCCATTGCTGCCCCTCCCAGCAAGGAAAGGAGCAGAATTCCTAGCCTTGCCCCCCAGCCCTCTCCTCCGGGGGCTGCTGCTGTGTCTTTCCAGTATGCCGTTCCGGCTATAAATATCTTGCTGATATGGCGTACTGGAGCGTACTGGCCTACTTGCACTGCTGATAGGCGCTGACTTTTGTTTTTGCTAGTGGGTGCTTCTGAAGAGGTGTATATGTTTGGGGGGGGGGAAGAAAGGGGCTCTGCCAGTTTTGGGGGGAGGCTATTTTCAGCATATTTATACACTTCTTTCATATTCTAGTTATTGAATATGTGTTTATCATCGGTATCTTTACTATTTTAATAATTTTTTTATGAACATAATTACATTATCATGAATTACAGTATATTAAAATCATTGCAATCACCTACAAGCTGTCGTCATTAACGTTCCAGTTTAAAGACATTACGTCTCACTGATGCTTTCTAGATGAAACTATCAGCAATCTTATTTATATCTAGTTGCCTAGTATGGTCTTGATGCACATTAAGGACAGCTACATTATTCAGTTGTGTCTATCCCATTGATGACTGGAGATAATTTTTAAATCTTCTGAAGCTGGAGAAGGAATGTTCCACAGTTCCGGATTATACAGGCACAGTGAGAAAGATTCTTATAAATTTGCAGTACTATGGAAGCATAGTGCTTCCAGACTACTGCAATGGGTAACATCTAATTTAGACCCAACATTTTGTATATGTAGTTGGAATTATATTTTGCCATGTGCATTACTTTGCATTTACATTGCATTTCATCTGCCATTTTGTTGCCAAGTCACCCAGTTTTGTGAGATCCCTTTGTAACTTTGCAGTCAGCTTTGGACTTAACTTAGGGTTACCATACGTCCGGATTTCCCCAGACACGTCCGGCTTTTTGGTGCTCAAATCCCCATCCGGGGGGAATTTCCAAAAAGCCGGACATGTCCGGGGAAATAGGGAGGCATAAGCCACGGTCTGCCCGGTCCCAGCACAATCCGCTGGGTCCGCAGCACAGCCCAGCTGCCCCGGCTACATTGTAGTGAGCTCGGGCAGGGGGTGCTCGGGCTTCCCCCACAGGCGGGCACCCCACGGCCACTGGGGGACCCTTGCTGTGGCCCTGTTGCCCCGCACGGCTCGGAACCCGGCGCCGCGGGAGCTGTTTCCGGCGGGGACAACAGGCCGGGGAACGTGCTCGGCGGTGGCAGTAAGGAGGCTGTGGCCAGGGCTGCAGGGACCCGTGCCACCCCGGTCGCCGCTGAGCGTCTGAAGCCCCCGCCAGGCAGAGGCTGCCGGGTGAGCGAGGAAGCAGGGCAGGCGGGGGGGGGGGTGCAGAGGCTGCAGGGCGAGGAGGAGCAGGGCAGGCAGGGGCATAGAGGCTGCAGGAGCAGGGAGGGCGCAGAGGCTGCAGGGCGAGTGGTGAGCAGGGGTCTCAGAGGCTGCAGGGGCCAGGGGGGTGCAGGGACTGCAGGGTGAGTGGGGAGCAGGGGTCACAGAGGCTGCAGGGGCGGGGGGGTGCAGGGGCTGCAGGGTGAGGAGGAGCAGGGCAGGGGGGTGCAGGGGCTGCAGGGCGAGTGGGGAGCAGGGGTCACAGAGGCTGCAGGGGTGGGGGGGCGCAGAGGCTGCAGGGCAAGTGGGGAGCAAGGGTCTCAGAGGCTGCAGGGGGGCGCAGGGGCAGGGCAGGTGGGGGGGCGCAGAGGCTGCAGGGGTGGGGGTGTGCAGGGGCTGCAGGGCAAGTGGGGAGCAGGGGTCTCAGAGGCTGCAGTGGTGGGGGGGGTGCAGAGGCTGCAGGGTGAGTGGGGAGCAGGGAAACACTTAGCAACCCCCAACCAAGATCAGAGCGGGAGGGAGAAGGGGGGAATGCAGGGGGCAGAGTTGGGGCAGGGACTTTGGGGAAGGGGCGGGGCTGGGGTGCGGCCGGGGGTGGGGAAGAGGCGGAGTTGGGGCAGGGCCAGGGCCCCGGTGGAGTGTCCTCTTTTTTCAGTGCTGAAATATGGTAACCCTACTTAACTAGCTTGAGTAATTTTGTATTCTGTGCAAATGTTGCCACCTCACTGTTTAACCCTTTTTCTAGATCATTTATGAATATGTTGAACAGCACTGGTCCCAGTACAGGCCCATGGGGGACACCACTGCTTACCTCTCTTCATTCTGAAAATGGACCATTTATTCCTAACCTTTGTTTCCTATCTTTTAACTGGAGCGCCTGGCAATGCTTTCAGGATCATCTAATGATCCTTAATTTAATGTAATGACAGGCCTTTTGTTATCTTAATCACCCTGCCTCCGTTTATAAACAAACTCCCTGCCCCCAGGGTGGAAGCTGAGAGCAGCACAGAACTCATCACATTCCACACTGAGGCCTTGGCTACACTCGGGACTTCACAGCGTTGTGAAGCGCGAGTGTAGTCGCGACGCCAGCGCTGCGAGAGAGCTCTCGCAGCGCTGTATGTACTCCACCTCTCTGAAGGGAATAGCTTGCAGCGCTGCAGGCTCTGATTACACTGGCGCTTTACAGCGCTGTACTCGCTGCGCTCAGGGGTGTTTTTTCACACCCCTGAGCGCAGCAAGTTGCAGCGCTGGACACTGCCAGTGTAGCCAAGGCTTCAAGCTCCGTCTGGGTCTAGGGCATGTGCTGTGAGCAGCCCTCAGGTATGAAACTCTGGGGGGACGGGTCAGGAACCACTATGGCTCATGGGTGCTGAGCACCCCCTATTTTTTTCCATGTGTGCTTGAGCCCCAGAGCACCCACACAGTCGGCGCCTATGCTCTTGCAGCCCAAGTCTAGTTTACACTAAGGTTCTGGCCATGGGTGAAACGTATCGTAGGCTGGGGGGGGCTATACCTCCCCAAACAGCCCAGCATGGCCCCACCCACCAGAAGGTCCCCTCCTGCTTGCCCTTCCCCCTTGGCCCAAGCCCAGCCCAGGCAGGCCGGCTACTCCTCTTCAGGGAAGCGGGCTGGGGCTAGGGCAGGTGTGGCCGGGACTTGGGATGGCTGGGTCCGCCCAGTGCTGGGGAGCCCCCTGGCGCTCACGGGGGGAGTGGGCTGCCTGCCCTGTGCTCAGGGGAGGGGAGAGGTTGGAGGGGGATACTGCATGCCACCTGCCTGGCATGCTGGGAGGAGGGGGACTGGTGGCTGCAGGGGAGGTCTGGGCTCTGGTAAGGGAAGGGGGGCAAGGCTGGCCGGGGGATAGCCTCTCTGAGCCAGCAGGTCACCCACCGCCCATGGTTCTGGCAGTGTAAAGAGATCTTAAAGTGGATGGAAATTTAATTTGGTAATTAGAGTAAAGAAGAACCAGACCATAAGTTTTTGTTGCCTCTAGCAGAGGTGTGACTTCCTGAAACAGATATAGAGTAAAATGTTGTAGGAATGCAGGAAGACAAGAAATAACTAACTCTTAGGGATTGTCTTCAATAACGTGGGGACACTAAGGAAAGTTAAGGCGAATCAATGTGCATAAGTTAAAGTGCCTTAAACCCCCACATGGATAACCTCATTCAAGATCAAGTGGCCTTAGTTCTCTGTAACTTAATCCTCCTTGCTACCTTTTTCTAGAGATCTCTTATGTAGGGTGAAAGTGACAACACCCTGACTTTAGCCATGGTCTATTTGCAGCCCTCACTGAAAGCATTAATGAGTGGAAAAAGTCCTGCCCCTTGGGCTTTTGCTGTAATGATTGGCTGAGCCTAGCTGTCCAAAAGATGACTGCTAGATAACAGTGTTGAGACAGGTTTGCTTCCACTTAAACTTCAGCCAGTCCATAGGCATTCTGTTACTGAACCAATAACTGACCTATCAATCTGTGGCAGGGGAAAGAGAGGTGAGAGTTGTAGGAAGGGAAGGCAAGGCAAGCTGAGGGGAGGTAGATGGTCACATTGTATTTTGTCAGTTTTCTCTTGGTGAGATCTTATGTGGAGAAAGTGGAGGTAGGAGGAGGGGAGGGTTTGAGCAGTAAATGCAAAATGTGACACTCCGCTGCACATGCTTCTCCTGTGGGGAGAGGATGAGAGAACAAATATTTGTCTGTCAAATTGCTTAAGGCATGACTGGAGAGTGCTCAGATATTATGGTGATGGGCATGGTATACGAACCTGAACAGAACAGAATAGATTATACTCTGAACTGGAGTGGAAAGGAATGGAATTGGGATCCCAATGAGATGAGGTGGGACAGCTGGGGCTGGTGGGAAACAAATAAGGAGGCATCTCCTCTCTAGATTCACTTCTGAAGGCAGAGAAGAAATGTGAATACAGAAATTCAAGAGGGAAATATACTCGAATTTATATAAAAATAAAATTAAATAAATTTGTTTCAAAATTTGAGACTAGCAGACAAGAACATCTGCAAAAGAAAATTAATGTTAAGAGATGATAAATTGGGTTGTTATTTACTGATTCACTATACGCTGGTGTGGAGTCATGGAGGCAAATTAAACTTAAAGGAGAAATGGGATTTTGTTATTTTAAATCAGTGGTCCTCCAGAGCCTCCTGGGCATAAGCTATAAGGGAACAACATATGCTTCTTAAAAGGAGTAGAGGTGTGCGACAGAGCCAGGAGAGGCTCCATCGCTGGGAAACTGTGGAAGGACAGAAACAATGTTATGAGAAAACACAGTATTGAAATTCTTTATTCCTTCTAATCAAGTACCAAGGGAACCTGTATGGTTATTAGACCAGTTGGATATTCAGAGCAAAAACCAAACCCACTTCTGGGATCCATGCTGGTGGATCCCAATGGAGGAGTTAGTCCCTCATCTGCATCAACACTGATATGGCATAACTCAGGGAATGGGACTTGTTGAATTTGTGTTTTCTTTGATGCTGGTTCTCTCTGCATCATCAGAGCAAAACAAATATTAAGGGTCTTTGTAAAAGAGAGATTAATGTTTTGTTTTTTAAAAAGATTCTCAGCAACAGATTGGTAGATTTAAGTAAGTGTGTGTGTGTGTTTAGAATCCAGAGGACATTCCCACTATAAGTTTTATAGCCTGTGTAGTTTTAGGACAAAATTACTTGGGAGGGTCCCTATATTCCTTGCTTTGGTTGGTGAAGTGGGAAAACATCATGAGATGGTTAAGTAACCTATTCCAGTTTCAAGCCCCCAACTAACCTGTGCCATAGATGTAGGCTGATTTTGCAAAGCTGCTTGGGCCAGCAGCTGCTGTGGGAGAAGCTCACATGATGGCTGAGAAGGCAAAGACGCCTAGGTTTAAAAAAAATAAAACAAACTTTATTCATATGCATGGCTACTTTAAATCTCAGGTCTTCTCCTAATGTGACTGCCTTTGCATAGCTCTGTCTTTATTTGTTGAATTGAACCTGTGGCATATTTTACATGTGACTTTTTATCTAACTCCTCCTTGTAAATTCCATTTATTTTGATGCCCATTTGTAAACCTACCTGAATAGTGACAGGTTGACTGAGTCTTTGCATGGATGAATCCTGCTGTATGCTGGGTGCTCTTTGCAAGGAGGGAATGTTAGACTCTGTGATCAGTTTTGTTGGTGTGGCTGTAAGAGAATTTTTTGTTCGTATTTAAGAATAATCACCATATAAAATTAGAATGATGAGATATGGTTGGTAATAATATAGGCATGGGCGGCAGGTGGAGCCCCAATTCAGGGAGGCTAGCCCCAGCTCCGCCCCTTCTGCCCACACCTCCCCCCTCCCGCAGCTGGAGCCCCGAGCACCCTGCCCATGGGCCGGAGGAGCCCCAGGCCGGCTGGAGGCCCAAGCACCCCGACCCGCTCGGCCGGAGTCCAGGGAGATTACTAATGAACCTAAGAAGCTGGATATCACATACCGCTTCCTCAGCCGCATGGGGCATAATAAGCAAAAAAATTCCCCCCCAAAATCTCGCAACTGGGGCTCTGGCGGCCACAGCAGCACCATTATAGCCTATTATACCCACTGCCCATGAATATAGGGTCTGATCAAACTCCAGCTGGAGTCAAGGGGAACCAATGACTCCAAAGACAGTTGACAGCTGATAATGAGGATCCACACAAATGTTAAGGTATATATTGGACCAGACTCAGCCTGTGCTCCATCCAGTGCAGCAAAGGGTCCAAAAAGGAGTCCCAAAAGGGCAGGTGAGGGTTCCTCTTTCATAGGTGAATCTCTGGCTGGAGTAGAATTCGCATAGCTGGTTCTATGGCACTCTGTTCCAGCCCACATGACAGGAGGTTGTTTACCAGGTGTGTCAGGGGCACGGCTAAAGGGCCTTCAGCTCCAGTGATCCTGGGCCATCAGAACGTCACCCATGGGCTGTTACTGCTGACCTAAGTCAGAGTGGCCTGATGCTGCTCTAACTCAGGAGTTATCCAACTTTTTTCCTCTGAGGCCCACCTGTGCAGCTACAATAGGCACTGCGGCCCACTGTTAACATGCATCTGTCAGGGAGAGGGGCACCGCAGGACGTGCACGGCCCCTCACCTCAGCAGGGGCCAGAGCCAGCGAGAGAGTGAAGGGGCAGGGCAGGTGCTCTCACAGACACTCCCTGCCTGGGAATGAGGGAAGGGCTCGGGGGCCACCAGTGCCAGGCAAAGGCAGGCACTCGGGCCAGGCCCAGCCATCACCTGACAATCCAGATCACAGCATTGTCCAGGTGGAAACAGAGCAACACTGCCGAGCCCTGGTCTTGTGGGGATAGGGGTAGGCACGGGGCCAATACCCCAGGGGGCCTGACAGCCATGAATCATGGGGTGCAGTGGCTTGGAGCAGGAATGGTCACGAACCATCCAGCCTCCTCCAGCTGCCCTGGGAGCTGCTGCCTCTCAGGGCCAGCCCCTTCTCCTCACCCTGCGCCCATCACCCAGTGGCTCTGTTTTGCCCTCTGCCACCCACCGAAGATGCTGGGCTCCTCCAGCCCTGGGTGCGGGCCATGGCTGGCCTCCAGTCCACCAATAAATACAGTTTAGGGGGCACCCGGGACTGTGTCGTGGCCCGTCTTTGGTCCATGGCCCACAGTTTGGGAACCCCTGCTCTAAATGATGCCTTCAAATCTGGAGAACACAAACCTAGCATTTAAAGGCACCTTTGTGCCACCCCTTGGGTTCTGCCTCAGGAGTTTATGGGATACATAAGTGTGTGCAGGTATGGGGTCTGAGCAGGGCCGGCTCCAGGCACCAGCGAAGGAGGCAGGTGCCTGGGGCGGCCAATAGAAAGGGGTGGTAGTCCGTCAGTTGTTGGGGCGGCACGTCCAGGTCTTCGGCGGCAATTCGGTGGTGGGTCCTTCACGCCGTCTCTTCCTCCTCTTCGGTGGCACTTCGGCGAGAGCTCAATCGGGTTTTCCTTTTTTTTTTTTTTCTTTCCGCCGCTTGGGGCGGCAAAAAAGCTGGAGCCGGCCCTGGGTCTGAGTGCATGTATGGGAGTCTAACTTACACCACTTCATAGATTTTAAGGTCAGGATGGAACATTATGATCCTCTAGTTTGACCTCCTGCATAACACAGGTGATTGAATTTCATCTAATAATTCCTGCATCAAGCCCATAACTTCTGTTGGAGCTAGAGCATCTCTTTTAGAAAGATAGCCAATCTAGATTTAAAGACTTCAAGTGATGGTGAATACACCACATGCATCAGTCAGTTGTTTCAATGGTTGATTACCTTAACAAAAATCTGTACTCTATTTCTAGTCTATATTTATTTAGCTCTAACTTCCTGTCATTAGAGCTCATTATACCTTTGTCCTGCTAGATTAAAGAGCCCTCTATCAGAATTGTTCTCCCCCTATAGGTACTCACACCCTATGATCAATTCACTTCTTAGTTTCTCCTTGACAAGCTAAACAGACTGAGCTTTTAAAGTCTTTCACTGTAAGGGATGTTTTCCAGACCTTCAATCGTTCTTGTAGCTCTTTTCTGAACCTCTTCAACATTCTTTTTTGAAGTGCAAACACCACACCTGGACACAGTAGTGGGGATATGGTCTTACCAATGCCTTATGCAGAGGTAATACCACCTCCCTACTCCTACTCAGAATTCCATTTATATTTCCAAAACTTGTATTAATGCTGTCAGCCACAGCATTTCACTGGGAGTTTGTATTCAGTTGGATAGCGATCATGACCCTTAAATCCTTTCAGAATCATGGCTTCGAGAATGCAGTCCCCCACCCTGTCAGTGTGACCTGCATTCTTTGTTCCTACGTGTATCACCGTGCATTTGGTTGTACCAGTGGTTCTGAAACTGTGGCCCGTGGGCTGCTTGTGGTCCAATCAGCACAGAGCTGCGGCCCATGTGACAGCCTAAGGGCTATACAGGTAGTATTGGATGCGACCCACATAACACATTGTAGGCCGCATGTGCCCACAATAGTAAATAGGTTGAGAACCATTGGGCTTTACTAAAACCTTATGCATGACTTCTGAATTTAGCCTTGAGTTTCAGAACTTTCCAGCTGATGACCTTACTAACTTCCAACACAGTATAATATTATAGCTTGGAACTGTGCCTAGCAACTGTAAATTTCATCTCCATAGAACTCAACAGCAACAGGCTTCATAACTAGCCTCCTTTATTCCAAAGACATGGATGATTACATCAGCCCATTTTACCACCTTCAATTAAATACATACCCGTCCATGGGCGATGGAATTAATGGACATGTCGTCAGCACCTTCAGCATCTCACCAGTAACTACTATACCACCAGGAATGATAATTGGGGTAATTTAGCTAATTTTAAAATAAAGTATTGATACAGGAGCTCCATAATAACATTACTTACATGCAGGGTCAGACATGGGAGTGTTGGAAGATTTGCGTGAGCTTCTAGATGATACAGAGGGTGTCCGACTAGTATTGAGAACTGAGACGCCTATTTCAAGCGCATTAAAGTGCAGTTCGGCATTCAAGCCTAAGCCACTGTCCTAAAATTAAAAAAAAAAAACCCATCATATTACATCTGACAGGGTATGGTGTTCTGTCATGTATCTAACAGTACTTGTAGGGTCAGATCTTCAGCTGGTATAAACTGACTTCCATGAAGCTATTGCAATCTACAGCAGCAGAGGACCTGGGCCAGAATGTCTATGACATCTACTTCTGCTATACCTTCCAATTGCATATGAATGAGCTTTTACTGTTGTGGAAAGACCTTGCAGGCTATTCAATTTTAGTCCAGTCCTTTGAGTTGCAGAATCTCTTTCTTCCTTCAGTGGTGAGTGACAACACCCAGAACCACTCAGCAATGCACTAAATTGGACCCTTTGTTCTTCAGATAGTACGTTTTGGACAGGTTCAGACATATGCATGTCAGTGTGTGGTTAAGGATGAGTTGGCAATTTCATTTAAAGCCTGTTTTTCAGGTTGTAATAAATGTGACTCTTTGATCCACTCTAGGCAGGAATTTGGCAGACAAGTCAACACAGGAGTGAATTTTTCCTCCTAAAATTGGCTTATCTTGGTATCGCCATGTGTTGATCTAGGAAGACTTCAGATGCTTTTTGCGATATATTACACGAAAGACTCAGGTATTATCGTGACAGGGTCCTGCTTATAAATAACTTTTGTACACTCTACATTCATATGCAGGATGCAGTATTCTTGTGCATGAAAAACAATCTCAAGATGATCCTTCTAAAAGGAATCTCACTTTCAGAAATGGTCCCTCTAGGTCAAATTGTAGCATGTTGGCAAGGACGCATGGTAAAGCTTACAATGCCAATGCCCAGGCTTTGTGTTTCACCACTCTCTCTGATCTCTAAGTTTGTCCTTTGATGCTCATCTCCAGTTCACTTAAATAATTGTTCAAGAGCTCAATGAATTCTGGAGTATAAAATTCAGGTAATATGTCTAGATCAGCATTGCTACTAGATCTTTGGAAATGTTAACACAATGGGTCACAATTACTGCATGTTTATGAAAAACATATCTGGTTATACCTTTAGTGCTGAAGAAACAACTTCTGAGGGTGCAGCTTCCAAGGCCAGTTCTTGTCTCCTTTCCACTCGAACATCTGCATAACTAATTGAAAAATATAATTCTACATGAGTAACATTTCATAATTTTATTTTATAAAATGCATTTTAAACAAACAGAGCAACATTATATGTTGTTGTAAATCATTGTGATAAATGAAATCAAGTCACATTTAATGCATATGATTTGAAGGACTGTGTTTTTATTTTCAATTTCTGCTCAACCCCCTCTATATATCCATTCACAAACAAAACATTTGTTAAAAAAACATTAAGGCTGAAAGTGTGTTTTGTTGGAGTTCAACCAGGGCCGGTGCTACATTTAGGCAAACGAGGCGGTTGCCTAGGGCACTAAGATTTGGGGGCGCCAAAAAGTGGTGCCCCCAATTTTTTTTTACAGCGTTCCTACGTCCCCTCCCCAAGCACGAGGTCGCCGCTCCACTTCTCCCGCCTCCCAGATTTGTGGCGCCAATCAGCTGTTTGGTGCCACAAGCCTGGGAGGGGAGGAGAATTAGAGCGGGGGCGGTGTGCTCAGGGATGAGGTGGAGCAGAGGTGAGCGGGGGTGGGGAGCTACTGCACGGCTCCCCGGGCCGAGGGGGTGGGGAGCTGCTGAGGGGGTGCCTCAGGGTGGGGGGAAGCTGACGCAGGGCTCCCTACCCCAGCTCACCTCTGCTATGCCCCCTCCCTTTGGCGCCACAAGCCTGGGAGGGGAGGAGAATTAGAGCGAGGGCGGTGTGTTCTGGGAGGAGGCGGAGCAGAGGTGAGCTGGGGTGGGGGGAGCTGCTGCGGGGTGCCTCAGGGCGGGGGGGGGAGCTGCCGTGGGGGCAGTGCCTCAGGGTGGGGAGCTGCCACAGGGCTGGGGGGGGGGGGCAAAGGTGGAAGTTTCACCTAGGGCGCAAAACTTCCTTGCACCGGCCCTGAGTCCAACTCAAAACAATGTTACAATTTCTTTACAAAAGTTCCACACTTTAAAAAAACCCAAATATTAGAATGTCAGGAAATGAAAATTAAGTGTTAAGCCTGTTCCTCCACTGCCACATAAACCTTCATCACTCACTTCCATCCCACCCCACTCTTAAGCAGGCTGTCTATCGGCTGCTCTGCAGCCCTACAACCCCATTGCATTGAGTGCTACAACTGCTCCTAGCACACCCCTTACACTGGATCCTACGGGGCCTGGGCAGCATCGGGCCACTTACAGCAGCCCTATGATTCTCCTGCCTAGCCTACTGTGACCTCTTTATGCTCCTGGAGTGGGGTGTCGGGGATGGAACAGGGGACAGAATCAGGACCTCAGTGGCTTGTGATTGTCTAAGTCCCCAAAACATCAGAATTTTATTTACTCTGAAATATGCTTGAAGTTTTTTAATTTTCTGGTTCTTTATGTTAACACTGTGTAGGAAGCAGGGAATGATGCCGCCTCCTCCTTATTGGGGTCTGTTTCAAAAGCAACACTGGAAATACCCTGTCACCTACACTGCATTAACACCCAAAAGCTGTATTGTACTATTTTATACAGTTGAATGTCCTGATTTTCTGTTCCAGCTGAGCAGAGGGGATGGGGATGAACGGTAGCTTTAAGCCAAATTTGCAATTTCCCTATTTGCGAGCTGGTCAACTGCTTTAACCTACTCCTAGTCACCTCTGGCCCCAAGGGGCCACTCCCTCAGCCAAGAACAGCTGGAATGAATCAATATTGTGGCCTCACTCTTTCTTTTCTTTAGCCTTGGCGCTTGTGTCAGATGCTGTTAGAGAGGCGGCCTACTGCCATTACATTTGCCATACAGCATGCATGGATGATCCCTATGTAACGCTGACAGACCCCAGTTGTCAGCAGGCGGGATCGAACCTGGGGCCTCTGGATCTTAGTGCATGAGCCAAAAGCCATATGACTGTAAAGCAAATCAATCTCTCTCTCTCTCCCTCCCTCCCCGTGGCACTAGATGGGACAGAGCACCACACTCAGGAGGTGTGTGGTTACATACTTCCCCTAACTAAGTAAGCATATCACAAGCTTCAGAGACTCCCAGATGAGCCCCCACTTATAACAGTGACAGACCCCAATCGTTGGGATCGAACCTGGGGTATCTGGAGCTTAGTGCATGAGCGTCTACTGCATGAGCTAAAAAACATATGGCTGTTAGCTAAGGCTGTAGAGCAAACTCATTAATCTCTCTCTTTCTCGGCCTCAGTGCCAGTAGATGGGACAAAACACCACACCCAGGAGGTGTGTGGGTTACACCTAGAAGAGGGAATTCTCCAGTAGTTGTAATGTGATACTTCACGGCCCCTTTCTATCATAGGATTGGCGCACAGGGGGCCAAATGCAACCAATAATCTGGCCCCTGATTTTAAGAGTCTGATGACTGACAAATTTTGTTCTCATATGGTACATGCAGCATGAAGACAGACTTAACCTGATCATATTTGTTTAATGAAGCTTATTTTCTCTACAGAATTCAGACTTCAGTTTTGTTATGTGAAAGACTCTTAAGGGGACTTTATGAAATCATTAAAATGTCCATATGTTCTTGTGCTTTTAGGTCCCTAGAGTCTGATTTGATTACAATGGTGACAAATATAACTACGTCTTTTTCCTACCTTACTACGGTGTGTGTGCATACAATGAACTCTGGTTTGGAGTTCCACTGATGGTAGGTGATATAGTAATGGGTCTGCAGCCAGATCCACTGCTGTCCTTTGGTCAGAAACCGGTAACAACAAGACTTTCCCTTGCCAAACTGCATCACTGTTAGTAGAAAATGGACACCGCATATAACAAATTTTAAAATGTGAAAAATATCTTTTTAAAAGTTTCATAAGAAATCTCTCTCGGATTTATGGTAAAAGCACATATCATGTATGTCACCAGGTATCCCTTTCTGAAATTTTAAATATACAACAGTATACTTATAAATAGCACAAATATGATGAATGCTAACTATGTCCATGTATTAATAACTACAACTTTTATATAACTTTCTGTGTTTTAAGTGCCGGTCACAAATTAGCCAAATAAGCACCTGGCATTGATTTCTAAGACTATAATACTGTATGTGAAAGGTCTGAGTTCCATAGCAGAAAAATACAGCATATGAATGCCTTAAAAGGTGGACTAAATCCTGTGCAGACTTACACCCTGTGCAAATCCACTGGCTTCTATGACATAGTTCAAATCCATGCAAAATTTGGCCTTAAGTCTATACACTGAGATAACATAAGGCATAGACGAAAATCATTTGAAACTGAATGGAATTCCCCAGCCAGTCAAGATTTCAGAGATGACATGACTGAGGCCTGGCCTACACTATAGAGTTAGGTTGATGCAAGGCAGCTAGGTCCGTCAACCTAACTCTGTAAGTGTCTACCCTAAAATGTAGCTCCCACTGATGTAACTCGCCCACTACACCAACTTAAGAACTCCCCGTCCGTGAGAGGCGTAGCGCTTAGGTTGATGTAGCTAGGTCGATGCAATGTCACTGTAGACTAGAGACTGCGTTCCTTACATTGATTGTTGCTGCCTTTCAGAAGCTGTCCCACAATGCCCCACACTGGCAGTTAAATCAGTGCAGGTGCTCCTGGTGAGGGCGCACACCGCCAACACAGCGAGTTTAGTGTGGATACGCAAAAGCGATTTAATTACTGTGGTGATTGTACGTTGATGTAATTTAGGTCAATTTAATTTTGTAGTTTACACTTGTCCTGAATGTTTTAAACCCTCCTGGGCCAAATTCACCCCTGCTTTAGTTTTATTAACATCAAGGGTCTCACACTTCAATGCATTTAGCCTTCTATTTTAATGTCAAAATCCCAAAACTAATTTTGACTGAAGGTATTCACTCCATAGCGGAGTAATAAGACTGAGACATTACCATCAATGCTATAAGCATTATTTGAATAAGATTGCTTGATTTTTATATTTCTTCACTTAGCAAATGGTGTTTTTTTAAAAATCCTAATAGAATACATTTAAATAATCCCTGATTTTAAATATATATTGAACAACACCAGGGATAATAAAGTCTGACCTTCTCCAAGACTGTGTGAGTTTACTGGAATAACAGAATGTAGCTCAAATCCTGGTTGCCTCACTCATGCAATGAGTCCACTTGACTGCTTGTCATTGGCACTACTTGTGTGAATAACAAAAGCAGGATCTGGCCTTCTAAGTGCTAAAGAACTCTAGGCCAAAGTCTTATCAGCTACCGCACACTCAATCTGAAACGAGTCCACTAAAGTCAGTTCACAGGTTTATAGCAGTGTACCAGAGGTAAGAACCTGGTCCGCCAAGTTTACACCTATCTTAACTGAAGCTGCATTTTACTGAGAACAGGCATGCCAATGAATTCATATGAGCTTACACTATACAATACTTACAGTGTTCATGGCACCTTGCTAAGAGTTCTAGGTCATCTATGTGGTAATAATCATAGCCAGAAGTACCCAGCACTTCAAAGGGCAAGTATCCTATAATAGGCGGCGCTCTGCATATGGGCACAGTACAAATTATTTCATCAAAACAATGAAACACACAGCAACTTTTCCTCTATTAAATAGGAAATTCAGAAAGTCAGTCTCACTTACACATGCGTAACTCCCACTGAAATCAATGGGTCAAATCCTGACTTCTCTGCTCTATGGGCAGGGAGCTCAGCTGTAACTCAGCTCCCTGTCTGGGTTCCACACCTGCAGAGTGGCACGGGCATCCTGCGAGAGGAAGTCCCACTGGAGAGCAACCATGGCACTGATCTATAGTAATTCCTTCCCCCTCAAGGCACTGCCTGTGACTTCAGTCCCCATCCAACTGCCTTACATGGCAGTGGTGTCACCAAGGAATGGTGACATGAGTAATGTGGTGTCACCCTGATGTCCCTGTTGTGGGGAGGCAGAGTCTCCTTGGCTGAGTTAGACTTGGAGAGACAGCAAAGGAGCTGAGCAATATCTCTCCCCACCCAGTGCCAGAGCTAGCTAGCAGCTCTTGAACAAAGTTGCCAGCCAGCTAGAGAGGTCATAGACCCGTAAGACAGAGATCTCCCTTGCAGGAAAAAGGTAACAGGGAACTGAGCCCCCAAGGAATGCCCAATATCCTCTCAAGAACCTGCTTTGAGGAGCACCGCCCCATTCTCAGGCCTTTCCCTGTTTCTCCCCTGGGGCAAGTGACTTCATTAGAACCACAACTTTTCTAGGCAACAGCAGCTTTTATGGCTCCCACATGGCGAAGAGTACCCAATGAGACCAGAGGAATAGACAGGGAGATAACACGCATAAGCTTCTTTTCATTGTGGGCCTCTGCAGGACCTGAACATGGAGCGTCTGAGCAGCCATTTCACACCTCTAACCTTGCCAGCCCGACTGCCCCAAGATGGGTCAAACCAGCACAAAGCTGCCCTCCGTGATCCTCAAGAACTGGCCCAATGGGAATTGCACACATGGCTGAATTTGGAAAGTAATATTTTCATGGCACATTTTTCTACAATGCACAGGTTACACACACACAAAATCCTCCTCCTGCCTTTTTGGATTTATTACCTCTGATTTCTGGATTAACCAATTAGCTGTATACTAGTTGGAAATTGTTGTTCTTAGACTTATAGCCTACTGCCATTTTAATACAGATAAGGACTGGCTAATCAAAATACTCTCAGGAAAAAAAAAACATTTTTAATACACAATAGTTGTGTAATAAAGATTGATGAAAAAATAAATACAGACAAAATCAGCCAGCTCCAGAATCAGTGAAATCAAACATCAGCTTTTGTAGCAATTTTAGTCATAACAGTGCTGATAACCAGGCTCTTCAAATTATTTTGATGTGAAGCATAATATTATTTGACAGAATCTAGCTAATGAAAATAGCAGTAAATAGATACAAACAAAACCAAGTATGTTTTTCTGCTCACAAACCTGTGATCCAGAAATAAAAATTTCCATTCCAGACTATGTCTTGAAGTGAATTCCTCTAAAGGTTCCTCAACTATGCACATTTCCTGCATTGGGAAGAAGATCTGTTTACTAAGATTGTTAACTTTATCTCTCAGCTTCATCTGTTTCTTGTTAAATAGGAATACACAGCAGGTATGAGGAATATAATCAAATAGAAAGTACAGATGTCAACCAGTAATATTGAATAGAAATCTAATGTTAATACAAACTGATACTAACATTATTGCATAGGGTAAGAAAAGAATACTCTACAATACATGCCAAGTTAATAATCATTATTATTTCTTACAGTATTTAGGATATTATGTTTTTAAAGCACTCTACAGATAGCGAGAGCACAACTGCTGCATTGCAAGAGCCCACATTAGAGGATAGTGCACAACCCAGGCAGGAACTCTGCCTGTCTACCCTGCAATTAGAGACCCACAGCTGGCCCATGCCAGCTGACTTGGGCTGAGGGGCTTGGGCTAAAGGGCTGTTTAATTGTAGTGCAGACATTCAGGCTCGGGCTGTAGCCCAAGCTCTGGGACCCTCCCACCTTGCATCCGAACATCTACACTGCAATTAAACAGTCCCATAGCCTGATCCCCATGAGCCTGAGTCAGTTGGCATGGGCCAGCCGCAAGTGCCTAACCGCAGTGCAGACACACCCTAAGAAGCATTGTGCTTTTAGCAGTCACGTTGCCTCCAGGAGCCCTTAGCTGCTGTTGCACCCTTGAACCTGTGCTCTCTCCTCCTGTAGAAATTCAACACCACTGGCCTATGTGAGAAGGGGCAGCACACCTCTGTGGATCAATCTGAGGTATGCATGTGGCCTCCTATATTACCACTGTACCTGAGCACTATGCAATCCTTTAATACATTCATCCTCACAGCATCCCTGTGGGATAGGGGAATACTATTATGCCTATTTTTCAGCTAAGGAACTGAAGGAAAAGAGAGAGTATATGACAGGAAGTCTGTGGCAGAACAGGGAACTGAATCTGGGTATCCTAAGTCCCATGCCCACATGCTAACCACTGGAGCATGCTACCTGGAAGCATAGTCCTTGGGTATCCTGAGTGCAAGGACTGAAACTCTGCCCAGCCTTTGTACAGGGGCATAAAGAGGTAGGTTCCTTTCACCTTGTTCTCACGTCCCACTCCTACATGCATTCATACCAGAGCCAGGAACAACCTGGCCCTAATTAAGCCTCCCAACGCCTACAGGAGCAAGTGATATTAATAATTAGTAAACACATTATGGTAGGTAGGACTGGGGCCTCTTTGTGAAAAAATAAAATCCCTGCTCCAGAGCGATGATGGCAATAATAATATACTAGAGGGTTGCACACTTTGTTGCATCTCTAGGCAGACCTCACTGCACATACTAGGGCCTCCTTGCATTCTTCCATTCAACCCCACAAGTTCTCTGTGTTCACCCTCTCATCTCCTTCCTTGCAATCCACACCCCCATGCCTGGGAGGGGATGTCTCCCATGTCTGTGTGCTCCCATTCTTCTCCTTTGTGCCCACCCCCATTGATCAGATGTGGCACTTAAAGGTTATCATGTTACAGACAAACAGAGAGAGAGAGCAGAGTGCTAGACATCGCTTTGCTCAGACAATCAGAAAGATCAGTATTTTAGAGTGGGAAATTGAGACACAGATGTTAAATGACTTGTCCCAGGTCATAGCAAGTAAATTGAGGAGCCAAGATTTGTTTCAGCAGTTCTTGGCTCCCCGAGCCGTTTCCAGGTCACTTACAACACACAGTCACTTATTATCATTGGCAGTTTATGTTAATGCAACATTAACGTTGAGTTTTAACTACACAAAGGAAAGGAAATTCAGAGTACTATTAGTAAGAATACTACTATTGCAGTTTATGAGAAGTATTCTTGCTTTTCCAGAGGAGACTGTACAGTCAGGGCTGTGAATCAGTCAAGAATGCCTTTAAAAATCCCAGTGCAGTATTGGCGTGAGGTTGAGCGACCAATGCTGTCAAATGAGATTTGTCTCAATTAGATTTCTTAAACTCAGAGGATAGGACAGCCGATACAGCAGCTTACATTTGCCAACTAAGAACAGCAGTGGCTGGTGCTAGGCTGAATGCAGTGTCCCGTCCTCAAAAAGTGAATTTCCTAGTGTCATGATGGGAGAAGAGTGGGAAGGGTCATTTTAATGCACCTGTCTAGCCAACTGAGGGCATGGTGTCAGCATCTCTACTCTGCTGCTCCATCCCAGTGTTGGGAAAATACAGCTAAGGAATGCCACACTAGGCATCCAAGTGGCATCCCCTGATTGCATTTCCCAGTATAAAGAAATAGATATATCACCATTTCCAACACCATTTCCATCAACCCTGCAACAGACCAATAACCCTACTCATTGTATATAGTGTATACTCACTGGAGTACTGTGTCCAGTTTTGGGCCCCAAACTACAAGAAGGATGTGAAAAATTGGAGAGAGTCCAGTGGAGGGCAACAAAAATGATTAGGGGGCTGGAGCACATGACTTTTGAGGAGAGGCTGAGAGAACTGGGATTGTTTAGTCTGCAGAAGAGAAGAATGAGGAGGGATTTGATAGCTCCTTTCAACTACCTGAAAGGGGGTTCCAAAGAGGATGGATCTAGACTGTTCTCAGTGGTACCAGATGACAGAACAAGGAGTAATGGTCTCAAGTTGCAGTGGGGAATCTTTAGGTTGGATATTAGGAAATACTATTTTACTAGGAGGGTGGTGAAACACTGGAATGGGTTACCTAGGGAGGTGGTTGAATCTCCATCCTTAGAGGTTTTTAAGGTCAGGTTTGACAAAGCCCCGGCTGGGATGATTTAGTTGGTGTTGGTCCTGCTTTGAGCGGGGGTTGGACTAGATGACCTCTTGAGGTCCCTTCCAACCCTGATATTCTATGATTCTATATTGGATTTTGATTCATGATTGTGAAGTCTCTATATTCTGATCAACTCTGTTAGTAAAATTTGGAATTTTGCATGTACAGAGATTGAAAGAATATACAGTACCTCTAAGACTAATGCACTCCATTACATGCACTTACCTTTAAAAACTGAGGTGTTGCCAGTCGAACAGTAGCAACAAAACAGACTTGTTTTCCTAGTGATGTTCTATAAGCCTGTGGAACAGCACCATCAAAGCAGTTACAAGTGGAATTAGGCACTGGGAAGGGAAAAAGCAAGATTAGCAGGTTTGACCTGACTGAATATTTTACAGATTTGAAAGCACTAATAAGAAATCTTACTCAGAGGAGTGTTTCAAAACCTTTTAAAGCTTATATGCATATATTTGAATCGAAGTCAGTCATGTTAGGCAAAAAGACATGAGAGCTTAACTCAAAGTAAGAAGTGTGTTTATAAAAAGTAAGGACAAACCTTCTGGTGGTATCTACAACAGCTTTCTGGAAAGAAAACCTACACATCCAGTTGCTCCTTTTCACCGTTCACAATAACAATATACATTTTAGCGATCTTACTGCATTACTTGTAGGCAGCAGATGAAAGAAGTGTTGTTAGAGGTTGAAGGGTGTTATTAAGTCACTGGTGGCAAAACATTTAGACCAATATCACTGAGGCTTTCATGGAGTTAGTAGGCATGTTTCTTCAGACACTAAAATGTATAACCCCAATTGTAGCCCCCCATCCACCCTAACCTTCTCTCTCATCCCTGCCCATCCTCCCCAATCCTTCCCTGCATCCATGAGGAACCTTCAGCCCCCCTCACTCCCCAACTCCTCCTCAGTCCACCCACATCCTCTCTCTCAGCCATAGGCCCCCCGACATCCCCTTTGATCCATCCCAGCCAGCCTCCCCAGCCCTGGGCCCTCTCCAGCCGCACCATCTACCCTAACCCCCTTGTCCTTACCAATCCCCCCACTCCCAGCCTGGATCAGTGGGGACCCTCAGTCCCCACTTCCTCCTCAATCTCTCCCCAGTCCACCCACACCCTCTCCCTGAGCCCTTGGCCCCCAGCATTCCCTTCAATCCATCCCAACCTGCCCCCCATCACTGGGCCCTCTCCAGCCTCCCTGTCCACCCTAATCCTCTCGCTCATCCTTCCCAATCCTTCCCAGTCCCTTCCTCCCAATAGCACTGAGGTTTGAAAATTATAATTATTTTAAGCAAAAGAAAAGCAGGATCTAGCAGGCTTTAGCATGTAGTTCTAGTCTTCAGAGTAGGGCATCTTTTGAGAGTCCCTGCCCCACTCTCTCTTGGCACAGTAGACTGGGAGAGGGGCTGAAAAGGGTTATAGCCACAATTTTTTATGGTGGCCTGCTAACTGTGTCTTTAATGATTCCACTGGTCTCATGTCATGTTCAGGGTCCATTGGTACCTGCATGCCCCTCAGGCCCTCATTTCTCAGCAATGGCTTGCAAAGTCGTCAAGTTGCCTCTAGCTAGCCTGTGATCCCAATGTATGTTAGTGTCACAGAGGATGAACTCCTGCTCTTCAGAGCACGTGTAGTAAAGAAAATTACACCCCAAGTTATGCTGCTTGGAGATCACAATCCTGCTACCTCTGAAGTCAATACGACAGACTTCAAATGGGACCTGGAACATTCCTGGGAGAACCTGCATGGTGAGGAGCTATTCCCTGACTCCTGCACTCTTCAGCTGACCAAGCTCCTTGACACATAGAGTTCAATCTGCATAGCAATTGCAGGTGGGGGGATGCTACCATAGAGCTTTCTCTCCTCTATCTGTGGCCTGGACTCTATTTTCTCAAGTTTCTCACAATCTGGCTGTAGCAAGGAGGAGTGGCCTCCCTTGGAGATTGACAGGGAGGGATGGCTGCACACACCCCTGATGGGCGGAAGCAGAAAGGCCATGCCCACCCCGCCAGAAGAAGAGGGGCGGAACAGGAACAGGAAATACTAAAGGCGGGTCCTGCAGGGAGACAGATGCTTCCAACCTGCTGCTAGAGCAGGAGCCTGCAGAAGATCTCTGCTGTCCCCAGGACTCACCAGGGCTGCCAGACATGCCTCATGTTGAGGAGCTGCTTGAACTGCCACTGGTGGTATATCCTGGGGAGGCAGAGGGTGACCCCAGGACCTAGGTACACCCTGAGGGAATGGTAGAAAATAGCCCAGGGACAACTTACTCTAGTCTGGCTGTGTTGCTGCCTGAATCCAGGCCACTGTGTTGTGGGTGGATTCCCTGTTGACCCAGTGGTGGAACAATCTGCCACTCTTAGGATCCTGGGCTGGTTCCTGGTGGAGTTGGGTGGACCTGTGTCCCCATAACCTCTTGCCACCTCACCCCTGGGGTGGCAGCCTCCCCACCTTAGGCCAATGTTAGTCTACTGTCTTCCAGAGCTAGGACACTAGACCCTGTATTGCCCTGCCCTGCCTGAGGGCTGAAGCCTTAGACTTTTGGTGCCTGGCCCTGCTGAAGGGCCTGGGCTCCTGGACTATAAACTACTCTCTCCTGCCTCAGGGCCCCTTATGCTGTTTGCATGCGTTGCCCTGCTTGAGGGCTTGAGCCCTGATGACAGATAACTGGTAGGCCCAGGCCAGAGGGCCTGAGGTCTAGAGACAGCTAATTTCTCCCCTTTTACAGATTACCATTCTAAATGTGTGATGGGGAGGAGATCTGGCCTCCCTTGGAGATTGAGAGGGAGGGATGGCCACGCCCTCCTACACTGGCTCCTTTCTGTACCACACACCAGAGGCAAATGTGCCCTTTGGTGAAGAAAGGCTGCCTTTCAGCCAATTTGTATATTAGTCTATATGGGTAGTTCACTAGCAGTTTTTATGTTGGGTATCTGCTGTACTGGCTTTTTATAATGGACTTCTCTTCACTGGCTTATGTATTAAGCCAACTTATTACACATGCTTTTTGAACCCAATGCAAGCTATGGTAAAGTCACACTATACCAATACATAGCTGATAACATGAATAACAGTGAGAAACAGAAAAAAAAAGTAGTCTGTAGAGAATTCACATCTGTGATTAATCAGATCAGACCATTGTGGATTCGTTTATGTACTGAGCCAAAAAGTACAAAGGAGAAGAAAAATGCCACATTTAAGAAAGTGGTGCAGATGTCAGCATCTGTATAATTTAAAAAAATCTCTAGACATGAAACATCCTCTACCTGAGCCTTAAGGGCATAATTGACCGTATTATTAACATAAAAATTAAGGGAAATATTCTCCTTCCATAAGTAAGGTGTGTATTTGCTGTTCCTCTTAGGACTTCCTAAGAATTTGTATTCCAATTCTGCTGCTGCATTTGTATGCTTATATGAGGGCTTCTGTGGGACTTATATAAAAGAGGTGGGAGAAAATGGAAAAGGAGTATGAACTGCAGGAAAATAGGAGGAACCTGCATAAGCAGCAATTTGCATTGTTCTACATGGGCTTTATCATGCCACTGAGTATTTTGCAGTACTTTGAATCTCAGAAGGGAGTTCTGTTTAAAAATCAATGGCATGATACACACTCATATTAAGGGCACTGTAAAAAGTTACTTCCAGGCATACTTCTCAACACCATGAGCAGTCACATGTGAAGTCAACAGGACCATTCCCAATAGTAACCCTTAATTCTAATAGTTAAATGTATGCAGGATGGATCCTAAGAGGCCGAAAGGGCCTAAGCAAAGTCTCCTAAATGCAGGTGTGATAAATTAAAAAACTGGTAAGTGAGCCTATTAACTTTGCTCAGTGGGGAAGACACAACAGAAAAGCTTTTGGGCTGAGAAATACTGCTGGTATTTCCACTGGAGCATTTTAGGTTATTTGGTATGAACAAGCTTAAATCAGAGATACTTCTGTGTTTGTACAAAAAGGCAAAACACAGTCCTAAATTTTGCATTTACAAAATAGAATAGTGCATTATATTCCCAAAAGGAAAATGTAATCCAGAAAGGATAAGAATTGCTATGCAGTAAATGTATCTGTCAAATTTGGGATTTTGCTATTGACAGAGCAGAGCTACTGTTGACAAGAGTTTAAAAAATCAGGAGCAGGAATATTAGGGGCATAGATGTTACAAAAATTTTTTAAAAAAAGAATACAAGCCCTAAAATCCATGGATACAAATATTTCTACCTTTGGGGACAAAGATCACTGCATGTGAAATGAATGGAATATATTTATGAAACAAAGGCTCCATTATCTAGTTGAGAATGACACAGCATCCAACTGGTCTACCCACACTTTTTATTTTAATTTAGAATGTTTCAGACCATTTGTTTCTTATACAACCCTCTAATATATGCTGTTTACATTTTGAGTGTGTGTGTTATTTATTCTTTATTGCTTATCTTAACACAGATGATAAACATAACAGATACAGCAAAGAGAAGAAAGGAATCTAACCTGGAGTAGAGAGTCAATTATTGGGATTTTACAACAAAATAAGTCCAAACATCTTCATTATTAAGGGCAAAAAGTAATAAAACAAAGACAATCTTTGACTGGTTAAAGACATTTGTAACAATGGTCATGTTGTTGTTGAGCCCCAGTTTGGGGTTCCTTGTAAAGTAAAATCATAAAAACAACCAGGAGTCTGGTGGCACCTTAAAGACTAACAGATTTATTTGGGCATAAGCTTTCGTGAGTAAAAACCTCACTTCTTCGGATAGTGAGGTTTTTACTCACGAAAACTTATGCCCAAATAAATCTGTTAGTCTTTAAGGTGCCACCAGACTCCTTGTTGTTTTTGTAGATACAGACTAACATGGCTACCCCCTGATACTTAAAATCATAAACTAATCCACGGAGTTATTCCCTTTCAGAAAAAAATGAGAAATGGAAGAGAAAGAGGAAGAGCATAGAGAGCGAGAAAATGATCAAGCAAATGCCCAAAACATTAATAAGAAGGCAGGAGAGGAATGATAGGATGGAGGGGGAGGGGGAAAGGAACTAAGAGGGTATGAGTTGGAAAGATGGGAGGGGACTAGGAAGCACTGCACACAAAAATAGGGTTACCCATTGGGCAATTTAATTGATTAAGTGATTATTCCAATAATTCCAAAAAATGAGGATCATATATCCATAAGCCTATCTTGTTTCTACTGCAAAACCTTATTTGTTCCATTGCTGCCAAGCTCACCAAGTCAGGGTACCATTCTTCAATAGTTTGGCACACTTGGAACTTTCATTGTTGTATAATTAGGCACTTAGCTACCATCAGAGCTCTCCAACCAAAGTTTTTTGAAGGATTTTAGTTTCCAAGATGGATTGGTTAGGCCTAGGATGGCATGGTCAGCCTGCAGTTCCATCCTGATAAAGAGAAAGAAATTGGCCCAAATATTTACCACTGTCCAAAAAAAAGATGGATTACAGGGGCAACATGTGGTATAAACTAGTGCTGCTGCATTGCAGTGCCAGCATTTGTCACACAGGTGACTGCTCTGGATCTGAAAAGTCTATATAGAGTCCAGTACATCCTCCAAATAATTTTCTGATGCATTAATCTTAGCTCCAAGTGAGCAGTGATGTATATTGGAACAAATCTGAGTCCACTGAATATTGGTAAGGGAGACTGAAAGTTCTTGTTCCTATTTCCTTCTATCATTGTCACTACTGATTGCCACTTTGCCTGATGGATAGGAATACATTCTGGCCCCTGACCTAGGTATGCAATATAACAGTTTCAAAAAGCCCCAAAACTAAGGGGGCCCAGTGTTGCAAGGGCATTTGGCCCAAATTGGAGTTGCAGAGCTTGTCTAAGTTTCAGGAATTGCCATTTCTTCTTTGGGCCCAGTTGGAATTTCTCCCTTAGGCGAGGAAAGGGCATGAAGGAATCCTTTTCAATTATGTTGTTTATGCTCACAATCCTTTTTTAAAATCCAATTAAGCCACAGAACAGGACTATGGGCAATTAAAATTTTGGACTTACTCCAAATCGAAGTCTTTGAGTGTACTAAGGGATGATACTTAAACTTAGAAGCAACCAGATACCAGGCTTTCCTAGCAGCAAAAATTGTAACGAATTTCTCTTTATGGAAATGGTAGAGGTCTGAGTTCAGGACTTATTCTAGTGGCAGTGGGGTTACAGTCCCTTCCCCCTGCTCAGCCAGGCTGAGGAGCCTGGGGGAGGGAGAGCATAGAATCATAGAAATGTAGGGCTGGAAGGGACCTCAAGAACTGGATGTCAAGTCCAGTCAGGGCCATCCCTAGGAGGGTGCGAGGCCCGGGGCAGAAGTGATGGCTTCATCTCTTCCAGGACTGACCATGCCAGCCAATTGCACTGGCCTGCAGGGCCTACCAAAGCGCGGGGCCGGGAGCAGTTGCCCCGATTCACCCTTCCCAAGGGATGGCTCTGAGTCCAGTTCCCTGCACCTAGATCATTCCTGACAGGTGTTTGTCTAAACTATTCTTAAAAACCTCCAGTGATGGGGATTCCAAAACCTCTCTGGGAAGCCTATTCTAGCACTTCACTATCCATATAGTTAGCAAGTTTTTCCTATCTAAGCTAATATCTAACCTTGCTGCCAATTAAGCCTGTTATTTCCTTCAGTGGACATGGTGATCAATTGTTCTCCATCTGCTCTATAACAGCCCTTAATATATTTGAAGACTGTTATCGGGTCCCATCCCCCCCCAATCAGGTCCCTTTTCTCAGACTCATGTCGAGGGGTCAGCCATTGTGGTATTTAGCTCAAAATTGAGGATATATAATAAAACCTAAGGTTGGGCAGACCAAAGCCTCTTGACAGAATAGGCAGCTGTATTTTTTTTTTAAAGGATACTCTGGGCTTGTTGCCCACACCTTCAATATGGTTTTTAAAAGGTTGTTAAATCTGAAAAAAAATATTTGGGGGAATATAAACTGGCAAGGAGCTAAGAACAAATAGACATCTCGGGAGGACATTCTCTTTAATATATTACCTCTGCCCAAAAGGGATAGATGGAGGGCTAGCCATCTATGTAAATCCAAAGCTTTCTGTGTGATAAAAGGCTTGAGATTAATTTTTACTATTTCTTTTATGTTCCTAGGAAAGAGGACTCACAAGTACCTGATTTGCACCTGCTGCCAGGAAAAAAGTATTATCTAAAATGGCATAATTATGCACCCCTTGGGAGACAGAGAGCTTCCAACTTATGCCAATTAATTTTGTACCTTGCGATCTTCCCAAATAATTCCATAATTTGTAATGTTAGGGATGGTCTGAAGGGGTTCGTGATGAATAAAAGCATATCACCAGCATGTAAGATGATTTTTGTCTCCTCGGATCCTGTTTTTATATCCTGTATCCCCCGATATGACCTTATTTGTATTGTCAGCAACCCTAAGGCCAAATCAAAGGCGGGTGGGGGTGGGCAGGGGACAGCCCTGTCTAGAATTATGGTGGAGATTGAAAGAAAAGGAGATATAGTTATTGGTTATGACATGCGAGCTAAAATTGGACTACAAAAGTCTAATCCAGGAAATGAAAGAGGGACCAAATCCAAATTTGTGTAGAATGAGGACCAAATATCTCCAAATTACTCTACTGAAGGGTTTTTCCACATCCGGTAACACAACTGCCATTGGTTTCAAGGGATTTTGATAGTAGGACAGCACAGCGATAACCTGACCGGTGTTGTCCAACTCATGTCTCTTTTGTATGAAATCCACGTGTATTATGTTCCTTTTTACTTTTTTCTGATTGTCCAGCTAGGATTTTAGACAATATTTTAATGTTGGAGTTGATTAAGGATATTGGTTTACATTCCTGAGCATCTTTTCCAGACTTAAGAGTGACTGAGATAAGGTTTCATTCACTGAGAGGGACAGGGTTCCTCTAACAAAAGCTTCTGTATATAATTCGGTCAGTTTGGGAGCCAGGGTGCCTGAACTGGGCATAAAATTCAGCTGGAAAGCCATCTAGGCCCAGGGCCATACCTGTTGCTTACAGCAGCCATAATGTCAGAGGAATGTAATAAGAAATCAAGCCAAATTTAGTGTTCTTCTGTTAGTTGGGGGGAGCTGCAGATGTTGGGTGTATTCCTCAAAGAACTGGTTGATGGGGCGGTCTTCCTCTAAATACAAGCACTGGTAAAATTTGGAGAATTGTTCATTAATTCTTTAATGACCAGTGACACTCTGGCCCTGACTAGAGTGAATTGAATTGATTTTTAGCTTTTAGTGATTTTATTGTAAGGCCATGTGCTAATAATTACCCAGCTTTATTGCCAGATTCCCAGTACATCTGTTTCAGTCTAACCAAAGTAAATTCAGCCTGTGCTGAGGTTATTTTATTCATTTCATATCTGACACTGGTCTTGGAGTTTAACCAAAGTGGGTGAATAAGCATAGTTGAGCATTTCCATTAAATTCACCAGCTCAGCTTGTTTGGCTCTCTTTATGTGGGAGAAGTAGAATATCATCCTACCCCTTAAGTATGCCTTGGAAGTGTTGTTCACTAGACCAAAGGGTTGTTGTTCGTCTCAAAGAAAAAAATTATTTTTCCCCACACACTTTTTAAATTGTGTGTCAAGTAGTAAAGAGGAGTTTTACCCCCATATTCTGGTAGTCCCTTGTTTTTCAGGAGACAACAGCTTGCAATACCACAGGTGAACGATCACAGATTGTAATCAATTTTATTTCATTGTTAATAACAGAGCTCACCAAACCACCTATTACTAAAAAATAATTGAGGAGGCGGAGCGGAGGTGAGGTGAGCTGGGGTAGGGGGGTGGGGCGGAGAGCTGCCGGTGGGCGTAGAGCACCCACCAATTTTTCCCTGTGGTTGTTCCAGCCCCAGAGCACCCACGGAGTCGGCGCCTATGCTCAGAAGCACTTCCTTACAATGCTTGTCTTCACTGCAGAGCTAACTCGAGTTATCACTCGAGTGTTGCCCCTAACTCGTCTCATCCACACACACAAACACGTGTCTAGCACATCAGAGGAGACAGGCAACAGTTTAAATTAGCGTAATTTGTCAGCTGTCAACACAATCACTCTGTGCTGCTCAGACAGTGAGGTCACTCTCACTCAAGCGAGGCTAATTTGAGAGGAGGTGACTCCACTGGAGCTAAATTAACTCTGCAATGAAGACACAGTCACAGAGATTGCCTCACAGCACATCATCAGGGATCAGGGTTTGGCTCTCTGTGGTCAAAGCCATGGAACCTGCCTCCAAACCTAGTGTTCCTGTGTTAACAGTTCTGGCTCCCAGCACCCCGATTCCTCTCTGTCAGCCCAGCTTCATTACAGATATGCTGCCAGGGATCCCCTCTGTCTGTGGCTAGTCCCTGAGGTAAGGAGATCTGTAGAAGAGTGAATATGTGCCTTTGGCTATATTAACTTTTCTGGGTAATTTCCACTGAGCCATAAGCATCTCCGTCCTGCCTCCCTCCCTTCCCTGCTGCATAGACTCCAGACCTCACAAAGCCCCTCCCACTTAGTTGGGGCATAGGGGTGGGGACAAGGTGCTAGGAAGGTGTCTTGAGCCTTCCTTCTGTGTGTAGGAGGGATGTTCAACGAGTGGAGGACTGTTACATGGGTGGAGCCAAGGGTATATGATCTGGATCATTGAAAAGTGAAAATAATTGTCAAACAATCAGCCTGTTGCATGCAAGGTGTCTGCACTGTATTATATGGAAGGGTCTCTGTAGCATCTCCAAGGTACCAAAAAAAAAAAAAAAAAAGCTCATGGCTGAGACTTTCAGAACTGACTAGGGGATTTAGCCAGACATGCCTCTGAAATTAGTGAGGGTTGTGTGAGTAAAAGCTCTAGTTGGCTTCGAAAATCTCAACCTTCAGAATTAGATCACTAAAGTCCATCTTTACATGCTGCTCTAAGACCAAACATATCTCCTAGGGACGCAGCATGGCCTAGTGTATATGGCATTGGAGTGGGAATCAGGAGATGTGTGATTGTACAGTGCCCAACGCAATGGGGCTTTCATCTCAGTTGGGGTATTACACACTATTGTAATATAAATAATTAAAAATAATAAATGCACCTTTGAGGTTAATGAGCAGATACTTCAGGGAAGGTCACATGAAAGAAAATTAGTGACTTATTAAAAAAAGTTTTGAATAAGAGTATGTGAGGCAACATGGATCTAGTGCAACTTCCAACTTTAGTGAAGGTTAAATGAAAAGGAAACATGGAAAAGATTTATTAGACTGACTGTTCCTATCATGAATGTGTCTGACATTACATGAATCAGAACTTAACAATTACATATTCTGATCAGATACAGCCTGCATGAAATAAGCTGAAGGGGAACTCATATTAATGTAGTAGAAATACGAGGTCAGAGTACATTCAGTGAATATTTCCCAGAAAGAGCCAAAACAAGTTGCTAAAAACTTAGGTCAGAAATGGCATCAAAGGACTAAAAAAAATAAGAGATCTTTACTAAAGGAAGAACATCCTCTACCAAGTCCCCATGCGTAAAAACATGTTCACTGCTGTCAAATGCTACAAGGAAAAACATTCTTGCATGCATTCATGAGGAATTATCTTGCTAATTAAGCTTCATTTTTTCTTCTTCCTTCCCAGTGTACTTGGCTAATTGTTTTCCTATTCCTAGCTTCATTATTTTTTCCTTCGAGAACAACTTTCAAAGGCAGATTCTGGGGCCGGGGGAAGAGTACCACAATGCAATTCTTTGGAATCTCTCTCCCCTCCTACTCCTCACACCCCTCTACCGTGGACATTTTGTCCAGGAGTGCTGACGTCGCATCCTGCTGAGGTGCCAACGTGTGGTTGGCAGAAAAAGGGAAACTGGCTGGAAAACTGGTATTTATTTAATGGAAAAAAGAATAATTAATCATTAGACCAGCAGGTCTCAACCCCATGGTGAGCTACAGAGCAATCTGAGTCGGTCACTGAAGCTGTTGTGTTTCCCTTACACTCCTGCTCCTGCAGGGCTGAGGGAACAGCACCAACCAAAAAGCACGGCCTACTGTTTCATAGAGTTACAGATTCCAAGATCAGAAGGGACCATTGTGATCATCTAGTCTGACCTGTGTAACACAGGCCACAGAACTTCACCCCAAATAATTCCTAGAGCAGAGCTTTTAGACAAACATCCAATCTTGATTTAAAAATTGCTAGTGATGAAGAATCCACAATGACCTTTGAAATTGTTCCAATGGTTAATTACCCTCATTGTTAAAAATTTACACCTTATTTCCAGTCTGAATTTGTCTAACTTCAGCTTCCAGCCATTGGATCGTGTTATACCTTTGCGTGACACACTGACAAGACAATTTATCAAATATTTGTTCCCTGTGTAGGTACTTATAAACTGTGTTCAAATCACCCCCTAACCTTCTCTTTGTTAAGCTAAACAGATTGAGCTCCTTGAGTCTTTCACTATAAGGCATGTTTTCGAATTCTTTAATCATTCTTGTGGCTCTTCTCCGAACCCTCTCCAATTTATCAACATCCTTCTTGAATTATGTCACCAGAACTGGACCCAGTATTCCAGAAGCAGTCACACCAGTGCCAAATACTCCTACTCGAGATTCCCCTATGCAGGCATCGAAGGATCACATTAGCCCTTTTGGCCACAAAGTTGCACTGGGAGCTCATGTTCAGCTGATTATCCAGCATAATCCCCAAATTTCTTTCAGAGTCACTGCTTCCCAGGATAGAATCCCCCATCCTGTGAGTATGGCCTACATTGTTTGTTCCTAATATACTCATTTACATTTAGCCCCATTAAAACTATTTGCTTGCGTCCAGTTTACCAAGCGATCCAGATCACTTTGAATCAGTGTCCTGTCCTCTTCATTATTTACCACTTTCCCAATTTTTGTATGCTTGGCAAACTTTATCAGTGATGATTTTATGTTTTCTTCCAAGTCACCAACCCATGTTGACTCGCATTAATTATTCTATTCTCCTTCAATTCTTTATTAATAGAGTCCCGTATCAGTCACTCCATTATTTTGCCTGAGATCAGTGTCATACTGACAGGCCTTGGTCATCCTGTTTGCCCCTTTTAAATATGGGCACAACATTAGCTTTATTCAAGTCTTCTGGAACTTCCCCAGTGCTCCAAGCCTTATTGAACATCAACATTAATGGTCTAGCGAGCTGATCAGCCAGCTCTTTTAAAACTCTTGGATGCAAGTTATCTGGACCTGCTTATTTAAAAATGTCTCATTGTTGCAGCTGCTGTTTAACATCCTTCTAAGATACTAGTGGAATGGAAAGATTGTTATCACCATCATATGACACTACATCACCTATTTTCTTCCCAAATACAGAACAGAAATATGTATTGAACACTTCTGCCTTTTCTGTATTACTATTGATAATTCTACCATTTCCATCTGGCAATCACATACAGCTCCCTCTGTACCAGGGAAGTAACAGCTTGGTAGCCTGCCAAGGAACAGAAAAGAGTTTTGCCAAGCAGTCGAGCCTGACTCTTGGGAGCCCCGCTCCTGCCTTACTGAGCCTTCTCCCCCGGAGCACAGCAGGAAACCCAGCACACTTCTGTTCACACCAAAAACTTGATGGCACTGAAGCTGCTGGGCCCTCTAACAACTCAGAGGCCAACCAAAATCAAGAAGAGAATGCTGCAGTTCTCCCCTTAACACAGATGTTGGTGAATGAGAACAGACACTGGATGGATTTTAAACTGCCACAACTTGATTAAACTTGGCACAAAGGGGAGGGGGGGGGGAAGCTACCCACCTGTCACCTATACTCTCACATACCAGGCATTTTAAGTGGTTCCAGTGTGGAGGTTACAGGGCTCCTACCATACAATCCATAATTTGGGGTAGACTCTCCTCAGCCTACCCCTATGACTCAGCTTCCTCTTCTGAATCCTTTCGCATACACACAAGCCCACATCCACAGCACCCCTATCCCATGAGCACAAGGCCTGTCAGCAAATTCTCAGGTCTTTTACTTCTGGGAACTGCCCCTTTATCTTTTTAACCACCCTAGAGACCTGTGAAGAACTAACAACCCTATCAAGTATTACCAGTACCCTGGGGGGACGTCTGTAATGACTAAATTCTATGACTATTTAACCTAACTGTGCCTCCAGGAGGCTGTGAGGAAGGCAAAAAGCCCATCAGGCCTCTGCCAATTTGATCGCAATGGAACTAAGAAATTCCCTGGTGACTCCCTAAAACAGGCAATCAGTCAGAACCACAGCATCTGCTAAACACAGTTCCAAACCCACAGTTAAAGGGAGGCGAGGCAGAGCTGCTGAAACAAGAAAAACAGACTCCTAAGGATCCAAGCTAAGGTTTAAATCAGTTAAAGGGAAAAGCAAGAGACCAATCATCTTCTCTCCTCCTCCAGCTGATCAATAGCCCAACAGAGCCTCTGGAGGAGATAGGGCCACTCCTATTATCTCCAACCTGTGCTCTCCTGCTTCCCAACCACCACTGATCCCATAGTTTGAAGTAGGTGGGTGGCATTTTCCCGATCCCACATCTCTGCCACATGGAAGAAAAAGAAAGATTCCGAGAGATGAAATCTTGCCAAGTGGAGACAGAGAGACGCAAAACTCCACTTATCAACCAGAAGGGTTTGAGACAGATGAGAGGATGAAAGGGAGAAGAACGGAGGGAGAGATTTAGAAAAAGGGGCCATGAAAGGTGAAGGGGAAAGTTCTGACGTTTTTAATGCTGGAACCTGCCTGGATTTAAATTTTAGCTAGGTCAGAAGGAAAAGAAAGAGGAAGAACAAAAATGAATTAAAGCACAAAACAATACCTGCCAATATATGAAAGCTATAAATTGGTACATTTGAGGTCTGAGTCAATGCCAATGGACATCTATGGAGATACCCCCGTTGACTTTAATGGACTTCAAATCAGGCCCTTAAAGAGAACCTTTTAACACACTAAACTAGGGGAGAATTTTCCAGGGACAGACTTTTAAAAAGTTATTTTTCTGAACAATAGCAACTGCCCTTTATTAAAGAGCTATGTCTCTGCGCTGATATATGGTGTCATGGTAGGAAAATAGAGGGCAGTTTTAGGATCATGAATGGAGAAAAGTTGAGAATCTCTGTAGATCAATCGATCAAAAACTCTCCAAGTAAGAAATGTATCCTTATGCGTCATCACTGGAAATCAAGCTTCTGTTCTAGAAAGCTACACAGCTCAGTTTGTGTGTATGTCATTCTGCTAAATTTCACGTCATTCAGCACAGTAAAGAGAATAAACATAGAAAATAGAAAGGCAGTTTTATGTTTTTATATGAATAAACCCACAAATCACATGTAACTAAGTAAGAAATACATTTTACCATGCTGTATGTGCATTTCTGTTTTAGTCATATGGATCAAGACCAGAAAGTTAAATGGGGCAGGAAAGCTTTTCATAATGTGGTGTGTGGCTTTTGGAAAGCACAGTGAGGACTTTTTGCAGAGGATGACCCATTTGGAACAATAACAGCAACTTCTGAAATACTACTCTTTGGAATTCAGACAAAATATCTAAGGCAAACTCTGCAGGGCAGGGGAAGAAGAAGTAATAATGAAGTGTTTCTTTTCTGTCTCTGAATAGTTGTATAGCAACCTATTTGTTAAAACACATTACATACAAATTATTCTTCGTCCCTTGAAAAATTATCTCCTCAGTCTGAATATACTGTATTAAGGTTTTTGCTTAATTTAATTCTACCCTTCTTATTCTATAAGTACAGGGTACTGGGGACGGAATGCAAAACTGAACAGTTTGGGATTCATAGATCTGCTCCTTTGAGGTACTCAGTGATCCCAACCACCACTGAAGTCAATGGGAGTTGAGCCTGCTTGGCATCTCAGAGGATCCAGTCTAAATGCTTTAGTGGCCGCAATGGCACAAGGAGCAAATCTAACAACATGGCTGGGATTTCGTGGGAGCCTACAATATCATACGCTTTGTCATGAAGTGCTACAACATTTAATAACAATTCCCTGGAGAGGTGGTGAAGGGGAAAGTTCAGTAGTTTTTTTCAGCAATGGAGCCTGCGAGGAGTCAAATTTTCAGAGGTGAAAGTGAGCTTAGGGATCTTAATTTTATCCATTGTTACCTTTAGTCAATGTAATCAAACTGTTCCCAAGCCTTTCACCATCAGACAAAGGTAGCAGATACCCAGAACAGGATAACTGGGGTCACAATCTAGAAGTGAAGTGCATTGACAGGGAGAATTTACACAGCTACTGACTTTACCGACATACATCTGGCGGTTACTAATCAGTTGCTAACTTCCATGTGAACTAAAATTCACCCCATAACGTTAGAAATAACCTTTTCAGTTAAAGTCTGTCGGTTCTACGTAACCACATATATTTTTTTTGCACAGATAAAATGTTTAGTAACATTCATTCACACAAAAGTTAAGGCTTACCATTGCTGTAAGACCGAAAATTTCCTATAAATTTTATGTATTCATATGTTGGAAATTCCTTCGGGTTCAAACTTCCTCTCAGAAGATGACAGTAAAACTCTAAATCATTGTCAGCTGGATTGTTAGAAAAAGGAGAAATAAATAAATAGGCTATTTAAACTAAACACGAGTGGAAAATTTGGTCCCAATCCTGCAACTAGTAGTGTATGACTACACTCGCTCAGAGCCCCACTGAGTGCAGTCCACCAGCATGCTAATTGCAGGATTGAAGCCTCTGTGAAAAGAACCCTAAATAAACCCAGAATGTTCAACACTCCTAACAGATTTTTTTCTCATGGCTGATTTGCAGAATTAGGGCCTGACTCTTCACTCCATTATGCCAATTTTATTAAAGGAATTACACTGCCATAAACCTGGTATAATGGAGTGCAGAATCAGGCCCTTAATTTAAAACCCTTATTTATTTAGGTTTTTCTTTCCATAATTCACAGATTTTTCATGTCTTCTGTTTGGGGGGAAAACTGTCCATTTCTTTTAAAATTAACATTGGAATAGCAGAGGGTTTTCTATATAGTAGATTTTTTAAAAATGGTGTAGATTCTATTGTCATGTGTTCCATATTTTTTGCCTCCCCCACTCTTAGAGCTAATTTAGATGAAGTATGTGAAAGGATTATTTATGAAAAAAAATTAAATGATAAAATAAATTCGGATTAATTTACCCATATTTCAAATGTAATGTAAAACACAGGTGTGCATCACTAGAGTATCTATGGACAGAATATAACTGTACTAGGTTGAAACATAAATTAAGATGTGATTTGTTTCCACTGAACTTCTCTAAATTTCCATGGTCAAACCTGTTTTCCTTAGCTCTCCCCTAAGACACGATATTTTATAATTAACATAGCTGCAAGCAGTCTTGCTTTAGTAAATAAATGCAATGAATCTAGTTTGAAATTGAACAGAAGCATCATTTCTGGTGGCAACATTTGTTTCAAAATGAATGAAAATATATCTAAAGATGCAAAATATTCATACTGACATATATCACAGAGAGACTCCACCCTTGCAAGAGAGAAATCTTCTCTCTCCCATGCTTTTTGTTTAGTGGGAATGATAAAACAAAACGTACTCTTTAGGGAATCTGATGAGGCAGAATCTGCCATAAGCATACGAGAAGATAATATTTTATAAACTTCTGAATGTTCCTGTTCTGGGAGGAAATTTAACAAATTCTGATCCATGACGTCACACTGCAAAGAAAAGAAAGTACAAATGATCAAAACAAAAGAAGAGTGGAATTCTCATTCTCCACCAACCTGCCATTTTCCGCAATTGGGACTGAATTTTATTTGCGAAACCAAACAGTCCAATTTTCATAAGCAGCTGTTTAAACTTTCCATGCCCATAGGCACTTAAATACACAAAGTGCCAGATCCAAAGCCCATGGAAGTCAGTGGGAATCTTTCTGTGGACTTCCATGTGCTGTTGTTCTGGTCTAAAATAGGTAAGTGGGTACACAAGTTAGGCAGACACTTCTTAAAATTGTGCTCTGTATCATCATCATCAGATATTATACTGAACAAAAGTAGTACACGCTGGGCCAAATCCATCTCTGGTGTAACTCCATTAACACTTGTGAAGTTCCCCTAAGCTTGAGTTTTCTTCATTAGAATTAAACCTCTAAAGGTAACCCACTCCAAAGGAAGTCCCTGCTGATCATATAGGGCTAGACTGTGGAAGAGAGGGTGTAGTGAGCCTTCCCACCTGCAAAGCACAGCCACAATTGCAGTTTCTGAGCTTTGGGATGTGCAGTGACTGCCTCCTCTTACTGCCTCCAGGAGCACAAACCAGTAAAGGAAGGCAGGGAAGAGGTGGGTCCATGGCTTTGCCCCTGCCTATGTCCCTTGTCCCAGCTAGAGCTGGTCAAGCAAACGGTAGAGGAGTGCTACACCATCCAAAGGGACAGTGCAGCACGTGAACTCCCCTTGTGTTCATAGGGGTACTTTGGTAGGGATTGTGCATCCTCAAGCACAATCCCATCTGGATTGGTAGGGCTCTGTACTGCCACCAATAGGCCACTGGCTTAACTGCACAGTCTGGCCCACACTCTGTATGTCTACACAGCAAAGAAAAACCCACAGCTGGCCCGTGCCAGCTGACTCAGGCTTGCGGGGCTCAGGCTGCGGGGCTGTTTCACTGCTGTTCAGATTTCAAGGCTCGGGCTGGAGCCCGGGCTCTAGGTCCCTGCAGGGTGGGAGTGTCCCATCTTTTTTGTTTTGTGTTTACACGGTGCCTAGCACAATAAAGTCATAGAATCATAGAATATCAGGGTTGGAAGAGACCTAAGGAGGTCATCTAGTCCAACCCCCTGCTCAAAGCAGGTCCAACCCCAACTAACTCAAAATCAAAATCCATACCTAGAGCTCCTAGGAGCTACCACAATATAAATAATAATGATCCATTTCCATATTTGGGATTGGATTTCAGACAAGGTTATCATGCTAAAGACTAATAGGGCGAGGAAAGAATAACCAGTTTACAGTTTTAGATCACAATTCAGGAAAGTATTTAAGTACCTGCCTAAATACGTCCTCATTGAAATAGGGTTTAAGTCTCATTGACTTCAGTAGGACTTTAACACATGCTTAATTGCCCTTCCTGAGTAGGAATGTTTTCCTGAATTGGATCCCTAGTTTCCAGTAGGATTCAAGAGTAGAGGGGAAAGCAATGAAAAGCATTTCCTTAACACTGAGACAAACATCTGAAAAACCTTGAAAACTGAAGAAATTCTGTGGAAATCATTGGGCCCAACAGACCGTAAGACAGAAAGAGGCAATCTCTCTGCCCACAAATGACAGAAAGATTATTGAACTCCTGCACTGTGGAGGACTAAAGAAAAATGAAGTAGGTGGTTTTAGCTTGAGCTACTTTGTTACTGTTGCATAGCAATATTCCTATGTTCACCACCAGCCCTCCTTATTTCATGACATACTTTCACCTAAGGAGAAAATAATTACTCATCGTATTATAGTTTAGTGGAATATGTTAGGTATATTTTGTTGGATGGAATATATTTAACATATTTGGCTGAATGGCGAAATGAGCGTAAAACATAATTACAATTTTCCTAAGCAAAAAAAAAAAAAAAAAGGCATGTGGAATAGAAGTGCTTCCTGTTGCTTCTGGCTGTGTATTTATATGGAAACTGAACTACTAAAAATGAGTGAGGATTAATGCCTTAATTATCATACCATCTGTCCCAGTCCAGTATCACCAGCAGGAGCAGAAAGAAACCAACTCTTTTCCCCTGCTTCCCACGCTAGACACAGCATATAGCACAGGAACATCTTTGGGACACGAGACCCAGTAACCAATCCCCCCCAACACACAGCCACATAGAGCAGCAGCTCCACCACTCCCACCTTCCTGGGAACAATCCTTAAAAGGCCTGCTTTCCTTTGGACCAGACCAGCAGCAGTCCTTCACAGCCCAACAGCCTGGTGACATCAGTCAACCAGTTCAGGATCTGATCCTATTCCACTGAAGTCAATAGGAGTTTTGCCCTTTATTTCAATGGAGTAGAACCAGACCCTCAATGCACATCTCAGAAGGCCATCATCACCAGCAGCACTATTCCCCATCAACTATAAGTAAGACTGTGATTCTGTCACAGAGGTTGCGGAAGTCACAGATTCCATGACTTTCCATGAACTTCTTGTCTTCCACAGCTGCAGTGGCCGGTGTGGCTGGCCTGAGCAGCATCAGTCCTGGGGGTAGCCTTGGGGACTGTCCAAGCAGCAGCAGTCCCGGGGACGGCTGGAGAAGTGGCCCTGGAGGCTGTCGGGAGAGCAGTCCCCAGGGGCATCGGAGCAGTGGGCTGTCAGGGCAGTCAGCCCCCCACCGCTGGAGTAGGTGCCTCCCAGAGCAGCGGCACCTCAGGGCCCTCCAGAGCAGCAGGGCCCCAGGAGAAGATTTAGTCATGGGTATTTCTCATTAATTTTTGTTTATTGCCCATGACCTGTCCATGACTTTTACTAAAAATACCCGTGACTAAATCTTAGCCTTAACTAGAAACCATTTTATATTTTTCCTAGAAACCAAAGATGGAAAAGAAGTTAGGTCATATTGTCCCTCTCCGCACCAGAATATCCTTCAGAGCTTTGTCTTGTCTAGTTTTAAATGTTTCACAGCAACAGGGAACTGAAGTGTATGAATCATACTAAAAAAAACCAAAGATCACTGGTTGGATATTTTTAGAAATTATAAATTTTTAATTTTGATGGGAAAAAGTCACAACATTTTCATCTCCCCCCCTTTTTTAACCAATGCTAGAAATAAATTGGGGGCCCAGTCCTGCCCCCAGAGTGAATATTCACAGAAATCAATGGGATTACTACTCACAAGAATAAGCACTACATGCAGGTTTTGGAATTTACAGGATTGACCCATAATTTGTATCTGCAAAAGAGTGTGCAAGAATTACTCACGGGTAAATGTCCAAGTAGAGGTGTAATACTGTCAGAAACATATACAATGGTTCCATCTGTGGTGACTGCTATAATGAAGCCATCTAATGCCTAAGAGAAATGCACAAGTGGAGAGTTCTTTAACAGTAGTATGGGCTTTTATTAGTAATTCTCATTGTACATTGATCAAAACCTGTTATCTCACCACCACATTATTAGTAGGTTGTAGGAACATTATCTCAAGTTGCACAACAGTAATTCTCTGATTTCACAGTCTTATCTCACTTATACAGTGTTCTTTGTAGTTCAGCAAAATATACTAGCTGAGACAACAAAAGGCTTACAAGAATATTTCAGATATCAGTTTTTAAATTAATAATAATGCAAAATGGCTAAGCCTGGATCCTTGGAATTTATTAAAAAAAGTTAGCTCTGTGTAAATATCAAAGTATCATGACAGGACACAGTGCTATCTCAAATAATAATTACCCACAAAATTAATCTGTTTGTATTAATGTAACATTGTATATTACTATGCTTTCATGTAAATAAAAGCAAGAGAAATGATCAAATAAGCTTTAGCTTCAGGTTTAACTGAGTGACTTATTTTAAAGATCATGGTATTCGATTATTCATTAGTGGTACAATTCACCTTTGTGCAGAGAGCCAATATAGAACTTGAGCATTACTTAAATCCCACACAGCAGCAGATTCTCCAGCCCTGGGATTTAAGTGGGGGCACAAGCCTTGTACCAGCCCTCTGCATCGGAGAAAATATCACCCTAAAATATTTTATCATGTAAAAATATTTTGCTCATAGCCATATCTGAAATCAATAGCCTATTCCATCTCAAGCTAAACCTTCTAAGTGTATCTAAAGCAAGGCCTCATCTACTACTCCAACAAGGAGAAGCAAACAAATAAGAAGCATTTACAGTATTTGGTCAAGTACAGTATTAAATTCATAGCTCCAGTCCTGCTCCCACTGAAGTTGATGAGCCAATAGCAAAACTCCCATTGACTTCAGTGGGAGCAGGTCTGGATCCATAAATCAATCAATCAAAGTTCTGATATTGGTGCCAGTCACCTAGGGAGGTGGTGGAATCTCCATCCTTAGAGATTTTTAAGGCCCAGCTTGACAAAGCCCTGGCTGGGATGATTTAGTTGGTGTTGGTCCTGCTTTGAGCAGGGGGTTGGACTAGAGGACTTCCTGAGGTCTCTTCCAACCCTAATCTTCTATGATTCTATGATCATTATTGGAGCAACACAAATGTTACAAACATTAACTAATTAGAATAAGGCTTATACATATGCTTTTGGAGAGATCTGTTACTGTGCAGGTGTATTGTAAAAAGCCAGATTACTGTGACATTGAGCTCATAGGTTAAATGCAAGATCTTATTGCAAATCTAGGGAATATTACCTTTTAATGATGTTATATTGCATGACCTCCAAATCATGACAGTCTAGGGGTAGATCCTGTGAGATGCTCAGTACCTTTACGTCCCATTGACTCCAATGAGAACTCAGGGTGACCTGGCACCTCTCAGGAATTCCCATATAATTCAAGACATTTTAAAAAATAATCAATATTTTTCAATAAATAAACATATGTCTTGGTTGCCAGAAGTGCTCAGCACCCCTGCCTGCTTACATCAATGAGATCTTCAGGTGCTCCAAACCTTTGACAATCAGGTCAATAATTTATACCTCAGTGGAAGACTATGTTCACTAGCTCTTATAGTTAGTTTGGTTCTGTTAAATTTAGGTGCAGATAATATTTTTCTGTCATACATTTAAAATATTTTCTAAAAGCATTATAGCAATTAACTCAGGAAGGAGAACAGTGGCACTGCAAGGCAGCTGGGTTATGCCTGTTACTATGGTGAGGTGTTTTGTATTAAGTCTGTATGCAAATCATACAAATTAACTCACATTATAATTCTGTGGGGAAATCAAATTAACGTATGCATATATAATTTTATTTTACTTATTTGAAAATAGTCCATCTAACATTAATATGGTGTCTCTCTCATCAAAGGTTATTCAGCTGTAAAAATTACAATTGTACAGATATAAATTAATACTGTTCCCTTCTAAATCAGCGACCAAATTCCCATGGTGCTTAAACTTAGACTTAGAATCTCCTGTGCCTACTGGCACATGAGTCAACCCATTTTTCCCATCACTGTCTGTCCAGAGCAAGATGTTTGATTCCTTCATAGGATGTCTCCATGCTGGCAGCATCCTTTTCAATCTTCCTGTGATAGGTCATTCTTTGTTCTCCATCCCTTCTCTTCCCTCCAGGTGGAATCCAATCTAAGATGTACCTTGTGCTTCTGTCACAGGGTCGCATGATAACATGGCAAAATCACTGTGGCAGTGTCTGTCTAATTATTGAGTCCACAGTCTGCTGAACCAGGGGCACCACACTTCCACATTGTTCACACAATCCCTCCAATGAATTCCCAGGATTCTTCTTAAACAACATGGTGGAATCCATTCAGCTTCCTGTTGTGTGCTTCCACATCTGCCACATTTCTGAGGTGTGGACAGTAGTGTTGGAAGGACAATAGCATTGTACAATCTCTTTGTAGTGTGCAAGATACATCTTCTTACTCTTCCAGCTGATTGAAAAACAGGAAAATGAACTTCTGGTTTTACTGTTTCTTGCCTTCATTTCTTTAGTGAGCTGGCCCTTGGCAGATATTGTACTTCCAAGATAGACTAAGTCATCAACTCTTTCATATTCTTCTCCTTCAATTTCACATCTGCCAGTGTTGATAGCATTCTCTCCTATCTCCATAGTCTTGATCTTCCGTGTACTGTTTCAAAGTCCCACTTTAGCAGCTTCTGCTTTCATGCTCTCAAGAATGGTGCGGGATCAGGTCATTATCAAGACAGCAGCCATTTCACTGCAGTCAAATACACTTTGGGTTTTTTTTTTGAGCCATTGCTTGCAAAAAGCAAGCTTTTATAGCTGGACAAAGAATATTTTTAAACAGAGTCTTGTCCAAACATAGTAAGTTAGGACTTGTTTGGGTGACCAAGCACAGAGAGAGAGAGAGAGAGAGAGCGCAGTTCAACAGGACCTCCCAATATCTACTAAGCACCGGCTCATGAAGAATCATAGTACTATCTTCTATTGGTAACTACCCTACAAGAAAAGTCTGCAAAAAAGGAAAGTTACTTATCTTGTAATAACTGGAATTCTTCGAGATGTGTGGTCCCAATGGTTATTCACTGTGAGTGCACATGCGCTCCTTGTGCCTAAGACTAGAAGATATTTCAGTAGCAGTATCTGTTAGGCACCTCCCTGTGCTCCGGTGGCAGGTGTATGCATGGGCACCTATGGGAAGGTGGTGAACCAAAGTTGTCTTGGCCAGCAAGGTGCTAACAGGATTACTGTTTCTCAACCTGCTTGATCTTCCTGAGGACACCAGGGAATAAGGGAATGGGAGGGAAGGCGTACATTGGTGGGTCCAATCACTATAAGAAGGAATCCTTCTGGAGTTGTGCCTGTGGGCAGCTTAGGAGCATTATACTAGACACTTTCTTGGTCGCTTGGGTCACAAAGACGTCCCAGGATGGAATGAGCTCCACTACCAGAAGAAGTACTGCATGGCCAAAGGGTGGATCTCCCCCTCATGATCTTTATGGAAAAAGCCTGCAGAGGCTGTCTGCCAAGATGTTCGTTACTGCCAGTAGGTGCACTGCTGAGATGGGGATCTGATGCCAGATGAACCAGTTCCAGAGTTTGACTACTTCCATGCAGAGTGGGGCAGACTTCACTCCTCCTTGTTGGTTTATATAAAATATTTTAGTCATGTTGTCTGACATGAGTTCAACATGTGCAATACAGATGAAGGGAAGAAACCTCTTGCGAGCTTCATGCACTGTCCAAAGCTTGAAAAGATTGTTATGCCGTTTGGTTTCTTATAAAGTGCAGGATGGTCTAGATGGTCATCCAGGTTAGCTTCTCAGTCAAGCATGGAGGCACCCATAATTAATGTCTTTTTTTGGTGGTAGGGGAATAAAGGAACCCCTATGCAGACAGCGTCTTTGATTTCCCACCAGGTGAATGACATTAGGATGTTCTGAGGAAGCAAGACTCATTTGTCAAGGGTGTCCCTACTTGGAGTGTAAACCATCCACAAACATGTTTGAAGACACCAGAGGTACAGACTTGTCATATAGATCAGTGGTTCTCAACCTTTTTCTTTCTGAGGCCCCCCCACAACATGGTGTAATCACAGCCCAGCTGTGCCACAACAACTGTTTTTCTGCATATAAAAGCCAGGGCCAGCGTTAGGGGGTAGCAAGCAGGGCAACTGCCTGGGGTCACACACCACAGGAGGCTGCGTGAAGCTAAGTTGCTCAGGCTTAGGCTTCAGCCCTGGGTGATGCGCCTCAGGGCCCCAGACTTCAACCCCAGGTGGTGGGGCTTTGGCTTTCTGCCCTGGGCCCCAGCAAGTCTAATGCCGGCCCTGCTTGGCGGACTCCCTGAAACCTACTTATGGTCCTCCAGGGGCCCCCAGACTCCTGGATGAGAATCACTAATGTAGATGCAGGCATTCATATGGCCTGGAAAGAACCAGGCAGGATCGGACTGCTATCTAGGGGATGAGTCGAAGCTAGGTGGTGAGATCCCTCATCGTGAGGAATGTATCCTGACTTAAGTACGCCTTGCCCAAAATCGAGTTCAGATTCACCCGGTTAAATTCTAAAACTTGTGTGAGGCCTGAAGTTGACCTTTCTAGATTTACCTGAAGTCCCCAGAAGTAAAAGCGATTGCATAAGGAGAGGACCGCCATCTGCGCCTCCTGATACGACTGAACTGTAAGCGGCCAGTCATCAAGGTAAGGAAATATTGGGCTGTCTTACAGACTCAGACTTGCTGCTACTACAGAAAGTGAAACCTCTTGGAGCCGCTGAGATGCCGAAGGGAAAAACTCTGAACTGAAAGTGTTCGAGGCTCAGCGTGAAGTGCAGGAATCTCCTGTGTCCTGGATGAATGTCTATATGAAAGTAGGCATCCTTCAAACTGAGAGCCGCAAACCAGTCGCCTTTCTGTAGGGAGGAGATTATTAAGATCAAGGTGGTCATCCTGAATCTCAAATGGGCACATGAAGACATTCAGCTGTCTGAGGTGTAGGATGGGTCTCCAGCTCCCTTTCTTTTTGGGGATGAGGAAATATCTGGAGTAAAAGCCTTTCCCCCTGAGTTGAGGGGGCACAGGCTCTATCTAGCTGGATTTGGGAGTCCTCCTCCTGTGTGTGAGTCCTCTTGTGAGAAGGGTCCCTGAAGAAGGACAGGGAATGGGATTTTGGAGAAGGGAAGACAGGAATTTGATAGTGTCGCCAGTCAAGAAGCTGTTGAGGACCCATTTATCCAATGTGATGTGATGCCACATAAGGAGGAAAGGGACCAGGCAGCCCCCAAAGAGTGTGGGATAAGGGCAGTGCAGAGAAAGGGCAGTGCGAAGACTTGTTGGTGATTCTCAAGCATTCTTTGTTGGTGGGAATCTGGGACTAAAGAGTGGTGCATTTACCTGCTACTTTGCACCCTTTGATGTTTCCAGGGAGGCTCACAGACCCTTGAATGACAGAAGGGCAGAGGGACAGGATGGAGGAGGCAGCTGGGAATATTTCCTCCGGGGTGCCAGGATACAGTTCCCCAAGGAGCAGAGTGGTGTGTGACAGTTCTTAAGGGAATGAAATGACTCATCTGTTTTCTCGCTAAACAGGTTGTTACCCTACAAGGGGAGATCTTCTACTGTTGCCTGGACCTCCTTGGGGAACCCCGAGGATTGCAGCCATGCACCTCATGATGACCGAAGTCGCCATGGAATGAAAAAACGTATCCGCTGCATCCAGCAACATTTGATGAGATGGTCTGGCAACAATTTCCCGTAGTCAAAGATGGCCCAGAATTGGGGCCTGGCTGAAATTTGTTTTTCCTACTGAAGAGATCTAGTTCTTGTGACCCTGGTCTGAAGGGGTGGGCCTAGGTTGGAGCAGTTTGTTATGCTCGTTAGCAGCCTGGACCTGCAGCGAATGTAGCCTCAGAGTGAAGGTACCCTGCAATAGGAGCACTGTACTGAACTTTCATGGAGGCACCAACCACCTGCAGCAACACCTTCTGCTCTGGCACCACAAGCCTAATCCCAGCCCAGTTAGGAGGGGTGGGCAGACCCAGGGAGAGGGTGGCTGGACAGCGAACCCACCCTGCACTCACCCCACAGTGGGAGCTCCTGTTCCATGGGGCTGGGCCCACCTTCCCACTCCAGGCATTGCAACCTGCTGCTTTGCCCCCAGACACCAGGTTGCAATGTCACTCATGCAAATTTGGCCCAGCTGGACCAAAACTGAGATGGGGTCCTGTGCCAAATGCAAGTGAAGTCGGGTCTGATTTCTGAGGGTGCAATTATACTCATGGACCCTGGCTAAAGCCTCCCCAACCTGGACCACTACAGAGTTCAGGATGGGGTGGGAACACAAATGTACTTTTTCTCCACTGTTTTCGGGGACAGAGTGCACTCGCTGGGCGGTGTCAGATATTGGCAATGACGTGCCTTCCCTCGCTGCAGCCCCCAACCTGCCTGCAGGCACGACAGCCGCAGGGAGAGGGGGCTACAGCCTGGATGCCGGGGCTTTCCAGGAGGAGGGGAAGCTGAGGGCAGGGCAGCAGCAGAGAAAGGTACCGTGCAGCTCTGCGAGTTCCCAGCTGAGAACCCTGGCATCTGGACTGCAGCCCCTTTCCCTACCCACAGCCTCCCCACCCAGCCTGCAGCATCAGTATTCCAGCAGGGGCTCCCCCACTGGGCGGAGATGTGGGGCTCCCATCCCCTTGCCTCCTGTGTGGTCCCTGAGCACAGGCAGGTTTGCAGGGCTGAAGCCAAGGAAGACATGTCCCAGCCCTTCCTTCCCTAGCTCCAGCCTCACAAACCTGCCTGCAGTCAGGGCCTTTTTTCTAAAAGAAGTTCTGAAGAAGTGGCATGTCACTGGCAATATCCAAATCCTGTTAACAATGAAGTCGATGGTATGGTATGGGATTAGTTTCTGGCAAAATGTTGCTATTAACTAGAAGTTGTTGATATCAGGGTTGCTGTCAAGAGGCATCCACTGTATCTAAGAATACAATACAAGAAAGTTTGAGTGGGAACACTAGCAAAAAGCTGCAAACACTGAGGGGTTCCCTCTCAGACCACAAGTGGTAGAAAGGAATTGGAGAGGTGGTCAGTCCGCAGCACCCCTTGTACTCTCAGTTTAGAGCAGGAGGTGGGGTAGGATGCAGGCATGGACCGGTGGACACTTCCGGTCTCAGGCACACGGAGTGCATTCCAACCCACAGAGAGTACCCACAGGGACAAGCACTCGAAGAAGAACCCAAGTCATCTGTCCAGTCATCTGTCCATTCTGTTTCCACCTCAAGGGAATATTTTTAATTCCATGTGAAGGGAGTTATGTGTGTAAATTCCTGTGCACTGAAATGAGAATCTACAATTATGCCAGGCAAGTGCAAATGAAGTGTCCCTTAAAAACTGGCCTGCGACATTCACGAGTGCCATAGAAAAACCTAAGACAGATACAACAGATGCAAACTAACAGCTGTAACAAACAAAACTATTAGTTAATTATTTCCATTTGCTTCAAAGCATGAGCATTAACAGAAAGGGAAGTTAAATATTTAACAAGAAGAAAACTTATCATGAAAAACTAAAAGGTAATGTGACCAAATAGTGGCGCCTCAGAAAGAATTTAAAGCTACCCACTCCCAGGACAGGATAGTTGCTCCTGCTGACTATTTGTATCTCCCTGCACCCATACAGTGAATCACGTCCATTCACCCGTTTTTCTTCATACTAACATCCATAAATCACAGCAGAGAAAACAAATATGCAGTGAAAACAGGTTATTAAATGACACTCCAAAACCAGATAACCTTTACATTTTTAGTATCAGAAAAGACAATTAACAAAGCTGTAGTTATTTATAAGATAGAAAATTACATTTTGGCAGCTCATTTGGATTTCATATCAAACCTACACAAACATCATTGAGTCATTTCCCTAAAAATCACTGCTAGTTTTAGAAACTCCTATGGTATAATTTAAATGTAATTTAATAGAATATAATTGCAAAGTGCTTGTGCTCCCTATTATAATAAAGATGTCTTTGATAGGAACTTTGGAAATGATTGCACTGGCAGTATTAATGGTGTCAAGTCAACAGGGGCTGTCATTTTCTATGTTTGTATAATACCTAGCACAATAGGGTTGTGGCATGGATGACCTTTAGGTGCCAATGCAGTATAAATGTTAAATAAAATAATAATAATATATATATACAAAAAAGGAGAGATATGGCAAGCTTTCCCTTTCCCTATCTTATATTTGTAGCAATAAAATGTAAATCATAATTTGAATTTATTTTATGTATTACATTTAATATATGTGTGTAGCATTTTTTAAAAAGTGGATTTCTATTGACTGCAGTACTTCGGTTACTGCAGTGTCCAAGCATGGAATGGAACCCTGTATTGGTTTCCAGTCTTTTTGTTTCACGGTGGCTCTGCTTTATGGTCAAGTACAATAAAATCTAAAGTTCTTCTCTTTTTGGCATCACAGACATATTGTTGCTCTAGAACAATGTGCACAGCCATAGCAAAAGTATATGCATTTTTACCTCCAACATCAGCTGAGTGAATTCTTCATTGCTGAGAAACGAAGGCTTCCAGTCTTGTTGAATTTCACAAATCTCTGTCTGTGCTGAGACTTCTAAACAAATAACAACATTACAATTTTTTTTTAAATCCAAAGAAAAAGTATATTTTGCAAAACTTTATACAAACTGCTGCTAAGGGATGTGAATATTTTGTATCGCTTGAAATGAATAGAGATTTTCAAGCATGGGACATGCATGCAGTGCAAGAATATGGATAATATCCTCATTGGGCCATGTCCGGAGGTCCTTACTCAGTTTTCATTCGGCCAAACCCCATTGTCTTCAATGGGAGTTTGCAGTCAAATGGCCATTGTTTTCAATCAGTGTGTTACCTAGGTGAATACTGAATAAAAAAAAAGGCCTGAGCAAAATTAAAATCAGGATGAGGATTAGCATATATCAAATATGTAGTTACGGTTCACTGAGTTTCAGACTCAGGATGGGAATAACCCAGGGCTAGATTTTGGCCTACAGCCACAACGCCGAGTAGGGGCAGTGAAAAGCATCCTTGAGGAAGCTGGAGGACTGTGCCTTAGAAACCATAATTGCTTCCCCAGTTGCTTGGTGCACAGATGGAATGTACAATTTACAACATCTCTTGTGATGGAGCATCCTTCTCCCCTCACAGCATCTCCAGCCAGCTCCACAGTGCAGTATAGGCCAGAGGATGGGGGAGCAAACCAGAGCTTCACTCACAAAAACCAGTTGGAAAATGCAATCTCCTATCCTTTAAAATAAAAATCTGACTGTGAACCTGTCTGGTGGTTTGATGGTGGCATTCTGTTCTGCCACATGGAAGCACCGTCCAATAAACACTCCTAGGGCACTCGTCCCTTGTAAGTTTTCACTCGGAGAAGTGCAAGTGTACGATAATTATAAATCACAGCTCTGTAGTTAAGACTGAACCCAAATGAGAGTTTGTTGAATAATTTATTTCAAATAACATTTCCAATTAGTACTGGTATATTATGGACCTCAGTGGGTAAGTAATGTAAGAATGTATTTGTCAGATAAATTATTTGATTCATTTCTCAAAATTTGCCTAATATTCTGTTCAATATTCACCCAGCTCTAATAAAAGTACACTTGAGCACTAGCACTGCTGGTCCGGTGGAGGGTAAATGTGGCCTCTCTACTCTACTCTGATTAACCTAATCTATCAACATTTATAGAGCACTTAGACGTTCTCTCTGTTTCAAGAGACTGACCACAAACATAAAAATGGCTGAATGATTTAAAAGGCAGTAAACCTATAACAGTGTCTGTGTGAAGTGTCTCATGGAAGTAAACCAAAGCACACACACAAGCACAGGTTAGTGCTTTTATCAGTGGAGCTGCAGCAGTCTGTTTCCCACTAAATTAATGTTTTCAGCATTGGTGGGGTTGTTTTGATACCACAATGCAGTGGCTTTACCGGCCCAGAATGTTCAGCAGATGGCTGGGGAAAAAAGGATCAGCTCCAATCAGCTCTTTATTATGTACCCTGCAAAATGCAGAATATTTTACAGTGGATGCTACCATGGAAAAAATGGCATATTTGAAAAATCAATTTCTGGAAGAATTATTTGAATTTTGGCAAGCTTCCTTGGATTAATAGAAAGAGACTGTTTCTTCAGCAGGAAATCTGAAAATTGATCTGCTTTTCTGTTATAACTAAATTATTGGTTTAGAAAGCTGAATGTAAGAGAAAATAGTATTGAATACAACAAATAAAACTATCATATGCAGTGTGGATAAAGCAATGTTTTTAAACTGTATTGTTTGTTTTGTAGTATGTTGCATATCTACTATTGATTTAAACTTTTAAATAATAGATTTTTGTCTGAAAAGTATTTTTCTTTCTTTCTTTTTTTTTAAAGAGTACAAAACCAGTAGCAATTCAGTCCAACCTCTATATACAATCATAGGCTGTTTACTAAACAGAGAACAATTGGGTAAAAGAAAGTCAAATGCCTTTTTTGAGTAAATTATTGGCGCTATCTGATACTTCATTTACACTTATTCAGTTCCTATGTGGTTGTTCTTTAGTTGATTTTTTAAAGTGTGCATATTAACATCTTCCTTTACTCTGCCTTGGGCAGCTAAAAAGAAAGATATATCATTACGGTCACCAAAGAAGCTGTAAAAGAATAACAGATATAATGAAACTTTCAGATGTCCCAATCATGCCCTCTTGCATCAAATCATCTTGTCTATGCCAATATTTCATTAAAAGAAAACCATCACTGCAATAACAGATTAACTATCATTCTTTCCTCAATTATTTTGACATTTGTGACTTAATTAGGTTGGTGTCATGATGTAAGAGTTTTATCTGCTTCTTCATTACACCCATATGTCTCAACTCTGAGAAGGTGGAAAGATTGTCCAAGGAATAAAAGACAGCAAAGTGGCATAGACTAATTCACTAGGCCCCAGTCCTGCAAGCTGCTCTGTGAGGTTGGACCCCTTCACCCATATGGAGTTCTAGTGAAGTCACTGGGATTCCAAATGGGCGTAAGGACTGTCACATCTGGAGATGTGGCCCATTTACACTGTTCCAGAACTGTGTATACACTACCTGAGCAGTGTAAAGAGGCCTTATCAAATTAGAATCAGTTCCTACTGCAGACATGCCAAACCCGCGATAAAAACGCAGAAATTGAGCTTGTTTTGAATTGCTTGTTGGCTAGTTTTTGGCTTGTAGCTTGTTGCTTGTTTGCTTTGTAGCTTGTTGCTCGTTGTAGCTTGTTGCTTCTTTTTTTTGATCGGCTCCCAGCAAGCTGGGGCAAGAGGGGGCAAGCAGGGGCAAGGGAGGGAGAGAGTCAGGGTGCACAGCGGGCCCACCACAGTCCCCGACTGCATGCCAGGGGGATCTAGTCCCATAGAGTGTTGGGGTTCTTAGGAACTGGCTTGTTTTGGCCTGGTTTTGAAATGGGATTAGCTTGATTTTTGGCTTATTGTGAAAGTCGGGGAGCTTATTTACCGCATGAAAGTTGGTAATTGTGCCCTACTGTCAAAGTTGGCTTAGATTACAAGTGATACGGTATTCTGGTGCTCTTAGTCTTGTTCCTGATTTGAGGCTGATGTGCATGCATAAGGGAACCCTCCGTGTGCAGATCTCCCCCTATTGCAGTGGTTCTAAACCAGAGGTACATGTACCCCTGGGGATATGCAAAGATCTTCCAGGGGGTACATCAACTCATCTAGATATTTGCCAAGTTTTACAACAGGCTACATAAAAAGCACTAGCAAAGTCAGTACAAACTAAAAGTTCATACAGACAATGACTTGCTTATATTGCTTTATATACTATACACTGAAATGTAATTACAGTATTTATATTCCAATTGATTTATTTTATAATTATATGGTGAAAATGAGAAAGTAATCAATTTTTTCAGTAATAGTGTGGCTGTGACACTTTTGTATTTCTATGTCTGATTTTGTAAACAAGTAGTTTTTAAGGGAGGTGTAACTTGGGATACGCAAGACAAATCAAACTGCTGAAAGGGGTGTAGTTGTCTGGAAAGGTTGAGAGCCACTGCCATCCTGCACAAAGCCTTCAAGTGAATGGTCAAGACTTCCAGATCATTTCCCAAGATCTCAAGGGCTCTGTGATTTGTGGGGGCTGAAGCATCTCCCCATTTCATGGGGTATGAGGCAGGGGCAACCCCACATCTTTGGTAGAACCATCAGCCTCTGCAAGGCAAAATTTGCAGTATTCCACCCTAGCCTCAGGATTCCTTCAGCAAGAGGTGATCTGTCTCTAAACTTTGCTCACATCACAGACGAGTGGTACAATTCAGCACATTTATAGTTTTTGTTCAGTGGCCCCCAAGGGAACAGCAAGGGTTAGAGATCAGTACTGAGATATAATGGTAGAGCTGACACGTTTTTATGAGAATAAAAATTCACCCTTCAGATATATTTTAAAATAAATGTCTGGCCGTCATCACTATTCAGCAGCTGTCTTTATTGTGCTCTTCTATGCCAAATTTGCAAATGGCCTCAAAATCAAACAAAATTTGCACCTACATGTTATGCAAATGAAAAACTGGTATTTGCTTGTGCACATTGGGTAGAAATCCCCAAAATTTATGCAAGCAAATATTTGTGAATACAATTTATTAAACCAATTTTAAAAATTTGGCCCTTAATGTCAGAATTTCCCATTGTACTACACTATGCACACATTAGTTCTGAGCTCCCCTCCTTTATTCACCCTTCAGTCTGCTTGGTGTGATGGCACATGGATCCAAGTGCCAGAGAAAAAATGATCAATATTTTACAGACAGAAAGAATGACATGTCATCTTTCTTTAAGATATTTTCTGTATAGAAAATTATTTAAATTTGCAACCTTGAGCCTTCGCTTTCTCCAATTTTTTTTTTAAAAAGAATCCTTGATGGATTTTCATCTGTTAAAAGGTGTAGTGGGCATGATGAAGTAGAAACTGAGACCTAGGAGAGACAAGACTATGGATGCTGTCTTAGTAGCAGGTTGGCTTATCCAGGGAAAACAACCCCACTCCAAACCCACTAGCTCTACACCAGGAATGTACAGAGGCACACAGGCGAGCTTCTCATATGATAACTCCCCTATCCCCTATCCTCAGAAGCTGATTCTTTTTCATACTCAGGGCCCACAGTGTGCAGGAGTCACAGCCACCTTTCACAATACCCCAGGAGGGAACAGACTGGCTCCCTACATCTACTTTTAGAGAAGCTAAGAAGAATATTTTCCCCCTCCAGTCAGAAGTCTGTTGGTGTCAGGCGAAGGGAGCTTCCTCTTTCCCTCCTGATCACTTTTTTGTTCAGAGCACAAGTCCCTCCCCTGCTTAGCTCACAGGTCCACTTCAGAGCTCTGTGCCCTTTGCATTTCTTCTCTGGCTGCCTGATATTCAGTCAGCTAGGGAGGCACACATCCTGTGCCTTAGACCGTCAGAGGACTGACCTGCTTCATTCACTTGAGCCCAACAACCAAAAGGAGCATTGTGATCAAGAAAGGCAGTCTTGAGCAAGCCCATCAGGTCTGAACAGGCATTATACTACAGAGCAAGTAGGATAAGTACTACCCTGTACCAAGGAGCAGCCGAGGAGACTGATTTGAGTTGCATGGTACCCTTACGTTTTCTCGGCATAAACTATGACTTGGAAAAAATCTTACTATGAAATTTTAACCACTTGAGCCACTCTGACCATCACTGGAGTAACAAGGATTTGGTACAGTTTGACGGTGCATGGATAGGTTTAGCAATTTTTACCATTGTGTTTCTGCAGAAAGCCAATGACTTTTTCAAGCACTGTAGTTTTGTCCATTTTACGGGTGTTGCCTGGAAGCATGGAGCTGAGCTCTTTGATGAGAACATTGAATTGGTCACGTCTCTTCTTTTCAGACTTGTTACGAGAAGCCCTATAAGTATGAAAAAAAATAATGAATGGACCTAGAAAGAGTAATCATTACATATTCTTCTTGCAACATATTATTTAGAAAATGAACTCTCTATGCATCAGTGTCTGAACACTGATGGCTGGCACCAGGCAAAGCTAAATAAGCAACCAAGAACTGGCCTTTCTCACTGTCATCTTTGTGACCTCTTTGCTGGGACATCTTGAAAAGCAGCATGGTCCAATGGATATAGTGCTAGGCTGGGAAACAACAGAGCTGGATTTTATTCCCATCTCTGCTCTGTGACTTTATTATCTTATTCCTGTGCTCACTCAGTGAGCACATGTTGGCTCTTCTGTCCTCCCCCTATCACTCCAGCAGCAGGACAAGATGTGGAGGAATTTCATGTCCTTGTTTTCTGACAAATCATAAAGCTTGTCTTGTGAGCACTGGTTTTCATATGTGTGTGTGTACTCAAAATTCATGCATTCTATGCTGAGGTACTTTCCGTAAAGGAAGATTGTAAGTAGACAAGGTAAATAATATGGCAACACATTTTGTTGGCCCAGAAAACAATTTATAATGCTCAGACTTTTGGGCTGATCAAAACACTTAGGTATCCTAAATTATTTCTTGGTCAGATAAAAAAGTAAAAAAACTATGGCAGTTTATAAGCATCCTGCACAAGTTTATTTGTAGAAAGGAAAGTTGGTCTTGTGGTTTAGTCACTGGACTGTGATTCTAGGTTCAAGTCCCAGTTTTGTCACAGACGCTATATGTGCCATTGGGTAAATCACTTAATTTCACTGTGCCTCAATTCTCTATCTGTAAAATGGGGATAATACGACTCCCTTTATGCGTCTTGTCTATTTAAATTGTAAATTCTTCAGGGCAGGGCAGGGTTGCTGGAACAATTTTTATAGTGAGGGAGCTGAGAGCCATTGAACCAAATTGTAAACTCCGTACAGTGGAAACTACTTCAAGCCAAGGGTTGCGGCAGCACCCCCCAAACTCTTAATTCCAGCATCTCTGGGGCAGGGACTGTCTCTTTTTATGTGTTTGTACAGTAGAACAATGCGGTCCCAATTTCATCTGGGGCTTTTAGACACTACCGTAATGCTACTATTATTGTTTCTAACAATCTGCTCAGTAGCTGTATTTTAATTTTTATTTATTGTACACTAATCTGTAAACTAAGAATTGTACTCTTCAGTGCACCTTTGGTCTCCCAGTATGAACATTTTTTTATGTACGTTAATGGACAGTTTTCTAGGAGGGTGTCTCCTAGGCTTATATGACCAGGCAGAAAATGAACTGTAAAACATGCCCGAACTTCTGCTTATTCCATTGAAAGGTTCCAGGCAAACAAGAACATCATAGGCTAAGATTTATTTGGCTTAAATGTATAACGAGCTAAAAATGTGGTTTAAAATAGACAGAATTTAATAATTAACAGGCCAACTTCTTCTAAAAGTAACACCAGCATCAATCCAGTAATACCACTGCAGTTAATGAAGAAACCTGGGCATACACTGGTGTAAATAAGAATAGAATTTAACCCAACTTTGACATTCCTCTAAGAACCAATATGGCAATAAATATTATCAGTAGAGGTATCACAATGGAGGCTTCCATACGTTACCAGTGACGGGGGGTGTGTGTGTGTAATTTTTGTTTGTCTTGCTCTCTGGCCTGAATACTTTTTGAGATGCACTGGAAAGAAGCCAATCTTTGGTTATTTTACAGCTTTGAACACAAAAGGTTAGGTGGATGCTGTCTAATGGATTTAAGCTACTCCTGTTACACGTGCAGAAGACTTTTGGGACAAGATTTCAATCCACCTTCATCGTATTTCCGAACAATTCAAGTAGATTTAAAGAAAACCAACATTTTATTTTCATGTAATTCAATCCTCAGCCCGGGTTAGCTTGAAGGCTCCCATTCCTTCAAAAACTGAAACTCCCCAACCATATATAGAGTATGTGTTGCTTGCCCAGAAAGTAAAAGATGTTTTGACAGAAACCAGAAAGTACCTATTTTTAACACTTGACATTTTATTCACAAAGGAAATCTGAAAACTTCTGTAGTGGAAATAACTCTACCAAGAGCCAAATCTATAAACAGAGTAGAATCCTTAAAGGAAGAAAACAGAAAACCTGATTAGGTCATCTAATCTATCCCTTTGCCTATGCAGGATTCTATATTTGCTAGTGCTTTGTTCAGTCCAGATTTAAATGTCCTGAACAATGCAGGTTCCATCACTTCCCTTGGAAACTTATTCCATAGTCTAGTAAATCTCACTATTAGGGCACTATCCCTGATACTCTGCTGAAGTTGTCTTTATCTTAATTTCATACTATTCACCTTGATCACATTGATGGATCAGTCCTTCAGCCCTCATACAGATTGCGCCAATCACAACACATCTTCCATTCGTCTCGTATCCTGGCCTTCCTTCTCCATGTGCAGCCATGTCTTTTCACGATAAAATCTTCCCTTCTCTTTGGAGGCTGGCCAAGTGGTCGTTTCAGTTCCTGTGGGTACCACTCAGCGACAGCTGTAGTCCATCGATTGTCAGTGAGCCTCGTTATATGCCTGGCCCATCACATTTTACTATGCCTGCTCTCAACAACGACATCCTGCACTCCACTCTGCTGTCTGATCACTTCATTGGGGACTCAGTCTCGCATTTAAATTCCCAGAATTCTTCTTTCCATAGCCCTCTCCGTGACAGACAGTGGCTGCTCCTCTGTCTTCATCAGTGCCCATGTTTCGCTGCCATACAACATTGCTGGCAGTACTGTTGAGTTGAAGAGGCTGCCGCATGTTGCCTTGTTGATTTTTCCTTGGAGGACATCTTTGATAGAACTGAATGCGCACCAACCAGCTTTCTTTCTTTGCGAGAGTTCACCTTCCTGATCGTGGCACATGTTAATTTCTTGGCCCAAATAGACATATTGCTCAACTTCTTCTTTTTGTTCTCCCTTGATTGTTATTTGGACTTTTGGTAAGGTATCAGACCGCATACATTTTGTTTTGGAGCGGTTAATTTTCAGTCTGACTTGGCTGCTTTTTGTGTTGAGTTCTCGCAGCATTTTCTGTAGTTTGATATAATTTTCTGTGATCAACCCAATATCTTCTGCAAATCTGAGATGGTTTCATTGTTCTCCGTTGATGCTGATTCCACCCTTCCAATTCATTTGCCTCATTACCATTTCGAGGCAGGCTGTGAAGAGTTTTGGTGAAACCGTGTCTCCTTGTTTCACATCTTTCTTAACTGGGATGCGAACGGGAGTATCAAACAAGGTTATATCTGTAGTGCAGCGCTCGACAGCACAGAGATCAATGCAGTGTTGAAAGCTCTTGCAGAGCAGAGCATCGACACAAACTATATCAAACTATTAAAGGAAGCAAATTCTAATTGCACAATTCATACCATTAGTCCAGGTTATGTATCTCCTGGTTATCTTCAAAGCAATATGGCATATGTTGATGGGAAAAAGATACACTGTTTGAATGGAATTTTGATTCTGAGTAAATATTAACAAAGGCTTGACCCTATATATCACCAAAAATGCTCCTTACAAAAAAAAAAGAGGCATTAAAATATCAGCAGATGGTAATAACTACCACTATTTAAGATATGTGTTTTCCTATGTCCGTTCTGTGTGTATGTTGCTCGCTAACCCCCTTTTTAATGGTTGCCTTGCATGCATCATAAAAGTAATTTGAACCTAAGTGTGTGAACTGGTAGTGACAGTTAAATCTGGAATTCCTCCCCCTATTCTCCCCTTTGCTTCATTCCCCACTCCCTGCAAAACAACCCCGCATTCCAGCAATGTTATAATTCTTGACACTTTGTATGAAACTTTCAGCTGAGATATACCATCTCCAAAGACATCTTTTTCATGATGTAATGTGGCATGAGGCATCCATTCCCTTCATCCTCTTCCTCCATTCACAGATATCTACATATTTACAGATGGTTAGGCGTATCCTTACATTGTGCTTCTTTGCAGCGTGCATTAATAATACTATGTTTAGCAACTCTCATGCATTAAGTCCCTTGTGAAGAGTGTTGTTGGCACAGTGGCTTTGGGAAAACTTTGATAGGCCCTTTGCCTCAGAAGACATTCCTTGCAGTCCTAAGTGGTTGCAGCAGTTAGGTCAGCACATTGCTCCTGGTATCAAACAGTGGGCTTCTGTATCTCGAGCATGCACGAATTAGAAAAGAAGCAAAGGAGAACAGCTGAGCCGGGCTGCAGAGCGTTCTGACCTATATTAGTGAAAAAAGGCTGCAGGAGGGAAGAAGCAGGAAAAGAATCAAAAGAGACGAGCCTGGACCAACTAGTTGTGCCTGGACTGGAAATACTTTCATTAGAAAGAACAAAAGGAAAAAAATACACGCAACCTAAGGCTCCTTCTACACCAGTTAAACTGCTGGTTGCAGTACTGATCACACGTCCAAAAAAACTGCTAGCAAACAGATTCTGTGACACTCCTGGTGCCAGCCAATTATTATGGAGTTTTACTGCAACAAATGATTTTCTACCTGAAAAGGCAACCCCTACAAAGTGTTAGTAGCAATTTCCTGTGTATGTATTAACTGTGACTTTACCACTGTAGTTAATAGCACGTTACTGCTTTAGACCCAATCAATTAGCCAAAAATTCAGCGTCTTGTGGGTTGTTCCAGTTAGGAGCAGTAATTGGTGATGGAACCAGATGTTTCTTTGAAGCAATACTGTTTATTTACAAAGAATGTACAAAGACCTTTTCCCCCGAACACAGCAGGAATGAAACAACAAGAGACAGCGTCTTTGCTCACAGTAGCAGGCACCTTTTCCAATCAGCACTCAGCTCAAAAGCTGTCTCTCTTAGCTTTTTTTTTTTCTTTCCCTAAACTCTCGCTTACGTTTTCTTAAGACCACATTCCCAGTGCTTGTTCTGATTGTGCCCTTGGTTTTTCTGCCCTTGCTCTCTAGTGTTTTCTCTGGTTTTCCACAAAAACAGAGACACACACACAACAGCTCCATCAATCAATCCTTTAACCCCTGCATTTGCTGTATCAATCCCGGTAAACCCCTCACCCTGCATGGCATAGCTTCTGACTCAGTCTTGCTAAGTGGATCTGTGTGTTTGGTGGTGGCTTCTATTGTTTTGACTATTACTAACCAAAGGGGCATTTAACTGCACCATCATTTAGCCTAGCTTCAATGGGGTTTAACCCAATCCATAACAAGCACATATGAAAGGAGACTATGTTTAGGTCTGAAGTAATGTTTATAATGTTTATATTGGGTTTTGGTGATAAGGTGATTTGAGAGTATTAGTCATTTTTTGTTTTATTTTTTCCCAAAATTATTATCAGATAATTACCCATGTATAAACTGAGTAACATAATAAGAAAACCTCATTATTTTCAATGAACAATCGGTGTTTCTTTTACAAAGTGTTTTCCGTAAAAGATTATATGATAACATGGATATTTTATACACATGGTAGACTAGACAGTTGTATTGTGGCAGAAATAGCGTTCTGTAGGTTCCTCGGTTGATCCTATGCAGTAATGTGAAAAAATAACCCTTGTATTTGCCTTGCTGATATTTTTCAGAGGAAGCACTATTGACATGCTTTTATTCTTAAAGGATGGCTGATAATAGTGCTTTGTGATTCATCAGTTTTTCAAGTTGTATTTGGCTTTATTTTTCTCTCCCTTTTGATTAATTAGGATGGAAAAATAGTTTTTGCAGCAACATAAAATCTTAGGTTCACAACAAAATGAACAGTGTTATAAAAGAAAAAAAGTGCTCACCTCTTTGCCCTGTCTTTCTCATTTTCATCCATGAGATTGTCTAAATAGCTTTTTCTGTTGAAAGAATGCAGAGTTATTATAACTTGTCATGTCATTAGCTCTACCTTCAGGTTAATCTCAGAGTCACTTCTGCTTTACTGTAATAACAGACTGACAGTACCCAAGACAAATAAGTGTGTCAGCAGGGTTTTAAACTCAGTCCTTAATTTTAAGAACCATCTATTGTAGATGTTATGATTCATTATTAATGATTTGTACTGCAATAGCATCCAAGGGCTCCAATCAGAGATTAAGGCCCCATTGTGGTAGGCAAAGTAAAAACACATACCAAAAAGGCAGTCCCTCCTCTGAAAAGTTTACAGTCTAATCTGTCTACTGTGGATACCTTCTCCAAGTTACTAGGCTAGATCAGTGGTTTACAACCTTTTTTCATTTGCAGACCCCGAAAATATTTCAAATGGAGGTGCGGATCCCTTTCTAAATCTCAGACATAGTCTGCAGAGCTCCAGGGGTCTGCGGACTACAGATGAAAACCACTGCTCTACGGTAATGACAGCCTTTCACGAACCCCTTAGACATAGTCTGTGGACTCCCCCGGGGGGGGGGGGGGGCATGGACCACGGGTTGAAAGCCATTGGGCTAGATGCAGGGAGGTAAATATGAAACCCCTCTGCAGACTCAAGGCCCCCTGTCCCAAAGAGGATTCACCCCTGGGGAAAAGCAGGTATTGTTTCCACTGCTGCCCTCTCAGGTGGTTCCTCCAGCTGGGGGAAGCTTAAAGTTCCTATAAGAGCTTGGCAGGAACCCCAAAAGCAAAGGTAATATGAGGATGCATTAGGGGCCCAATTCCACAAAGCTCTGAAGCATGCACTTAAGTCCTATTGACACAGTCTGGTTCCTAGAGTACAGGTTTCCACGTTGCAAAATCTAGCCTTGCAACTAACAAATCTGAGACCCTTGTTGAAGTCTCAGCCGAGAGGTCAGGGGTTGAATGGGCCTGGAGACTGAACTGCCTTCTCACTATCTGACTTGAGCTTAGTTTTTAGAGTTCAATAGGTTTTTAAGCGGTGCAGCTGTCAATGCTATGTTAGACCAACTTGACTTGCCACACAGAAAAAATGCAATCCCTGTGCAAAACTGAACATGTACCATACCTGTCAGTATTAACCTTTTCGGAACAGAATGGTCAGATACTGACTAAATTCTTGATCTGACATAAGGTGTATGTCCATTACTTCTATAAGAATGAGCAATTTTGAGCCTGCAATAGATACAGACAAATGCCAGCCATAGCTCATAAGAAGAGTAGGTAAAATAGGTAAATCATGTAGGCAAGACCGGTAAAAAGCCGTGTAAACTCAGCACAGCCGAGGATGAAGCTGTGTCTCCTCAAGCTACGGCTACACTACAGAGCTTACAGTGGTGCAACTGCACCGATGCAGCTGCCCTGCTGTAGCACTGCTAGTGCAGATGTTCTAAGTTGACTTAATTACTCCAGCCCCCGCAGGTGGCAGTAGCTATGTTGGGCAGGAGAAACTCTCCCACCAACATAGTGCTATCCACATCAGCGCTTAGGTCGGTGTAACTTACGTTGCACAGGGGTTGGCTTATTCACACCCCTGAGCCATACGCACCAACTTTCCCCGGCACCGGTGGGTGCTCGCACCCCCTGCCCCCGGCCCCGCCCCAACTCCACCCTTTCCCTGCCCCAACCCCACCCCCTCCCTGCCTCTATTGAACTCCTTCCCCAAATCCCCGCCCTGGCCCCGCCTCTTCCCCGAACACGCCGCATTCCCCCTTCTCCCCCCTCCCTCCCAGCCGCGCGGAACAGCTGTTTCACAGCGCAAGCGCTGGGAGCTAGGGGGAAAAAGTGGGCACATGGCACACTCAGGGGTGGAGGCGGAGGTGAGCTGGGCGGAGGGGCAAGGAGCTGCCGGTGGGTGCTGAGCACCCACCAATTTTTCCCCTTGGGTGCTCCAGCCCTGGAGCATCCATGGAGTCGGCGCCTATGCCCCAAGCGACATAACTTATACCGATGTAAGCGGTAACGTGTACATAGCCTGATACATTCATTCTCTGTCCACTGCCTGCCCCTTTTTTGCCAAGTGCTCTTTTGAAGAAGGGAGGCTTGAGACATAATACCAAGCAGTGAGGAGACCAAAGCGTTGCGTTTATCATTACCTGTGTCCATTCAAGGCATGTACTCCCACTTGTATCAGAGCACAAAACCCTTATGCACCTGCTGCACCCCACGCAAGGATTTTCAGGATCAACAGCACTATGTTTCAAACTTTAGACTTCCTACACTGTCATTTGAAAATTGGCATCCCATGTCACTAGTCCTTCCATTAAATGATTCCACAAAATTTAAGAAGCATGATACAATAAAAAGTTAAAAAAGGAGGGCCAAGTTCATGAATATGCATTATTTAGGCCGAATATGATTTCAACATATGATTTTGCTCAGGAATTTTATTGTCTCAAGTATATTTGTTTAAAAACAAAAATGAAAACTGATCAATGGGAAGAATTATGGATAATTTTGTCAGTAACTAGTAGATAGTCATCCTCCATTAGCTCATGAGACACATGCTAGCTAAGAAATATGAGATATATATGCAAATTATCCTGTTAATTTTTTGTAACAATACAAATGCAGCAGGAGGTTAAAAGCTGCTGTTCATTGGTCTGAGGATAAAGCCACCATAGGTGAGAAGCTTAATGGGATTTTAATTGGGTAGTGGAGGATCATAAATAGGAAATACAGAGGGCACGTGTTGGATTTTATTGAATTGGAATTCAATTGGAATTGCTGTGTTCTGTAATCCAGAATATAGACAAAGAAATAATAGTAAGTAGTGCTCATAAAGCTTTCATACTTTAGCTAATCAGGCTTCACAACACCGCCATGAGGCAGGTCAGTATCATCAGCCACATTTCATAATGGGGAAATTCATATAGCCAGCTGAATATTATTTAGCAAATAATTTATTTGACAACATTCATTACCGTTCTAAAATTAATCAACAAATATTTTTTTTAAATTATTCACTGAGCCACAGAGTCAGACTGATAAACCGAACTGACAAATATATTCTCAAATAATATATTTTACAAACGGAGTGACATTTTCAAACAAATAATTCAATAGTTTTTAAAATTATTTGCCCATTGGTAGGAACTGAGGCAATGTGGTTAAATGACTTGTCCAAGAACACAGAAGCAGTCACAGAACCAAGAACTAGAACCCAGAAGTTCCTTGCCTTAAATCCCTAAGCCTTTGCTCAAATCACTAGGTTAGGCCTCTCCACTGTTTTGAACACAAACTCTGATTCTGAGTACTGCAGTAATTGTTACCATTTTATACTTTTTTATTAATGAAGAGGAAAAAGAACAACTGTTTTACTGGATATCTACAGCATACATGGAATTATACTGTGGGGGAAGCATATGCCCATACTCACTGGCAATAGACCTAACTCTTCTGTTCTGAACAGGATTTGGCTTTCTCACTGACTGATGTCACATCTAGGAGCTGCTGTGATGCTGCCAGTATCAGACACTATCCAGTTGTCACTTTGATTCCACATCCATTTGTTGACACAGTCAAATCTCCAGAGCACCTTAAGTGTTGCTAACAACGTTTGTGAGTCTGTATTTGGCATATGAAATTAGAACTGTTTGCTCAATAAAATAGATATGGCAGAACAAATTATATTTGTTGCTAAATAGTTGTGTCACCCCTCTGAGGAGCTGTAGAAGATGTCTGGGCCTTGCAGGCCAGCTTCCTGTTGGAGCAGAAATCAGTGACATGAAGTCTGGGTATATTCTTAGTCCAACTTTTTTATTTTATAGTATACCAACCAGTCTTTGAACAGAGAGGAAGGAGGTCACAGACAGCACACAGGGAACACCCTCTTTCGGAACTGAGTCCCAGAGATTTCTCTCATTAGAGTGATTAAGGCAGAGAACAAATGCGTTTGCTCCTTGCAACAGCTCCTCCCAAAAGAACTTGCATCATAAAACTAACAATACAGTATTTCTTCGAAGACTGAACAGTGCTCACACATTAAGAACTTGCAACCCTATGAATAATAGGCCCACCTGCTGACTCTAGCCATAAGAGTACTTAGCAATGACAATCATGTTTGTGCCTTTACTCTTATGGCAGGAGTCAGCAGGTGGATAGTAAGCAAAAGATAGTAAGCAGCTTGAATCAGCAGAGAAGACTATCAGGAGTCTCTCACTGAAGTGAGCCACCAAATCAGTCAGCATTTGAAATTGATAGTCCACAATGAGAACATACCTAAAGAGAAAGAAAGAAACCTTCAGCTCACCTCATGTACATATTGGAACAAATCTTCCTCCACAAAGCTGCCAGAACAGTGTGCTGTGGATTCCCCAGCATGGGAAAATCCAAGGGAGCATAGAGCCAGTGAATTTACCTCTAAGCCACCCCCTTCATAACCTCCATTGGAGGAAGCAAGTCGGGGGCATGTCCAGGGAAGGTGTGCAGTTGCAGTGCTGTTAAGCTCCAGCAATCCCCAGATGGCATAATGGCCCTTGTATGTCTCAGTTTTTAGATGCCTGACTTGAAACAAATTGGGCCTGATTTTCAGGGAGTAGTATATGAATTTGGGTAATTTGTCAATTTACAATTTATAATTCTCTCATTATCAAGCTGCAAACTCCATTTTGAATATGTAGCCCTTTGTCTTCTCCATTGTCTTTTTACTGATTTGTCTGGGGATGGTCTTCTGGCAACCAACTCACTAGGCTGATCTGGGAATTACTAGACAAAGGGACTGAAAGGTTATAAAAGGCAGAAGCTGATCTATTTGGTGTCTTTGGTCACTTTCACCAGCTCAAAAAGAGGGACGCTGCTGCAGGAGTCTGATGAGGTGGGGGGAACCTAAACAGTCCCCCAAGAGGGGCACTATCTTATGTTTTAGCTCTTAAGTAAAGAGCACTGGTGTTTTAGAATCCTGTGCAAAGTCTGTCTCTGTGTTATGTGCAACACCTATCATATGTCCTTGAAGGGTTAGCATGTGACCCCAGAGCACCCACATTGCGGTAGTTTGAGAGAGGCTGTGCTTAAGATACAGGGGAGGCTGAAGGGTCAGGAGCTAGGCAGTTGGAGCATAGAATGTCAGGGTTGGAAGGGTCCTCAGGAGGTCATCTAGTCCAACCCTCTGCTCAAAGCAGGACCAATCCCCAACTAAATCATCCCAGCCAGGGCTTTGTCAAGCTTGACCTTAAAAACCTCTAAGGAAGGAGATTCCACCACCTCCCTAGGTAACCCATTCCAGGGCTTCGCCACCCTCCTAGTGAAAAAGTTTTTCTTAATATCCAACCTAAACCTTCCCCACTGCAACTTGAGACCATTACTCCTTGTTCTGTCATCTGGTACCACTGAGAACAGTCTAGATCCATCCTCTTTGGAACCCCCTTTCAGGTAGTTGAAAGCAGCTATCAAATCCCCCCCCACACACACATTCTTCTCTTCTGCAGACTAAATAATCCCAGTTCCCTCAGCCTCTCCTCATAAGTCATGTGCTCCAGCCCCCTAATCATTTTTGTTGCCCTCCACTGGACTCTTTCCAATTTTTCCAAATCCTTCTTGTAGTGTGGGGCCCAAAACTGGACACAGTACTCCAGATGAGGCCTCACCAATGCCGAACAGAGGGAAATGATCATGTCCCTTGATCTGCTGGCAATGCTCCTACTTATACAGCCCAAAATGCCGTTAGCCTTCTTGGCAACAAGGGCACACTGTCGACTCATATCCAGCTTCTCGTCCCCTGTAACTCCTAGGTCCTTTTCTGCAGAACTGCTGCCTAGCCACTAGGTCCCTAGTCTGTAGCAGTGTATGGGATTCTTCTGTTTTAAGTGCAGGACTCTGCACTTGCCCTTGTTGAATCTCATCAGATTTCTTTTGGCCCAATCTTCTAATTTGTCTAGGTCCCTCTGTATCATATCCCTACCCTCCAGCGTATCTACCATTCCTCCCAGTTTAGTGTCATCTGAAAACTTGCTGAGGGTGCAGTACATACCATCCTCCAGATTATTAATGAAGATATTGAACAAAACTGGCCCCAAGACCAACCCTTGCGGCACTCCGCTTGATACCGGCTGCCAACTAGACAATTGATCACTACCCGTTGAGCCCGATGATCTAGCCAGCTTTCTAGCCACCTTATAGTCCATTCATCCAGCCCATACTTCTTTAACTTGCTGGCAAGAATACTGTGGGAGACGGTATCAAAAGCCTTGCTAAAGTCAAGGAATAACATGTCCACTGCTTTCCCCTCATCCACAGAGCCAGTTATCTCATCATAGAAGGCAATTAGGTTAGTCAGGTATGACTTGCCCTTGGTAAATCCATGTTGACTGTTCTTGATCACTTTCCTCTCCTCAAAGTGCTTCAAAATTGATTCCTTGAGGACCTCCTTCATGATTTTTCCAGGGACTGAGGTAAGGCTGACTGGCCTGTAGTTCCCCGGATCCTCCTTCTTCCCTTTTTTAAAGATGGGCACTATATTAGCCTTTTTCTAGTCATCTGGGACCTCCCCCAATCATCATGAGTTTTCAAAGATAATGGCTTGAGCAACTAAGCTTTGTGGTGCCCCCCTATGGTGGGGGACCCCGGGCAATTGCCCTGATTGCTACCCCCCTACTGCTGGCCCTGGCTTTTATATGCAGAAAAACAGTTGTTGTGGCACAGGTGGACTGTGGAGTTTTTGTAGCATGTTGTAGCATGGGGCTCAGAAAGAAAAAGGTTGAGAACCCCTGCTCTAATCTCCATGTTCCCTGTCTCACTGGCTGCTCCACAGTAGGACTTCAAAATGAATCTTACCAAGACTTAGTGAGCTTCATTCTGACTCTGAGCTAGCAGCTGTCTTCTTTTCTTCAGAGTTATGAGACTGCGCCAAAACAAAGTAAAACTTACTAATATTTATTAAACTTCACTTCAATGTCCTGCTGTTTTACCAGAGCAAGGTTAACATGTGAGGAGTAGGAGGAGAGATAACAGAGCCGCAAGACGGCAGTGAGCATGTTAAGCACCTGATTTTAACTCTTATTTTTTTTTGGATGGCGCACTTAGATAGTCCTGCCATGCTGGATGCCATAGAAAAATCAAAGCAACAGATAGACTATTAGGCTGGATTTGTCTGAATACAAATACAGTAAATCAGAATAAATGACCAGATTTGAGCGCAAATCAAATCTGAATCAGGAATTCAACCTATTGCTACATCTTGGCCAAATATAACCCTCTGAACTGTTACAAAAACATGCTACAGTTTACTGCTAAAAATAGCACACAAAAGGGAAAAGAAAAGTTAATGAAAAATTACAAATTGAATTAAAGAACTGAAAACAGAGTTGTCTACAGCACAATTGCCAGAACGTAACTAACAAATATAAAAAAATCCCTTTTCATTCTAATGTGCATTTTATTTTGAGAAGGCCCTGTGATTTTTTTGTGGCAGAATAGTAGCATTAACAAAGTTACTAGGTGTCATGTAATGCAGCAATTGCTATGGGAATTACTGTATTTAAGTGCAAAGGTAAAATCCACAGGAATGGTAAGTGTACTGCTTTAGAGCTATTTTTGCCCAAGCATGTCTAACTTAATCATCCTCCTTTCAATAACAGCGTGCTGAATTTTGTTTTTACTAGGAAAGAGAATGTTTTGGGTTTTCAAACAGGACAAAACACAGTAAAAAGAAAACTGTACTTTCTAGACTTGATGAAGGCTAATGATTCTTGGCAGAGAATAGTTTGTTCTGCGGTTTAAAAATATTTACATTTTCAATATTTATGAATGATCCTTACATAAAAAAAGATTACATTTAAAACCAGACACGGAATAAGAAGATTACAAGAACATAGAAGATATTCATCAAAATTTTCAAAAAAGATTTACATATTTCTTTAAATGTACCTTTCTGGTTAGTTATTTAAATGGAGTGATTATATTTCTAAATTTGATATTTCACCGAGTTTCATGCTTCAGTTTATAATGGCTCTTCACATGTTTTCAGGGTTGAAGCAACACAAAAATATCTAAAGAAAACAAATACGGGTATTAAAATTATGGAGTATGACGTATATTAATGTTCCATTGGCCTGGCTTTGGGATGAGGAGATGATTGTAGGTAATACATCTGAAGATTATGGGATTATAATAAAAGAAGAAAAGGCACATAATGTATTTTGGCTATATTCCTTACATTCTACATACTTAAAATGGTTACTTGGAAAAAAGAATTATTTTTATCTGTAGAAGCTGTTGTATGGTATAGCTTTGCACTATTAAACTGCTTCTCCATTCCATCCTGGAGATGGTTGTATTTCAGTGATGAGTGAACTGAGCCCTATATATACACAGCATAAATCTCCTCTCACCAGGTAAATTGGGAGTAACCCGTGATGCTGGCAGATCAGGAGCCAGCTCATGCCAAGGACCAGGGCCTCACTGAATGCTAACAAATGCATAGCTGGAAACCAGTCTGGCTCACCTGTAGGTTAGTATAGTTAAAACAGATATCAGTGTTTTAAGAATGTGTTTAGTGTTTAGATTTTATGGAATCCTTGTAGGATACTGCATGTTTTAATCCTACTTATAATATCTGTATCCCATGGTATGAAGTTATATTGAGTGTGTACATTGTAACCCTCTGTAATTGTGTAACTCACCAAACAGGAAAAGGAATGTTAATTAAGGTAGAACTTCTCAGGCTGCACACAAGATGGCCCACTGAATGCAAATGGGGCATTGTGTAGCATCGAAGAACAAAAATCTTGTTGACTGCATTCCTAACTCTCTCTGGGGTGAAGGATATAAAAAATCCCTGACAAGGAGAAATTTGGTCTCTATGCTGTCCAGAGTCTGAGGGACAGAGATTCCTAAACATAAGCTTGAGATCCCCATACTGCTTGGCATGGGTCAGCCCTAAAGGACACATAGAACTGGTTATTATAGAAGCTTATATTACCTTTTTAAACCTAAGACTGTAACTCATGTATGTGTGTGTTTCCTGTTTTAACCTTGTAAATAACTCATTTATTTTCTTAATTAAATCTTTAATTAGTTTATTACAGGATTGGCTACAAACATTGTCTTTGGTTTGAGATCTGAGTACAAATGACTTGGGGTAAGTGACTGGTCCTTTGGGACTGGGAGTTACCTGAATATTTTTTGTGATTTTTGGTGTAAAGGACCATCTATCACATGGTCCAGCTTGCGTGGGTGGCAAGATAGACTGGAATGCCCAAGGGGACTGTTTGATTCCATGGTAAGACGGTTATGTTGCTTGTTACTGAATTGGTGAAATCTAATTATAGAACATACCACCAGTTTGGGGTCTCTGTCCTGCTTGTTGATTATCTGCCCTGAGGTTGGCACTCACAGTCGTGAGCCAATCCAGACCCTATTGAATTCAACAGAGATACACTGGTATAAGTGAGACAAGTGAGGGGGAGGGAACAGATAAACATTCATGTCACATTCCTCGTCAGTACACGGCCCAAGCCGGGGAAGCTAATGATCCAACCTAGCAGATCAAATTTGATGATGAATCCTAGTCACATGCCACCTGAGGCACATTGCACACACACTGAGAAGAAGAAGAAAGAAGAAGAAATGAGAAGAGTCATATTCATAGATTCATAGATTCTAGGACTGGAAGGGACCTCGAGAGGTCATCGAGTCCAGTCCCCTGCCCGCATGGCAGGACCAAATACCGTCTAGACCATCCCTGATAGACATTTATCTAACCTACTCTTAAATATCTCCAGAGATGGAGATTCCACAACCTCCCTAGGCAATTTATTCCAGTGTTTAACCACCCTGACAGTTAGGAACTTTTTCCTAATGTCCAACCTAGACCTCCCTTGCTGCAGTTTAAACCTATTGCTTCTGGTTCTATCCTTAGAGGCTAAGGTGAACAAGTTTTCTCCCTCCTCCTTATGACACCCTTTTAAATACCTGAAAACTGCTATCATGTCCCCTCTCAGTCTTCTCTTTTCCAAACTAAACAAACCCAATTCTTTCAGCCTTCCTTCATAGGTCATGTTCTCAAGACCTTTAATCATTCTTGTTGCTCTTCTCTGGACCCTTTCCAATTTCTCCACATCTTTCTTGAAATGCTGTGCCCAGAACTGGACACAATACTCCAGCTGAGGCCTAACCAGAGCAGAGTAGAGCGGAAGAATGACTTCTCGTGTCTTGCTCACAACACACCTGTTAATACATCCCAGAATCATGTTTGCTTTTTTTTCAACAGCATCACACTGTTGACTCATATTTAGCTTGTGGTCCACTATAACCCCTAGATCCCTTTCTGCCGTACTCCTTCCTAGACAGTCTCTTCCCATTCTGTATGTGTGAAACTGATTTTTTTTCCTAAGTGGAGCACTTTGTATTTGTCTTTGTTAAACTTCATCCTGTTTAACTCAGACCATTTCTCCAATTTGTCCAGATCATTTTGAATTATGACCCTGTCCTCCAAAGCAGTTGCAATCCCTCCCAGTTTGGTATCATCCGCAAACTTAATAAGCGTACTTCCTATGCCAATATCTAAGTCATTAATGAAGATATTGAGCAGAGCCGGTCCCAAAACAGACCCCTGCGGAACCCCACTCGTTATGCCTTTCCAGCAGGATTGGGAACCATTAATAACAACTCTCTGAGTATGGTTATCCAGCCAGTTATGCACCCACCTTATAGTAGCCCCATCTAAATTGTATTTGCCTAATTTATCGATAAGAATATCATGCGAGACCGTATCAAATGCCTTACTAAAGTCTAGGTATACCACATCCACAGCTTCTCCCTTATCCATAGTTTGTAAAGTTTATCCAGTCCTTTGGGGTCTCTGATGGAAGGTCACTAGATAAATGTTTATTAATTTTTACTTTTATTAATTATTAATATTATTCAACCTTTGGTGAATGGGCCAAATATATCACGTGAATTAAATTTTGCCCAGATCACCCCTAACACTACAGAAAACAGAAGATCTAACAAATTAAAGTAACATTCATCAGTGAAGGCTGCCATCTGTACAACTCAGAATGCTCCTTGGTGCGCCTGTCCCCTTCCAGCAATGCTAAACAGGATTAGCGTTCCGTAGGCGTACAGCAAAAGTAGGTCAGTTCAGTAACATTGGTCCCTGTGATGAACTGACGATGTGATTGTAATGTCTGTTCACAGTCACCTCTCACTCTGAATTGACTACAGTGATGATGAACCTGGGCTTGTCACAGGACACATAATAATAACATAGCTCACTGCACACTTTGTGGGGGAAAACATGTCCAATTGGGAAAAATAATAATGCTTAGCATTTATACAACCAGACAATTTCAAAGGAACACACTCACATGATATCCTCTGCAGTAAATTAGTATTATCATCCACGTTTCAGAAAAGAAAACTGAGGCACAGAGCAGTTTAAAACTATATTCTGGCTCCTTTTGCACAGATACTGCACCCTACTTGCACGACTATGCAAGAACTAGGTAGATTGTTACCATTAGCATTCCTGAATGCAGGGGAGGCAGAGGGTCCAGCATGTCTGGAAATACTTCGCAGTTCCAAGGATGAGTAGTCAACCAGGTATGTCAGTTAGCATCCATCAACAAAGGCAGAGGGTGTATGCTGCACCTCAAGCAGAAGTCAGTGCAGCTGCAAAGGATGGCTCTGCCAATACCCCCCATTAAGGTACTGTGTCTACATTTGCCCTGCCCAGACAGAATGTCTCAGATTATAAATACTTACTACACCACCATGTGTCCCCAAGAGCTCTTCCAAGTGTTCTAAAAAATTGCTCCTAATTGACTTTGCCAAGCTGGTGCAGTAAAGCAGTGACATCATTGGGACTGAAAATCAGGGCTTTATGGGGCACAGCCCCCCACTTGGTGAACTAGACTAAAGATTTCTGGATAATACAAAAATGTCCTGAAAAGACTGAGGACACATGGGGAAACACTTTTTCTTTTCTATAACAAAAAATAAATAATTATTGGGGACACAGCAGGGCTGGGTGGCGCTCCCTCCTTGCCCCCTGTGCAGGGTCGGCTCAAGGCACCAGCTTACTAAGCAGGTGCTTGGGGCGGCCACACCAGAGAGGGGCGGCACATCCGGCTCTTCGACATCAATTCAGCGGTGGGTCCCTCACTCCCGCTCGGAGCGAAGGACCTCCTGCCAAAGTGCCGCAGATCGCGATCGCGTCTTTTTGTTTGTTTGTTTGTTTTTTGTTTTGCGAGGGGAGGGGGGTGGCTGCTTGGGGCGGCAAAAACCCTGGAGCCGGCCCTGCCCCTGTGGGGGCTGGTTTGGGCCCCACTGTGCTCCCTGGACATTCCTCTGCACCTCCCTAGAGAGGTGCGCCCCACAGTCTGTGGACCACAGGTTTAAAAAACCCAACTGTACTAAGTGTTTACTCGCACAACATACTAGAGCCCTGCTGTCTGACAATAAGGTATACTGATTTGTACTTCAATTCTGGATATTCAAATCTCGTTATTATCAGGAACACCCTAAGCAAGTCAGTTACACTGGATATGTTCACACATTAGATAAACTCCCAGGGCCTATTTTACTAAGTTTTTGCTATCTTGCAGGGAATATAGCATGCCCCCACACTGACCTGCCTCTCCTGTTTTATACTTGTCATCTAAGAAAGGAATGCAAGACAAACATCTTAATACAGACTGGGTCTAAACATTATGTGTTCGTTGTGTCATTTTTAGAACACGATTAAAATATATATGATAATATCTCTTTATGATAATAGAAAACATTCTCCCGAGACAAGCCCTCAATTGCAAAGATGTATAATTTTTGATAACTTTATGTACCCATCTACCTGTCTGTCTTAGGTATTATAAAGTACTAGAAACTGCAGTATCTAGGGCCCTGATTATACAAAGCCTTACAAATATGCTTAACTTCACGCACTCTGAGTAGTCCCATAGGGTTAAGATAAGCATGTGTGTAAATCTTTGCAGGACTGGGGCTTAGGTGTTGAGACATCCTGCATAGATACCCCTATGATTGGTGATTAGATTAGTTGATAGAAATTTGAAGAAACAGTGTAATAATTAATAGCCCAAAAAAGCTTGCCTTGAAAATAGTCTCAACTATAAGATATTCAGAGTTCTGAAATCCCGCCAAAATTTGTTTCTTTATTTTTGCAACCATTTAATTGTGATCGTCAAACACTGAGCTAGTGCATACACACCAACAGCATATATGTGCACTGATTCCGTAATTGTTAGTCTGACAAAAACCTCATAGGCTGCTTTTTAATTGGTTTGGTCTGCAGGGGATGGAAAACACTAACAACAGTAGAGCCCTAGGAGTCCACAAAGTAAGCCTTTCCAGATGGGACTACTGTCAAGGTAGGCCTATTTTTCTGGTATAGCAATAAACTTGACAGGATCCTTTTAATCCTATCCACACAATTCCCTCTTCTATATGCAACCATGTAGAAGGAGATTTTGTTTGCTAATATTACCATAAAGAGAATATGCTTTTAAATCAACAGATTACAGTAGCACTAAATTCAAAACAGGACATTCATGAGCTGAAATAGACTGAACTCATTATCCTCCCTTTGTCTAGTAAACCATTTATATATGGCTTGCAAAGGACCAAATCATTTTGGGATTTTTAAGTTTATGGGCCACATTCATCTCTGGTGTAACTCTACTGACTTCAGAGACATTTACAGCAGAGAAGAATCTGACTTCAATGGACCTATGACAATTTATACCAGCTGAAGATCTGCCCCAGTAAATATATTTCCAAACATGAAGTCACATGTTCCTGATCCCAGGGGAAGCCCCCAGGAAGGAAAAAGTACATAGGCGACTCCATGAAGTTCATCTCCTTTCAAAGCTCAGAGGTTTGAAGATTCATAGAGCCCTACCCGCTGCAGGAACTCAGGCTCCATCTGTGCAGATCCTAGGACTGCTGCAGATGAAGAAGGCCCTTTCAGGTTGCCCCAGCATCCTGCCTTGTCAAGTGGGAGCTACATCATTGCTGTACTCTATGCCCAATAACATACTTGAGCCTTAGGTGGAAGGCACAACTGGAGTTACATAGATCATGTTACGCCCTCCCACATGTGTAACCATGTAGCTGCAGAGAAGAGGCAAAACCAAGCCCTAAGTCAGGTATAATATAGAAAAAAATTATTTTCCTATCTGAAGTGTGAAAATAAATACAAATATTAACGCCAATAATCCACTGCCCTTGCATCAATAACATGATGACATTTTTGCTCTTACTCTGCATGATGTGACATTTAATAATTCTGGGGCGATGAATCATGTACAGCTATTTTGGTAGTATATTTTTAAAATAGAAACTAATCTTTACATTTCTGTAAATGTGTCTGAGTAAATGATGCAAAGAAGAGATTCCATTAGCCATGTGTCTACACACAGAAGGTGCACCAGTTTAACTAACGGTGGGATGTTTCAGCTGTGACAGAATTGCAGCTGCTCTGCAATAATTTATGAATATTGTATATTGACCTGGTTATTGGGATGTGTACTGTATGACTATATTGCTGTAGTTTAATAAGGGACAGAAAGGAGAACAAGTAGGAAGGGAAACAATGGCACAAGATAAACCACCCATTGGTAAACACGTGCGGGTTGTTAAAAGACAATTCCCGAACTATTAGCTTGGAAGATTCTACCTTGGGGCTCCAGCCAACTGACAAAACTGGTTTTAACAAGCAGGGCCAAGGTCTGGGAACCAGGAGATCAAACAGAATATGTTTAAAAAGGCATTGCCCCTCTCAAGAGAGGGTGGTGAAGGGCAGGTGGGCAGGTGACCAGACTGAAACACGTGACCAACGGTGGCGTAGGAAGAAGTTAGGCCTGCCTATGCTACTATAAGGTGATAGTAAGCCTTTAGATAAGAAAGACGTGTGAAGACTGTTGTTTTAAAATCCCTTTTCTCTAAATGTTTTGTTCCTACTGCTAAACAAACAATACTTTGGTTTTAAGAAGCTTGTCTGATCTCTGTATAACACAGACTCCCAGAGAGACAAATTATAGGTGCAGAAGCCAGTCAGATCCTGCTGCTTTGTCAAGCCGGGCCCTAAAAACCTCCAAGGAAGGAGACTCCACCACCTCCCTAGGTAACGCATTCCAGTGTTTCACCACCCTCCTAGTGAAATAGTTTTTCCTGATATCCAACCTGGACCTCCCCCACTGCAACTTGAGACCACTGCTCCTTGTTCTGTCATCTGCCACCACTGAGAACAGCCGAGCTCCATCCTCTTTGGAACCCCCCTTCAGGTAGTTGAAGGCTGCTATCAAATCCCCCCTCATTCTTCTCTTCTGGAGACTAAACAATCCCAGTTCCCTCAGCCTCTCCTCATAAGTCATGTGCTTCAGACCCCTAATCATTTTTGTTGCCCTCCGCTGGACTCTTTCCAATTTTTCCACATCCTTCTTATAGTGTGGGGACCAAAACTGGACACAGTATTCCAGATGAGGCCTCACCAATGTCGAATAAAGGGGAACGATCACGTTCCTCGATCTGCTGGCAATGCCCCTATTTATACAGCCCAAAATGCCGTTAGCCTTCTTGGTATAGACACAAGGCCTGACACCTATGGGGATGCACTGAGAGAGATCAGAAAGAGGAGAGAAATGCAGCTAGCACCTGTAATTGTGACACCTCTGATTTGGTTACACCAGGGCAACTCTGTGTGTGGACTGTCTTATAATGGTATAGAACTGGGCCAAGTTAAACTAATGTAAAACAAATTTAAACCAATGTAAGAGTGTCCATACACAAAGCTGCATGGTTTAACTAACCTCATGCAACATCTGACCTTTAGCTAAACTGTTGTCACTTTGTGAGTAGATCAGGCAAATGTTTTATTTCAGCTAGCTCTGAATTAAAACCTTGCATTATTTAATTTATAAATGTGACTGGCACTTCTCCCTCACTATTTCCTCCAAAGATGCAAAAAGAGGAGGAGGTTGAGCCATAGCACTGCCCGACTGCATACTGGCTAGCCAGCTAGGTGGGGCTGTGGGATGGAGTTTGGATGAAAGGATGTAGCTCCTCCTGCACTCAGGCAAGTTCTAGGAGGACGGGCATCTCTTGGTGCTTCCTGTGGGATGGTGCAGCAATTTCATAATTGAGCCCCATAAAGACAATGCAAGTTTTACCATAGACTTCAAATGAAGCAGAATGGAGTCCTTTGTTTGAAAGTGTACAGTAAAGCATGCTGGATATATGTTTTTACATGACAGATGCAGTAATTCATCCGGAGTATAACTCAATTGACTCCAGTGAGTTTACAATGGGGAGGAGTTTGGCTCCATGCCAATATGTCTTCTTCAAAGTATTAGCTGTAAGACATTCTTACTTGCTGAAAATAATTATTAATAAGAATTGTCGCTTAAATACGTTGCTGTAATGTATCTAAGAAACACATCACTGTTCAGTAGAAGACTCTTTTAATCAGGCGGTGGACAAATCTGTTCTTTTTACTCACCCTCAGCAGTGCCATACTCAGCAAGCAGTATCATTGGGTTGCTCAATCGGTCACCTTCAAGAATTCTTTCTTTACGTCACAATCACATGAAGAGCCAGACTGTGGCTTTCCTTGCCTGAGTGCATATGGAAGGGGGTCGGGGGTGCTGGAGCAAGGAACACTCCACACAGGCATGAGCTGCAACTGCAGTTCCTGTGCTCTGCTGTTTATTATTATTTTCATTTCCACAGTGAGCTGACTTTTTACCAGCCAGGAGACTGAACAGATTGCATGGCCCACGACAGTGATTTCCCAGTTGACTGTTCTCTTATACAGCTGTCTGCTTGAGTGGAGTATGGGGCCTAACCAGGCAAAGGAAACCCTAGGTGATTAGGGGGGAAAAGGACTCAGTTCTACTACCAGTAACCTCCCCTGCTAAGACATCAAGTTGTTGTTTTAATTCTGGGGACTTGCCTGGTCCCTCTCTGTCCCCCCATGAGGGATATTAGAGGGAACCCTAGGTCCACAGAAATCTCTTAGTGCAAGGAGAGAGAGAAACCAGGAACCACATCTAAATGAGTGGTCTCCCCTGCCAAGCAACTCCCCGTAGCACCACTAACCATCCCACCCCTGCACTGGGCTTCACTGTCCTCAGCACAGCCCTAACAGTAGGGAGCCTTCATTCATGGTCTCCCTTTTACAATGATAGAGAATTCCCCTATGTAATATAAAATTCAAATCAGGTTTGCAAAGTAAATCTCTGAGGAAAAGAAGTAACTGTTACAGAACTTCATTAGTACTTTGCAATCTTAATTATAATAATTATATTTTTGTAGCTAATTTAACCAAACTCTCTGCTTCTGAGTGCCATTAATAAACATTTTGATCCCTCTATTACGAGACTAACAAAATTATAATGCTGAACTTTATACTTAACAAAGGGCACATTCCTAACAAAAATTATGCATTGTTTATTCAAGATATTCATATACTTTATTGTACGTCAGAAAGTGCAGGTCTTTCCAAGCAGGGCCGGCTCCAGGCACCAGCTTACCAAGCAGGTGCTTGGGGCGGCCACTTCGGAGAGGGGTGGCAAGTCCAGCTGTTCAGCAGCAATTCGGCAGACGGTCCCTCACTGCTGCTCGGAGCGAAGGACCTCCCGCCGAATTGCAGCCGCAGATCGCGATCGCGGCTTTTTTTTTTTTTTTTTTTTTTATGTTTGGCTGCTTGGGGCGGCCAAAACCCTGGAGCCGGCCCTGTTTCCAAGATATGACAAATGGAGTAGACAGAACATTAAAGATGAATTGGACCTCTTTTAGGTTTGATTCATCTCCCTGGGTGCAAGGGAATGCAAATTGCAGCTCCCTACACCCAAGAAGGCAGTTTGACACTCACCCAGTGAAAGACAGTCTGTGGTACTTTTGCTCCCCTCTCCTAAAATTCTGCTAGGCAGTAAAGCTTTAAGTACCCTGATCCTGCACAGAGTTACACAAGTACTTAACTTTATGGACTGAGTAGTCCCATTTGACTGCATTGAGACTATTCACCATGCATGTTAAGCACATGTATAAATCTTTGCAGGGTCAGAGCCATAGTTTAAAGTAGGGGACAATAGAAGTCTCGCTGAAAAGGTTATGTAGGGCCCTATGAAATGGACAGAATTGCAGAATCAAAACTATAACACTGAATCCCTTCTCTCTCTCTGCTGCAGTCCCGTTGCTGGAGGAGCTCTGTATCGGGGACAGAGGAGCTCTGCGCCTCCCTCTCTGCCCCCCAGTGGCAGACGTGGGTCCAGAGTTAATTTTTTAAAAAATGGAAAAAAAACAAAATCAGAAAATAATTCACTGAAAAATCCACAATACTAAAACGGATTTCATAGGGCCCTAGTTATGGGAGAGAGGAAAGCCTCGGGTAACAACAACAAGATCATGTGATTGCACAGTAAGACATGGATATATCAAGTTGGTTTCACTGAAAAACACATCTTTTGTTATTTTTACCTTTCATTTCACCTCCATTGCTTGTAGTCAAGGTGACAGAAAGGAGTATTTAGGAAGAATTTAAATTAGTCCAGGCATGTGACTTGGTGAACAGGTTTGAGGAAAGCATTCCAGTCATACAGGGCAGTACAGTAAAAGGCACATAGACATGTGTGGTAGAAGGAGATGAAAGAGTTTTGGGGCTGGAATGGAGAAGGCACAGAGAGCATGCCATCACATAGGAACTTGAAGGCATGTACTAGGTACATACACTAGCCATGCTGTGGTTTTTCACAAGAGGCTGGTTTGACTCAGGGAGCTTAATAAGGAAAGGGTGAAAGCTCCCTCCCATATTCAACCATCTGTTCCCCTGCCCAGACCCAACCTTTCCCTCTATCAGGTTGGTAGCTGCATATCAGCTCTCTACAGAGGTAGGGAATATAGAAAGCCTCTGATTGGTGCCTCACCTGAGCTACCCTTTTTCTAGTGCAAACAAAGGGCCAAATTGTGGCATTCAGGCAATGGTCCACATTGCACGTAGTGCAGACCTGCACAAACCTAGGGGGATCTGGGAGCTATTGTGCATCCAGGATTATGCCTGCACATCCTGCTCTGTGAAAGATCATGATTGTGATATACCCTTGCACAGAGCCTGCAAATGGAAGAAGCTCCTTGCACTGTCCTCACTACATCCCCAGAGGGGCCCATCAAATCTGACCCATACTGTGTGTAGTTGTTCCATGTTAGGAGTTTTTTTACATCTGCCAGCTGCAGGATTTCTTACGCCTTCCTCTGAAGTGCTGGCCAGTGTCAAAGACAAGAGTTTGGACTAGATGGATCAAAACTCTAATTCTGTACAGCAATTCTTATGTTGTTTTCTTCATTGAAGTATGTTGTTGAATGTTCAATTCTAACACTGTGAACAGTGGAATTTATCACTGCTAAGGACTAAATAAAAAAAAAGCTTTTGGTAACAACTACAATGGACTAATGGAAATTACATATTAAAGTCTGTTTGCACTCAAATATTTTTCAATTACTAATGCAAAGAAAGAATAAAAGATCAAAGGTGCAGCTTAATACAAATACAGACATCTCAATAAAGATAAAGGAAAACAATAAAGCATCTTTTATCTACCCATTCACCTCTGGAGTTAATTCAGAAAAGTAATTAAAAGCTTCCTCACAGATAAGTGATAAACTTCTTTATTCAATGAGCTCAACATATAAACATTCATAGGTCTGTGCTGATATCATGCTTATTAGTAATTGTATTAAGACATAATATTTTGCAATACTACCAAGAATGCAGTGATTTGAAAAACAAAACAGTTGTAGTAACTAAGGCCCAAAATTATGAATTATTACTATTTAAGAATTACCCAGGACAGAGGACTGACAGAAAAAACTTTAAAAATTGATATTAAATATTAAGTTACTATATGATATGTCAGATAGAGTAGTGAAAAATAGGGAACTAGATGGAATCTAATATTATGCTTAAATGAAGTTATATGTATAAAAGGGAAGTCAACTAAGTGATTCAGCTTTGGACAATACACTGTAAACTTTAATGACAGGGCTTACCTTATTAATCCTATTAGGAAAAGAAACAGGTTGCATTCACATTGATTTCTTTTAGTAGTGACAAAGTGAAGAAGTAAGGCTAATATTTGCCATAAAGCATGCTCATGCTATCATGTCAGTGAAACACAGCTGGGCTGAAAGAGGCAGTAAATAAAAGGAACTGTAACCAAAATAGTGTATTTATAAGGGCATTTGATCACAGAGTGGAATCATCAGAAAGGTAGCTATTTGATTAATAATGCACAGACTCAGCTTAGCCATACATAGAAGATTTATACACCTGTTCTGGCCTGCTGGAGGACTACAGTTCTTGACATGACTTTGCATTGTATAATGGATTGTTGAAACACGTTTAAAGAGCATCAAAGAATATGAAGGAACTTTTTATAAATTATATGAACTATAAACTGGACATTTCAACAGCTAGTAAAGTGTTGATGGCGCAACTGCAACTTGAGCAAGAATAACAGCAAAATTGGCCAAGGGATACACCACAGAGGGGCTCACAGAAAGTGATTTGCAGAGAAGATAAGTTGCTGACCACGTCATACCAACAGCAATGGACTAACTTGTCATACACAAGCCTGTGTGACAAGATGTGTTGCCCAAAGAGTCTGGAAAATTCCAGTCCTAGCAGCAAAAACTCTAAAGGTGATGTCTTGTTCCCTGATTGGATGGTGAGAGGACAATTATCATTTTGGTTGGATATTTTGAATCTTTGGCAGAAGTATGGGTCACCCTCTGATTGAGCCATGCTAGCACCTCCAAGAAGAGAAACCAAGTTGGACCGACCTATAAGAAATGGGATAAAACGGCCTATCTCCTTCAGCACATTACTTCCTGAAAGTATGGACATGTGGAAGGGTGAAGACTGAGGTCCTGGGCCAGTCACCTGGGAGTCCTCCTGGTGACATCAAATACCTATCTTGGACAGAATCTTTAATTGTCTTTATTTTCCAGCAATTCCAATTGCCCACTAGCACACTGGGAACAGACAATAGTTGTTTCCGTCCTTTGCTACACCTATGTTTGCAGTGTCAACTCCCGCTGTGAACAATAACTGAGCTGAAAGCTGATGGCTGAGCAAAGATGCAGGCTCTCTCTCGGGTGACAACACAAATCAGTCAGCTGACCACTTCCTGAAACAGGGTACCTAACTAATAAAGGAGTGGTACATGCATGTATATACGTGCTTTAAAGACTGTCACAGAGTTACAGTATGTATCCTTATTTTGTAATGGAGCCCAGTCAAGATTGTTGTAAAGTAGTTTTGAAACTGAGCAAGTTACTGTTGTTAACTAAGACTACAGAACTCTGCATATGTGTCTACCAGAGTTAACAGTTTCATACTGCCTTCCAAGTTCTAGGTGCATACAAATATAAAACAGAACAAGTATACAAGCCTCTTGAATTGCATTCTTTCTATATAGTCTGTCATAAATGTAGGGGTTTATATGAAATAGTTCGGAGTGTTAGTCAGATCCTGGGGCTAGTATAATTTGTGGGGAAGTAGATTAAGAGGGTTGACTATTAGCAGTCTATTGGGAAGGAGAGCTTGGTGAACTGGCATGTAAGTAATTGAACAAACTGTCTTATGCGTTACTTTTGGATTTTCTTCCCCTCTGTTGTGTTGGCAACACCAGAATTAATAACCAGTTTGACACAAATGAGGCCCTATCTGAGGGACTCTGAGTCAAAAATCAATACAAAGCCACCTTCCCAAGATAGTGAGTAAGTACAAGTGTTATTTTCTATTGCAGTTGTGCGATTTGATTCTGAAAACCAGAATGGTTATATCAACCAATTTTCTAGTTTGTGTTAGCCAAATCATGGTCCAGTACTATTTTTATCTTTTTAGATCCTATACTACTAGATGCTGGTGTTAAGGATATTTAATAACTCAATAAAACTAAATTCAGTGCTTGGGTCCTTTTCTTTAGATAAGCAAGAAAAATTAAAAGAATCCTAAGAAAGGTGGTACGGGTAATCAGTTAAGCAGTTGCTTAACTAAGGTTTGTTTTTATACCATATATTTCTTACACAGTACGACACACAAAATCCAAACTTTCAGTGTGCCAAGGTGGATATCACAATTCCTGTATTTTTTTTTCTATTTAAGGTAGTGTTAACTCTTAAGACTCAAGTTCAGCAGAATATATAAGCAGAATCCTCACAACTCTAGTCTGCACAAAAACAGGAAAATCCCTCCATTATCATTTTACATGGTCTTACATAATGTAAATGTAACCTCAAGGGATAGCAACTTCTTCCTGGTTGGTAGGCTCTCCAGTTCATTTTTTTTTTAACTGTACCGCCTAGTTCGGAACAATGTATAATTCAGCCCTTGGTAATTAGAAAATAATTTCCAGTGGGCAAGTCCATTGCTGAAATTTTTAACATGTCACAGGAACAATACCACACTGAGTACAGTATATCAGCCTTACAATGAGACGTGAACACCTACCAGCCTAAAAACAAAATCTACTTGCCTGTTCTTTACCATGATGATGGTTAAAGTGAGAAAGCTTATAAAATATTTCTCACTGATTAAAAAAAAATCATTTGTTCTAGGTGAGTAGAATTTTGCTCATCTGGTCTACACTGTACCCTACTATTTAACAACATTAATAATTAGGAAACTACATCAATTATTCCAATTATTATATTGGGTAACCACCTTTTTAAATCCTATATCTTTTCAACAGTTTTAATATACAGCCTAGGAATCTTTTTTTTTTTTAAGCAGGAAAACATATATGGTCTGTTACTCTATATCATTTGTTTAAATCCAAAAACCTATTTAGTGACTACACCCCAAAGCTTTCCATCCAAAGTCCCCTTAATTTCCTCATTAACCACTTACATTTCTACTTTCTATTCTATTGTTGAGTTTGAAAGTTTGTTCCATATTTCATCACCCTTTTTATAAAGAGATTCTGCCTGAATTTATATATTTAATATCTCTCTCTCTACTTAACCTTACTTGCTAGAACCTCTTATTTTAAATTTTACCATCTGTCTTTTTCTTTCAGTCTTCCAGTCAGCAAAATTCCTCTTTCTAACCTCCAAAACTCTTCTTAGGGCCTATTCTTTGTTGCCTGTGTGTTGTGTAATCATTTCCACCAGTGCAAAGTGAACACAAAATACTCCTAAACCAGAATGGCAATGTTTTACATCTATTTTGTATATGTTTTGCATTGATATAAACTACTAACATATGGTGCAGAACAAGGATGAAATAAGACCACCTATTTTCTACCCTATGGATGGCAGATGTGCTGGCTAATTTTTCCTCACAATTATATAACCGATAGCACAGACACCCTGTGTTATAAAGATTGCCCTCTATTGCACCAATTCAGCCTCTGCAGTGTCTATTCTAGAATGCAGATGGGATGGCACATTTGCACACGGTATTTGAAAACCAGATTACTTTTCTGTTAGAATTTATAGGAACAGTAATCTCAAGGGCTAAAATGAAACCTCTCATTAGTATAACATACTATGTCCATCAGTGCAGAATACACTTGACTTGGTGCTTCCAAGAAAGCGCGGTATGTACCACAGAAATCCAGGGGTTCACACTCTCTATTACACAGTTTAATTGTTTAAGGGTTTTATTTGTATTACTTAGGGCAGAGAAGGGAATGGCGCTGTTGATGTATATATCAGACCCCATCGTGCAGATGGTGGGCGGTTAAACAGTTAAAGGGAAACTGCAAATGAGAATTGTTAATTTGTTAATAATAGTCTTGCATCCGTTTAGAAAAACACACACCTGCAATTCTCAGAATCCTCATTAATTACAATCTTTGTTTTATTTGTATTCAGGTTTCTTTCTACCATGGGTTTGACTGTGGCATTTAGTCACAACTCTGTCTAGGTGTGCATGAGAGCCACACCGCTCCAGGAAAAGCACTTGGGAAATGCTGTCCACCATACCTCCTTTAGCTCCACAGCTGTACAGGGATCGACCAATCTGCGACACCCCTTTTAAAGCATGCTGCATATTCTGCACCCCACTCCTATTCCTTTCAGATAAGTTGCTCCTGTATCCAGCTCATTTTGAAACTCTGGGGAAGAGAGTGATCCTTGGAGAACATGCGACTGAACAAGTTTCATAGATTTAGTTATACATTTAATTTAAATTTATAGTCTGAAGTAAAAACCACACGAATCAAGTAGTTCTGGACCAGCTCTAGAATCCATTTCATTCTCTGTTCCTCATTGTACTGTACATTTTATCTGAAGTGATAGTAAAATCAATTGTATTTCTAGGTATTACTAGTGCATTTTAGCAACATATTAAATATCTACACACAGCAGTTTTAAGGCTCTGACAATTGGGTAATGAAACAGAATTATAGCCATTCTTTTCAGTGTTTATCATTCATATTCAAGCACATCCTTACTTCATAGTGTATATTAAACTATTCCTATCAACTACTCTGAAATAAAGATTTCTAAAAGCCTTAGCCTGTCCTCCTCCCACACATCAATTGAGAGCAGGATGTGGTCCACAGAGTGTACGCTGAACTTAATTTTTAGTATGTTCTCTTAATTGCTGTGTTTTAATAAAGAGAAATTACTAAAGGTCCAAACCTTGCTCATAGCTAATAGAAAAATACAGTTGCTCCTTTTTGACATGAGTAGCTAGTCAAATTTCAGGGCTCTGGGGATGTTCCAGTTGGAAGCTGAAATTGAAGGCCTCTAGTATTGTAAGAATTTGCAGGATTAGAAACTGGGAACATGGGGGTTCTGGATTGCTCACGCCTCCACATAACATAGGAGGCTTGACTAGGCTCCTGAGGGAGGACCCCAAGGCTGAATATAACCTCAGCAGCAAATACTGCCCAGCACAACCTGAGTGGCAGCTCCTCGCAGCCCACTGATTGGCCAACACCAGTACTAAGCCAGGAAGCCATGACAGGGAGTTATCAGAACAATAGCACAGATTGCCTGTCTCCCTCCCTCCACTCGCTTCAGTCCCCCTGTGAGAGACCCCAGACTCTGGTTTGCAACTCTGCCTGTCTCCTGATGCCTGGCTCTTGGTTTGCTCTCTGGCCTGTCTCAGACGCCAACCTGCTGGTACCTGACCCCTGCTCTGACCACTAGGTCTGACCGCCCACATCGCGGTTGTGACAGTTTACTCAGACCACCCTTCGCTCCCACCCTTCCCCCAAAATCCATCCAACCCCTTCACAGACAATAGAGGGGCAGGACGCCTTCCAACCAGCAGCCCCGTGAGGGCCAGGGACCCACAGGACCAAGTCACCTGTCTGCCGGCAGAGAACCTCAGACTGCAGACCCATGTTATGCAGTGTGCATTGGAAGCACAGGACCTGTGCAAGCAAGTAACCAAGTTGCAGGTTCGAGTGGCACAGCTCACTGCTGGAGCATGGCCTCTACGCAAGCAACTCGCATGCTCACAGAGAGAAGTGGTGTCACTACGGGCCCGGACAATGCATCACCGGAACCAGCCCCTGTGGTGCCACAACCTGAACAATTCAATGGGGATCATCGTAAATTCTGTGTTTTCCTTTACCAGTGCAGGCTGCTCTTCCTGCTCTGCCCCCAAACATACTCCACAGGCCAGACTAAGGTGGGGATCTCAGCCTGCTCTCTGGTGAGGCGCTCAATTGGGCTTCCCCCCTGTTGGAGCAGAACAGCCCCATGCTCTCTGACTGGGATGCCTTCTTACAAGCCTTTGCAACTCTCTTTGATGACCAGCATCACATCCGTTCTGCAGAGGCTGCCCTCCGGAAGCCTCACCAGGAACAAGGGCTGGCCACCTCTTATGCCATCCATTTCTGACGGCTTGTAGCTGATGCTGGGTGGAATGAGGCAGCCCAACTTAACCAGTTCTCCCTGGGGCTCAGTGATGAAGTACAAGATGAGCTGGCCCACATTGAAAACCCCACCCACCCAGGCACCTTTATTGACCTCACCCTGTGCATTGACTCTTGGCAGTATCAATGAAAAGAGGAAAGGAGTGGTGGCCTCACATCCTGCTGCTCACCCTCCATGCCATGGCCAGTAGAACTGAGTCCCGAACCAATGCACATCAACCTGGGCAGCTGAATCTCTGTTTGTATTGTGGGGGAGCAGGACACGCCCTTGTCTCCTGTCCAGCTCAGAAGACCTCAGGAAATGGACGAGCCCTGGCCCAGTACGGGGGTCTGACCTGGACACCACCAGAACTCCATGCTCCAGAACCACTCCCCGCCTTCAAGTAGAACCAGAGTGTCTCCTCAGATTTCCAATCATTGCTGGAACTAGCAATGATAGACTCTTGGGCTGCTGCCAATTTTATAGATGCTGAGGCAGCCAAAACCCTGCAGATGCTGAGGCAGCCAAAACCCTGCAGATCCCCGTCCGGCTGAATTTCACATAAATCCATGGAAATGATTGATGGGTCACCCCTCTTGTCTGAACAGGAGATTCAGCAGACCATCCCCTTAGAGGCCAGAGTGGAAGGGCACCGAGAAACGATATGCTTCAATGTGATCAGCTCACTGCTCTTCCAGATAATTCTTGGCATTCCTTGGTTGGCACAGCATGATCCATATATCTCCTGGTGGTGAAGGAGCATTAGCTTATCCTTTGAATACTGTCAGAAAGTGACTCCAACAAAGCAACCAACCCTAGGTGACCTGTCCCCGGGGCCCCAGGATAGGAGGAGACCCTCAGAAACAGAACCCTGGATGGCAGGGGCTAGCTAGATGGGAGTAGCTCCAGGCCAGAACCTCAGCTTCTCTGACAAATATTGTGACTACTTGGATGTGTTCGGAAAGAAGAATGCAGACTTACTACTCCCACATAGAGACTATGACTGCCCGACGGACCTATAGCCCAGGGCCAAGGTGCCCTACATACGGCTATACTCTGTGTCTGAACCAGATCTGGAGGTGCTACATAGGTATAAACTGAACCCATAACAAACTTTAACCCAACTCATACTACTACTCAATTATGCCTCTGCCAGATATGAAACGATATTGGAAAAATAAAAATAAAAAAACAAAAACTTTAGTCAAATACTGCCATGCTAGCTCACAAAGGTGAAAAACATCCCAGTCTCAAGTACTGTGCAAAATAAAGTAGGCCACACACGCTAAGGTCCCAAACTTACTGCAGATTAATTCAGTTGGAGTGCCTTATTGACTTCAGTGGAAGCTGACCCCAGTTCCAAATAATGTTTATCTCATTCACCATAATGAAAACTAGAAGTTACTAGTACTTCAAGCCAACTTGACATTTATATGCCAGGAATTTCAAAATTCATATAGAAATATTAAGTATGTGCCTATATCCCTGAACAACATGAAAAGTTAGCTGTTACATAATGCTGCATATTTTTAACAGTTACTGAGAACAAAAATAGTTATGGACAAAAACAGTGCCAGATTTTTATATCCTTTGATATCCTTACTCAGAAAGAATACCACTTTACTTCAAAAGTAGTACATGGATTTTAATGGAATTTCATATACAGTACAACATTATTCAATGTGAGTAAAGTTCTGGAATCTGACCCACCCCAGTGAAATGGAAAGGTAACTCGATCAATCAGGTTATAATTATGTAATATAAAGTAAGGCATCTTAGATAATGTAATAAAAACTAGTACAAGCCTACTGACATCACAGCATTCCACTTTAAATGACTTATACTTCGGCTCCATCACTACAGGTTGTTTGGATTTTCTTTTTTAAACAATATCTGATTCAATGTGGGTGTTTTTTCCTAAACCTTCTTCCTTTACACACTTCAAAGGGTAAATTCCTGAGAGAGCTTTTATGCCGGTTCCTATTGTTTCATACTTAAGTTAAAAAAAATGTTTAATCTGAACACCAAGACCTTGTGAATTTGTAAAATTCAGAACTCCTAAACCTCTCAGATGTTGCCAATGTAAACTACCTAAAGTGCAGAGAATTAACTACACTTTATCCTCTCTATGACTGAACGTGGTACAGTACCTCAAAAATATGCAGTAGGGAGCCTCTAAAATCCCAGAAATTAGAGCTCGGATTTTCCAAAGGGGCCTGAGGGCATTAGGCATCCAAATCTCAATCCTTTGAATATACATCCCAACGCAGAATGTTAAATCACCTCACTCTGAGCATCATGGGACACCCAAAAAATAAGTCCGGCACATTTGCCAAATAAATTTGTACATGGTCACTCCCTGCTCCTTATTTCAGATACTGTATTTGTATACTATTTGTTCTTTTATTTGCTATAACAAACTTTTAGACAGATTACACTGAAGTTTAATAAACACACTTGCAATTGGGCCAAATCTTCACCTTATGTAAATCTGCATAGTTCCATTGTCTTCAATGTTGCTACCCCAATTTACATCTGCTGAGGATTTACATCGTCTAGAAAAAACAGACCTCTTAAAAGTTAGACATAATTCTAATGGATAAATGGATCAACACTTTGTATTGTAATATATAATCCATTCATATTTCTCAAGTGATGAAGTCAGTTGGTTTGGAGATGGTGTAAGTAACCTCTGATAAATTTTGGGACTCTGTGAAAGCCTAACAGATGCATTGGCCTCTAGGAAACTGGAATCTGGGTGGGTGGATGTGGCAGCCCAGCACAAAGCCCCTCACCTCAATTTCCCATCTTGGATCCCCAAATAAACGTCACACTGGATTTTTCCAGTCCAGTCACAACAGCCCTTGTTAGGGTAGCAAAGTTCATAACTGAACACCGTCCAGCCAGGTACAATCCAAATACCCCTGGTATGGTCGGAGTCCTTCCTCCCTTAGCAGGCTACTCCCAGCCCTTCCTAGCTAGAGCAATTCCCTAGGTCTCAGAGCCTTCCTTGCAGGAGTCTCTCTCACAATCTGCAGTCTCACTACAGCCTCCCTTTCTGCAGCCACCTTATGCACTTTATAGAAAATTGCCTGATTCCCCTCAAGATGAGGTGTCCATTCTGTAATTAGGATTGTCTTGACCCCAGGCTCTCCAGCCCAAGGGCAAGCCACACCGTTACAGTGGGCCGAAAAGGGTTTACGTTGCCATGGCTTTGATGAAAGACAGGCATTGCAGAAAAGCCAATGTTTTAGTAATACGGCAGTATTCCTTACATTTATTCTTATGTCTTTATAACTCAGAAAATATTTGACTAATATGAGCTATTTCTTTAATCTCAGCAACTTCAAATGGTCAGGGTCTAAATCCAACCCATGTTAACAAAGAGATTATTTTGACAGAAGTCACAGTTCTTAAAACCATACTTGAAGGCTTGCAGTAAATTTATAGTCAGTTAAATAGAGAGAAAAAATAGCAGTGTATGATACTAGAGAATTTTTCTATTTCTTTCAGCCTTTCAGCCTTTTCAGTTGGAAATATCAATATGAGGGATGGTAATATAGCTACTAAATTCGGACTCGTGGTCATAAAGATGTATTACGCACATCAGTGTACCAGACAGCTTCCTCAATCTTGCTTATTTTGTAAATCCAATTATCTTGTTCTAGCACTATGCATAATCCTCTAAATTACTAACAAATCACATACCCCTAATGTATGGAGGATTGCAGCTTAACCAATATTTTTACCATGAACTATAGTTATAAAACATTTTTACTAATGTTATAAAAAACATGAGAAAAATCAATCTTTAATGCAAACTCCTTCCCTCTCCTCCTGGCTTGGGGAGAGAGTTGGCTTCTGATACAGTTCTATACTGTATTTTTAGTAGGTTGTATTTTCTTTGGGTTCCTCATTGGTGTCTATCCAAACAAATTTTTTTGGCTGGGCTTGGGACAAAATTTTTAAACTTGGGTTTTCAAAATTAAGCACCGAAATCTATATTTAATCACCTACATAAGTGATTGAATTTTCAGAGGTTTCCACTGATCTGATGCAGCCCCCTTCTGTAATGTTAATTTTTTCATAGATATACGATGGTTATATTAGTTATCTGTTAGATAAAATGCGTCTCACAAAGTATTCTGAATTACACTGAGGCTATTAAGAAATGCCAAGAGAATTCCTAATGGTGACAAGTCACTGAAACCAGTTGCAGGTGTGGGTGCTCGGCACCTTTGAAAGTCAGTCCACTTATTCAGGTGACTAAATGTGGGATTAAATGCCTAACTTTAGGCACCCAAGTTTGAAAATGTCGGCCTAGATATGTAATGCTAGTGTTTTGTGTGGCTATATAGAAGACCTAGGAGCAACCAGTGAAGCTATGTCATGAAACTGCTATACATAGTCTAAAGAAGGTAGCAGTAATGGTAGGGGTAGGTGAGAAATGGAGATTCTACCAACAGTATCACTGGAAAGCATCTCTTAATAGTTCAACAGAATTTAAAGAAGTCTTGAATCGGGCCTGCCTTTTCACCATCTAGGAAGGGGGCAGCCCATGAGTGACAACACGTCATTTAATTTACAGCCCGATAAACAAAAACTCTCTCCCTAACTTCCCATCCCATCATTGTTTTATCTTGTACATGTCAAATTGACATGGATGATATTTAAGGAGGGAGTAAGAAAATATTGCATAACATTATGTGGACTGACTGAATGTATGATTCTTTCCAGATCTTTTCAGTGACACAAAACTATTAGAAATGCCAAGAGCACAACATTCACAGTCTCATAATAATGCAGAATACTTTGTGATGTCCATTCTATTTGATAGATAACTAATGGAATGACCATAAATTTGTGAAACACAACATTACAGAGAGCAAGCAACCTGTGTTTTGAAAATTACTGCCAGTCCTTTTATGCAGTATGCATAATATACCATAATCCATAATGTTCAATATTGCCATTTTACTTTTTAAAACAACAACTTTTTTATTATGGAAGTCCTAACATTTGTCAAAGCCTCCTTTCTGGATTTTCCCCATTGTTTTAAGAGTAAAACTGCATTATATGCCTTTCTACAGCAGGTAATTGTATGTGTGCTCAATTAACACATATAATTTTCGAAGTTCAGGTCATTAGCTTTTATCTGAATGAATTACTATTTCGTTAGAAAAAATATGGATTCTCAACTAGAGATTCTGGATCAGAGCTCTGGCAGAATGTCCACAGTAGAATATTCTACTGTACTCTTTCTGAAATACTGAAAGATTCTACCATGCCCATTACCCATTACTAATACAGATCCTAATTTCATAGCTAGCTTGCTATGAATTTGTTGGGATGCTTTCCAGTCTCACAAGATATACAGGGTCAGGCAGGGTGACAACTTGGATGAGAGATCTTGAAGAAAAACCCAAGCACTGCTGGAAATGGCACCGATGATTCAGTAGATGGCACTCTAACTTTGACTCAATGTCACAGAATATTGATAGGGGACCTGAGCAGGAGGGGAGTCAGAAATTCCATGTAAACAGTCTCATTTCCAGATCAACCAGGGACACTTCTAGGAGTGGGTGAGTAGGGTGGTCACTGTGAGCGCCAACTTCCAGGGGAGGCCAGAGAGCTGTGCTGCTGCTTGGCTATTGTTGTTTTTTGTTCTGCTATTTGTGGGGGGAGGGGCGGGAGAGAAGACACAGATATTTCCCACCCTGGTTGGCAAAATGGCTAGGGCCACTCCTGTATGCAGCCCTTCTCCATGCTATTTTTGAGATGGCAACGACTTCCACCTGAAGCCTATGAAGAAAAAGGAGGGTCAAGATCGGGTGTCCCCAACGAGATCTTTTTTAAAAAATGTAGCTTTGTGTCAAGTCACAGAAGGTTGCTCTCTCTCTCTCTCTCTCTCTCTCAGCCCCGATCACTATGGAGCAAATCTTTTTACCTGATGGTCCTGTTATGTCTTAGGGGACAGCTGCTTTTCCATATTCTGAATCTATCAAGCCAGATGACCTTTGGCCCAGTCTGAACTTTGACCTACTCTGGGGTAACAAACCATTCAATCTTCACTACCAACCTGACATTCTATCAGGGGAACCCACTCCACTGGTTCCAACTGCGATGTCATGGAATCACTGTCTCTCCCAACACACCCTGCAGCATCTAGCTGGACTAGATACACAAGGCCTGACTCTGTTCTCATTCCCACCAATGTAAATCAATAGTAACTACTTTGAGATCAACCGAGTTACACTAGTGTAAAACTGATCTGAAACTAGAATCAGGCTTACACACTCTACCTCTCGAAGAGAGTTTGGGTGAGTGGACACATAGCAGCTATGTAGCCTTCCATCAGCAGGTGTGTTACTCAGGATCCACCTAAGCTTTGGGTGTGGAGTTTGGCCAGTCTGCACTACTCTCTGGCTATGTTCCACGCTGTGCATCAGAATTTGGCCTAATGATTTAAATTCCTGTACGAACACAGTTACAACTATGTGTATCACATTGGGTGCAATGTTTGCTCTAGAGTCAATTCAAAGGAACTCCCTCGTGAGTTAATAACATTTTTAATGTTGTGTGTTGGTCCCTCGATATCGCAAGACTACATATTTGTGCCAGGATTTTCTCTTATTCCTCCATCAGAAATTCACAACCTGCCAGACAGGCATTATTACAAAACCTGACATTAGGTTCTAATTCAATTCACATTTACCTGTCTCCCACTGGAAGTGTAACATGTTCAGAAAGCTGTAGCTGATACCCTGGGTTTTTGCAGATCTGCCAACTTATGTAAAGGAAAATGTTGGCCCCCATGTATTAGATTACATATATTGGTTGCTTTTTGTCTTTTCACTGTAAGACTGGCAATTCTTTTTGTAGCTGTGCTTTAAAATGGGTTTTCTCTGAGGCATAATAAAAATATCACAGTAGCGGCATACATCATCTTCTGGGTGCCATGTTATGTGATGCAATTTTTCATGGTACGGTAAGTTTGCACTGGCCCAAAATAACTGGAAGTGAGAATGTGCATTGACCTGCTCCAGAGCAATCACATTATCTACCAATAGTGTGGAAGATCACATGGGTCAATGCGACTCAGTGCAGTACAATAAGCTTATCTATTTCTTCCTCTGTAATTTGCAGCACAGACTAAACTGGTGAAAGCAGTTCACTGATGTCTGATAGAACTGCAATATATCCCACTGATATTACTCTAAGAGAGCACATTGGGCAAATGTATGATTCTCTCCTCTCTTGGGGTGCTGTCCTAACTGCATAAGAACAAGATACTGTATATTTTTCCTGATGCAAAAAAAATAATGGCTTGTCTACACTTGAAACACTACAGCAGCACAGCTACAGCTGCGTCACTGTAGCGCTTCAATGTAGACACTACCTACGACAACAGGAGAGGGTCTCCCATCAATGTACGTAATCCACCTCCTCGAGAAGTGATAGCCAGGTCAATGGAAGAATTCAACCATCGACACTGAGGGTTATATTGGCTTAACTACACCACTCAGCGATGTGGATTTTTCACACCCCGAGCAACTGTAGCTAGGTTGACCTAGCTTTGTAATGTATAACAGGCCTCAGTCCCATAGTGTGAAAATAGGGTGACCAGACGTCCCGATTTTATCGGGACTGTCCCGATATCTGTTTGTTTGTCCCGCGTCCCGACTGATGTTCGGCCGGGACACTGGACAAACAAACACTTTTGCCCTCCGCTCAGGCGCTTGCACCCCCCCCGCCCCAACTCCGCCCCCTTCTTCCCCCATTGGATCCCTCCCCAAATCCCTGCCCTGACCCCGCCTCTTCCCCAAGCACTCTCTGGGCACGCTGCAGCCAGCTCGGTCTGCTCCCCTGGCCGCAGCTGGCTCAGCGTGTGGGGCGGGTGACTGAAGAGGGACCGGAAGCCGGAGCTTGGCCGCTGGCGTGCAGAGCCTCTTCCTCAGCGGGTGGGGGAGCCGGTCCCCTGCCCGTCCCGCCGCAGGGATGAGGCGCACTGGGCTGGGTAGTGAGCGGCGGCGGCGGGAGGGGCCCGGCCTGGGCTGGGGCGAGCGAGACGCGTTTGCAGCTGCCGCGCCAGGGGTTCCCGAGGCGCGGCAGGAGCTCAGCCCCTCCGCGGCCACGCGTCTTCCCGGGACCTCGCCTGCCTCTCGAGCCGCCCCAGGGCCCCTCCGCCGGCAGCCGAGTCCAGCCCAGGCCCGCAAACGCCGCGTGGTAGCGCCACTCTCCGTGCCCAGCGCTGCCCGGCCCCCTCCAGCCCGGCCCTGCACGCCGGCAGCCGGAGCAGCCCCCAGCCTGGGAAGGGGTGACCGGTGTCTGTGTGTGTGTTGGGGGGGGCAAGCAGGGCGGGCATGGGCCCACGGCGGCTGAGCTGTGGCAGAGTGTCTCCGAGACAGGCGGAGGCAAGCTGGTGGGGGGGCGGGGCGTGGAGCTCCGGCGGCTTTTTTTTTTTTTTTGCGCCCCCCCCCCCCCCCCCCCCCGGCGTCCCGATATTTCACCTGGGTGATCTGGTCACCCTATGTGAAAATCTGCCGGTGAGCAAAATTCATTCATACACCCTGTGAAAAGCCCAAATACTTAGGCTGTGTGCAAGGAACAACACAGAAACTTGGGGAGATGGATCCCACCCACCCTCAGTCTGTGAGTCAGGCCACAGAACTGCAAAGCAACCCTTCTGCAGTTCTGTGTGGGGTTATAGGACCCCTGGATCCACATAAGAGTGGATCTTGCAGCCCCACTCCACTCCCAATCACCTTTCTCATGCCACCCTATTTGGGGCCAGAACATGTGGCGCTATTGGGACGCAGGAACAAATGTGCAGCCCCTCTAACTGTTCTCACCACCCTGCGTAACACCCATATGGGGTTTATGTGGTACAGAAGTCTATGGGTGAAGTTCATCCTTAGTGAATAAAGTACATTAATTTATTTTTGTGTCATAATTTTAACCAAACCCTTTGCAGTCATTACACTGTAAGTTAGCTTTTCAGCATCACTTCCCCTGTTACCAGGCCAATTACTGTTAACTCTCTTCTCTTTTATTTAATGAAGTCATATATTGGTGCAGAATCCAGCTGGATGCCTGAAAGATATCTATTTTCTGCAGATGAAAGGAGTTATTTGTGTGATTTCACCAATTAATTTATTAATATCCTTTGAGTTTCAGGAGATTTAGTTCTCTCTACCCAGCAAAGTGTAGGGGAATGTGGACTGAGGGTATAAGGGCACAGAAGATTGGGATTATGTATAGCTAGATGTTTAAACCCTTCTAGATACAGGAATTTAGGGACCTGCTAGTAACTATAATTGAGGACATAATCAATATGTTTCTGGAAGTGGACATTTGGACCTGAAGTTTCTGTTAGTAGGTTGCTGCCCTTCAGAATAAAGAAAAAGTGATTTCAACCCCTCACCCCAAATAAGGACCCTGCAGTGAGACACAGGATTTTATTCTTCTGGAAAAAGACACCACAGAGAGGCCAGTGAGTACATCAACTAAAAGACAATCTTGTCTTGAGGGAAAAATATGGCTAATCTTTATTGGAAGTATGGGGGAGCATGATCAACATTGGACTCTATTCCAGGACTATCTTGAGACACAGGAGGGCACTGGTGTGCCCTCCAAAAGATTTTGAAAAGGAAAGGCCCCTGGGATCTCTGTGATGGTTGTTTCTCTCCACAATATGCAGAGGCATGCAGATACATTTTTTTTATCACTTTGTGAATGTTTCAAGCTTTGTCTTGATATAAAATAAATATTTTTAACATGAAATCAAACACACTAAATACGCCCTCAATTTAGAGTTGTATTTTTAAAAAATTATAAGGGAAAATTAAAAGCTACAGTGAGATCAATTGTTTCTGATTTCAGAAACAAAACTCCCAATGAAGATTACCACAAAGAGAGACAGAGAGCGCAAAATTCATAAATTCATAGCATCCAAGGCCAAAAGGGACTAATGTGAACATCTAGTCTGACCTCCTGTAAACCACAGGCCATAAAAATTCCCCACAATAATTCCTTTTGAACTACAGCATATCTTTAAAAAAATCCAAGCTTGATTTAAAAATTGTCAGTGATAGAGAATCCATCACAATGTTAGTAAGTTGATCCAATGGTTAATTACCTGCACTGTTAAAAAGGTAAACATTATTATCAGTCTGAATCTGTCTAGCTTCAGCTTGCAGCCATGGGATCATGTTATAGCTTTTCCTGCTAAACTGAAGAGACAATTATCAAATATTTGTTCTCCATGTAGATACTTATAGACTGTGATCAAGATACTTTTAGAGCCGCCTTCACTTCCCCTCTAAGACAGCCAATTTTTTAACCTTCTTCCTTGATTGTGGCTTTTTAGGCATCCAGTAAAGTCTCAATTATTATTCACATTTTTCTGATTAAATTCTCCCTCCCAGCTAGCTGATTTGGCTCATAATTATTTTCAGCTTTGTGAAACTCAGCCTTTTAAAGCACCAACTTTATTACTGGTTTGGACTTTATTTTGTTTACACATTACAAATGTGATCAAGTCATGATCATTTGAACCTAAGCTACCACTAATTTTTGGTTCTATGATTAATGCTGATGCACAAATAAAATAATTAATGGGATTCCTATATATAATTTCCTCTTGGAATTGATGACTTTTCATAACTCACTACTTTCCCTCACACTCCGTCACTTGTGATTTATAAGGTGATCAAGAAAGCAATAGAAATAATGTATCCACAGCCAATTCATTACATTCCTATATCTCAATAGAGCAGTGGTTCTCAACCTATTTACCACTGTGGGCCGCATATGCAGCTCTCTCTGTGTTATGTGGGTCACTCCACAAAATATATATACTACCTGTATGGCCCTGAGAATGTCACATGGGCCGCAGCTGTGTGCTGATTAGGCTGCAAGCACCCTGTGGGCCACAGGTTGAGAACCACTGGCATAGAGGGTACTATGTATGTTTCAGTAATAACTAGCTTTCTTACTTCAGTTTTGAATTTACTTAGGAATTTATCAAAAAATCCAGCAGAAATTTTTCATGTACACTTATCAGCCAGTAAAGATATTTTTAAAGCTTGCAAGGAATTGAAAAAAGCATTGTGAGATACAGCTGCTTATAAAATTGGAGTATTTCACTATTTAAAATTTTCTTCGTCTTTTTATTTTTTGCAGGGAGTTGGGGGTGAAAGGAACATAATATATTTTAAAATGTTTGGGCCCAGAATCTCCAAATTTATTATATTTACTTGGCCCCAAAGAGGACTGGTGCCTTTAATTATTTTTGGAAAGGCTGATTTGCTATTTTTAGAGTTATTTAGTTTGGAATATGTAAATCTAATATCACTGCATATGGGCCAATACAGATAATGTAAGCAGAGGACTGACTATGAGGGGCTCACTGGCTGGGCTGAGGGCTGGCAGCCAGGAACTCTTGGACTATATTCCTGGCACTGCCACATTGTGTGGCCTTAACAATACTTCACATTTACTATCGCAGAGCAACTTCTATCCGAGGATATCACAGTGTTTTGTAAACAATGAAGTAAGACACAAGGGATCGTAAAGGGGACTAGGTGCACCTATTGCACTTACACACACACACACACACACACACACACACACACACACTGGAATACCAGGAAAGATAATTTTTCTGTAATGTCTGACTACACTGGTGATAGCAATGGTGAAATTATTCTCATTATGAGGAAGAGTTGACTTGAAAAGGTAAAGGAAGGTAGTAATTAAGTTCCCATAATAGTCACACTGGGACCTCCTGTAGCATGAGGTCTGATGTTAATAATATATTTTTTCCCTATAATTAATGTTCATGTTCTGTTCCTGTGGGATTCTTTTCCCCTATCCTCAGCATTGTCATTACTTTAATATACACAAGCAACATTAACACTCCACTCTATGCAACAGCTAATCTAAGCACTGCTAAACCCAACCTTATGTACCTCCCTACCAAATGGATGGAAAATGTGATAATCTAAACCCTCAAAATCTCAGCGGAGTGGAGCTTGCAAGGAGTCTTGTGCTGAATAAGAAGGAAGCTAAAATGTATTTAAAGACCCAGCAATGAACTAAGTGAGGCACTTAGGGGGAGTGGAACATCAAAAGCCCATTTCTCCCATGCTCCGGGGTAGTTTTGGAAGGGAACACCTGGCTGGCACACAGCTGTCCCAAAGCAGATTAATCCCCCTGAGCAGGGAAATCCTTGGATTTCATAAAGCCTGGTGTCTCCCATGTCAGCCTCCTGAGGGCAGTGGAAGGATGTAGTCAAGGAAAAAGGCAGCATGCTAGGGGCTCTTTTATGCCCAGTTGATCAATGGTGTAAATTAAAACAACTTCCAGACTGCATAGGTGCTGGAAGTAGCGGTGCTGGGTGTGCAGCAGCACCCCCTGACTTGAAGTGGTTTCCATTATATACAGTTTACAATTTGGTTCAATGGTTCTCAGCACCCCCACTACACAAATTGTTCCAGCACCCTGCCAGACTGCTCTAATTTATGCCAGGGACTGACCCATCACCTCAAAGATGAAGGAAAGTGTAGGTCTTTTTCTTAGAGGGGAAGGAGAACTAATAAAGGCGACATCAAGAAGGCTGAGGTGTTTGATGCTTATTTTGCTTCAGTCTTCACTGCAAAAGTTAATGCAACAAGATACTTAACACAATTAATATTAACAACAACAGGGAAGGAATGCAAGCCAAAATAGGAAAGAATAGGTTAAAGAATATTTACATAAGTTAGATCTATTCAAGTCAGCAGGGCTGGATGAAATTCACCCTAGGGCACTTAAGGAACTAGCTCAAGCAACCTCAGAACTGTTAGTGATTGATTATCTTTGAGAACTCACGGAGGATGGGTGAAGTCCTAGAGAACTCAGGGAGGGAACACATAGTATCTGTCTTTTAAAATGGGGAACAAAGAGGACCAGGAGAATTATAGCCCAGTCAGCTTAACTTCATTACCTGGAAAGATACTGGAGCAAATTATTAAACAATCTATTTATAAGCATTTGTCAAGAATAAAGCATGTCAAACCAACCTAATTTCCTTCTTTTATAGGGTTACTGGCCTACTGGATGGGGAGAAGCTGTAGATGTGATATATACAGTCCCACATGACAGTCTCATAAGCAAACTACACAAATGTGGTCTAGATAAAATTACTATATACAATGGGTGCAAAACTGGTTGAAAGACTACTTAAAGAGTAATTATCAATGGTTTGCTGTCATGCTGGGAAATGTATCAGTGGGTTCTACAGGGGTCTGTCCTAGGTCCAGTACTATTCAATATTTTCATTAATGATTTGGATAATTGCATGGACAGTATGCATACAAAATTTGCAGATGACACCAAGCTGGGAGGGATTGCAAGCACTTTGGAGGACAGGATTAGAATTCAAAATTACCCTGATGAATTGGAGAATTGGTCTGATATCAATAAGATGAAATTAAATAATAGCAAATGCAAAGAACTGTACACACATATCTGTTGAGTGAGAAAGACTTCATTTTACAGATCATTTTAAAGAAACAGGGAAATTCTCCCCGCCTATACACACACACACGCACACAAAATCATTACATTAGAACTAAGCTTGCTCAAATACATTTTCCATCAAAACAATTACTAAAAATCAAGGACATTATCAGTTACAAGAACATTTAGAACAACCACAATTCACATATTTTATCACCCAAACATCATAACTCCCAAACTCTCTTATAGATGCCTCACCACCATAATAAATTCTCTTCCACATTCAGCTTACAAAAGCCCACAACACACATGTCCAATTTCTCAAAATCACATAAAAACATACAAACCTTTACTCTGATCACAGCCTTTTGGGGGGGAGGGCGAGTGATGAGGGCATAGCACTATAAAGGAACTATAGTTTCAAAATACAGATCGAGGACACTTTTGTGACAACATTTTTTAGGGCTTCAAAATACTCATTCTGGCTCCTTTCTTTGATCTGCTCCATCTGGGTTGGAAAGGCTCCCCCAGGGCATTAGAGAAGAACAAAGAAAGTCTGCGTTCCACCTCTTCTCCTGTGGTCCTCTGATCCTTGCTGCTCTCTTCTCTTTGGCTAGGGAGGCCAAAGAGAGGAGAGAAGCACCACCAAATATTCCACCTCTCTTCCCAATCCCCTCCCCTTCCCCTCCCTCCTTCACTACCAGAAGTCCGGAACAGAGGCTTTGCACTGACTAGATGTGGTCATCAACTCATCAGATTCGTAGTGTAATGTTGTGGCCTGGCACATTTCGCAAGCGTGATCCTGAGCAATGTTCGATGTGAAACACACACTGGCATGTGACATAAGTGAAGGAGGCGCATACTAAACATTTGATACCAGGGTAGCAATACATCTTGTACAAAGATTTTGTAGTTACAAAAACTTTTGGTTGATGAAATATAAAACGGGGACATTTCAGATGCCCTGAATGAAATCCCTGGGACACCTGTAAAACTGGGACGCATGGTTCCTTTATGGAAATAACACATAGGCTTTTAGATTTTTACAGTAAAAGTATAGCTACTCGTCAGACATCTCAGTGGTACTGAGGTTCATAGGAGAAGGGAATGCCTCACACACGAGCTCAAAAGCTTTTCACAAGCAGAGTCTATGGGATGGCATACCTCTTCTCTCTAGTACAGGTCCCCCCAGGGTATAAAATGCTCCAAATCACACTTTAGTTCCTTCCACTAATTCAGGAATCATTAACCTGATACTTCAAGGAAGTGGGGAAGGTGGGCTAGGAGTAAGGGTCCATACATATAATCATCTTGGAGAAACACAGGGCAGATCTACACTACCGCTTAAGTCGATTTAACTTACATTGCTCAGGGGTGTGAAAAAGAAACCCCTCTGAGCAACAGAAGTTACAATGACCTAAGCATTGTCCACACTGGTGCTATGACGCTCTCCCAGCAACATAGCTACCACCCCTTGCAGAGGTATGCCAATGGGAGAGCGCTCTCCTGTTGGCATAGAGCATCTTCACCAGATGCGCTGCAGCAGCGCAGTTGCATCGGTGCAGCTGCGCCAATGTAGTGCTTCTAGGGTTGACCTGCACAAAGCTACTACAATAAGTGATCACTTTTCCCCTTTGAGAATTGTCCATACAGATTTCCAGTTTTCGGAGATTAACAAGCAATAGAGATCCTCTAAAGATGGGTCACTGTTTTTACTTGACATCTCATGAATTGGCATCAGATCTAGAGGCATAGCCTGTGTAGTAATTGTGCTTTGTAAAAGTGTGCCTAGAGCTTTAAGTCTTACGTATTTCAATGAGAGAATCATTTTGAAGGTATACTGTGAGGCTGCTTTAAACCTAGTGGAATTCCCATAGATGGCTCAAGACCTGATAGGCCATAGCAATGAAGTATATAACATCTGATCTATCTGGACAGTAGTTGTGTTGAAATGGACTGGCTCCTGATCTTATCTCCAAATACCAAAAAAAAAAAAGCCAGAGGGACTTTGGGACTGATTTGGTTCTATTTAGGTGATAACTAATGGCACTTTTTACAACTATACTGTGCAGCTTTTATATATCAATATATAAACCTATTTCAGGTATCTAATCCGAAATTTTTTTTCTTTTCTCTTTTGGCGCCATAGCAAGTCAGTCATAGCTAATTTAACTCCATCAGGGTAAATGGCATTAAATTGAATGTCTAAATGGAATTAATTTAAAGAGCTCATCAAATAATTATAATATCAAGTTCCACTGGAATCAGATTAACTGATTCAGCTCTATTGTAAAAACATAGTGAGGAAGTAAATAGCATTGTAATTATTTGCTCAGGAAAGTGGGCATCATCTTAATGGAACGGTACTAATGATCTAAATTAAACAAACTGCATTTTTACTGTTCTCAAAATCAGTGCAAGAACCACCAATAGTAGTATGAATTGTAATAGTGTTTTTGTGATGTGTCCACCGTTGGTGGATGAAGTACTGAGATCCAGATAAGTTTATATAAGCCACCAGACACACATCGGAAGGAGTCTTTTGATCATCACCAATCTGAGCTTAATTTGAACTGGTGACATGGAAGTGAAAGACTCTATTAGTCTTTTTGGATACTTAAACACCTGCCTACACACAGACAGTTAAGGCTGCATTTTTTTCATGAAGCAAAATAGCAAATATCACAGCACAACTTTAAGGGCAAGATACTTTGGGGTATGATTCAAGGGTATGCTTTGCATTGAGCCACTGGCATTTTCTGGCAGTAAACCTTATGATCCTCCAGGGGTGCAGTGCCAGTGTAGAAGCTATTACCCCACATCTCCTCCTTGTTGCCAGTATAGAAGGGGAAAAGGGCATAGTCAGATGGGAGGGGGCTTGGCCAGGTCACCTCCGCACTATGCCAGTCCTTACCTGTGTTTTCAGCTCCCTGTGGCCACTGTAGCCTGGTGTACGTTAGCGCATCACTCAGGCTGTTCTAACATAGGGCAAAAGTGGACTAGCAGACACAGCAGGAAGACTGGGGAGTGCAAAGGTGAGCTTTAAGTCTCACACACACACACACACACACACACACACACACACACACACACACACACACCTCCTATTTGTGCTCTTTGAGGTTTGACTACAGTAGTGGATTTGGCCATAAATTGAACAAAGACATATTTTAGTGTCTAGCACAAGCCAAAGAGTACAAACCTGAAGGAAGAATCACAGAACCTGCCCTTACTATTTAATTTGTTGGAGTTTTTCTTTGAAAAAGTCACAGGCCCACATCCTGCAGTGCAGTGCATCTGCCTGATGCTACACTGCCTGCAGAGCATGGTCCTAAAGTTGGCTTTATTGGTCATTGGAGGAGCCATCCCAGTGCAGGGGGATCCTTCAGTAGCATAGAGCCAGCATTGTGGGTCTTACATTGCCCCACCTCCAAACACTTCCTCCTGCAGCTAGTGTAGACAGTGTGGGCATGGAACGGTGGTGTGGGTAGGCATCCATATGTCCCTGCAGATGCCCATTTGTCATATTGATTGTCGTATTGGCTGCCACTGGCAGCTCACAGGATTAGCCTGGCATATATCAGGCTCAGGAATGGGAGAGTAAAAAGGCCATCCCCCCTGTTCCTGTGCTGTCTGCTCCTCTGCAGTAGCCAAGAATCTGGGTCCAAGAATCGAAGAGTAATTTATGCACAACATATTTTATTAAAATTTGTTGTGTTTTTGAACAATACGTATTCTGGACTTTCCACTCTACGAACGTAGATTTAAGGTTTGTTTTCAGGTAGGAATGCAAAATTGTATTACTCAGAGCACAGAGTGGAATATTAGCAAATGCAAATGTTTCCAACAATTTAAAAAGAACTACTTTTTTTATTACTCATTGCACAGTTTTTGTGCCAAACACCACTTTCTCAGTTACCTTTTTTCCCAGTGAATAGTTACAGCAGAATCAATGTTTCTTACGCGTTATGTGATTAGGCTTCTATGTAGCAAGTACAGTATAGTTTTTGTTTGAGGATCAACTGGAATAATGTATGGACAGTGCAAAATAGCACATCATCTAACACATGAAATGGTATGATTCTATATAGCAGCTGCTGAAATTTGGCAGGAATATTTCCTAGTTTAGAATATACTTTTGTCTGTCTCAATGTTTTACACTCCATGCACAGTAACTCAAGGTTTAAAGTCAGTCTGGCTTATCTACAGTAGTAATTCATCTAGGGGAATCAGGGTAGCCAGAGCCTGCTGCTAGGAGAGCGAATGAACTATTCAGAAATGGAGGGGCGGGGGGTGGAATTAAGAACATTATTATTTATCAGTGGTATTGTAGAAATTTCAGGCAGGAGGGGAAGATTCTCTTTCTCCTTACCTTCCAAGGTTATTTGCTTTTTCCCTTGTTACCCTCCGTCATTTGGTCTACATGATTAGCCTCAGAAAGCCCAAGAATAAGCCAGCTGGCTAAGGCTAAGGTCACATCTCTACCTGCCTCCTGCATGTTATCCCGTACCTCAGTTAGACTGATTACTCAGGGCAGGTCTGCACTACCACTTATGCTGATATAACTTACATCGCTCAGGAGTGTGAAAAAGCAGAGGTGGAGTAATTATGCTGACGGGAAAGCCAATGTAGCGATTCTAGTGTAGACTAGCCCTCAATAACACCTACATTTCAGGCTTTTCTGTGCTTGAACACAATAAGCAATGAAGCAGCAGAAAGTCGGATTATGGGTTCTGCAGAGATTTTGGTTTTTCCCTGAAAATGGTCAATTTCACATTTTCACTTAGACCCATGAAAATAATACAGTCCACTGCTAATCTTCTAACCAGCCAGCCCCTTACAGTTCATATATGTTTTCTTTCTTAGCTGCTGTTTTAATGATATTTTTTTCTTTTTAAAACCGTATACATGAAAATATGATGATCTTATTTACTATGGGCTCAATCCAAAGCCCATTGAAATCAGTGAGATACTTTCCATTAACTTCACTGGGCTTTGGATCAGGCCCTGGGGCTCACTGTGGATGGAAGACTGTAGTTTCAACTGACTTCAGTAGGGCTCTGCCTGGACACAAGGGTCTGTCCATGTGAAACCAACAGGGCTTTGGTTTGTAATAAACTAACAGTAACAGTAAACAGGTCCATTTCACCCTTACTCTTGTAACATGACTAAGGATTCAATAAACCACATTTATACTCTATTTCAAGTATGTAAAATACCATGGGGGAAATTGCAAATTTGGATACTTATTTTAGGCAACTCATTGATGATTTAGATACCTAAACCCCTATTAAATCCTCTTCTGAAAAGAAATGTCACAACCCCCTAGCCAGGTCTAAACAGAAAAATGCATTCTTGGTTACTGTTCCGCTCCCCGATCTGGATTTCCAAAAGCAGACAGCTTCCAATAACACCCCAAGACTCTAAGCAATAGTGACAAAAGCAGACTTCCTCAGTCAAAAGATCCTGAAGATCCTTCTGTCACCCAACCAGCTTCATGTCTAGGCTGATCCTCAGGCCACAAGCTCTCATCCAAGACCTGATCTCCAACACAGACTTGGAAAACAGAAAAACTGCAACTTCAGCATTCAGTGAAACATGTGTACTGCAGAACTGAACATCATCAGAATAATAATAGCACAGCAGATAACCCAAACCATCTCACGTAGTTACCTCTGATATATCTTGAGCAGGCGGGGGTGCCAGAATAGAACCCTGTGTTACTCTATATGAGAGAGCCCACGAGGCAGAAAAGCATTAGGCCAATACTATCCTCCAATAGCAATCAAAGAAAATTGAAAGGAAAATTTAGAATATACAGAAGCCCTTGTTTCATTCATGCCCTCTGAAGCCAACAGAAGCTTTTTGCTTGATTTAAAAGGGTTGTGGATCATGTCCTCTATGCACATCTTTCATTGACTCTCTTTGCCTGGCACACACACAGTAATATAGAGGAGAAAATTATGTATACCTAAGGTTGTCAAAAAATTGGATGATATTTGACAATTAGTATGCACCAAATCAATATAATTAAAGGCTGTGTTTAAATGCATGCATGCCAGGCACAAATTTAAATTTGTGCAAGCAGTATTGAAGGGACACTGTCTCCTTTGTCTTTGAAGTTCTGGCCTTTTCCTTTGGATACATGATATTCCACAAAGTTAAATGCTGCTTCAGGACCGATGAAAACTTCTTCCTTGCCCTTACACTCTACTTACAGTCTATCTGTAGGGTATCCTGGTTCACTTAATACTCTAATTTGCTTGTTTCCTTTTGTTGTCTTATAGCTTTTTTTCCCCCACATCCTGACTGTAGTTCAGGGGAAAAAAGCAAGCTGTGGAATATATCTAAGGTAATTTTTAATTACCCTAGCACCTTGGCATCTAACGGCTTCTCTGGACAGAGACTTAGTGCGTGAAAAACCACAGTGTGAATGTACAGCGCACTGGCCTGCCACACATTAAGTTGCCATGTGGACCCTGCTACCACACACTAAAATTTCCATAGTGTGCTTTGATGTACTGCCCCTTACTCCTCTGCATAGCCGCATACGGGAAAGTATTAATCTTGTCCAAAATAACTGAGAGAAATGGATTTCAGCTATACAGTACTATCTGCATCAAAAAGTTGCCTTTTCATGATAATGTTGACATGCATAATGTTGAGTACTAACTATACTTTGAATAACTATATGAAATCACATAGTTATTTTGAAATAGTTTAATTTAAAATTCAAATTAAATATGCCTTTCTGGAAGGATGGAAAATCAACTTGAACTAAATGCTTATCAATTCTATTTTATTTCTAGTCAGGCCATCCTTTCATCTCACACTATGAAGCATAACAACGCCTGAGTTTTTTTCCTTCAGACTTTGATCAGTGTATTACCATGACAACAGCGTATTTACTGTAGCTATAATGGCTGGACTTCAGAAAATGTTAACTGGGTCCCTTGAAAGTTTATGGAAGAGCTTTTGGTTTCCACACTCTACATGAAAGAACATTTCTCTTAACTGAACGTATGGATAATTTAAATTCACTTTCAAATTAGCCAATGTTTTTAACAATGTCCAATGCCTCTAAAATGGTTTTAAATGTATTTAATATTTTTAATAATGAAAAACAAATCAAACTTTTAATTATGAGCTTGCTCACTTTTTTGCTGACTGAAGTCCATAAACCATGGAGTTAATGCATCAGTTTGGCAGGATTTGAAGTATGTACACAATGAAGGTTTTTACTCTTCTTGTTTACATCATTATTCTTTTTTAGAGCTTGGGAGCCTTGCATAGTGACAAAGAAAGATGTAGGGCTCTGTTCATACACAACTCTCATCACAGTGTCTGACTAATTGCAACTAATTTTAGCTTATATGCATCACCTATAACATTGGTCAATCACTACTATCTCCTGAAAGGTTTTTATGCTCTTTAGTTAGAAAAAAGGACAGGTTTATTATTCAGGAATAGTTACATTATCTGACCCTTGCATATGCAAATATCTGCAAACTCACTGTAGTTGACACTTATGCCTCTGTCCTTCAAGCTTTAAAGCACAACCTAGTTTACATACTGATTTCTGTTTATTATATCTGATTGCCAGCAATATACTATAAAGTCTGATCCATAAATTATGTCTCTGCAGCTAAAAAAATAATTTCCTCAAAAATATGGTTAAAGGGGCATAAAGGGGGTTATATTATGTAGGCATACTGGATGGAAGGGGGAAAATATACATTAGTAACAAGAAATATAGCACCGTTAGATTATTATAAGACATAGTCTCCAATCCAGCAGAGTAATTAAGAATGTGCTTAATTTTAAGCATATATTTAAGTCCCTTCTTCAGCAAAAGGGCCATGAGCGTGAGTTCAAAGGTAAGCCTGGATTTGCTAACTCAGAAACATACTGCCAGACAGCACATGCAAGAGGAGAGAAAACATTTTGTAATAGCAAGATTCCTAAAGTTTGTTTTTGCCTGTTACAAAGAACAAATTCATAAGAATAAAATGTCTTCTGCACTAGATTTTGTCAGTGTATAATTTATAAATGTGTACATAAAAAGTTTCTTTCATGTCTGTTGATCTGTTTGAAAGAGATGGAATTAGAAGATCAGGAACTAATTAGAAGCTTAAGTTTTGTTACATATGGATGATATTTGAAATCATTCATATTAAATATATACTTATACCCATTTTAATAACTTGAAATATGAACTAATAGTCAATCAGATACAATATGCATGGCTTTAAAAAGAAAACAGTGTATTATTTATGATCATCAGTAATATATGACTTCAGCTATCGCTAAGAAAAAATCTTGACAAATCTGATTTTACTCCTATACCAAAATGGATGTAATTTAATTTAACAAATGCCTCCTAAACTGTGGTTCTTTTCTGAAAAGTGACTGCAAAAAAGGCCGCGGGATTCAATATTTATTTTGTTTCTCAATTATTTACTCATTAAATTTACTCAGATTACAATTTCCAAGCCAAATTTAATCTTTCTACTCTATCTTTTTTTCGCTGTATAGATGTTCAGAAACAACGTTATCAGAATTGTTTTATAATGGAGAAAGTATTTTTTCATTTATTTCAGACATTGAAACCATTTTTATTATTGGTTTTTTTTTTTAAATCACCTTGGGACAGACACCAAACCTGAAAAATGTCTGCCTGATAGGTGAAAATTTCAGGAATTTATGAGCAGTTGAAACAGAGATAGAATAGAAACTGTTACACAACCTTAATTTATAGTTAGTCATGGTGAGCATCCCAATGGTAGTCCTAAATACTCCAAAACATTGAGGGAGAAATCTTGGTCACACTGAAGTCAAAGAAGCCAGGATTTCACCCTAAATCTGCTTTGTACTGCTTGCCTGGCACAAAGCAGACTTAAACCCAATGGACACAGTTCCTTGAAGGATTCCCCTTGGCTTAGGTGCCATAGAGCCACTGTAGTGAGTCTTATGTCATCCCCCATCTTGGCCACCAGCATAGGGGATGTGGCTGGAGAACAGGGACATGACCAGAGCATCCCTGCACCCAGGGCCAGTGCAAGGAAGTTTCGCGCCCTAGGCAAAACTTCCACCTTGTGCCCCCCCCCCACCCCACCCGCGGCAGCTCCCCACCCCAGCTCACCTCTGCTCCGCCTCCTCCCCGAGCACACCGCCCCTGCTCTAATTCTCCTCCCCTCCCAGGCTTGTGGCGCCAAACAGCTGATTGGCGCTGCAAGCTTGGGAGGCGGGAGAAGTGGATTGGCGACCGCGCGCTCAGGGAGGAATGCTGTAAACAAAAAATTGGGGGCACCGCTTTTTGGCACCCCCAAATCTTGGCGCCCTAGGCAACCACCTAGTTCGCCTTAATGGTAGCACCGGCCCTGCCTGCACCCTCCCAACCCCCTGCTGCCAGAATGTCTCCGGGGGGAGGGGGCTTGTTAGCCACCAGCATAATTTAGCTTTCGACTACTGTACACTGTACCTGCTGACCAGCTCAGCTTAAAGTCACCTTTGGACCCCTAAACTGTGCCAGACCTTCTGCAGGTGTAACTCTGGATTCAGCCCATAATGTGCATGTAATACCATTTCTGTTTCATTTCTTTGTATATACACACTGGTAGCCTGTTGATTTTAGATCTCAGAATTAAGAATAAATGTGACTTTTACATTTTCCCTCATCCTAAATTTTATAGTAAAAAGAACAGTAATTTGAGAAAACAGGAAGGCTTGCCCCTCAATACACTTTACTATAACATCACAGAGTGATCAAGGCAGAAAACCTTTAGCCTTGAGCACTTTATAGAAGGAAAAGGTCATTTTTATTGCAGGATAAAATGTTAATTTCTCCCTCTATTCTGTTTAGACCATTATACCTTATTATGGGCAGAACAGCTAGCACCACCTATTATTAAGTTATATAGTTAAGGTTGCATGACATTTTCCATTATAAGACCCTGTTTTCAGTTGCTTATAACTAGGGCCCTTTGTTTTCTGTTTTTATTTTATTTAATTTTTCACGGGAATTTATCAGTGTTTATTACTAGAACAAAAACAGATGAAAATTGGTGGATAAAACTATTAATAATTTTTATGGATAAATATTGGGGTTTATTTTGGTGAATGGATGGGCAGGGGGGAAAAGTATTCAGTAGATTAATGCTTTGATTAATGGAATTCAATGTGGTTTGCTGCAGAACTAAAACAGAACTCAAAACACAATGCCACCACTGAGTTTAAGAAAACAATAAAAAATCTCTAATCCCCAAATAAAATTTTCATTTGAATAAACAGTTTACTGTTGTAGACTTGTATCAGAGGAGTAGTCGTGTTAGTCTGAATCTGTAAAAAGCAACAGAGGGTCCTGTGGCACCTTTAAGACTAACAGAAGTATTGGGAGCATAAGCTTTCGTGAGTAAGAACCTCACTTCTTCAGATGCAAGAAGGACATCTTGCATCTGAAGAAGTGAGGTTCTTACCCACGAAAGCTTATGCTCCCAATACTTCTGTTAGTCTTAAAGGTGCCACAGGACCCTCTGTTGCTTGTTGTAGACTTAGAACTAGTAGCCTATAAATAATTACATTTAATAATTGGGCCACACCATTTGCAGCACATACATTCAACTTCATCCTTTTCTCCTGTTTTTGTTTTATTAAAACTTTCGAATACTTCCTTGTGTTCTGAAACGTATTCTGATATAGATTTTTGTTTTCTTCCCGTTTTAGTGTGTCAGATCTTTACACCATTATCCACTAACAGTTTGAAATGTGTACATGGTGGGGGTGAGATTTATCAGTGTGTGCACAGACTTCAGAACTTGTGCGTATGCCTGTTTGTTTATTACGTGTATCTTCTAGACTAATACATAGCCTTACTTCAACAGGCAGCTTTGCATATACACACAGACTAATGTATAATCTTAATACATGTACCTCATGCAATGTATTGTATTCCTAATAAAACAAGTTATTTTTTATACAGTTGAATGATACAAAAGTAGGATGAAAAATGGAAAAAAAACAAGTAATACTTAAAATCTGGTATTTTTTTCGGTAAAAATCAGTTTAAACTGAAAACGAAGGGCTTATAACTTTGCCAAACTTTAAGCATTCAGGTTGAAACTTTCCATGCTGGGTATCTGCCTTGGGCTGATTTTTTTGGAAATTTTCAGTTAAAAGTGTTCAGCCATTTCCAAGAACAAGGCTAATGAAAAATACATGGTCTATTCAAAAAAATTCTGGTGCCATTTTCTTTGAAAAGATCCAGTGCTTCCATTCTTTGGAGCAGGAATTTGAAATTTGGCAGTGTGTGGTCTTTATGTCAGAGATATGTCCTTGTTGTTCCTGTAAAAATCCATCCACATCCATGTTTGGAAAAAAATCATAGTTCAGCAGTGCTCAGTAGAGACTGAAATTGGATGAGGAGATAGGAAAGGCTGGGACTGAGAGGCAGCGGAGTAGATGAAAGGAGCTGAGGAGGGTCGGAGATAAATCTGATGAGGAGCCAGAGTGCACAGGGAGAACTAGGACTGGCTGGACAAAGACACTGGGACAAGGACATGGGTGGGACAGGATGGCACTGAGATTAGAAATTGGTCTAATAAAAGATATTACCTCACCCATCTTGTCTCTCTATTTTATCAACAGCAGAAAAAAAAATCAAAAATTGCTGCCTCTTTTGACTGCTTCTGTAGTCCTTTTATTCAGGGGGAAAAAGGCAGCCTTCACAGTTTAGTCTGCAAAAACTTAAATTGATTTAGGTACCAAAATGATCTTTTCACCTTTTCCTTGGACCTAAAATGTGTTTGCCTCTAGTGAATAAAGATGAATGTTTTGCATCATGCAGCCCGGGGGGGGCGGGGGGGGGGGGAGGGTACTGTAAGGCCTCTGAGGAGCTAGCTTAAAAAATAGTTCTGCGAGATGATCAGTTTTTGACCGAATAAGTAGAAAATAAGTAAGCGAGTTCCAATGCTTAGTATGTTGAATAGTCTTAATTGTTGGTTTCATTCTCACGCTTAGATCAGCAGTAGGGTTTATAGAAAACAACATGTTCCTCCAAAGTTTATATTGTACATCTTATAGAGGAGAGCTTACTTTAAGCCATACATTTTTTCTGTACTTTTATCCAGTTAGTAACCATTCTGGAGGCTTTCCCCCAGTCTCTTTGCCCAGCCATTCTTTAGGTTTACTCACTGATGACAAAATCTCTTATTCTGTCAATCTTTTGCTTTTTGATCTGCCATTTCTTGGATGACAGTGTCACAGTTGTCTTAGAGACCTCAAAACCAAACAATAACTAGGGAACTGTGGATTGTTCTAGAGTAATTATGGTCAGGACTAGTAGCGCTGCCTATTATTAGGGGTGCCAACATTCTCCATTATAAGCCCCTGTTTTCAGTTGCTTATAACTTTACCAATTTTTAACCATTTGGGCTTAAATTTTACATGCCAGATGTGTTCTTCAGGATGATTTTTGTTCTTTAATTCTAGTGAAAATGGTTCAGACATTTCTGAAAATGTAGCTAGTGCAGAATACATTATCCATTAAAAAAAAAAAAAGCTGTTGGGCCCTCATGCTTTGGAGCAGGGATTTGAAATTTGGTAGAGGGGTGACTTTTGTCTCAGGAATGTGCCTTTTGCTGTCCACGTGAAAATCTGCCTACATTCAGCCTTTGAAATGCTCTGTAGAGACTTCTTAGATTTTAGCAGCTATCATCCTGAAGATTACTTTTGCACTGAGCATGCTCTATTCCAGGGCTCAGCAGGACTTCCCCTACAATTGCAACTCTGGGCTTATGCAGGCCATGCTGGGTCCAAGCACATGAACTGAGAACGGGAGACTGTCTTGTCTGTGCTCTTATGATCTCCCTGCTGGGCCCAGTCAGAATGGAGGATGAAGCTTCATGATTCAAATAAACAAGAGCTGGACCTGTAGGGAGGGCAGGAGAAGTAAACTGGGACAAGAAGCTTGGAGGGGAAGTTGGGAGTGACAAAAACTGGGACTGGAGACTTGTAGGGGGAGATGAGAGAAACTGGGACTGGGAGTTGGGGTGGAGGAAAGATTGGGACTTGGAGCTGGGGTGGAGGGGTTGGCACTGGCTGAACAAGGAAACTGAGACTGAGAACCAGGGGGACGAGGGGAAGGAGATGAGAGAAGACTGATCTGACAAGGAGCTGGGGTGTGTCGGGAGAACTATGATTGGACAAAGAAACTAAGACAAGGAGCAGGTTGCAGGGGAGGGGGGGCATTGACATTGAAAAAGGAGCCTGGGGAGGGAGATTGGGACAAGGAGCCAGTGGGGATGGGGAATGTGGGCAGGAGGATGACTGGAAGCTGTGGGGGAGTGAGAGAGATCAGATGAGGATCTGGGAATGGGGGAACTGGGAGTGACTTGGACAAGGAGCCTTGAGGAGTGGGGATCAGTGATGCTAATGAACCATGTGAGTGTCAATATGATGCCACATGACAGAATTTCTGACTTCAGTTTACTTTCTTAAAAACCTAGGAAATTACCCACAAAAAACTACATTAAAGTTGCAAAGTCAAGCACTCAAAAATTAGGAAATGCCAGACCCTTAATTCAGCCCCCTCGTGCATACATATTATGATACAGTCTTTAATTACATGATCACATACTATTTTTTCCCCTGCCCACACTTCCCATCCCAACGACTCCCAGTCTCAATCTCCCTTCCTCTCTCTCACCAACAGAAGTTTGCCCAATAAAAGATATTACCTCACCCACCTTGTCTCTCTAATATCCTGGGAACAATACAGCTACAACACTGCATATTGACAAAATAGTTTATATATTTTACAAAAATCCTCCACAACAAATGTAATACAAGGTAATTCTCCAAAGACTTAGCAAACAGAATCAACATTTATCAGTCTGTTTAACAACAAATTGATAAATTAACACACAAATCACATCAGATATAATGTATGAGGAACTGGGAACAAAATCTTCTTTTAGAGCTTGTGGAAGAGAAAATATTAAAAAGTTATAAAGCTGAAGAAACAAAATAAATGACTTCTAATTATAAATCTGCTCATGCCATCCTTGTTACATATGGAGAAATTAAAGGAGAAGACGCATAATAAAGCAAATGGATAGCCAAAAGTTCAGGGCAGCTAATATCCTCAGGGCCATATCCAGATGAAGGGTAACTTCCAATTTGCTGGCTCAGAAAAGCACTTGGGCTCCTCTGTACTATACTGACTTTCAGAGGGTACTTCCCACTTATTAGCAGCCATGTAGTGCTTAACTTCGCTGCTTAGCACCGCTCCCTTCCCATCCACCCATCCTCACTGAAATATACGTCCTGGCCTTGGTTCAGGATAGCACATAACCATGTACTTTAGCCCATCCCCGTTCAGGAGAGCACTTGATCAACCTCAAGCACATGTACTTAACTTTAAGCATAGACTTAAGTTTTGTCCTGAATAGGGTGACATTCCTGAATTAGGGCCATGATGTTGGGCATGCACAGAGCCTGCTCAGGACATTCCACAATGTTCTCATCCAGGGGGACTAAGCTAAGGAAGTATGTACCCCAAAGACAAAGATTTCTCCCAGGATAACAGCTTTGTATTGGTCAGCCTGGAAGGTAGGGGAAAAAAAGATCCATTGGATCAGAGATGATTCCTATCTTCCCCATGCCAAATTTTTTTTTTTTTTTTTTTTTTACAAAAAATAGAAAAAAAAATAGACAAAGGTGGGAGAGAACTGAAAAAGAGAGGAGGCAGATCTTGCAGTCCAGTTACTGAGAAATGAGAGGCTCCATCTCCCATCTTTCCTTTAAGACAACCTGTAGGGCACCTGGAATCAGTCCCTGTTGCTTACTTGGAGAGTCCATGGACTGAGAGGTAACAGAATACAGGAGGGAAGGAGTGTATTTACATGATTGTCCTCCCTCCAAGCGGTTCCACAAATCCACAGCATGCAGGAGTGTTTTTAGATCCACCACAACAGGCTGATCTTTTCTCCTACATACATTGGTCATCGAGGAGCCAGGTAAAATCATCTACGGCCTCTGTGACTCAAGAAGCCACGGATACTTTTGTTGGATAGGCCCCTCATCATTGCCTTTGTGAGATGATGCCATTTTAGCTGGGATTAATAGGGTGAAGAAAAAAATGTTGTACACTGTTAACTGATTTTTGCAAATACACAAACTACAACCACGTTGGGGTACAGCATTAGTGAATCAGTCTTTCAGTCAAATTTCACTGAATAAAGAAATGCAGTTGTTAGTATGGGTGTGGATATTATCTGAATAATTTTCAAAAATTCAAAAGAAAACCTGTATAATCTTGCTTTGGCAGATTCAACGAACAGGTTAAATTCTTACTTTGCTCTGAGGACTTCAGATGAAAATCGCTATATATAGTAAGCACTCCATATTGTTGTTCATTGCTTTTAACTCAGGTAACCCCTACCTAAGAAGCTGGGGACAGAAATGTTCAAAAGCCCAAACCTGTAGCCCTTTGTCACACAGAACTCCCTTTGACCTCAGTGGAAGCTTTGCCTGAGGCTAAATCTACACTACAGGGGGGGGTCGATTTAAGATACGCAAATTCAGCTACGCGAATAGCGTAGCTGAATTCGATGTATCGCAGCCGACTTACCCCGCTGTAGGGACGGCGGCAAAATCGACCTCTGCAGCTTCCTGTCGACAGCGCTTACTCCCACCTCCGCTGGTGGAGTAAGAGCGTTGATTTGGGGATCGATTGTCGCGTCCCGATGGGACGCGATAATTCGATCCCCGAGAGGTCGATTTCTACCCGCCGATTCAGGCAGGTAGTGTAGACCCAGCCTTAATAAGGACTGCAGGATCAGGCCACAAATGAAATTCTGCTTCCTCAGGGTTGAATACTGGCAAGTTTGAATACCTGCAAGGTACTTAGTTGTTGAAAAGGTTGCACTATATATTTTTAAGGAAATTGTGGATATTAGGGGCCTCATTCTCAGCAGTTTTTTTTTTTCATTTCAATAATTGTAGCTGTTAAAATCAACTAAGATATGCCAATTTACAGCAGCTGAGAACCTGGCCCTTGTGCTTGAGAGAAACAGATAAGATTAAACTGATTATTATCACTCGGAGACCAATCAGATTGAGGGCTGAGTATTATGGATCTTATTCAGGCAAAATTTCCTTTGACTTCAGTGGAAATCAAAAGAATTCAGTAGCAATATACAGTGTAATGGAGACTTTCTAATCTTTATCGTAAAAACACCACAATTGTTAAAACAATAACTTGTATGACTAATCTTTGTACTCTGCATTACTCTTCCTGAAATTGTTGGAAATACACCAGCATGTTTCAATTAGAAAAGAACTACTGTTTGATCGGGATATCTAGTTGGACATACTACTGTACATTGCAGAAACACTGAGAAAATACCATATGTAAATAAGAAAATGGCTTTTCTCTATTTTTAAAAAGGTTTATTAGTGTACCTGAAAATGTAGCACAAGATCACTAAAATATGAGGAATAGAAAATTTTTTTATCTTTATAACTGAAGATGAAGCAATATAGATGTTGGTCTGATGAACAGGATGGAGTTACTGAAAAGGTAAAGAATGGTCCATACAGAAATAATAAAACAACTTTTTCTGTCACCATAAATTAAAGAAACTTTCACTAGAAGTATAAATGCCAAATGGATTTGTCTAATGTAAAGCCTCTAATATAAAACCTTTTTCTGTTTTGGATGAGAAAACCAGAAATAGACAAAATGCCACAAGTAGAATCTGCAGACTTATTCCATAAGGCCCAGTGAAGAAGATACATCTAGTTAGAACAAAAAAAAATATCCTGCCCTCAAACTGATAACTTTGCAAAAACAAAGGTTATGAATAATGAGATGCAATATCCATCAACTCCTGCAACTGCAAAATTAATTCCAATTCTTCTGTACAATACAAGAGATAATGTTCACTATCACATATCAGTGAGAGTATTCCCACTTTAGTCAATGGATCTACTGTGCAAGCAAGCCTTGAATGGTCAATCCACTTGTTGTATTTGACTGAAGTCAGATAACCCAGCAATGTTAAGTTTCATAGAATTTGATTCAGAGGCTCCACAGCACTTGTTGATTCAGACAGCCAAAGTGAGAGCTTCATTCTGAAAAGAAGCCCTCAATGTAAAAAGTTGCCTGGAGTCTCAAAGTGTGAATTAAGAGAAAATATAGTGGACAATTCATCAACTGCAAAATATCAAAATTAAATCAAACCCAATATGATTGTGTCAAAAACTTTTTATGCAAAAAATTATTTTGGTGTGATGTGTAAATTTCAATTTTCTTCCCAGTGATTCCACTTATCCAGTGAGGTCCAGTTTTTTTAGAGGAAGGAATATAAAAATATGAAGTTTGAATAATGAAGTACATGCTTTCTTAAAACAGAATAAATCATAGTGACAGACCTGTAAAAGTGACTGCCAAATTAGAAAATACATTTTTAACAAATTTAGGTTCTATCTTCAGGCTTTATTTTGTATATTTTATTTTTAACTTGATTGAATGTTGATTACAGAGCACCCAAGAACCTGTACCGTTGATCTGCTCAATAGACAGAACAATCTGACAGCTCTCTGAAAAAGAGATGTCTATTAGTTCAACAGAATCACTGTCCAATACACTGTTTCGCTGTCACCATTGGGAAGTGTGGTTAATATTGCTTATTAAATAACACAAAACAGCTTGAACAAGAAATACAAAACTCAGGAGTGATTTTAGATACAGTACACCCTTGGTATAATGCCCTTCATTACTGTACTGTTAAAAAAAGGGGGGGAGGGATGTTGCATATTCATGGATAATTTTTATCCAGGGCTGAGCCCAAGGGCAGAAACTAAGGAGTGGGCTCCCACTCTGTCTCCCACCACCTGGGGCTGACAGCTGGGAGCCCAGAGTCCCGCTTCTGCGGGGGAGCTGACAACCAGGAGCTCCTCCACTAGGGGCTGAAGTCGCAAAGGTCACCAAAAATCTCCCTCCCTGACCAACTTGTAGCCTTAATTAATATTAATTAATTAAGCTAACGCCTCTATCCAAGGTGACTTCATTAACAAACTCCAGCAGTTTATGATTCGTTCTGATTGTCCTTTTGCTATAATGAACCCCTGGTTACAACGAAGGCTTGGATCCTGACAGGTTTGTTATAGCGAGGATGGACTGTATTTTGCTTTTTCCCAACTGCCTATACAACAACACTCTAACATGAAAAAGTACAAGAGTCTGCAGTTTTATTTTATAATATCAGGATGCATAAAAATCAATTATTTTAAAATATTGGCTTTTTTCAATCAGAAATTTTTATTTAAATTAAACAGATTTTTTTAAATAAACCTATTTAAAATTAAATTTGAAATTGACAATTTATGTTAAGGTCTAAACTATTAAAATAATGTAAATTAAATACAACAAATATTGAGTAGTACCTCTGCCAATTTTAAAATAGAATCAAACCACCGATTTGGTTGACATTCTAAACTAGCTTTTGACAGTGGTAGCCTTTTCTGCAGAAATAGGGAGAATGTTTTTTTCATTTCAGTTTATTCAGCTAGTTCAGTTTAATGACTAGTTCATTTAAAGTTAAGAAACCAAGTGGGAGTTGAAAAAAGCAGGAAACCTTGTTTTCCTCTTCCAGCCTATGAAGAAAAACTAGATGTGATAGGATGAGATCTACTGGTTCTAAAATCTTAAAGGACATGGTGACCAGAAGCAAGCAGGGCAATTCATTAACTACAGATATTTCCTTTGTGTAATAAATCAGTTTTGAATGTAGAATATGTTTTGATAAACTTTTTTTCTTAAGTATCCAGCACATTTAAGTTTGATTTTAAAACATTAAAATTGTGTTTTTGTGCATTTTTGATTGAATTTGAATTTCCATTCACATAGAGCTTGACACAAATCATAAGTAAAAAATTATGGTAACTAAGAAATGCATATTTCAGTATTTTCTAACATACTAAAAAAAATCTAAAAGTTAAGAATCTGAATAAATGTTAGTTAAGCTATATAATTGCTTCATTAAATGTTTATAGGTGTAGATATCCTCCTGGTTAGCAAAAAAAAATGCACCAAATTTAGAGTACAGAATATAGTTAGTTACAATGCAACATGTTTTAATTAACCAGTGAGAATCAACCTCTCTTTAGGAAAATAAAAAGCATAAATACAACACATGATTAAAATTGATCACTTAAATCAAGGTTTCCTGCTTGTTGATTTAAATCATTATTAAAATTGGTGATTTATATATTTTTGATTTAAATCAGTCCACCCAGTATAGTATAGTCAAGTGTGTGTATTTGCTAGTTTGAAAAAACTGCCAACTTTGGTGTCTGTACCAGACAACAGAGTAGTGTTATCAACTGATTAAAAATAGTGAGAGATTGTTTATTTAAAAAATCAGGATGAATTCATCTAAAAGCTAGCAAATATTATCAGAATGACTTTTAATTTTAAAAAAATACTATTTTGTCATCCAGAAGCTGGCAACAATATAAAGTCTTTAGATAAAAAAGGTAAATTTTGTTCATTATGATAAAAATAGTCTAGCATTAAAAAATATACTTGGTCCCTGCATAGGCTACAGTGCATGGGCCTTGCCTAAACAGATTGCTGCTGAAAATGTGCATCACCTGGAGCCACACTTACTCACATGTTTTGGGACTTATATAATAACAAGACAACTTAAAAATTATTTCCCAGAACTACATTTGGCATATATCCCTTCAGCTCAGAAACGCTCCAATTCAAGGAAAGCTTGGTTCTCTAGAACAGAGCTTGTAGCCCAATGACTCATATTGCTTAGATGGAAGAGCAGACTGCTGCCAGGGATAGACGCTTGGCACAGCAACTTGGCTGACCTGGCATCTAAAAAGCAGGTAACATTTCAAAGAGGGACCTCACACAAATTTGAAAAGATTCGGTATGACTTTTTAGAAATCTTTGATTAATTCCTAGTGGATAGAAACGAAGCTGCCACTCTCTGTTCCCATCCTGCCCCCTTCCTTCCTTTCCTTTCCCCCAATGAAACCAACTGGGCTCCATGCAGGCTCAGCAGTCCACAGTGAATCACAGAGCAGGACCAGAGCCTTATACTATGAATAAATATTGTGACATACGAGATAATAACATAATATCAGCAAGACTAATACCTCTGTATTTTGTTTAAGTCAGACAATAAACCATTTATTTTTTAAAACGTAATTAAGCAGTCTCATAACAAATCTGTTAAAAGGGTACTGTCAGCTTGAATTGATTTCCACAGAACTACTTGTGTGAGAGAACTTATTCACAAAAATAAGTATTTGAAGGATCTAACCCTAATTTTATAATAAACAATTTTTTATAAAACCTAGGGCCAACAGCAAAACAAAATCAAACCAACAGAAACTGCTATGTTTACACAAATAAATATTCCTCTGCAGAATCTGAAACTCAAACACTGCAACACTAGGAACCTGAAAGTGAAACTAACTATAAACAAAAGTAAAACCAAATTCATTAAAATTCTACATTGTCCAGGATGAGATGAGAGAAGTACAAAAAGTAAACATAGAAAATACATAGTGACAAATATATTGGATTTTAAAAATTATTTCACTTTTAATAATTATAGTAATAATACGGGTAATTGGTATGTAGGTTGAAAATTATGTTTAAACAAATATGTATTTAACTGACAGTAGCTCTTCAAATCTTTACGCTCATTATATAAAAACCCTACATGAAAAGTATATTAAGGTTGCCAAGTCAAGTGCTCAAAAGTTAGGAAATACCACAATTAAGGCTGCCCATGTAACCTTAATTTGGCCCTCTTGTGAGATAGCCTTTAATTACATTACCATATACAATTTTTCCATAGAATTTTGCAAGTTTAATATTCTTTTAATGTACTTTTATGCAATTTCCAAAGGTTTTTAAAACTTTAAAATTGAAAAAACAAAAATTTCATCATGAAGCATATTGAGCCCCACATGGGTCATCAGCAGGGTTGGGATCTTTAGATCCACAGCAAAGTCCTCTATCACTTGAGTTAACAGAGTAACTGGTAGCAGTAGAAGGTTATCTTCTATATGGACCTGCTAGTAGAAGAGGATGGAGACACACTTTGCCAGTAGCTTTCACAACAAATTGCTATCAAAGGAATGTTCCGACGCCAGAATAATCGGTTCAATTCCAGGTTCTGGAGGGGAATGTGCTCTAGTCATTACAGATCCTTCTGTACCTGTCCTCCCCAGCTTCTGCCCCTGTCTCTTCGCCTGCTGCTATCCACTTGGATTCCTACCCCTCCCCCAGCTCCCAACCTTGCCCCTCTTCTGCAACTCCCAACCCATTTTCATTCCTGTCTTTCCCCGTTCCCAGTTCTTGCCCTTCTCCACCTCTTGTTCCCATCCCCCCATCTTCTGACCCCCTCAGCTCCTGCCCTATCCCACACTTCTGCTCCTAACCCCTGCATGCCCAAATCCTCCCTTCCTGCATCTCTTTCCCCTCTCCCCACTACTTATCACTCCTCTTCATTTGAGCATAGCTGTTTCCTCCATCTCTTCCACAGTGCCTCCTCTCAGTTCTGGTGCTCAGCACCACTTCAGCCTCTGGAAATGAGGAGGAGCAACCAGAGGGAAGCTGCCTGCTCAGCCCCTGCAGCCTTAGGTTGGAGGATGATCAGTCACTCTGTAGAGATGGCACATGCACAGAGTGGAGCTGTGAGGAGATGGAGCATGCTCAGCGCAGAGTCTTCAGAAAATTTAGCAGCTGAACTCTAACAAATCTCCACTGAGCATGTGCAAATTGAGGTTTTTTAAAAGCTTATAACTTGGCCAAATTTGCATACATTTTCACAGAAGCAACAAAAGGTACATCCCTGCCACCGGGGTAACATCCCTGCCAAATTTTAATTCCCTGCTCAAAATCATGGAGGCATTAGAGCTTCCAAAGAAATGGTTGTAAGATTTTATTTTTTTAACATGGACAAAACAATATTTTTCCCTACTATCATTCTCAGAAGTGACTGGACTATTTTAGCTCAAAATTAAAAAAAAAAAAAATCAGCCATAGGCAGACACCAACATGGAAAATTTCAGCCCAAAACATTTACTTTTCACAAAGTTAAGCGGTTGAAAACAGAGATTTATAATGGGAAGTGTTGGGCAACCTTAACTATAGAGGTCACTACTTGCACTGCTTATAATTAAGTTACAGAAAAACTTGTTGAAAATTTTACTGAAAAGATGATGAAATCATAGCTCTGTATCTTAAAATACAAGAACAGACAAACAGTGTTAGTGTTAAGTTCATGACATATATTATTGGCCCCAAACCCTCACACATGCAGGTTACTCGTGGGTACTCACATGAATAACATTACTCCTAAATGCAGTCTGGTTGTTTGGGCCTTTCGTTAGCCAGCCAATAGGTTTCAGAAACAGACACAGATCAATGGTTGAGCTGATTACATCATGAAACTGCAATCACTAATTATTTAATCTAACTAAACAAACATCACTATGGGAAACAAATTAGCATTTCATACATGAGTGAAGGAGACAATTTTCCACTTCAGGGTACAGCCACAGTGGACACTTGTTGAATTTGTACACTTAAAGCTCATTTTATGCATGCCCACACTAAGGGGTTTTATAGCCTTTCTGGAGATTTAGTACCATAAAAAGATTAAAGTTCCTCTGCTGGCTATAATATTTATAACAGCTAATTATTTCTAAATCACTGGAGTGAAAGTAAGATATCATCCTGTAAGCAGTTAAGGAATATCAAGTAAAGTTTTTGGATTAGCATCCTCACTAATTGCTAAATCACTCCAGTGCCCTGACAGGAAAAGAACGCTACACAACTCTTTAAGAAACAAGGTCCATGTTGTTAGAAGTCTATTTAGCAACTTTTCTCTGGTCTGCAAACGAAAAGAAAATTAGAAGAAAACTGACAAACGGTTTAAATTACAAGAAGCTCTTGGCAAATGACAACCTTGTGGCCCAGTCCTCAGACAAAACTCTCACTGACCTTAGTGGGAACTTTGCTTGAATAAGGACTGCAGCATCAATGCCCAGATCCCCAGATCACTCTTCAACTCTGTCTGAATACAGCCACATGATAATTTTTGAGGCCATGGGACCATCAGTGCTTTCCCAACTCACTTTCCATGTTCAAGCCAAATACTCAAAAACTAAAACGAACGTGTGTGTGTTTTCTGAATGGACAGTAGCTGACAACCCAAGTTCTTACACCTCCTACTGTCAGAGGTGATGTCCATTAAAATGCAAACCATTTGCTATACAGCGTCCTGACATGAGTGAGTAACCCAGAATACACAACCTCCATCCTGCTAGCCAGGAAGGGAAGCTCGTGTGTGAGGCTCCGTACATGTGCCTCTGCCAGAGGGCCACAGGGGATCAAACCCCGCCCACAGCATGAAACCCAGGCTTAGGCGAATGGTGGCGGCTTGGGGCAGAGCCCTGAGGGCTCAGTCTCGTTCCCTTCTGGTTCGACTCAGGCGGGGGTAGCCTATCATGCCCAGAGTGGAGCTGTGCGTGTGTCCACACGCGTCTCCCTGTCCTTGAGGGCGCAGAAAATGCGAAGAGTGTGAGGGGGCTGACCCAGCGACGTGTGTGTCAGTGCGCGCGCACACACACACACACACACACACAGAGGAGCCAGTCCCCGGCTCGCTGTCTGCCCCCCCCCCCGGCATGGAGCGGCGGGATGCGCCTTACCTGGGGTGCTGGGGGAGGCGGGCCGGCTTAGCCCAGCTGCTGCTGCTGTCCGCTGTGGCGACCTGAGCGCGGGAGCCGCGGCCGCTCTGACACCGGCTGCTGCTGGGCTTGATGCCGCCGCTTTTCTGGTGCCTCCCGGTGCCGCTGCGGCTGCTCCACTCGCGCAAGAGGCCAGGCTCGGGAGCCGGCAAACTCGTCCTCGCACACGACAAGCCCGGGGGTCTGGCCGCCGCCTTCCTGCTGGGGCTGCTGCTGCTGCTGTTCCCGCTGTATCTCATGGTGCAAGGGGACGCCGCATGCCGGGCTCCCGCTTCCCCGCCGCACCGCACAGAGACACGCGGCAGCGCGGGCTCCACCGGGACCGCCAACCAGCCGGCACCCCGGGCTGCTGCGGGGCGAGGAGAAGGAAGTAGGGGGGCAGAGGGGCTGCTGGCTGGGGTCCGTCCTGGTGCATTAAGTTAAATGCACTGAGGGGCGAGGCAGGGAGGCTGCAATCCCGGGACTTCTCCTTAAAGTTGGTGCCCCGGGGGCGAGGAGGGAGCATCCTCCCAGCAAATCCTGCATCGTCCCCCACCCCCGCTCAGCAGAGCTTTTGGGGCGCAGCCCGGCCTGCGCCCGGCGATCATCGGGGTGCAGCTCCTGCGGGAGGGCTAATGCGTGGTTGCCGAATTAGCTGGAGGGGGGAGGCGGGGGCTGCTTTGCTATAATCGGACTCTCTTGCAAGGAAAAGGTAGCTGGGCTGCAAAATTGGTCAGGGCTGAAAAGGGACCCGCTGATCGCTTCCCGTCTCCCCCCTTTTGAAGAGCGGGTGGTTTTGCTTTTGGGAAGAAAAGGGTGGGGAAGAAAAAGCTGCAGAGAGAAGGAGAGGAGCGCTCCCTCCCCTGCCTCCCTTTGCACAAGTGCAGGAAATGTTCCACTGACCTACATATTTTTCCAAACATACGTGACCTTTTTTCTTCCCACCCCCCCCTTTCTGTGGGAGGAGACAGGCGAGGATCCAACAAAAGGAGACGCTGGGGCTAGAGAAAGCACAGAAGAAGAAAAAACAGGGAGGGTTTCTTCACAATGCGGAGAGCAAATATCAACTTAGCTATATTTATACATATGCACAGTGAACGACAGAGCATAAAGCGGCAGTTGATCTTTGCTAATTTTGCTGTGTTCCAGATCCTAAGGAACGACCGCAGTTTAAGCTGGCCAGAAAATGTAGATGGGGTAGGCAACCTATGGCACGCGTGCCGAAGGCGGCACGCGTGCCGAAGGCGGCACGCGAGCTGATTTTCGGCGGCACTCACACTGCCCGGGTCCTGGCCACCGCTCTGGGGGGCTCTGCATTTTAATTTAATTTTAAATGAAGCTTCTTAAGCATTTTAAAAACCTTATTTACTTTACATACAACAATAGTTTAGTTATATATTATAGACTTATAGAAAGAGACCTTCTAAAAACATTAAAATGTATTGCTGGCACACAAAACCTTAAGTCAGAGTGAATAAATGAAGTCTCGGCACCCCACTTCTGAAAGGTTGCCGACCCCTGATGTAGAGTGTGGGTTTAAAACTCTTTAGCTATGCCGCTCTCCTCCATAGTGACCAGGTTAGAGAGGGTAGGATCGCTGTACCCTACAACCCTCTGGTATATGCACACTTTAAAAACAATAATACTCTGAGCCTTTCATCTGATGATCCCCTTTATAAATATTAATGCTTTAAGCCTCATAACACCAAGGAGAGATATAAATATCACTCCCCCCTTTTTATAATTGAGGAAACTGAAGCACAAAGAGGTTAGGTCAGTGGTTCTCAAACTGGGGGTCCAAAGGTTATTACATGGGGGGTTGCGAGCTGTCAACCTCCACCCCAAACCCTGCTTTGCCTCCAGCATTTATAATGGTGTTAAATATATAAAACATGTTTTTAATTTATAAGGGGGTCACACGAAGTGGCTTGCTATGTGAAAGGGGTCACCAGAACAAAAGTTTGAGAACCACTGGGTTAGGTGATGACAGTGGGTGTTTGTTGTAGAGCCACAGAACCCCTCCCTCACAAGCTCTTATACCCAGGACTCAACTACAAGACCATCCTTCTCACCCCTTATAGGAAGTGAGAATCCTCAGGTTTAGCCAACTATAACCCAACAAGCTACTTAAGGCATAAGTGTTAAATACCATATTTTCACTAACAGCCCCGTCTTCTAAGGTACAATTCTGAAACTGAAGAGTAACATCACAAACCACTGATCCACAACTAGGAGAAATATTCCGATCCCATGGAAAGCCATAGCAACATAAAACATTGTATCCTTGCCTCCTCCCTGTCTAAATCTTGATGGCTATCTCCCAGTACATGAGATTAATTGATTGTCCCATGACCGGAGGATAACAGGGCTGGGTCCATAATGAGGACTATGGGCCCTGGCCCCATTTAAGTTAATGGGGGCTTTGCTAGAGATTTCAGTGGGAACCATATCAGGCCAGAGAACTCCATTACCTAAAGCAAGGTTCTCAGCTACTACAGGCATAAACAGTAACTCCTTATTTGGTTATGCAACTCCACACCGTCAATTAGAGCAAAACCTTTACAGAGAGCTCTTTTTTGTAAAGTAGGTCATTCTCTTTATTTCCCACTTGTATTATTTTTGTCTAATACTCCTTCTGAAAAGTAGCCAGTGAGATATAAGGAAATGTGTTAGATCCTAGGAGAAGTTGTTTATTTTTAGGCTTGCTCCTGATTTGCTGCGCTTTCTTATGCCGAGTATGATATATTTGAAATGTTAGTTTGAATTGCCTGTCTACAGTTCCGAACTATGGAAAATTTTGCACTCTTTAGTCAGGCACTTTTGTACTCTCCCTTCTAGCACAGACATGACTAATGTTAAAAGGGTGAAGTTGTGTATTTATAATCAGATTAAATACAAAACTTTAAAAAGCTCCTCCCTTCCTTTGGATGTAACCCAGCATTTTTTCCCCCTTTGGAAATTGCCAAACAATGGTTAAATGACCCTTTGGCAAACTAAAAGTGTGTGAGGGAATAAAGCATCACATGAGGAGTGGAGCAGAAGACATTTTTTGTTTCTGATGTATTTTTCCCTGTATTGCACAATAAGGTATCGCATAAAGGCTGCAGGCCTTGTAAGGTCATGAAAAAAGAGACTTCCTATGAGTACATACCACATGATTTGGTATTCCAGTCCTTTTGCACAAATACCCAAATCTCTCCAGAACATGGCCATGTATTTTCAAAATCTGTAGAACAGAATTCCTTGTGGAATATGCACCATTGAGCTGGGAAGGGCAATCTGCAAGACACAAGTGGATATACAAAAATTAGAATGCAGACCTTAATTAACATTATCCTGCAGAAGGTGATAACTTTTAGTGCACAAATAAAAAAGTGAAGCTGGTTTAAATTTATTTAATTCATACATTACATATGTAACACTGGGGTAGCTAGCAAAATGCAGATTTGCCAAAAGTAGAGCAAGAATTTCTCTTGATATATTCATTTACTGATACTTTAAATTGCATTGTGAAAACAATAACCATTAAAAAACTAATTAGAACTTGTATTGAGGTAATTATAAATTGTTATAGTTTAATTATGGAAAGTACATTTACTGCTTAGACTTGATACCACATATAAGTACTCCAGAAAATTGCTTTCCAGACATGAGAGATGCATGACCCAAAGTAGCAATCCCATTTGTTCCAACTAGAAGTTGGTCCATAAGAGTCTTATTCATAGACTTTAAGGCCAGATGGGACCATCATGATCTAGTCTGACCTGCACAGTGCAGGCCACAGAACCTCAGCCATCTACTCCTGTGGTTGTCCCATAACCTCTGGCTGAGTAACTGAAGTTCTCACATCTTGATTTAAAGACTTTGAGTTCCAGAGAATCCACTATTTACTACCTAGTTCAAACCAGCAAGTGATCTCTGCAGAGGACGGAAAAAACAAACAAACAAAAAAAAAACACACCAGGGTCTCTTTCAATGTGACCTAAGGGAAAATTCTTCCTGACCCCAAATATGGTGATCAATTAGACCCTGAGCATGTGGTCAAGAACCACCAGACACACACCTAGGAAAGAATTCTCTGTAGTAACTCAGAGCCCTCCCCATCTACTGCCCCATGTCCAGCAGCTGGAGACATTTACTCACAGCAGTTGCAGATGGGCCATATGCCATTGTAGGCAACCTCATCATACCATCTCCCCAAAAAACTTACCAAGTTCAGTCTTCCTTGCCTTTATTAATGCTCATAATGCTGCATGTGGAATCTGATCATTTGAATTTCAGTCTTTAAAGATCATTAGTAATATATTTTTCTGCATGGTTCATGTAATAATTTAAATATAAAACCTATATTTGGAATGGTCTTTGTATGTGTACATTATACAGAGGGCAAAATAATCTTCAGTTACTGTAAAGGAAAAACAAAATGACAAAGGATAAGGATCACTGAGAGTGGTAAAGATAAACTAGAGAATAGAAAACCAGCAGATGGAAGACCAAGTAAATGTAGTTTGAAGATGTCCTCTTGAAGTTTTTGAGCAAGTGAAGGAAGATGGGTAAGGATTCATTTAATTAATACTGCAGATTGTGATGGTGCAAATGATGGGACAGACCTTGGGTCCTTTGCTGCTCTACACTCCATGTCAAAAGGGGCAGCAAACAAGGACAAATACTTGGCATCCATCGCCTGGTACTCAACATGTTCCCCTAACTCCAATTAGGAGGCAGTCCCTCACATGAACAATTTTTGTTTGGAACCACATGTGATTTCTGTTAGCTGGAGCGAGTGGTGGGGGGGTGAATGTGAGGAGTGTTGGCGTAGCCACTGAGTCCCTATCTACTCAGGAGTATGTTGGGGTGGCTTCTGAGACCTTATCCACTCACTTCCCAGCAACTCAGTTTAACTCCGAACTCATCACTGAGGTTTCTTTATAGCTATACCATCAAACTGTGCATGAGTTGATTAGGCTCAAGCACTGGGGGTGGTTACAGGGCACACCACACATCCAAAGTTACATAGCAAACTTCTTCCTTTATATACATTTACACATTAGATTGCATGTATTATACATTGCATCACACGTTTCGGGATTGGCTTGGTTACCTTGTAGGAACCAATCCTTGTACAACATGCTCTGTTCCCACTCTGTCCATGTACAATTTATTTGTTATCTCATCTTTATGTTCCTTATTTATCTTATCCATTGTTATCTTGTCCATGGTAAATGGTTCCCCGAGTGTCCCCCCCTTCCCCCATCTTAGGTAATACAGACAGGGCCGGCTTTAGGAAGTGCGGGGCCCGATTCGAACAGTTTCGACGGGGCCCCGGTAGGGATGACTAAAAAAAAACACGTAAAAAAAAAAACACATGAGGCTTGTACTCACCGGGCCGCGCTCCTAGTCTTTGGCGGCGGGTCCTTCACTCGCTCCTGGTCTTTGGCGGCACTGAAGGACTCGCCGCCAAAGTGCCGCCAAAGACCCAGAGCGAGTGAAGGACCTGCCGCCAAAGACCCGGAGCGCTGCCGGGTGAGTAAAAATTAAAAAGGCGCCTCTAGCCAGGGAAGGGATTCTCTACCACTTGCCCCCCACTCTGGGTGGCCCTGCCACTGGGTGCGGGGCCCTCTTAGGCGCGGGGCCCGATTCGGGGGAATTGGTGGAATTGGCCTAAAGCCGGCCCTGAATACAGACATTCTGTGTCCAGCCTGCTGATCCATGTACCTCCCTAATCCTGTCTACCAAGAAATGAGGCCTCACCCACGTCAAGCCAGGCCTACAAGGAGCAGCTCTAGGTGGTATGCTTCTCCAACAGACTTGTGATGTTTCTGGAAGAAATCTCTGTAGAAGTAAATGCTGCTCAGAGTTATCAATATTGACTTCCCATCTGCAGTTTATAACTGACTCAGAGGGGGCGGTAATGCACAATCATCAACGGGGAGACAAATAGCAGCAGAGCCCATACTGCCAGGGGAGAAGTAGAGGGATGCCTGAAAGGACTGCAAAGGGATTTGTGGGTGCTTGGAGCTAGGATGCCTAATGAATCTTCAGGCTCTGTCCAAATAGAAGGCCAAGTTTCCTGCCTTTCTGCCTGGCTGCTAATCTCTACAAGCAAAGGGACAATGAGTTGGGTTTTCTGCATCATCAACCTGGTACATTTTTAAACAAAACTTTACCTCTTCCACAGGTTTTCAAAGGAAGGGAGTAAATTAGTCTTACATTCAAATCTTATTCGTCACGGCAGGTTGTTTTTTCTCTTTTATGCAAGGTAGGTCAAGCACTAGACAGGGGAGCTAAGGGAGGTTTTCTTTTAAGAAGGTTTATGCAGGGAAAGAGGGAAGAAAGAAGGGCATGATTTGAAAAAGTTGCTGAATAGATTCGAGAAAGTGTGAAACAGTTGTTTGGATGTGGAAAAGTCTTGAAGTCTACCCCTGCTCTGGCATCTTGTGGCTGAGCATTCGCAGACTTCCCATAGAGCAAAATTGTGGGTAGGGAACAGGATTAGAGGCCATATCTACATGAGCGAGTTTACAGTGACACAGCTGTACAGTGATGCAGCTGTGCCGCTGTAAGATCGCTCGTGTAGCTGCTCTGTGCTGGCGGGAGAGAGCTCTCCCGTTGACATAATAAAACCACCTCCACGAGCAGCAGCAGCTATGTCAGGCATGAGAAGCTCTCCTGCCAACAGTGCTGTGCACACCAGCGCTTCTGTTGTGTAATTTATGTCGCTCAGGGGTGTGTTTTTTCACACCCCTGAGCCATATAAGTTTTACTGACAAAAGTGGTAGCGTACACATGGCCATAGTTTGTCACTGAAATAACTATGGGTTTTTTTCCACTGGAACTCTATGGGTGTCTTGGCCTATAAAAGCAATGTTTTCTCATTCAAGTAGTTTGAACAAAATGGCAGGCATTAACACCCTTCTTACCAGGGGTTTACCTTGACTAGGAAAAGTAATTGAGTTTAGGATGGGCATAGCTAGCATGGGTTAGCTAAACTTGGGTAAATGCAGAGTAACACCCTTAGCTTGAAGCCCAGGCTACAATTCAACCAGGTAAAACCTGCATCTACACTAGAAAAAAGGTTGAGTTTGTCAGGTTTAGGTAGCATGGGTTAGCTAATCTGAACTAAACTTGACTGCCTTTCCTAGTCAAGACAAACCTCTGGAGATATGACCCTGGATCCTGACTCTCAGTAGATTTCACCTGGAATCCTCTGCCTCTCTATTTCAGAGGACTTTAGAGAACCAGTCCCCCCAACATGTGGGGCCTGATACCCAGTTGTTCCATTGACTCCAATGGGAGATGGATTAGGCCCATATTTCAAACTCCTGTCCTCACTTTCAAGGCTCGGCACAATGTCACCCCTGCTTCTCATATACTCTCTTAACTACTCCCTCCTTACCACCTTCTTTGATTACTTTTCCCATTCACGACCCTGCACCTGTTATCACATCACCCCCTATATCTGGAATAGCCTCCTACCTTCAGTGCACCAATAAACTTCCCTCTCCTTATTCAAATACTCCCTTAAAGCTCACCTCCTGTGGGTCCTTCTCCATGGCTAACCATCCATGCCTGCTCTTTTGCCTATCCTTTTATTCCAAATATTTAACCCACATAACAAAACATGACTGTTAACAGTGAATCTTCAAGGTTAAATAAAGAATAGAAGTAATAATAAACATTTTAAAACTTGGGTGCTTATAGTTATGCACCTGAATCCATAACTCTGGCATCTAAACAGATGGCATGCTTTTCTGAAGTACAGAGCAACAGCAGTTATTATGAACATAAAATAGGATACCTAAGCCTTAATTTAGTGCTAGGAAGCCAAGTTTGAAATTTTTGTTCCGGGGTTTTAAAATGTGGAACTTACAGGATAACGCTCAAATCACATTACTTTCTCTGATAAAATCTATTAAGTATATGGAATGTAAGACCAGAAAGTAATGGTATGATAATCTGTTCTGACCTCCTGCATAATACAAGTTATATAATTTTCCTCAGTGATTCTTGGATTTCGCCCAACATCTTGAGCTAGAGCATATGTTTTAAAAAAGACATCAGTCTTGATTTAAAGACTCCAAGTCTTGATTATCTCTTGGCAACCCATTCTAATGTTTTGGTTCAATGTAGCTTTAACTACAAAAGTCAGCAGGTTGTCAATGAGGCATTATGAATGTTCTATTGAAATATATTCATCTCTGTCCAACCATATACATAACTCCCATAAGACCATTAACAATAAAGAGATTGTCAAGTTAAATTGTACATTTAAAAATAAATTGCCATGCTTATCAAACTAATCATCATAGACTATTAAAATTAAAAGATATTTTAAAATCTATTTTATTTTTGCCAATTATTGTTTACTTTCAGTTTGGACAATGAAAATAGACAGCTTCACTTTTGTTTCCAGTCAGTTGCTAGTCAGCTCCACATTCTGATTCTCATGTAAAATGCTGTAATGATTTAATTGCAAAGGCTGCAGGAGGATGTTTAAACACAAACAAATTGAAACATTTCTAGTCATATAAAGTTTTTAAATTTTTTGTTGTTTTTGCAAAGCCAAAGCTTGGGGTATAAACCACCCGAGAGTATCCTTTAACTTAATAGTTAATGGAAACCGTACTCAGACAATGAGAGGAGAATAGACTTCACAGTGAAATATGTGATGGGAGAAGTCTGAGGGGGAGAAAGTGTTAAAAAGGCAACTATCAATGGGGGATGGGAGGAGATAAGGAGAATATGGGGGGATCTGTAATTGAGCAGAACAGATGGAAAAAAATTCTTAAATGACTATAATTAGGCTATTCTTCAGAAGTACTCACAGTGTTCCAACAACAGCAGATACTGTAGGCAATATCATTTCAGCAATGAAACACATTTGCTCCTCAAATGTATTTGTGGAGAAGGCAGATTGTTAAAGCACACAAGGCCTGACTCTGATTTCAGTACACTGATTTTACACAGATATAACTCCATTGTCTCGAACAGACTCTCTCTTATTTATGCAAGTGGACTTGCAATCAGATTCGGGCCCAGAGGTTTCCAATGAATGAAAGGAGGTTACCTTTTAAGCACAGGGACAGAAAGACAGCTCTGTGCACTGACACAAACATACACTGTCTTCAGCTACTCTTGAACTAATCAGCAGAATATGCATTAAATACAACAGTCATGAAAACTAGTGTTATCAATTTAACATCTATAAAATATAATAAGCCCTCTAAATATTTGCTACAGCTGCCCCACTATACAATATTTTTTGACTCACGTAGATAACACTCTGTAGACTTGCACTCATTAGTGGGTAGTTCTGAGTACCGCTAGCACAAGAGCCTCCGCACATTTACACCCTGTACTGCAGCATGTGTTGAAGTCAGGGATGGAGAATGTGCACAGTGTTGGTGTCAGTAGAACCCTTATGTGCTGCACAAAGAGAGGGCAGAACATCAGCTGAGGATCTGGCCTCGTGTCTGCCTGCTAGTCCTATATAGGCCAGTGTGGAGGGTTACAATGTACACAGTTCAAAGGAGGGAGAGGGAAGGGGCCAAAAGTCAGTATTTACCCACATGCAGTAGTCCCGACACCCTGTGCAAGTAGCATGAAGAGGTAGGTTTGCCAATTTTGGTTGGACGTATTCCTGGAGGTTTCATCACAACATAATATTTAATTAAATATGAATCTTTAATTCCTGGAGACTCCATGACAATCCTGTAGGGTTGGCAACCCTTTGAAGAGGTAGTGGCCATTACTAGTGTTGCTACAGTTTTACCCAGACAGTTCAGTTTTTGGCTTCTGTGTCCAGGTGCCATTTAGGGCTGTCAGGTGCCCAGTTTTCAAATGAAAAGTCTGGTTGAAAAGGGAACCTGGCAATCCTAAGTGACACCCAAACCAAAAGCCCAGTTACCTCAGGGCAGGGGAGGTGCTGGGTCATTAACCCATGCCACCCCTGCTCAGCCAGGGCTGCCTCCTACCTGCAGGCAAGCTGCTTGAGATGATCCAGCGAGCGAGGGGCAGAGTGAGGAGAGGAGCTTGCGATGGGATGAGGCCTTGGGGAAAGAAGCAGAGCAGGGGCAGGGCCATGGGGGAAAGAAGCAAAGAAGGGGTGGGGCCTTGGGGGAAGAGGCAGGGCAGGTTTGGGGCTTCGGGGCAGGGGCGCAGTTACCAGCAATTAGAAAGGTGGCAAACCTACTCTAGCTCATAGTTTGGAGTAGTGGCTGTGGGGTGGGAAGTCCACTTCATCTTCTCTCATTCACTGAAATGTGGGGTGGAGTTGATTTTACTTGCACTGTCCACATATATTTCTCCTGTATAAAACCAGATTATGTGGGCTTTCCGTGGCAGAAATGAATTTCACCCTAAAATCTTCTGGAGAGATTTTGCATTAGGAACTCATGCACCATCAGAAAATCAATTGCCAGTAGTATTGCATGCAGACAAGAACACGGAGTAATGTGAAATTCATTTTGCACAATGCTCTTCAATAAAATAAAATACTAAATACAGTAAAATATTTTCCAAAGTATCTTTATAGGGTCTGTGTAGGAAATAAGATTTCTGAAGCTAAGGTTCACGCTTCAGTGAGGTACATGAATTGTGAGTTGTCATCTTTCTTACTGCTGGTTGTTGGTTGGTTACAGCTGCAGTGACCAGATAGCAAGTGTGAAAAATCAGAACAGGGGTGGGGGGTAGTAGGCACCTATATAATTCAAATCCCCGAATATCTGAACTGTCTCTATAAAATCGGGACATCTGGTTACCCTAGTTACAGCTATCTGCCAGGTTCAGTAAACAGGACAGCAACACATAATTTATGATGGCACTAACTTCACAATAGAAAAAGATTAACATGTTTTTTAAACAAAAGCTTCACTATTGCAGAATGCAATTAAAATGGCAGAAAGGTAACCAAATCCTTCAGTTTTTCGCATCCTGACCCTGATGTCAAGGGAGTACTGGGGGAGGGGGAGATTTTACTGTGTGCCTTTCAGTGAAACATTTACAATCATCCACATATAAACAGACCTAATAGCAACATGACAGTAACAGTCCCTACCTCTGTCCGAGCCCTCATATCAGGCCAGGTAGGGTGAATGGTCATAGTTATGTTACAAAGAGAGAATTAAGTCATTAAGTCCTTCTTCAGTGTATATCAGATTCCAATTAAATAAATTCAGAAGTGATTTTTTTCAGTTGCTTATAGCTTTTTTAATTGTCAAAAGTTCCTCTAAATCAAAGAAAAAGCATTAGGACTGTGCCCATACTAAGCTACAAGTTTCAAACTTCAATAGATTTTGTTGTGGCTCCATCAAAAGAAAAGTCTGATTAGAATTTCTGACCATGAGAAAAATTAAATGTTCATTTTCTCGTAACTCAAAAATTGTTCAGTGGACTATGCTGAAACTTTCCAGAAAAAAAAAATCATTTGGAGGGCAAAGCCTAACCATGAAAAATTTCAGCCAGCAAAGGGAAATGTTTCAAAATGTTCTTAACATGAAAATAAGGTTAATTAAAGTATCTTACAACTTTAACTACAATGGGCTCGACAAAGAGCCCTCCTATAATACCTTATTTTTTATTTGTTTGTTTATTTGTTTTGCCAGAGGAGAGCAAAAACATCCCCTACAAAAAAAACCAAACCAAACCAAAAACCCCAAACAAAATAACAGCAGCTGAAACCCACAACCAAACAGTTTTGGGGGAATAAGGACGTGGTCATTGAAAATTAACCTCCTAAGCTTGGGAAGGCTTGTCAGATACTCCTAATACTTTAAAAATGTATTAAATAACAGAATCACCCAGTTTTTGCTTAGTTATATAAATTCTGCTTGACTCCACTACTCTGGTCAGTTTATTAACCTACCCCTAATCCATTCTGCTACAGCTGAATGCAGGGCTGGCTCCAGGCACCAGCTTAACAAGCAGGTGCTTGGGGCGGCCAAGGGAGAGGGGCGGCACCTGCGGCAATTCCGGGGTGGCAGGTCCCTCACTCCCTCTAGGAGCAAAGGACCTGCCGCTGAACTGCTGCCGCTGATCGCGGCTTTTTTTTCCCCCCAATTGCCGCCGCCGATTGCGATCGTGGCTTTTTTTTTTTTTTTTTTTTTTTGCTTGGGGCAGCAGAAATGCTGGAGCCGGCCCTGGCTGAATGATAACCACTCTATGGATCCACAGAAAAGTGGTGATGATGATCTAAGTTGTCTCAGTGTGACATTTTCTAATTTTTCAGTAAGCAATAAATACCTCTCATTCTAATGTACCAGTATCAAACTAAACACCAGAGTATGGGTCCAGAGCTGAACTGTCAACCTAATTCTACACTCAGATGATAATGTACCTGCAATTTCCATTGATTCGATTGAATCAATGGGACATTATTAACAAGGGACATAATTAGGTTTAACTCTGTTGATGTCACCGGAATTACACCAGTGAAAATTTTGATTCAGTGGGACCTGTACTCCTGTATAAAAGGACAAATTTTGGCCCTGTGTTTTCAAAAGTGTTCTCCAAAGTTATGCCTTATAAGCCTCAATATTGTAAGTTGCTCTATGTGAGTGAGTGAAATAGTTACTGTAATAACTTTAGTGTGATTTAAACTAATCACAATTTCAGCTCTTCCTGAAGCAATGTATCAGGGATGACATTCTGCTCTTAAAAGTTGGCGAAATTATACTGGGTTGTTAACTACTTCCAAGAACAGTAAACAGCCCTGATTTTACATCACATAAACTTAGCTTAATATTTTCAAATCTTGGGTTTGCAAGTTTCCTACTCCTACTGCTTAGTCATGGTTTAAATACTTGAAAGTTTTGCTTGGCAATGCAGGCTTTTCTTGGGGCATGATGGACCTCTGCCTGTTTCCTCTCTTTGGTTATTTATTTTTAAAAAGACAAAAAAAGCAAAGATCCTTTCGGTGGGTTTGTTACCCCTACGCAGCTACTGTTCAGAATGGAATCTGAGTAGCAGTTTGCTATTCAGTTCAAATGGAAATCTGAGTGCACAATGAAATTACAAGAATATGAGAGACATGGAAGGGTGGCATGGAGCCATGTTTTCTAGTCATGTAAGGAGGCTCTGGAAAAGGCAAGAAGAGAGCTCTAATGAGGAGGCAGGGAACTGGCAGTGTAGTAGCAAGTCATGCGGGGAAGTGGGGGATCAAAAGCCCCTGGGGGCATAAAAGAAGGTGTGTATAGAATGGGATGTGGAATGAGAGTAGGGGAGAGAGGGCATGTGCAGGCAACTGTGGGAAGCATGGAAAGGGTTTGTATATGACTGAATAGGGATGCAGTGTGGTTTAGTACAGAGAGCATTGGGCTGAGGTACAGGACTGAGCTCTAGTCCGAGCTACTGACCAGCTGAATGATCTTTGGCAAGTCGCTTTCCTGCTCTGTGCCAGCCCCCTCTCACCCTTAGTCTGTTTAGATGATAAACTCTTTGTAACAGGGTCTTTCACTATGGGTTTGTGCCTAGCACAATAGGCCCTAATCTTGATTAGGGCTCTAGGTACTTCTGTAATATAAACAACATTCTAAGGAGGGAATTGAAAGAGAAGAGGACAGCAGTGTAGTTAGTGGATTGGCCTAGATAGGAGAATCCATGCCTAGGATGCTGCATGGACAAAAGCACCTGCATGAAAGTGGGACAAGTACATGATTGGGCTGGTTAGTCATGTGATTTAGGCTGAGCTAACTGGCAACAAAGGACCCGACAAGAGAGAAGAGTGGAGAGGCAGGTAGGGGATAAGTTATGTATGGGTTTGAAAATGAAGACATGGAGCCTAAATTTGACGCAGAAGGCAAGATGATTCTATCCAGCTTCAGAGAAGAGTGGATATTGGCTTCTCAAAGGGGTTATACAGAAAAAATTCAACAAAATAATATCTTTATATCCTCAATTATAAATAGGAACAGAAAAGAAACCAATGCCAAGAGTGAAATACAGTATGCGTATGGTTTAGATAGTACTACAAGATAAGGGCCGACCAGAGATAAATCTAGGGCAAATGAGTTACATAAAACTTCTCTCTCTCTCCATATCTTTGGGACAGATAACCAGATATGTTGACTAACTGTTAAAGAACTATTAGAAGTTAGGAAGTTAACTGGATTTTTGGCAGGGATAAGACACCAAAAGAGGACAGAATCTTTGATTAATTTTAGAAGTGTTCAGGGAGCAACTGGCACCAGTACTGCTGGATGTTTTTATTTTTCTATTACAATGACAGATATCTTCTTTCATTGGGAAAGTGACCATTTTTATTATCTAAATACAGGCAGAGACTCTAAATTATGCGCCAACTGCAGGAACTCACATGATTGTAAACCACTCGTCAAGTCCCCAGGTGATAAATTACAGAGTCTTCTGTCTTTTCTGGTTATCCCTGTATAAAGTGGGATTAATCTAAAGTAGACTCTTAGCAGACAATATTACAGAGTTACCTAACGCACTGTACATTACTCAAAATGTCAACATCTCTTGAAGTACCATATTCCTACAGAGAGGAAAAGGCCATTGATTGGCAATAATGGGAGTTCCTGTGCATACTAAATATAGCCAAGTGATAAACCTCATCAACAAATCAAGATACTTTATATCTCAGTCACAATGGCTATGTGGTTTAATAGAACAAGTCAGCTCATTTTAATTTGGGTAGAGGTGGGTGTCTTCTGTCCTGTACACAGAATCTTAGTGGCAGAACTTCTGGTGCAATCAAGGCTGTATATGGAGGTGAAAAGTATCAAGAAGAGAGACACAATTTAAGAATAGTATGTGTATAGAGCAGTATTTCTCAAACTGGGGTCGCCACTTGTGTACGGAAAGCCCCTGGTGGACCGGGCCGGTTTGTTTACCTGTCCTGTCCGCAGATCTGGCCGATTGCGGCTCCCACTGGCTGCGGTTCGCCGCTGCAAGCCAATGGGGGCTGCTGGAAGCGGCGGCTAGTACGTCCCTCGGCCCGCACCACTTCCAGCAGCCCCCATTGGCTTGCAGAGGCGAACCGCGGCCAGTGGGAGCCGCGATCGGCCGGACCTGCGGATGGGGCAGGTAAACAAACCAGCCCGGCCCGCCAGGGGCTTTCCCTAAACAAGCAGCGACCCCAGTTTGAGAAACACTGGTAGGACATGTCTCTGAACACTGAGACTCTGAGAATTTAAATTAAATCTGTGTTAAAAATGTGGAATTGTTTTTAATCTGAAGAGAGCAGGAGTTGTTTGAACATGGGGTCTGATTCTCATTGGCACTTCGTGTAACAATCTTGGGGTTCATTAAATAGCAAATCAGTGAATGAGAAGGAATAAAACTTTAACAAAACAAACCGGAGAGCATCTCTCTGGTGAACTGCTGCACACAGCCATGGGGTGTTCCCAGCTCTTGCCTTTAGGGCACATCTTCAAATTCCTATGTTCATAATACGGTCCCTTATGAGCATGGGCGGCCGGTGACCCGGACATTGGGGGAGGCTAGCCCCTGGCCCCGCCCCTTCCTCCAAAGCCCCTCCCCATCTGCCCTCCCATCTGCCCCTCCTACTGCTCCCCCACCCCCACAGGAGCCCATAGCACTCCACTGCGGGCCCTAGCCTCAATGCCGGACAGCCAGGGGGTGAGGCTCCAGCCCCAATGCTCTGGGTGGCACAGCCAGCCCCAGTGCACCGGGCAGCAGCACTCCCGGCCCTGGTGCTCTGGGCAGCTGGGTGGGATGGCCAGCCCCAGTGCTCCTGGCAGCGTGGCCCCAGCACCAGCGCCCTGACTCCCTGAGGGAGGTGGGGCGGCCAGCCCCAGCCAGCCAAGGCAGAGTGCTGGAATGCAGGGGAGGCCTGGCCTGGGGGTGGAGCCCCGCTAAGCTGTTTGGGAAGGCACACCCTACCCCAGCCTATGATACCCGCCGCCCATGCTTATGAGCAAGCATCTCTAAATGATAATCTTCTAAAAACATATCTCTGTACTAAGGTCCCTTTCCAGCACTCTGATAGTGTAAAGGTGGCTTTAAGTGGGAGCAAGTGTGTAAAGAGACTTTAGTGTCAATAAGAATCAGGTCCAGGAAGTTTAGGGAGAGCTCTTCTTAAAGGGTATGAAAGGATCTGGGTATTATCTGATATCTCATGTTTACTTTCCCCTAAACAAATCCTTTCTGTTTGGTTACCTAGTCTTAATAAATGAATTGAAAGTTCTGCTGAAATAGTAAGGTGAAGAAGAGGCACAGGACTCGTTCTGTGCCAGAAATCTATCTTGTAATTGTCCATTTTTTTTAACACTCATATAAAATCCACAATATGAAACTATTACCAACTTACACAAAGCCTCAAACCTAATACATTACTATTGGTTTCCTCCTTTTTGTTTGTTTGTTTGGTTGGTTGGTTTTTTGTTTTGTTTTTTTCCTAGGGACAGGGACGTTTGATAAGTGTGTAAATGGATATTGTAAAACATTATAATTGAGGTAAGGCTTTCTTTGTGTATTGTTTACGTTAAATTAAGGACTTAATTTATCTTGATCCAGTGATACCAGGACTTTATTTTTGGTATGATGGTTTAATAATATATAAGAAAATAAAATGTATCTCCCTTACGGCCATTAAATAACAACTCTAGATGGCATATCCTTTTTTAAAAAAGGTTGGGAAAGACATAGTTAGTTTAATGGCCATCTTTGGCAAGGAAATATTCATTTCTTTTTCAATGATAAAATGAAAGTGGGATATTCTATTTTTCTCTTTTTATTACTCAGACATTTTTTAAGTATAGTTTTAAATGAACTGAAGAGCCTCATGAATTTTACATTAAATACTTCTAATTTATATAGATTTTTGAGTGGCAGTTATGAGGGATATTTTCAAAGGTCAAGAGGAAGACAGAATGAAAAATTATCTAGAGGAAGACTGGAGGTTGGTATACAAGTGCGTTAAATTATTATTGATAAGTACAGCACTAAACAACTTAGTCAACTAAAAAGATGACTTTTTTTCATTTGAACATAATTATATATCATTCAAAAATAAATATCCGTGACATGAAGAACTGTGTTAAAACAATAACGTAGAGACTGAGAATTTTATGTGTGTGATTTAGAAACGCAAAGTTTTGGTCAGATGTGATCACAAGTGCTGGGAATAGGGATGCTGGGGGTGCAGCCGCACTCCCTGGTTTGAAATAATTTCCATCATATACAGGGTTTACAGTTTGGTTCAATTGCTCTTAGCACCCGGCTATACACATTGTTCCAGTACCACTGCATGTGATCAACTATATGCAAGATTTGCTGAACGTGTTTAGTTTATTTAATCCAGCTGTCTGAATTTAAAATAAGTTAGAAGAAGTTATATTAAATAGATATAAAAATAAAATTATTGGAGTACTGTTCTCAGTAGCAAAAACATGTATAATGAGGCTGTGGGACAAAGGAATCTGTACCTTCAGTGTCAGAATGGATTGAGGATATGAATGCGTGCATCCCATTAGAACATATTACTTATCAATTCAGAGGAAATCCAGAAATATCTGAGATATTTGACCCATATTTGAGCTTAAATTTAATATAATTTCATTTGCAAAATATGAAATATTTTTATGGTTGTATTTATTCTTCAGTGCAATTCTTTGTAAGGTTTTTATCTGATTTACCTATATTGTTTTGTGTTTAGCGAAAAGTATGTTTCTGTAAGGTTTATTTAGTGCATTATTTAAGGATACACAAATATGTTCAAAAAAGTGGCCGCTCATCTCAAGGATGCAGTGACTCCACTTTTTCAGATTTGCTAGATCCCAGGTGTCAGGCCTCAGTATTCCCTAGATACTGCATGAGGGAAAGGGCAAGAATTATATGTGCTCAGGGGTGGCAACAGAAGGGAGACGCCATGGGTGGGTGAGGGTAGGGTTACCATATTTTAAGCCTCCAAAAGGAGGACACTCCACGGGGCCCCACCCCCAGCCCCGCCCCCAACTCCGCCCCTTCCCCAAAGTCCCCGCCCCAATTCCGCCCCCTCCCCTGCTGAAGCCTGAAGCAGGTAAGGGGGGTGTGGGGGGAGGAGACGCGGCCCAGTCTGCCCCCCCCCCCGACGTCTCCAGCCTGGGTCAGCCCGCCCAGCACTGCCGGTCCCCGGCCGAGCACCCCCGGCCCGCCCAGCACCGCCAGCCCCCGGGCCCCCGGCCAAGCACCCCCGGCCGGGCCCCGCCGACCGCCGGCCCGGCTCCCGAGCTCCCGGCCCGGCCCCACCGGCTCCCGGCACCGCCGGCCCCCGAGCCCCCGGCCCGGCCGACTGCCGGCTTCCGAGCCCCCGGCCCGGCCCAGCCGGCCCCGAGCCCCCGAGCCCCCGGCCCCGCCGACCGCCGGCTCCCGAGCCCCCGGCCCAGCCCCGCCGACCGCCGGCCCCTGAGCCCCCGGCCCGGCACCGCCGACCGCTGGCCCCCGAGCCCCCGGCCTGGCCTGGCCGACCGCCGGCCCCCGAGCCGCCGGCCCCCGAGCCCCCGGCCTGGCCCGGCCGGCCCCGAGCCCCCGGCCCGGCACCGCCGACCGCCGGCCCCCGAGCCCCCAGCCCCGCCGACCGCCAGCCCCCGAGCCCCTGGCCCGGCCCGGCCGGCCCCGAGCCCCCGGCCCGGCCAACCGCCGGCCCCCAAGCCCCCGGCCCGGCCGACCGCCGGCCCCCATGTCCCGATTTTCCCGGACATGTCCGGCTTTTTGGGATTTCTCCCCGGACGGGGATTTGGAGCCCAAAAAGCCGGACATGTCCGGGAAAATCCGGACGTATGGTAACCCTAGGTGAGGGTGAGAAGCGTTCTGTGGAGCTGGGACTGGCAGTGGAAGGGAGGATGAGCAAAGAAGAAGAGTGGTCAGGGTTGGCCGGGGGAGGATTTCCTGCCCTGGAATTTGCAGGAAGCCATCTTTGAAAGTAACTGAAGACTATTATCTAAGTGTCAATTCCATGCTGATCACTGTGGTGCCTGAACTGATGAGACAGCAGGATTGAGTTTGTCTCTACCTAAAATTGCTACCACAGCCATTAAATCTCTACAGCCATGTTAATTTTTGTAATCAGATTTGCACAAAGATGAATCCAGCAAAACTGTTGGATTTCTGAGCAAATGGCCTAACACTACCCCAATCTGATAGCTGCACTGTACAATACAGGAGATGAATGGACTGAATGGCTAAATGGATGAAATAACTCCTGCTCAGTCCCGGGCTTTCCCATTCCTGGCCCCAGCTCAATTCTCCTGAGCCGTGATACTTCAGAGATGACTTTGCTGGGTCTGGGTAGGGGGTACAGTGCCAAAGAGGTGGCTAATCCACTATCCATGTGATAAGGAAGGTGTCTGCATGCCAATGACCTCCTGTACTGTTAGTATCAGCCAGATAATCTGGCCCAAGGTTAGAAATGATGGCTAAAGAGGGGAAAGTGGTCTGCAGTTAGCATATATATAGAAGTGCAGCCTAGCAACAAATCATGTTTTTTAATTGGAATTATTCTTCTGAGATGTACTGTACTGTACGGTATTTAATAACAGAGCTTGGGTGGATCTGGAAATGGATCAGTTTAAACAAATTAAAGTGCCAAAATCCTGCTCTTCTTACAGTTTTCCATAACATGCCCTGACCTGAAAAAACTCCTGTTTCTCCAACCTTTAATACATATGTATAAAACTGTGACATGTGCAGAATGCTTAGTCTCTGTGGCTAGTCTGGGGAAATATGAACTTTATGAATGATGGGTGCATGTCCAGCAATGTGTCTCCATTGGAAAGAGAGAGGTTTCACTGTTTAAATAATATATGAAATAAGAACAAACATGTATTTCTATTTAGAGACATATGAGGTATCATAACGTACCACTGGAACATTGCAAAAAATACTTGCATAGAGCAAGTTGGTTAGTTTGGAAAGCTAGTAGAGCTGAAAACATGAAACAAAAAGTGAGTAAGAGTTTTATTTTGTTTATGCATAATTTGCTAGTTAAGCAGAATACAGGTATGTTTTGTTCTGTACACAATAAGGTGCTGAAAAAGTGGGAATGAGAGTTTGGCTGTCTTTTTGAGAAAAAAGAATGAAATGAAATTTGACAGAGTGCCGGGTCACCTCAAAGGAACTTTGGTGAATCCCTATAAGCTAAAGATCAAAGGAAAATGCTAGAAGTGTGACTAAATCTTCTAATCATGGGAAGTGGCAGTACTGACCAGGAGGCAGGTGCTTATAGAGATATTGGTCCTCCTGATAGGAAGTAAGAATCTAGATTTCATTAGGATAATTGTAGATAGAGAAAAAAAGAAGGAATCTGGGGCATTTTGTCCACAATGAGCTATATAATTCCCCCAAAGTGGAAGCTCTTCTCAACAAATACAGTGCTAGGTTCTCTGCTGTGCCTGGTTTCCACTGGCCGCAAGAGGGCGAGAGAAAGCTGGTTTGGCTCTAATTCTGGAGCGGGTTCTAGGCCAGCCCTGATGCAGAGGAGAGCAGCTACCAGGCTTTTCTGATCTATGTCACTGGCTATGTGCCCCAAAGTGCTGACTGAGGATTGTGGGAGTAAAGCTACTTTTCCCATTCCTGGGACGGGACGCTCCCTAATCCAAGTGCTGCAGGAAAATGGCGTCAGAACCAGGTACCTTGCCTCTCCTCCCACTGGGGAAATTCAGCTGCTTTCTGGCACCTTTGCATCAGAAAGAATCTGGCTCAGAATGTTCCTATACGCAGCACTACAGTAGGCATGGACAAGTAACTCCTACAAGAAGAATGGTAACAATTTAGGGAGATAGACAAATCCTTATTCTGCTATAGCTTTAATTCTTAGGTATAACAGGATGCTGCCGTGATATTACTCTGTTGTGCCTACTGAGCATAGTGTGGGAGGTTTGATTTCTTAGGGCATAAACTAACCATGATCCCGCACAGAACTCCCTTTGACCACAGTGACAGTTATGCTGCAGCCTGAGGGCAGTACATGGGCCACCTTTATAAATTAAAATCCTGCTGCAAGTCTAAACCATAGGGATTTATTCCCCCTTTAAACTGCGTAGCTCCTATTATTGGGAAGCAGTTCTGTGTTCCTACAGAAAGAAGTACAGGACTCTCTCTGTGAGGGACTTGGGCTCCAGCACGAGCCTAGAAGTTTACACTGCAATGAAACAGCCCACGGCCTGAGCCCTGCGAGCCCAAGTCGGCTGGCACTGTCCAGCCATGGGGATCTAGTTGCAGTGTAGAAATCAGTTCATAGGCCACATTTTCACTTTGGCCTCAAACCTGCCTTCGCTATTGTGCGGGCAGCAGGACCAGTGCAAGGATATTTTGCGCCCTAGGCAAAACTTCCACCTTGCGCCCCCCTCCGATGTCCAGTCCACACCTTCCTATGGCCAAATTCCCCCCAGGGGCCCAGATGTTCACAAAGTGCAGGGGGCACAGGGGCGCGGGGGAGGTTGCAAAGAGGGAGGTCGTATGGGGGATCTTCCAGGGGGTGAAGGTGGCAAAGAGGGGGGTGCATGGGATTGTTGCAGGGGCTGGAGGTGGCCAACAGTTGGAGGCGGCGGGGGTGTAGTGGCAGGGAAGAGATTACACAGAGGCAAAAGGGGCTCATTGCAGGGGGTGCAGTGGCAGGGAGGTAGTGGCACAAGGGAGAAGTGGGCAGGAGGGGGTTGTTGCAAAGGGCTTGAAGGCAGGGGTGTGTCTGTGCCCGGGATTGTTGCAGGGGGGTGAAGGTGGCACGGAGGAGTTTGCACAAGGGAGGAGTGGGCAGAAGGGAGATGGCAGGTGGGGGAGGGTCCCGAGGTTGATGCAGGGGTGAAGGTGACCGTGGCTGGCTGGGGGGGGGGTGTTGCTGGGTGGAGGTTGCCCAGAGGCAAAAGTGGCAGGACAGGGTGGGTTGTTGGGGCGAGGGGTGCACAGGGGAGAAGGTAGCTGGTCGGTGGGTGTTGGAGGGAGTGGCGCTGGCTGGGGGAGGGGTGCCCGGGTTGCTCCCACATACACCATTCCCCAGGCCAGGGACTGGACCTGCCCAACTCCCGGCGCTCTGGGGGCCCGTGCAGCTCCCTGGACCTGGCTAGGTACCTTGCAGGTGGAGTAGACACCCAGCTTCTCCGCCCGAAGAGCAGAGCGCAGATGCGCCTTCTTCCCCACGCACCAGACCGAGCTGGGCTCCCCGCCGCCCCCCGGGGCTCTCGGCGGTGGCACAGGCAGCCGGTGGCCCCACACCTGAGCCTGCTGCCACCGCCGCTGAGAGCCTCAGGGGCAGCGGGGGAGCCCGACTCGGCCCGCGGCGCGGGGAAGAAGGCGCAGCTGCTAGCGCTAGACCCTTGCCTTCCCCGCTCGGCCACCGACTGCTCACCCTGGGGGAGGGACTGGCCGCGCCGCGGGCAGCCCCTCTGGAGCCAGGAGGCGGGGAGCAGTGGCAGCCTTGTGCTCCGCTGTTTAAAAAAAATGTTTGGGGCACTGCTTTTTGGCACCCTACAACTACTTGGCACCCTAGGCAGCCGCCTAGTCTGCCTAGTGGCTGCACCGGCCCTGGCAGGCAGGTGTCTGTATTTGTGCGTGGAGATCAACTAGTCTGATACACAAATTATTTGTGTTGCCCACATAAACTCCCACTTGCACCTGCAAATGAGTGTGTATGCAAAATATGCCTGTACAGATTTAGAGGCCGTGTTTGAGAATTTGGCCCTAAGTATCTTTTAGTGTAGGTTTTTGTTGATGAATGTGGATCAAAGGATCAAAGAAACAATTGCACAGTTTGCGCAGGAAGCGGGGAAGTGCATGTAGTTTTCAAAAGAAAAGTCAATAACTTTTCCATGACGGCTATGTTGTAATTGTCAGTGGCTTGGCAAATTTGCAACATAATTTCCTGAATGGTAAGCAGAATCTCATCCATTTTAAATCTGTAAAAAAAATTTAATTTCCAGAAACAAAATTATATTTTTTTCTTTACTCATATTGAGCCAAGTCTGCATTCCTTTCCTGGCCACACTCCCACCAGTTTTTGTAGGGACTAGGCCCAAAACTGCATTCCTGGCTAATTTTATTTCCAGCTCTCTACTCTGTCATTGCCATTAAGGATCTAAGATGCACTATTGTAAATGTACCGCACATGTATAATACAGTCACATGCTTGCACATCCATAGAAGATCACTACCTTGCTTAAAGAATCACATTGAATAACATACATCTAAAGCTACCTTCCAAATACCAGATAAATACCTTCCAAAAATAGAATCACTCATTTTTCACAGCAGGTGTCATTCATCAGGTACAAGGCTGCATCTATACGTGTTGATAATAACAATTCAGTATGGTATGTGATTCTAAATTCATTACCTGCTGCCCTGGGCTCTGGAGGCCAGTAAAGTCACTAGGATAGTGTAGAACTATTTAATCCTATAACACAAATATTTCCCTTATAAAAATACTTACCCTATAATCTAAAGACTCTGAAGAGTTTGGTGTCTCCTTTTTCTGTTTCCACTTTGTGGTTTTTCTCCTTACTTGCTTGCATTTGCTGACCAAGGATCAAATCCTGCCCCAGAAGATTGCTCAAATAACTATCCTTAGCAATGGGGAGATCCAGAGAAGGGGGCAGTCAGCGGGCTGTAGGTAGTAATCTTGCTCTGTGGGCAACATGACAGTGGCTTTTGCAGCTATATGGTCTCAATGAGCAGGTCAGAATGGCAGCTGCAATTGCAGGGGATTCACCGGGCACACTTCTACTTAGTTCACTCCTGTCCCTAAACTCCCGATCCATTGCCTGGCAGGAGCCCCCACAGAGCTATGTTCTGTAGCATGCAGGAGAAGACCCCAGACATGAAGCCCTCAAATCCATTTGCACAGCAGAACTGCACCAGTTCCAAGTGCTCTCTGCATTTGTGAGTTGGGATGGGGACATGGGATGGGATGCCCTCTATTACATCTTTAATAGGATATTTCTGTGTTTGACAATTAGTTCTATAGCTGACATAACCATGGAAAATATAATCTTATTTTGGTCATAACTGATATTTGTTGGGGAACAGTAGTTCCATAGCAGGGTAGTGTTTGTGCTGGTGTTGCCTACTCCAATAGCATGAAAGTTATTCCTGAAGTACTGCAGGAAATGCCTTTAGTCCTTAAGCAGACACAGTCACCAGCACATTTATTAATACTAGTGGATTTTATTGAAGCTCCAGGGCTTAAGCACCCATTGAAAAAAATAGGGTGTGCTCAGCACCCACAGGACCTGATTAATCTTTTGTGAGCCTTGGAGGCTGGACTGTGGCCCTGCCCTCCACTCAGCCCCTGCTCCGTCCCAATGCCCCCTGCCCCTGCTTGGCCTCTTCCCCCTGAGGCCCTGCCCGTGCTCTGCCCTGAGGCCCTGCTCCCACTCAGCATCTTCCCCCCGCGGTCCTGCCTACTGCTCGCATGGTGAGGAGGGGGCAGAGAGGAGTGAGCAGCGGGCAGCGGATGGGGCCTTGGGGTGAAAAGGCCAAGTGGTGGTGGGGCCTTGGGGGGAAGGGATGAGCAGGGGTGGGTGCCGGGGCCCCTTTTGTGCATGGACACGGCACCACAGTGCCATTCGGGCCATTGTAAACCCTGTACTGAGCACCCACGAGCCACAGTGTGATGACAGTTTCATTCAGAAAGCTATAGTGAGACGTAATGTCTTTAAATTGGGACGTTAGTGACGACAGCTTGTAGGTGAGTGCAATGATTTTAAGATACTATAATTCGTGATAATGTAATGATGTAGTTCATTATTGTTTTAATAATGATTAAATTGTTAAGATACCAATGGTAGACACATATTCAATAACTAAAATCTGAAATAAGTGTATAAATATGCTGAAAATAGCCTCCTCCCAAAACTGGCAGAGTGCCACCCCCCCAAACACACACACACCTCGTCAAAAGCACCCACCAGCAAAAACAAAAGTCAGTGCCTGTGCGTTGTATTCTTCTCCCTGTCTCCTACTATGATGTCTTCTTTCCTTCTGCACTGTTTCTGCATTTTCTTTCATACTGGAATTTCCCCTCCCCCCACCCTCGAAACTAATCTTTTAAAGAGTAATTTTCTTCACATCGTGACACCATAATAAGTCATTACTTGTGTACTTAACATTATTATTATTTGTATTATGGGAATACCCAGAGAATCCACTCAGGATCAGGGCCCCGTTGTGCTAGGCGCTGTACAAATACATATTTGGAGACAGTCCCCATCCCACAGAGCTTACAATCCAGTCACCTTACAGTTGTATTTTTATGCTCGGTTACCATATAATACCATTTGAATGCTTAATCCTTCATATCCTTACCTACTCTCATGAGTGGTTCCTGAAATATCATGTTTGGATTGCCTAAACTCCCAAAAAAGACAGAGACAACAAAATTGGGAGGATGGAAAATATTCAAATTGAGTGAGGCTTTAGGGAAAAGGTAAAGATAAACATGAGGGCCACATTTCTGACCTTCATATACGCATATACAGCTCCTACTGAAGTCAAGGAGACTGGGAGGGCCACTGGATCTGTGACTACGTGGACCCACTTGCCATTCTTCTCTTAGCCAAGAGGCTACAGGAGCAGCTGTGTAATGACTGCTGCTCCGCTCTGTCCAGGTGGGTGGAAGTATTCCTTTCCATCTCAAGTCACCAAGGAACTTGTCAGTGCAGAGCCTGGTTACTAGTGCTGAGTGCTGACACCAGGGTTTACCCTAAGGTAACAAGGTTGGTCAGCAAGAGTTGGAAAAAAGTCTGAAGTAGCCAAGGCATGAATGGCAAAAATGCTTGTGGTTTAAGCACACAAAGAAACATTGACTGCTGAGCTGAACTAGGAGCACCAGCTTAAAGCAGCCCAAAGAGACAAAAGGCTGAGAGTCTGGAAAGCCATCTGCAGTAACAGAGATGAAGTCATTGAGGTAGCTTTTTTCCATAAATGTAACACTCTGTGGGGAGGCAGGAGAAGCAGAGTGACATGGAACTGATGCTGCTGAAGGGAAGTTATGCATGTAGGAATGGAAGGAATTTGATTTCATTCAAGTTCCTTGTTCCATTTTAAATGAGAACTTACTGTAAACGCAAGTGGTTAAAGCCAGAGGGAGTTTGAGGAGAAGTCAGTTCCCCAATGCAGTGGGAGAGCTCTATTTGCTCTTCCTTTCCTGGCCTCATTTGAAAGAGAAGCTAAAAAGGGGCAGTACATAGGGGACAGAAGGAGGGGACAGAGGCTTAAGAGAGAAGGGAGAAATTTAATAAAGGGGAGAGAAAAGAAGGTCACAGCAAAGTATTAAATAGGAAAGAAAATGGACAAGGGAAGGGGGGTCAAGGAGCTGAAGTAAGGCACCATTAGAAAGAGAAAGGGGGAATGAAAATGGAATGATTTGAGAGAAAAAAATGTACTGAAATTCAAACCAATACATTAAATATAAGACAAAATAGACAGACGAGAGACATAAAACGGAGGAAAAGATAAACCACAATAGAAAGTAAAAGGAAGCAAAGTGAGTGAAAAAGGAAAGAAAACGAGGAGGAGGAATAAGGACAAGGGAGACACATTAAGTTAAATATTTTTTAAAATGTTATTGGATGTAAAAGTTGGATTAAATAATCTGGTTGTGTTTAGTGGGGGCCTCAAATTAGTGAGCTCCATTCCTCCTCAGAGCTCTACTGTGTGAAATAAAACGTATGAACAGTCTGGAATTGCTCTTAATATCCCTTTCTTCAGATCCAGTTCCGAGTATAGACAGTAGAGATGGTAGAGAAAGAGAAAACGGCATTACAAGTTATATACTCTAATCCACTGCAAACTCTGACACTCAATTTAAAGGGGTAGAGCAACCTCCCTCAAATAATGAGAGTTCTTTTATTCACTTTCTTTTCTTACAAGGACTCTAGTTATTCTGACTACATTTCAGTACTCTGCGGCAGACAGAAGGGACTGAACCTTGGACCAAATTGTCTGGCCACAAAAAACAGATCAGTTAATTGTTCTATTATAGGAAGTGTGGCGCTCCATTCAGAGGTGAAAGTAATGTAACGGACTTACCGGTACGCAGGGTGGCTGGGGTCCTGGGCAAGATGGGGGAGGGGGGTGGCTCTGGGCCCCTGGAAGGGGTGGGGCCTCGGGTGGAAGGGGCAGGGCTGGGGCCAGACTCCCCCAGGCAGCCCTTTAGCACTGCCCAGTCCGCGCCACCTGGGGCTCCGGCAGCGATTTAAAGGACCTGGGGCTCCAGGCGCTGGTGCAGTGGCGGCAGCTGTGGCCGGGAGCCCTGGTCCCTTTAAATCGCCACCGGAGCTCTGGGGTAGCGGGGCAGCGGTCGGGAGCCCCAGGGCCAGGAGCCCCATGCCCTTTTAAATTGCCGGACCCTGGGGCAGCTGCCCCTGTTGCTTTCCCCCGCCCCCCATCAGCAGCCCTGCCGTATGGTCGGCTGTGTAACGGCAGCCACTTTCTTATCGGTACGCCATACCGTACCGTACCGGCTTACTTTCACCTCTGGCTCCCTTCCATTCAATGTCATTTAGCAGCTGATAAAGGATTATTGAACATTTGGCAGAGGGCATTTTATTTTACATAAGGTGGACTAAAAGTCCCATTCAGTCTCAACACAGCCTCTAGCCTGCTACCTGGAAAGCTTTTTACAGTTATTTGTACATCTAGCGCAGTAGGATATGGAAGGTTACATGTGATAAGTGACCATTGCCATGACCATCAAAATACTGAGTGCTAGACTAGGATCTGCCTTTTTACAGATGCATGGGAAGGGAGGTATACAACAAGCCTTCCCTGCACTTGCACAAGGGCAGGTCACGACAGCAATCTCTGTGAGCAGGGACTGTTCAGTTTTTGCTCCTTCAGGGAGCAAATCTCCCAAAAAGGGATGGGAAGGAGTCAAGGCCATAATCCCAGTAGGGTTACCAGGTGTCTGGTTTTCAATCCGAATGTCCAGTCAAAAAGGGAACTTGTCACTGACTGGACCTAAGAGGTAGGTGCCACTGCCTGGGGGGACAGGGCGGTCTTGTCCACCCCCTTCTGCCATGTCGTGCCCTGATTGCCCTGGCTATGGGGACTGACCCTCTCTGCCCTGGCCCCTTGCTCCAGGGACCGGCCCCCGCTGTGCCCCAATTGGGCAGGCTCCGCATCAGCTCCTCCCAGCCTGGCTTTGCAGGCAGCCGGTGAGTCCCAGGAGAGGTGGAAGTGAGCGATGGGAGGGTGGGGGGCAAGTGATGGAGGGAGGGAGTAGGATTGAGTGGGGCCAGGGCCTTGGGGAAAGAGGCAGAGCAGGGTACGGGTGTTAGGTTTTCAAGCAATTAGAAAGTTGGCAACCCTAAATTCAGCACCCCTATGCAACCGACCATCGAGTGGGACCAGTGCACCAGAGAAACAATTTGTGTCATCCTAATGCAATTTGTTCTGTGCCATGCCCTAACACAGTTGTGTGCAAACTGCACAATTGAGCCATTAAAATTCATGTTTGTGTAAATAAAACACCCTCCAAAATTTAGTCTCTTATTGAGATCATGCAGTCCTGACTCAGTAAAAGCAAACGGGGTGGGGGAGTGGGGTGTGGTGGTGGTGGGGAAGTCAGTATTACTACTCTCAGCTATTCCACATTCAATAGCTTCTTATGCAGTAACCAAATATAAGGTCACATCACTTGGCAATATTGCCCTTCCAGCAGTAACACTTTTATACTCATCCATGTCACTCTGCTTTTTTTATTTTCCCAATTTAAAATGACCCTCTATCCCAGACTTCTTGATTTTTCAGCAGAACAATAGAGACATGCCCTTCTGCCCTTCACCAAGAACTCCGCTGTACAGGCTCTATTAAAGGTCTCATTTTAATGTTGTTTTAACCATCACTGCTCTTGTGAGATGATTACAGAGACTTTGGAAACAAAGGCAGACAAAAGACATACAGCCCACAAGGAAAGCTAATCTGAATCATTGTTTAAAGGGTGAGTCATGCCTCAATGCTTGCATATGTCAGGCATATGTGACAGGCATACTCTCACTAGATTAATCAAAATCAGTTTTGTTTAAGTCTATTCTTAAGTCTATTTATGCTTACAATAAGGGAACACAGTTATACATAGCAGTTGTTTAGACAAATAATTATTACCTATCTATTTATGCATTTGAGCTCATCACACAGATCAGTGAACTTAACCTCACAACATGCCTGTGAGATAGAGAAGTATTGTTGCACCCATTTTACAGATAAGGAACTAGGAGCAGAGAGATTAAGGCTGTATGCATGCTATGTGAATTGGACCATTGGCAACTGAACGGTCTGCACGGGAAAAGCACCTATAATGCACTGCATCCACAGTAGCCTTCCCCTTTAAGAAGCAGTTATGATCCACATCCACACAATGGGTCAGATCCCCTGCTGGTGTAAATTTTGCATAGCTCCACTGATGTCAGTGAAGCTACACTGATTTACAGAAGCTGAGGATCCAGGCTGATGACTCTGGTCTGCAAGTGCATTTGCAAAAGTGGATACTTTTTCCACAGTTATCAGACACAAGGAAATTTGCACTTTGATTTGCCTTGCTAGAACACTGGCTTTACCAAAGTTCTGCTGACATTACTCCAAAGAACCCGGGGGAAAATTAGGGCCAAGATCAATCTTACAGAGATAATTTATTTCTAAGAATTTTCTGGATAGCAGCAGAGAAGATGGACATAAAAATGATTCCATCCACCTTTCCTGTAGCAGCTGTATAGCAGTTTGCTATCAAGAAATATTTGTGTCTGTGTTTCATACGTTAAATGGAAAGGCAGATTGAAATGGGATTGCAGCAAGATATTAGAAGATAGCTAAATAGGGTCCTGGGTCCTGCATAAGGGCCTGTGCACAGCAGAGAGCAATTGTGTGTGTGAACAGGTGGTATACTTCCATGTGAAGGAGCCAGTATGCTAAAATTCACCAGTTTACTTAAAGTCAACCAGGAAATCGCCTGATTCCCCCGCCAGAGCATTAGTCACAAAAGAATGAAGAGATAATACTGTTTAATTTACTATCAATTGGCCAATGTTTGTAAATCACACTGAACATGAAAAGTGCTATGTAAGTGCTAAGTAGCATTTGTGCTTTTCTTCATTATTGATGCAAATATTTCTTCCTCTGGTGCTGGTTTTCTCTCAAATAGCAGTTGCTTAAACTTCCAAACTATCAAATTCAGAAAATCAGAGGTAGTGTTTGATACATTAAACCAGAGACTAAGCAAAAAAGTCACGGTAAAAAAAAGTTTGTGATAATCTGTTGGTTTTTCTCCTCCCGTGTTGTAAACTATTCATTTTAAATATATAATATTTAGGAAAACATGTGACTTTTTTCTCAATAACCTCAAGCTTTAGCAAAACTCTGTGCTACATTATCTGCAAACAATGTATTCCTATGTAACTGGTATTTCACTTGGCATTCATTCTGTAGGTTGCAGCAGCATAGCTCATCTTCCTGCAGGCAAAACTCTGCCTTGTTTTGACAGTCTTTCCTACTGGTTTTTGCTTTTGCATGAAAGATTTACACAAGAAGAGACTCAGCACAGCTGTGGGGGCCAGAATTGGGATTCACTTGACATGCTCAAAATTGATGAGGCATTTGTGCTTTATTCATATCAAGCAGGGCAGTATTTTTTCTGTGTAGAACTAGGGGCTGGAGAGCCAGTGTCATGGTCCATCAAAACTCTAAACATCTCTGGTTTTGTCAAAACAGGAGCACTGCCCTCAATACAGTCCTGGTAGGGGAGCTAATCCTGACCACTGAATGAAGTTTGGATGAACTACAAATCTGGGGTGCAATGACTGGAGGGAAAAAAAAGGCACTCAGAGAAAATAATGCAGCAAAAGTTATTCCAAAACACGCTTGGTAAACTACATCCTGTGGTGCCATTAAATCCAAGCAAATTTGCAATCTGAGCAGCAACCAGTAGTTTCATGAAGGATTCATGTTCCATATGTAAGGAAAAGCCCGTTTGCCTACATTCTGTAAAATCGCTCCCATGCACAGCTCCTAAAGATTCAACATAGAACTGGTTGCTCAGAAACATAGTAGGAATCAGCTCAAATATGAACGATTTCTCTTTTCTCACATGTAGCCCAGTGGCAGTTGATGGTGTCAGCAGGAGAAAGTAGATAAGACAGTACAAGTGAGTAGGGAATGGGAACACAGAACCCGATTCTGAGCTGCAAGCTTGCCCTGTTGTGGTAGTCCAAAGGCACTGACCCATAGCGGGGGAGTCTCCAGGTTCGAGGCAGCATGCAGCATTGAACGGCATTGGCAGAGACGGCTGGAGCAGTTTGAAACAAATACTCTTTAAATTTCCTTTTCCCTGTTTAATTTTACAAAACCAGGCATTTCAAAATTCAGATAAAGGCACATATAAATGAAAAGGCAACCTTGCAGCTTTGCTATGCCTAGGTAGAGAGACCAGGAAAAAGAGTGCAGATTGCTGACACAAAAATGTATAGGTGCTTTCCCTCCTTTTGGGAGCTCCTCAGGGATTCAGTGTTCCTTTTCTAGGTTCCATCCTTCCTTTCATTTTGGAGAAGGGCAAGAATCTTTTCATTGGCAAGGTTCTGCCTAAGGATCAGGTGGGCACCTCAAGGAACAGTCTTTCAAGAGAGTTTGATCTCCAAGGGGAAAAAAAAAGCACATCTATCCTACCCCCCCTCCCTTTTTTTTCCTTGCAAAAGCTGAAGTTATTACAGATGTTGATTGTGATACACATAGATGTTCAAATCCTCAGCTGGAATAAATTGATCAATTACAATTTACACCAGCTGAGACTTTACTGTAACCTGCTGTTATTTCTCTTCTTTCCCAACTACTCTTCCTATTCACTTTTCTATACCACAAATGTATCTTATTCTGGGCCTGATTTTCTGCTGTCTGGCACCTGGTGCAGTCATTTACACATCTGCAAAAAGAGTGCACAATGAATGTAAAATGTTTGATTCTGCTTGAGTAGCATTTTACCCCGCACTTTGCACAAGTGCAAATGACTATAGAAGCAAAAGGCAGTGGAGAATCAGGCCCTCTATTTGTAAATCAGCATCTAAATGTCTGGTTCTATATAAAGCCCTGATCCTGCAAACACTTGTGCTCATGCTTAATTTTACATATGTGGGTACTACCATGAAGTGGAACATGTCCATATTTTTTTTCAGGATTGGGGTTTACATTATTACTACTACATAGACGTATAATCTGGATTTCTTCAGGTGGCAGAATGACACATTTAAATAAATCAAATAGGATACAGGTCAGGGCAGCTGTTACATTTTTCTTACTCTGAATTTTGAACTTGACTGTTTCCAAGCTCTTATTTTATTTTTAGAAAGTAAAAGCTCAAAGCAGAAAGTAAACAAAAGAACATTAAAAAGCTAGTCACTATTGATTGTGAAAGCAGCACCAGCAAATAGGAAGTAGGCACTATTTCTCCTTCTCCTCCTTCCTCTGCCGCCCCAGAGCCTGTTGCTGAAATATAAATATAGAAATGACCTCCATTGAAGTCTGTGGAGTTTTGGCATCAGCTTCAGTGGGAGCAAGATCAGATCCATGTCTCTAACCAATTAAGTTGGCATTTAGGCGGGATTTCACTCAATGTTCATTCTGGGAGGGATGGGATCCTAATAGTTTTGTTGTATAAATCTATTCCTGCCACTAACACAACAACTGCCATCTACTCTTTACTCACACATAGGATTACTGGGCTCCATCTTGTAAGGGATTTAGCTTCTCCTTTAAAAATCAGTGGAGTCTGAAGGTACATTAAAAGGGTGAGAATGCTAAAAATTGTTTCTGACTAAAATGCCTTGCAGTCAAATCTAGTGTTTTCCTGCATTTGGAAATATTTGCCAGGTAATGGGTTTTGCTTCCAAGACATGTGGTGTAGATAGAAGAGTTGCTATTTTATTTTGGGCAATAATAAGTAAGATCACTAAAATAAATCCATTGGACGCTATAGAATGAAGAAGGCCTGAATAAAAATAGTGATTAATGTTGGAATTAGGAGGCTAAAAAAACAAACTTAATACACACACATTGGGAGATGTACATTTGGGGGAGGGGAGTGTAAAGGCTTACATTAATATCAAACATAGCTCTTTCAGGGGATCCTATATTTTCATTCAAGGAGAGCAGGGCAGTAGACTTTTTTAAAGAGAGCTACTTGAGTTGTTAAATTATTAATTCTCAAAAAATGGAAAATATCTGTAATGCTGAATATTTTACGCCAGTGTGTAGATCTGACAGTTCTAGTTAACTTTGATAGGATTTCTTACCAATTAATACAAAAGAATTTGAGAGGATATGGGGTGAAATCCTGATCCCATGGAAGTCAATGGCAAAACATCCACTAATTGAGCCAGGATTCCTCCCTGATGTATCATATTTTTCTTGTGGTATGATTCTGTCCTCTTCTCTATAACTAGAAGCCTTTCTTATTTTTCATTTCATATGTTACATTTTGGATTTGGAAATGAATTTTTTTTAAAAAATGGTTTAATTGTTTTTTCCCTTATGTTTTATATTCTAATATTCTCTTGTCATATCTTTTAAAGCTTTTCCAAATTTCTAACTGAATAGCACAGTGTAGAGCAGTGGTTCTCAATCTTTCCAGACTACTGTATCCCTTTTAGGAGTGTGATTTATCTTGCGTACCCCAGGTTTCACCTCACTTAAAAATTACTTACATAAAAGACATAAAAATACAAAAGTGTCACCGCACACTATTACTGAAAAATTGCGTATTTTCTCATTTATCTGCATTAAATTTTAGTTTGTACTGACTTCGCTAGTGCTTCTTATGTAGCATGTTGTAAAACCAGGCAAATATCTAGATGAGTAGATGTACCCCTGGAAGACCTTTGTGTACCCCCAGGGATACGTGTACCCTGATTGAGAACCACTGCTGTAGAGCATATGATAATAAGGCTAAACAAGATCTCCCTAATGGGCCAGCATTTTGGTTAAATCCACTCTTATCACATTTTTAATTTAAATAAGGGATTGATTTTTATAATTTCTCTCTGATCATCGGAATACATAGCACAGTTTCCATATTCATTTCTATAATGTGCTAATTCCAAGAAAAATCCAGCTTCAGTTGTAGTCCTCTTTTATCCCATAACTCTTTCTGGAGGTCTTTGTCTATGTTGTGCTTCCTCATTATGGTTCTGAGCCTGTTCCTTTGCAGTCAATGCAAAAAAAGTCTAATTAATTGGGCCTGACAGTCATTGATCAAGTTATCCAGAGAATATGCTATGAGAATTGATCAGAATAAAGGATGAAATTGTTTTGAATACAAATTATTTAGTCTAGAAGTTTGGAACAAATTAATCAATATATGAAATAAGTGGAAAGCACTTTATATATCCAAGGGACTATCTCAGCATCATGGTTATCTCCTGAAGATTCTACTGAGCTGCATCTAAAACTGATCTATAAATCACAAGTTTGCTTTAAAAAAAAAAAAAAGAGAGAGAGAGAGAGAATGGTCAGGTTTTCAGAAGTGAGTTGCACTTTTCCATACTTAAAAATGCCCCAAGCCTTTATGAACAAGCTTAAGTCCATTCTTATTCAGCAAAGTGTTTCAGCACACACTTAACTTTAAGTATGTGCATAAGTCCATCCATATTCAAAGTTAAGTCAAGCTTTAAAGTTAAATGCATGAGTATGTGCTTTGCTGAACCAGGATTAAATTATTCATTATTAACTGAGCTCTTTTGTTTAACTAAGTTGGGCATCTTCTAACGCCCGGTAAAAAACTTTATATGACAACTAATGAGTTTACATCCCTACAAATATAACACAAGAAAATTAATAATACAGCTAACATGATCTTTATTTCTCCAGAACTTTGGACAGATCCATGCTCTGGTTGCACAAGGAGACAAAATACTGTCTTAAACTGTCAGTTTGAGATACACCTGGTATAAGGGAATCCCAAGGTGTTGTAGTTGATTCTATGCTACTTGCTCGTGGTGCTGTCAGCGCAGATCTAAGGAGGCAGGGCTGTAATGTGCTGTGCTTCAGAGAAACTGGGCTGGCAGAATGGCCCCCAGGCAGAGGTTACTTCTGGCATAAGTTAGAGAAGCCTTGTGCTTCTCTAATTATCTGTTGGGCGACAAACAGGATTCCAGTTCCTCCCCTCCCCGACCTCCCCAAAAGATGGTGGAAAGCCACCTGTGTCCCCCCTGCTTATTAGGTGCACCTGAGGATTTGGCTATATGATGTTAGTAATTCTGGGATAAAATTATTTGATGCCCACCATCCTAACTCATACATAAAACTCCTCTTCGATGCCCACAAATGAAAAAACAATTTTGGGTTGACAGTATTTAAAAACAAAACAAAAAACCATCAAGTTTTGACTAATACACTGGGTATTTAAAATAACTTATTCTTGTTCTGTGTTTGTGTGGTATAAGGGCCGTAGCCAACTGCAGATGAGAGGACAGATGGAGTTTTATGGTACATAAAAAAAAACAGGTTCTGATAATAAGTCGTATGTCACACTTGTATGTTCAGCTACACAATTAAGATACTTCCTTTAGCAAAGAGCAAAAAAAAGTTGGAAGAGAATTAGCATCACAGCATTTTGACTTAGCATTGCTGTAATGAAGTTAGCAGCAGCAATTCTGCTATAGTCAATGAGTTGTGTACTTCCCTTAAGACTCTACCTAGAAAAATAGCCTTTCTGATTTGCTGCTATAAATAAGGTTTGTGAACTTTCTGGGATATACAGCAACAGCGACTGCTTCTTGCTCTGAGAGGGGATACTTTTCCCACACCCCAATGGAATGCCACTCTGGGCATTCTGTTGTTGTCCCTGGTGGACCCTTCCCCAGGAAATGGGCTCATGAGAATGAAATTGGTAACTATCTAACTTAAACTTCTCCAATTGAGAAATGATCAGAAAAGAAAGCAAACACTTTCAGTGACAGGGGGCAGGCGTTGTCCCACCACTCCATCACTTTCTGCTGACTGAAGGTGGGAGGCCTTTCGCTTCACACACCTCCAATCCACTCCCCAAAACTGGTTGGCATTTTTAGACATTATAAATCAGTTTAATTGTCTTTAAAGTGAGCACAGGAACTGTCCACTTCCATGCTCGGGGCTGTGACATGCATTTCCTCAGCCTTAAATCCACAAAGAAATTAGGACTGTGTGAAAAGTTTGCCTAGAACGCTGGGTAGGTGGATTCCGGGTTCTTTTGTAATTTAGGCCGAGGCAAGCTGTGCAGGCACCACTTTGTCTCCCAAGCCAACCACACTCCTATGGAATCCTCTACCCTTTCCTTTCAAGTAAGACCAAGAGCTGTTTCACTCAGTGATTTGGAAACACTTGTAGCTCACTGTGTACTTAGTAGAGCTGGTTGGAAAATTTTAAAATTGTGCTAAAATGCTTCCCTGTGTTTTAAACCCAGCTTGTCTAATTATGCGGAGAGGAAGGTTGCCACCTGCCCAGACTCTGATCTTACATTTTAATGTAACAGCTGTTACATGAAGGCCCCAGTATTACATCCACTAAAATCAATGACAGGTTTCAGAGTAGCAGCTGTGTTAGTCTGTATCCGCAAAAAGAAGAACAGGAGTACTTGTGGCGCCTTAGAGACTAACAAATTTATTAGAGCATAAGCTTTCGTGGACTGCAGAAGTGGGCTGTAGTCCACGAAAGCTTATGCTCTAATAAATTTGTTAGTCTCTAAGGTGCCACAAGTACTCCTGTTCTTCTTTTTACTAAAATCAATGGGAATTTTGCTATTGACTTCAATGAGAATAGGATCAGATCCTGAAATTGAAACCCTACAAGAATCCTATCTGGAAAGTGTCCAGGTCCAGAGAGCAAAACACCAGAAGCAGATACTTTTAATATGTGCTGTATCCTTATTAGGGCCCTACCAAATTCATGGTCCATTTTGGTCAATTTCACGGCCATAGGACTAAAGCAATCGTAAATTTCATTATTTCAGCTATTTAATTCTGAAATTTCACAGTGTTGTAATTGTAGAAATCCTGACCCAAAAAGAATTGTAGGGTGGTTGCAAGGTTATTGTAGGGGGGTTTGAGGTACTGCTACCCTTACTTCTGCACTGCTGCTGGTGGCTGCACTGCCTTCAGAGCTAGGCAGCTGAAGAGCGGTGGCTGCTGGCTGGGAGCCCAGCTCTGAAGGAAAAGCCATTGCCAGCAGCAGCGCAGAAGTAAGGATGACATGGTATGGTATTGCCACCCTTCTGCCTGCAGAGCTGGGCCCTCAGTCAGCAGCTACCACTCTCCGGCCGCTCACTCTGAAGGCAGCAGCGCAGAAATAAGGATGGCATGGTGTGACATTGCTACCTTTACTTCTGCGCTGCTGCTGGCGGGGTGCTGCCTTCAAAGCTGGGCACCTGGCCAACAGCCGCCTCCCTCTGCCGCCCAGCTCTGAAAACAGCGCAGAAGTAAGAGTGGTAATACCATGACCCCCCTAAAATAACCTTGTGACCCCCCCTGCAACTCCCTTTTGGGTCAGGACCCCCAATTTGAAAAACACTGGTCTACACCGTGAAATCTGTATAGTATAGGGTAAAAGCCCACAAAAGACCAGATTGCAGGGGGAAAGACCAGATTCCACGATCCATGACGCATTAAAATTCGCAGCAGCAAGAGAAAAAGTGATTAAAGCTAATTGCAGCAAAATGTGAATAAGAATTAAACTTTTACCCAACATTACCTGTGAGCCCTTTCCTCTAAAATGGTTTCAAGACTAGATCTGGAGGCCAGAAAGCAACTGTCTGGAACCCTTACTCTGAGCATGTCTGTACAATCTCTGTTAACCTTAGAATCATAGAATATCAGGGTTGGAAGGGACCTCAGGAGGTCATCTAGTCCAACCCCCTGCTCAAAGCAGGACCAATTCCCAACTAAATCATCCCAGCCAGGGCTTTGTCGAGCCGGGCCTTAAAAACCTCCAAGGAAGGAGATTTCACCACCTCCCTAGGTAAAGCATAATGGTAAACCTTAATGGAAGTTACTTGCGTGTATAGATCCCTATGGATGCCATTCAGATTCCCACATGAATATTTTTGATAAAGATGAAGTACATTTCTTTATCACTTTGTAATAATTGTTTAGCCTCATATTAGAGCATAGTAAGGCAGCTGCTGCTTACTGGGCCCCTTTCATGCAATCAGGGCCGGCTCTAGGCACCAGCAAAACAAGCTGGTGCTTGGGGCGGCACATTTTTAGGGGCGGCATGGCCGGCGCCAGAATGCCGCCCCTAAAAATGTGCCCCGGCCGCCCTACCTCACCTCCCGCTGCTGCCGCTCGCGCGCCAAAAGCTGATTCGCGCGCCACTGCTTGCCCTCCCTCCCAGGCTTGAGAGCTTGGGGGGAGGAGGCAGGGCTGGGGATTTGGGGAAGGGGCGGAGCTGAGGTGGGGCCGGGGGTGGGGTAAGAAAAAAACGGGTGGGCGGCCAAAATTGTTTCTGCTTGGGGCGGCAAAAATCCTAGAGCCGGCCCTGCATGCAATACACTACTAGGAGCCTGATCCTGTAAAATGCTGTTTGCCGAGAGTGCTCAACTGCCACTGAAGCGCAGAGAAGGCTGATGGCTCTCAGCACATCGTTGGACACATTCAGCACCATGCAGAACTGAGCCCTGTCCTCTTAAAAATTAGTCTGCCACAAAACAGTATTAGAGTATAGAATTTTCTTATCGTTTCCGGTAGTCCTTTAGGTCAAGATCATACCTGACCATAGCAATTGCACTGCGGCATGAGGAGGAATTAAGAACCTCTTTACCTCCTTCCTGTAGTTTGAACAATCAAGAGTAAGCAGTGCCCCAGAGTAAGTGGGTGAGTAATGGCTCCCAAAGTGCATCTGCCAGCAGAACTGAGCTAGCACAGGGAGGCTGGAAATTTATTGCTCATACAGGCCAATTAGACCATTGCAGAATGGAGGAAGCATGAAGGGATTGTGGCTTCCTGAGCCATAATTCCTTCCCTGAGATGCTCCGTGCATGGCACAGCTACATGCTACCCTTATTATGGGTTATGTCACAGTCTAGCCCTAAAAATAAGCAAAGTACCTGTATTTAAAAATAGAGAGAGAATTTCATCTATACACATTTCCAGTTGATGATATATGCTCCTACAAGGAAAGAAGCAGCTACAACCACCCACTCTAGGAAGCTTGTTATTGAATCTTCAGCTAACAAACAGATTTGTTTCAAATGGTCTCCACAGGCAATTAAAAGGCTACAGTTAAAAGACTATAAGAAGGGCTAATCTGAGGACATGTAGAGTTTTGAGAGAGAAAAATTCCAAAATGTTTCCTTGTGTTTTTTCCTTAGAGGTTTGCTGAAAGTAAATGCTTTTGTCACATCTCATATCTCATCATTTTAGAAATATTTTATTATAATCTTTCTCAAATAAACATTTTAATCATGATATAGTTTCAGCATGTGATGTAATGAATACTGTCCCATTAGAAATCAGTAAAAAAACAAACAAATCTTAAAATCCGATCACAAGCTGCTATAATACATCTTATTCATAGAGCATAAGACACAACATGGTCCAATGGATAGGGCTTTAGATTGGGAAATAGGCCAGCCAGGTTCTGGCCTACTACTGACTTACTGTGTGACCTTAGGTAAATCATTTGTGCCTCAGCTTTCCCATCTATAAAAAGGGACTAATCAAACTTATCCTCCGTTATAAAGCATTTTGAGTCCTCTGGCTAAGTATTGTTCTATACACGTTAAACTGCAACAATAGTCTTCTTTAATTAGATCAGTTTTACATTCTTGGTTAAGATAGGGTGACCAGATGTCCCGATTTTATAGGGACAGTTCCAATATTCGGGGCTTTTTTTTAATATAGGCACCTATTACCTCCCACCCCCCACCCTGCTTTTTCACACTTTCTATCTGGTCACCCTAGCTTAAGATGATTTAGGTCTTTGCTCTGATGAGCCCTGGGCTTTTCTCTTCCTCTTCTAACTCAACTCATCTCTACTAATGCTAAATAAAAAAAGCCATAGAAACACTTCCTTTCAGAACAGTTTTGTTTCAATCACAGGTGGCCCGCTGGTTCAGCTTTTTTAATGATACCAGATATTTCATCTGGCTCTTAGCATGTGTAATTAATTATATATAAATATATATATATAATAAATAAATAAATGATTTTATTGTTTGTTTGTTATTATAGGTAACTATTTATGCAGTGCCCTGAGCACCTAAACCTGGTGATGGGAAAGAAAGGGAATAAAAAATGGGTACATGTATACTTTGTAAATTCAAGTATTACGACTCTAATAGGGAGGAGATGAGAACTAGATGTTATTGTTTGTTCTTATACAGGAGCTTTAATACTGGATCAGACTGGTGGTAAATCTTTAGTAAAAACCAAGATGCTTCAGAAGAGGGTGCAATCAACCCCCTAACAAACAATTATGGAATAATCTGCTCATATAGGAAATTTCTTCTTAACTCCAGGCCATCAGTGGTTGTCATACCCTAAACCAGGGGTTCTCAAACTGGGGGTCAGGACCCCTCAGGGAGTCACAAGGTTATTACATGGGGGGGTCACAAGCTGTCAGCCTCCACCCCAAACCCCGCTTTGCCTCCAGCATTTATAATGGTGCTAAATATATAAACAAGTGTTTTTAGTTTCTAAGGGGGGGTCACACTCAGAGGCTTGCTCTGTGAAAGGGGTCACCAGTACAAAAGTTTGAGAACCACTGCCCTAAACCATGAGGGTTTATTTTTCATATACACTTTTATCCTATCATACATAACTATGAATGGTCTCATTATCCATATAAGTACTGACTCATCCTAGGCACTTGGTTTCAATAGAATCTCATGGCAGTAAATTCCACACACACATTATAGATTGTATAAGTAGCATGCCACCCCCCACCTCCACAGGAGCTCTACCCACTCATTAGTGCACAAGGGCTGCACTGTCTTCTGGGCAGCACTCCTAAGTCTATAAACTCCAGCCATAGCTCCACTGAACCTTTACCAGAACTTGCAGGGGATCATTTCAGAACTAGTAAACTAGTGGCCAGATACATCAGCAAGAGACAGTAAAATAATGTCCAGATTACAGTTCACTCTCAGGCCCTTTGTTTAGAGCTGCCTTTCTTACCACACAATGATTCTAAGAGAGACAAGCAACTCACATCACTTGGTCCTAGCTAAGAGACTTTTACAGCTTCCAGCAAGTTAGGAAGGGAAAAAACACATCCTCCTACCCGGGGAGATTTCCCAGTATATCACCACAGCCTCTTTGTCCATTAAACCCCCCCCCCCCCAAAAAAAACACCAAACCCAACTACCTTCAGTATCTAACCTCAGCCCCAATACTGAGCGCCAGCTAGCCTTATATAGTCCCCAAAAGGCAGTCAGTCACCTGATTCCCTGGTCACATGACCTATGGAGTCGGTCCTTCCTGGGGAATTACATTTCCCAGAATGACTGCTCTCAAGTGGCCCCAAGGGCAATAATAGGTGACCTAGGCCATGTGCTTTGTGTCTCAAGGCCAAGTACATGGTTACAGAGCTCTAACTGAGACCCTCTCCCTGTCCAGGAGACTCTCTGGCCTGGATCTACAAAAGGAGTTAGGTGTTGCAACACTGAGCTTTCCAACACCTAACTTTTAGGTATCTTGAAAATCAATACACAAAGCTTGAGTTAGGTGCCTAGGCTCCCTATACGATGAATAGGGAGGGACAGGCACCTGAGAATGTGATCCACAAAAGCCAGCATGCTAGGCACGGAGCTGCCCAAGCTAACCAAAGGGAGATGCTGGTGAGAGAGGTGCCTGTTGCTGCTTGTGATCTGCAGCTGGGACCATGTCTCCTGGAGTCAGGCAGTTTAGGGGGTGAAGTGGGTTATCGTAAGAAACAGCTTGCCTGCTGGTACAAGCCTCCCTTGTTACTGTTTAGCACAGAAGTTGGAGCATTCAGCTATAATGTGAGAGACCATGGTTCAATTCCCCCTTCTGCATAAGGAGAAGGGAGTAGGTCAGGGGTCTCTCACCACTCAGGTGTATGCCTAACCAGTGGACTATAGAGTCATTCTCACTCTTCCTGTGGAATGGCTTCACCAACAGTGAGTGAGAGAAATCTACCACAGACTGTCTGATGGCCCAGGGAACTCCCCTGTCTGTGCCATTCTCATCTGGCCAGGTGTGTGGGAGGGGATAGAATGGAAAGGGGAGTGGGGGTCTCCTACATCCTGGGTGAGTGCTTTAGCTGCTGGAGGGAGTAGTGTGCATGCTCAGAGGCACCAGCGCAGGTGCCTAGGGGACTTTTACAGCAAAAAATTAGGTGTTGGGTGAGTTTAGGTGCCTGCAGGATTAGGCAGCAGCTGAGTGGGAGCGCATTGGACCACAGTCATGCCTAAATCTGGGTTTTAGGCACCATCCCGAACTCCAGTGCTGCTTCTCTTCAAGTTCTTTTTCCTTCTCCCATTGGGGGAAAAAAGTCATTGGCTTTGGGTTTATTCTGGCCTTTGGAGATTTTTCCCAACCTCTGTTGGCTACTTTCTGAAGGAGTGAGCTCTTGTTGCAAAGGCAGTTGGAGTCATAACCAATTCTCTAGTGAGAACACAACATGACAGTAATGGAACTGAAAACAACTGTTGAACACCCTCCCTTCTCCAGTGCGGTGGGCAGGTGGACCAAAAGGGAGTGAACTGCAGCTGGGAAAAGCAGTAAAAGAACATTGCCTGTGATCCATTTTGACTAATAAGTATTGATGGGGTTGGTTCTTGAGATCCTTGACCTAGCCAACTGCTGCTCTAGAAACTAGTTGCCTGCCATGGAACACACAATGTTTTCTCTGGCCACCCGGAGTTCAAAGCCAGTCTTGAGCATTTCAGACAGTGCTAGATATGGAACCACATAAATAAAGATGTGATGGGTAACATTGGAATAAAAATGCACCTGTCCTGCAGTTGCACTGAGAGAACCATCAGCAAGATAGTAAAAAGATTAATGGTAAATGTACCATTCTTCATGCACACGCCCACACACAAAGGGGTTGCCTCTATGACCTCTGCTTGAGAACAATGAAGTGATGTTGATTTACTTTTCAGCATTGCATTCATTCTGTTGAGTCTTGAGGAGCAAAAACTAGCAATACAAGGACAAGACATACTTGAGAAATCAAGGCCATCATCATTTGTAGTTTCTATCAGAAATTCTGCCAAGTGTTCTTTACCTTGATTCAACTCTGGATCCTAATTCTCTTTGTAATTAGTAATTACAGAGCAGATTGAAAAAAGTGTAGAGCAGGTAAATTAATGTGAAAGAGCCCTGCATCATTCACGTCAAGAAATTCAGAACTTACCACTTGTTTTATTTTTCTTAAAAAGGACAAGCTGACAGATTTAAAATTAATTTGCTTCTTGACACTCATGGCCTGAAAGATCTAAGGAAATAGTCTGAATCTACATAGCTAACAGCCTTGAAACCTTGATAGTTTTTTTTGTAAGAACAAGTCTCAAACATATAATCCATATTGTACATTATGATTTCAGCTGAGAAATTTCAACTTTAATATTCTGGAGTGATCTATTAAAGTGGAAGGCAGGCAACTGCAAATCACTCACTTGTATCCAGGGTGTGATTTAATCTATTTGAAAGGAGAATCACAAATATAGAGCGTTTTGTTTTTTGTGATTCAAGAATGTATTTTGCAAGCTGCGCAGAAGTGAGCAAAAATAATGTTAACGAAGATGCAAATGCTGCATGAAATAAAAAACCACAGAGATGATCATAGATTCTGGCAGGAGATTTCAGGAGCTCTCTTTGAAGTCTGACAACAGAAATTGATGCCCAGCTTTATGGCAGGCTTTAATCTCTGACAATTAAATTAAAGGGTACAGATAGAAGATACTGCAATCATTACTTGTGGTGGGATTAGTTACCCTCAAATGGAAGGGAATCCCTACCTCTCATAAGGTTATTTAATATAGCTGTGTCCAATCACACACTAGATTAGGGGTGGGCAAGCTTTTTGGCCCAAGGGTATCATCTAGGTTTGGAAATTGTATGGTGGGCCATGAATGCTCATGAAATGGGGTATTGGAGTGTGGGAGAGGGTGAGGGCTCTGGTGGGGGGGTGGGCTCTGGGGTGCAGGAGGGTGGGACTGGGTTTCAGAGGGCGGGAGGGGGATCAGGGCTGGGGCAAGGGGTTGGGGTGCAGGAGGGGGTCGGGGTGCAGGTTCTGGGCGGTGCTTACCTCAAGCAGCTCCCGGAAGCAGCAGCATGTCCCCCCTTTGGCTCCTATGCGGAGGCACAGCCAGGCAGCTCTGCGTGCTGCTCCGTCCACAGGCTCCACCCCTGCAGCTCCCATTGGCCCCGTTGGCTGGCTGCTGGGAGTGCGGGGGAGTCGCTTGGGGCGGGGGCAGCGTGCGGAGCCCCTGGCAGCCCCTACACGTAGAAGCTGGAGAGGGGATGTGCCGCTGCTTCTGAGAGCCGCATGGAGCAAGCCCCCAACCCCGCTCCCAGGCAGGAGCTTGAGGCCCGGATTAAAACATCTGAAGGGTGGGATGCGCCCCCGGGCTGTAGTTTGCCCACCTCTGCACGAGATGGTCCATATAGATATAGACATTTAGGGGTTCCTAAATGTCTGTGGTTTTGGGTCCCATTCTTCCTTCCTGACGAAGGGGTAATCACTAGCAGCCAACACTGATTTACCAAGAACAAATCATGCCAAACCATCTTGATTGCCTTCTTGACAGGGCAACTGGTTTGATGGATAGGGGGAATTCAGTGGACATAGTGTACCTGGACTTCAGCAAGGCTTTTGACACAGTCTGACATGACATTCTGATAAGTAAGCTGGAGAAATGCAGGCTTGGTGGAACTACAATTAGGTGGATACATAACTGGTTAAACAACCGCAAACAAAGAGTAACTATTAATAGAATGATGTCGGATTGGAGGGAGGTCTCAAGTGGGATTCCACAGGGATCAATTCTGGATCCGGTGTTGTTCAACATCTTTATTACTGACCTGGATGTAGGAATAGAGAGCATACTGATCAAATTTGCAGATGACACAAAGCTGGGGGACGGGGTGGGGGGTTGCTAACACTTTGGAGAATAGAGCTAAAATTCAGGGGTATCTTTATAAATTGAAGAACTGGGAGAGACAACAAAATGAAATTTAACAAAGACAAATGTAAGGTGCTGCACTTAGGGAAAAAAAACCAAATGCACAAATACTGAAAGAGGGATAACTGGCTTGGCAGTGGCACTGCTGACAAGGATCTGGGAGTTGTGGTTGAGCACCACCTCAACATGAGTCATCAATGCAATGCTGTTGCAACCTAAAATTGCATTTTCTTTTTTTGCATCAACAGAGGCATAGCATACAAGTCATGGGAGGTGATAGTACTGCTCTACTCAGGGCTGGTTAGACCTCCACTGGAGTACTGTGTCCCATGTATAGAAAGGACGTGAAGAAAGTGGAAAGGATCCAGAGGTGAGTGACAAGGTGATCAAAGGGATGGAATGCAAGCCATACAGCAAAGGCTGAAGGATTTAGTTTGGAAAAGATGAGATTGAGCATGATAACTGTCTTCAAATACTTGAAAGGCTGTCATAAAAAGGATGGAGAAAAGTTATTCTCTCTTGCCATAGAGGGCAGGAGAAGAGGCGATGGGTTCAAACTACAGCAGTGTTTCTCAAACTGGGGTCACCACTTGTCTAGGGAAAGCCCCTGGCGGGCCGGGCCGATTTGTTTACCTGCCCCATCCGCAGGTCCGGCCGATTGCGGCTCCCACTGGCCGCAGTTCGCCGCTGCAGGCCAATGGGGGCTGCTGGAAGCGGCGGCCAGTAAAGTCCCTTGGCCCGCACCACTTCCATCAGCCCCAATTGGCCTGAAGCAGCGAACCACACCCAGTGGGAGCTGCGATCGGCTGGATCTAAGGACGGTGCAGGTAAACAAACCAGCCCAGCCCGCCAGGGGCTTTCCCTACACAAGTGGTGACCCCAGTTTGAGAAACACTGAACTACGGAATAGCAGATTTAGATTTAATCTCAGGAAAAACTTCCGAACTGTAAGAAGAGTGGGACAATGGAACAAACTGCTTAGGGAGGTTATGGAATCTCCTTTGCTGAAGGTTTTCAAAAGGAGGCTGGTTGGCCATCTGTCTTGGATGGTTTAGAAACAACCAATCCTGCATCTTGGCAGGGGGTTAGACTAGATGAACCTTTGCGGTCCCTTCTAACCCTATATTCTAGTATTCTTATTGTTACTTCTGATATACAAATACAAGTGTCAGATATGTTAGTAATGCTGGGCCATGTACTAACCAATACACTTATCATAGGGACATATCCCAGGGTACATGGGAGTATCAAAATCATTTTTAAATGCTATGTGTCAAATATGCAGAGGGATTTCAAATCTTCTTTGTGCCACAGGGGAGAGCTACATGGTGGGTCTCTGCAGCTGACTGTGGATGGGAAGATGGTTAGCTGGTCAGTGGCAGATCCACGGGGCCAAGACCCCACATGAGGTGAGCACTGGGTTATGTTTCCTGCTTCCCCCTTATATTTTAAATGATGGTTGCGGCTCTGACCAGTTGATGCTGCGGATACTTCCCTCATCTCCATAATGTTTTCAGGCAGAGAAAATCCCTTTCACGTCACTGGTCTGTGCCTCAGTTTCCCCAGCTGTAAAATGATGTTAATGTTGCTGACCACATTTGTAAAGCTTTCTGGGATCTAATGATAAGTGTTGGATAAGAGCTAGGTATAATTATTATTACTTGAGCTTTGCTCCATTCCCAGGATTTGTCCCACAGTAACTTGTCAAAATCTTGTTTTAGATATCCAAATGGCAGGCTAAAGATGACAAATACATATTTAATGCATAGTTGTATTTCTCCTGGCTTCTGAGTGGCTGAACTAGAACCATGTGACCAATTATAAATCCAAGTTATCGTCTGGCTTAGATACCCTGTGCTTTTAAAAACAGGAATGCCCCAGAGCAGCATAGAAATCTCATTTTGGAGATCTCTCTAAATAAGATTTACAACACTCACATTTAAAAATCATGCTGTCTAATAAAAACTTGTGACTGTTTTCTTGTGCTGGGTAAAATATTGCCTGAGGATAAACAAAAGTAATATAGAGTTTGTAAAATACTGCTGTTAGTCTGTGACTTTCTGGCATTTTATCTCATCTCAGGTCTCTGCTATATCTCACAGGCAATATTTACTACTTAATACAGTCAACATTTATAATTTATGATATACCAGTTAACATTTATATTGATGTCATCAGATATTTGGCTGTGTGTGTGTGTGTGTTCTCTCTGTGTGTCGTCCCAGCTCTGCGCAGACAGCTGGCACAGCAGACCTTGAGCAAACCGCCCAATGACCACAAGTTCCATTAAGGTATGAAGGCACCCGGCCAGGTTTATTGTCGATGAAGCAGGGTATTGGTGCCTTACAGCTGATACAAGTACACTCAATGCATGTAGAGTTGGACCTTGCAAAGGGAATTAAAACCAATAGTAAAAGGTTCTATAGCCATATAAATAAGAAGAAAACAAAGAAAGAAGAAGTGGGACCGCTAAACACTGAGGATGGAGTGGAGGTTAAGGATAATCTAGGCATGGCCCAATATCTAAACAAATACTTTGCCTCAGTCTTTAATGAGGCTAATGAGGAGCTTAGGGATAATGGTAGGATGACAAATAGGAATGAGGATATGGAGGTGGATATTACCACTTCCGAGGTAGAAGCCAAACTTGAACACCTTAATGGGACGAAATCAGGGGGCCCAGATAATCTTCATCCAGGAATATTAAAGGAACTGGCACATGAAATTGCAAGCCCATTAGCAAAAATTTTTAATGAATCTGTAAAGTCAGGGGTTGTACCGTATGACTGGAGAATTGCTAACATAGTTCCTATCTTTAAGAAAGGGGAAAAAAGTGATCCGGGCAACTACAGGCCTGTCAGTTTGACATCTGTAGTATGCAAGGTCTTGGAAAAAATTTTGAAGGAAAAAGTAGTCAAAGACATTGAGGTCAATGGTAATTGGGACAAAATACAACATGGTTTTACAAAAGGTGGATCGTGCCAAACTAATCTGATCTCCTTTTTTGAGAAGGTAACAGATTTTTTAGAAAAAGGAAATGCAGTGGATCTAATTTACCTCGATTTCAGTAAGGCATTTGATACAGTTCCACATGGGGAATTATTAGCTAAATTGGAAAAGATGGGGATCAATATGAAAATTGAAAGGTGGATAAGGAACTGGTTAAAGGGGAGACTACAATGGGTCGTACTGAAAGGTGAATTGTCAGGCTGGAGGGAGGTTACTAGTGGAGTTCCTCAGGGATTGGTTTTGGGACCAATCTTATTTAATCTTTTTATTACTGACCTTGGCACAAGAAGTGGGAATGTGCTAATAAAGTTTGTGGATGACACAAAGCTGGGAGGTATTGCCAATACAGAGAAGGACCGGGATATCATACAGGAAGATCTGGATTACCTTGTAAACTAGAGTAATAGTAATAGGATGAAATTTAATAGTGAAAATTGCAAGGTCATGCATTTAGGGATTAATAACAAGAACTATTGTTATAAGGTGGGGAGGCATCAGTTGGAAGTAACAGAGGAGGAGAAGGACTCGGAGTATTGGTTGATCACAGGATGACTATGAGCCGCCAATGTGATATGGCTGTGAAAAAAGCTAATGCGATCTTGGGATGCATCAGGTGAGGTATTTCCAGTAGAGATAAGGAGGTGTTAGTACCGTTATACAAGGCACTGGTGAGACCTCATCTGGAATACTGTGTGCAGTTCTGGTCTCCCATGTTTGAGGAGGATGAATTCAACCTGGAACAGGTTCAGAGAAGGGCTACTAGGATGATCCGAGGAATGGAAAACCTGTCTATGAAAGGAGACTCAAAGAGCTTGGCTTGTTTAGCCTAACCAAAAGAAAGCTGAGGGGAGATATGATTGCTCTCTGTAAATATATCAAAGGAATAAATATCAGGGAGGGAGAGGAATGATTTAAGCTCAGTACCAATGTGGACACAAGAACAAATGGATATAAACTGGCTATCAGGAAGTTTAGAGATGAAATCAGGGCCGGCTCTCCTGTTTTCACCACCCCAAGCAGCGTGCTAAATTGCCGCTGCGGACGGCGGGGGCAGTCCGTGTGCCGTTAGGGCGGCACACGCGTTTCCGCGGCGGTGGCAATTTGGCGGCAGCTTCTGTCTTCAGCTGGAGGCAGCCGCCGCAGGCAGCTGAAGACAGAAGCTGCCGCCGAATTGCCGCCGCCACCGAAACGCACGTGCCGCCCTAACGGTACACGGACTGCCCCTGCCGTCCGCGGTAGCAATTCGGCGTGCTGCTGGGGGGGGGGGCAAAAACACACGGACCTCCGCCCCTTGCAGATTGCCGCCCCAAGCACCTGCTTGGAATGCTGGTGCCTGGAGCCAGCCCTGGATGAAATTAGATGAAGGTTTCTAACCATCAGAGAAGTGAAGTTCTGGAACAGCCTTCCAAGGGGAGCAGTGGGGGCAAAAGACATATCTGGCTTCAAGACTAAGCTTGATAAGTTTATGGAGGGGATGATATAATGGGATAGCCTAATTTTGGCAATTAATTCGTCTTTGATTACTAGCGGTAAATATGCCCAATGGCTTGTGATGGGATGTTAGATGGGGCAGGATCTCAGTTACTACAGAGAATTCTTTCCTGGGTCTGGCTGGTGAGTCTTGCCCACATGCTCAGGGTTTAGCTGATCGCTATATTTGGGGTCGGGAAGGAATTTTCCTCCAGGGTAGATTGGCAGAAGCCCTGGGTTTTTTTCACCTTCCTCTGCAGCGTGGGGCACGGGTCACTTGCTGGAAGATTCTCTGCACCTGGAAATCTTTAAACCATGATTTGAGGACTTCAATGGCTCAGACACAGGTTTGATACAGGAGTGGGTGGGTGAGATTCTGTGGCCTGCATTGTGCAGGAGGTCAGACTATATGATCATAATGGTCCCTTCTGACCTTAAAGTCTATGATTCTATGTATGCCCATGACAATGTATGCAGCTCAATTAATGGCAGGACTTTCCACTATCCCCTCAGCTGGCCAAAGACACTCCCTTTGAGACTCCATTTTATACAGCAATACAAACAAGTTACGTATTGTTCCTCTGACATAGTTAGTTACTGCCCCCTGACGTGGGTTGTTACCACCCATTATCCTGTACATGTTGGTTTGATCAAAACATCTCTATTCATCACATTGTCATCCTGACCTCATCTTTAGGAGGGATCAGTGTGTTCTCGTTACCTTTGGGGAATGTGTTGGTATCGAGGTGTTCTGGTACCACCCTTCTGGAATGTGTTTGCGTAAGTGCTCTGTGCCTAGCACCTCTTAGGAATGTGTGTTTTTGCAATATTAGCCCTGTTCTTGCCAGATTCTGTGAGCAGGGCCTGCCTTTAGCTCATAGCCTGACTTTGCTTTATTTCAGCAAAGCTTTGCCCACTACTTTAGCCTAGGCCTCGGGCCTCATACTAGGCCTCTGATACAAGGGCTTATGTTTCAGGCCCTCTTCCTACTACAGTTGTTATGTAGAAAACTTATTGGATTGCTCATCGGTTGACCAATGATGTTTATTTACTAGATGTTCTGAATTGCTTCTGTGATGTGGATTTGCCAAGCAGTGAGTGGATTTGCTCCCTGAAAACTCGTTTTTCTTGGGATACATGAGAAAATATGTTTACATTGGGCCAAATCTTCTATACCTGGGGGATAAACCACACCCTCATGTGATGAGGTATACAAACCCTACACTGGGGCCACACTGTGTAAATGAGCCCACAATGCTCAGTTAGCCTGCCCACCACACCTGTGAGAGATGTCAGACTTGGAGGGAGAAGCTTAAAAAAAGAAAACACACACACAGTTGGTGGTAGGTCAGAGAGGAGAGTAGACCTCCAGTGTCCAGGTCCTGGAGAGAGGGCTGGCTGAAAGCAAGTGTTCCTGGTATGACTGTTGCCTGATGGTCCTACCCTGAAAGGAGGGCGTGACTACTCGATGCTGACCTACCTTTGATAGGACTTTTGCCTCCTATTAGCCTGTGAGATTGGTTGTAGCCACAACTTAACAGAAGCTTTTCTGAAGGAAGAGGGCCGTAAACACAAGGAAATTGTGCCACAGGTGGGCTGTTTGCTGACCATCTGAAAGAAGTGGGGTGTCGGGGCTCCACTGGAGAGCTGAGCTGCTTACATCTGGACTGGGGTGGTAGATTCATAGATTCTAGGGCTGGAAGGGACCTCGAGAGGTCATCGAGTCCAGTCCCCTGCCCTCATGGCAGGACCAAATACTGTCTAGACCAGGGGTGTCAAACTCAATTGCACAGGGGGCCAAAACTCAAAACTCGCGGGCCGAACAGTATAACCATTTATTTAACAGACTAAATATTTATGTTTTTTAACCATTAATATGAACCAAAATACAGGATATCATTCCAAAATAAATACATTTCAACTTAAAATATTTTGCTCTTCATAAAAAAATATCCTGTCAATACAATACATTCAAAATCTGTACATGCTGGAATATTAAAAAATCTGAAAATATAAATAAAAAATTGAATTTAAAGCAAAAGTATAATCATAACAAATCATAACATTCCATTTTCTTGTCCTATTTAGTCAGAGCCTGATACTTGGAGTCTTTTCTTTGCAACAAGTTCGTTTATGTTTGGGGTTAGGTTCTGTGTTGTGAAGATTCTCAGGATCGATTGCAGGTGTTCATCAGTGAGGCGACTCCTGTGTGACGTTTTGTTAATTTTCATCACAGAGAACAGCTGCTCGCACAGATATGTGCTGCCAAACATGGACAGGATTCGAGCCGCATGTTGGCGGAGCTGCGGCATCGCTTCAGGAATGAAGCGAGTGAACTGTGCTGGCCCCGCAGTGTCGTACTTTGCCTTCAGTGTCCCGTTACATTGCAGTTCTATCAGCTCCATCTGCATTTCTACAGGTGCGGTTTCCACATCGACTGCAAATGGGTTGCGAAGCAGCTCGAAGTTACTTTTCTGTGCCTCAAAGTCACTGAAGCGCCGTGCGAACTCAGTGCGCAGCGCGCTGAGTTTTTCAGCAAAGGTGGCATTTGGGAAAACTGTGGCACTTTCTTGGTTCCGTATTACTTGGCAACAGGGAAAGTGAGACAAGTTGCATTGGTGCATTTGTGTCTCCCATAAGCGCAGCTTCACTTGAAATGCCTTCACTGCATCATGCATATCGGTTATTATGTGCTCCCGTCCCTGGAGTTGAAGGTTTAAAGCGCTAAGATGCGACGTTATGTCAGCCAGGAACGCCAACTCACATTTCCACTTTTCATCCCGCAGAACTGTGCAGTCTTTCCCCTTACTGTCCATGAACTGGCAGATTTCCTCTCGCAGCTCAAAGTGTCTTTTGAGAACTTTTCCCCGACTTAGCCACCGGACCTCCGTATGATATGGCATATCGCCAAACTCGCTATCTATTTCCCGCAGAAAAGACTGGAATTGGCGGTGATTTAAACCGTGGGCTCTGATAAAGTTGACGGTTTGTGTTACAGTGTTCATCACATGATCCATTTTTAGGACTTTAGCACTCAGCGATTCCTGGTGTATGATGCAGTGATACACTGTCAACTCACCGGCACAGTTCTCCTCCCGCATCTTTGAGCGCATCCTTCCCACCAGTCCATTTTTTTCACCACACATAGCAGGTGCGCCATCTGTTGTAAGTCCAACGAGTTTTTCCCACGGCAGTTTCATGTCGGTTACACTTTGAAATACATTTCCAAAGATGTCTTCTCCTTTCGTTGTCCCGTGCATCGATTTAATGTCCAGTATTTCCTCTGTTACGCACAAATTGGAATCCACACCACGGATAAATATCGCCAGCTGTGCAGTGTCAGTCGCGTCAGTAGTTTCATCCACGGCAAGGGAGTATGCAACAAAATCTTTTGCTCTTTCAGTCAACTGTGTTTTCAAATCAGTCGCCATCTCACAAACCCGATTAGCAACAGTGTTTCTGCTGAGGCTTACATTTGCAAACGCTCGCGTTTTATCTGGACAAAGGACGTCGCACACTTTCATCATACAATTCTTTACGAATTCCCCCTCGGTAAACGGCCGTCCTGATTTGGCGATCTCTTCGGCCACAATGAAACTTGCTTTCACAGCAGCTTCACTTTGTGATTTTGCTTTGGTGAAAAACGTCTGCTGGGATGTCAAATTATTCTTCAACTCCTCTACCTTTTGTAGCTTCTGTCCTGCGCTCAGGTTTTTGAATTTGTTCTCATGTTTCGTCTCGTAGTGCCGTCTTAGGTTATACTCCTTCATTACAGCGATATTACTCCCGCAAAGGAGACACACTGGTTTACCTGCAATTTCAGTAAACATATACTCATTCTCCCACCGGCTTTGAAAGCCTCGGTTTTCAGAATCAATTTTTCTCTTGGCCATTGTTGGGGTCTAGCTTTGATTTGATATTAGCGTTGTATACATCAACAGACCGCGAACTTGAACCGCGGCTTGCCGTTGGCGGCAATTGCACTGCATCATGGGATTTGTACTGTGTGTTATTGGGGCGTCATATCACAGGGCCATTAAAAACAGATATATAAAATGATTTCGCGGGCCGGATATAATTGTATGGCGGGCCGGATGTGGCCCGCGGGCCTTGAGTTTGACACATGTGGTCTAGACCATCCCTGATAGACATTTATCTAACCTACTCTTAAATATCTCCAGAGATGGAGATTCCACAACCTCCCTAGGCAGTTTATTCCAGTGTTTAACCACCCTGACAGTTAGGAACTTTTTCCTAATGTCCAACCTAAACCTCCCTTGCTGCAGTTTAAGCCCATTGCTTCTTGTTCTATCCTTAGAGGCTAAGATGAACAAGTTTTCTCCCTCCTCCTTATGACACACTTTTAGATACCTGAAAACTGCTATCATGTCCCCTCTCAGTCTTCTCTTTTCCAAACTAAACAAACCCAATTCTTTCAGCCTTCCTTCATAGGTCATGTTCTCTAGACCTTTAATCATTCTTGTTGCTCTTCTCTGTACCCTCTCCAATTTCTCCACATCTTTCTTGAAATCCGGTGCCCAGAACTAGACACAATATTCCAGTTGAGGCCTAACCAGTGCAGAGTAGAGCAGAAGAATGACTTCTCGTGTCTTGCTCACAACACACCTGTTAATGCATCCCAGAATCACATTTGCTTTTTTTGCAACAGCATCACACTGTTGACTCATATTTAGCTTGTGGTCCACTATAACCCCTAGATCCCTTTCTGCCATACTCCTTCCTAAACAGTCTCTTCCCATTCTGTATGTGTGAAACTGATTGTTCCTTCCTAAGTGGAGCACTTTGCATTTGTCTTTATTAAACTTCATCCTGTTTACCTCAGACCATTTCTCCAATTTGTCCAGATCATTTTGAATTATGACCCTATCATCCAAAGCAGTTGCAATCCCTCCCAGTTTGGTATCATCTGCAAACTTTCTATGCCAATATCTAAGTCGTTGATGAAGATATTGAACAGAGCTGATCCCAAAACAGACCCCCGCGGAACCCCACTTGTTATACCTTTCCAGCAGGATTGGGAACCATTAATAACTACTCTCTGAGTACGGTTATCCAGCCAGTTATGCACCCACGTTATAGTAGCCCCATCTAAGTTGTATTTGCCTAGTTTATTGATAAGAATATCATGTGAGACCATATCAAATGCCTTACTAAAGTCTTCTCCCTTATCCACAAGACTCGCTATCCTATCAAAGAAAGCTATCAGATTGGTTTGACATGATTTGTTCTTTACAAATCCATGCTGGCTATTATAAGAACATAAGAACATAAGAAAGGCCGTACCGGGTCAGAACAAGGTCCATCTAGCCCAGTATCCTGTTTACCGACAGTGGCCAATGCCAGGTGCCCCAGAGGGAGTGAACCTAACAGGCAATGATCAAGTGATCTCTCTCCTGCCATCCATCTCCACCCTCTGACAAACAGTTTAGGGACATCATTCCTTACCCGTCCTGGCTAATAGCCATTAATGGACTTCACCACCATGAATTTATCCAGTTCTCTTTTAAACTCTGTTATAGTCCTAGCCTTCACAACCTCCTCAGGTAAGGAGTTCCACAAGTTGACTATTCCCTATCACCTTACCAGCTTCCAAGTGTTTGTAGATGATTTCCTTAATTACTTGCTCCATTATCTTCCCTGGCACAGAAGTTAAACTAACTGGTCTGTAGTTTCCTGGGTTGTTTTTATTTCCCTTTTTATAGATGGGCACTATATTTGCCCTTTTCCAGTCTTCTGGAATCTCTCCCGCCTCCCACGATTTCCCAAAGATAATAGCTAGAGGCTTGGATACCTCGTCTCTTAGAACATTTGGAGGATGCTGAGCAGTAGCTTGGGAGAGTAGAAGGTCATGGCCCAGGTGATATCCTGGGGAATGAACCTGGGTGGTGAATGCGAGCATGATCTTCTCACCCTCGAAGAAGGGGGAGGCTTTCATGCCCAGAACAGTCGAACACCCTAGTCCTAAGGACATGGGGTGGTAAGACAGTGACAATGTGTATTTGGAATGTCTTCTGAAGTGGATGACCAAGAATCACCCTCACCTCAGTAGCAGCAGCTCCTGGCAGCTCAGCACCAACAGTCAGCCCAGGACGTAGGGGCACAACAGCAGAGACATAATGGCCCTTGTGCAACCTCAGACAGTTTCCAGGGTTTACCCTCCAGGGGCCGTAGGCCCAGCAACTGTGGTCATGCAAGTGAGGCTTGTGAAAATGAGCCCCGAGGATGCCTTGGAGGCTTTCCTCATGATCTTTGAGAAAATGGCGACAGCAGTCCAGTGGCAATGTGTTCAGTGATCCATCTTGTTAGAGCCATACCTGACTGAGCCAGCACAAGCTGCATACTGAGGGCAGGGCACAGAGGCCACACAAAACTATGCCCAAGCTGTAACATAATGTTAAACTGTAGTGTCTAGCCACTAGGTGGTGATATGCGTAACATACCTTACTTGAGCACACAACAGCCATTCTGGGCATTGACTTAAAGCAGTGGTTTTCAAACTTTTTTTCTGGGGACCCAGTTGAAGAAAATTATTGATGCCCACAACCCAATGGAGCTGGGGATGATGGGTTTGGGATGTGGGAGGGGCTCAGGGCTGGGGCAGAGGGTTAGGGTGCGGGGGTGAGGGCTGTGGGGTGGGGCCAGGAATGAGGGGTTCAGGGTGTGGGAGGGGGCTGTGGGCTGGGTCAGGGGGTTGGGGTGCGGGAGGGGGTCAGAGCTCTGGGCTGGGGGTGCAGGCTCTGGGGTGGGGCCAGGGATGAGAGGCTTGGGATGCAGGAAGGGGTTCCAGGTTTGGGGGGGGCTCAGGGCTGGGGCAGGGGATTGGGCATGGGGTTGGGGTATGAACTTACCTCCGGCGGCTCCCGGTCAGCGGTGCAGCTGGGGTGCAGAGGCAGGCTTCCCGCCTGTCCTGGCACCGCGGACCACGCTGCACCTGAAGCAGTCAGCAGCAGGTCCGACTCCTAGACAGAGGCTCGCAAGCGGCTCCATGTGGCCCTCATCTGCAGGCACTGCCCCCCGAGCTCCCATTCCCAGCCAATGGGAGTGCAGAGCTGGTGCTCGGGGCAGGGGCAGTGTGCGGAGCCCATTGGCCCCCCATCTAGAAGCTGGACCCGCTGCAGGCTGCTTCTGGGGTGCAGCGCGGTGTTGGAGCAGGTAGGCACTAGCCTGCCTTAGCTGGGCAGCACCGCTGATGGGACTTTTAATGTCCTGGTTGGCAGTGCTGACCAGAGCAACCCAGTGCCTGACATGCCGCGACCCAGTACTGGGTCGCAACCCAAACTTTGAAAAACACTGCCTTAAAGGGTCTTATAGTGATCACATCTGGTGTATCTCTCTGGGAAGGAAGTTCTGTAGAGAGTCCATGTCTGGTACAGAAGCCTGACTTGCTAGTAGCCGCCCTGCAACTGACGGTAAACAAGGAGTACATGACACGGGCAAAAGCAGCTACGTTGGTCTACCTTGATATCACGGTTAATCCTACTTGGTCACCAGACATCAGGTAGGGCCTCTGCCTTTTAACTGCACCTTAACCACAAATTTTAGACAGATTTAGATTCAAAATTCCTCCCAAAGTTTGTGGGTGTTTCACTCTGGGGTTTGGTTCTGGCCCTTCTCTAATGGAGGTCAAAGAACCTCTCTCTAGGAATAAGAGCTAGTAGTTGCGTTTTTAACTGTTTATACATCTGTGTAATAGAAATACAGTAATTCAGGACCTCTTCACATCACTTACTCGCCCATGCAGAAATAGATCCCCAATTCATTTTTGATTCTGGGACAGTTAATTAAAAATTCAGGGCCAGATCCTCAATAGTGTAAATTGATATAGCTGTATTGAAATCCATGGAGCTACACCAATTTACATCAGCTGAGAATTGGGTCCTCACAGTTTCCTTCCCAGATGCGGTAAGTTCATGGAGGATTGGTCCATCAACGGCTATTAGCCAGGATGGGCAGGGATGCAAAACCATGCTCTGAAGTGTCCCTAGTCTCTGTTTGACAGAAGCTGGGATGGGTGATGGTGGATGGATCACATGGTGATAACTTGTTCTGTTCATTCCCTCTGAAGCACCTGGCATTGGCCACTGTTGGAAGACAGGTTATTGGGCTAGATGGACTGTTGGTCTGACCCAGTGTGGCCGTTCTTATGTTAAATTCTGTATTCATCTCTTTCATTCTCGAATGATAAGCAAAGGCATCACGGAATCCAGTCCTGGGTGTTGCTGAACCCCTTCAATTCTCATTGACATCACTGGGAGCTGGTGAAGGGTTTGCGCACCTGGCAGGAACCAGTTACTGAATTTGGTTTCTAAACTTGTACTTAAAATTCTCAATAGGTGTTAGGCATTATTGTACTTTTGTTTGTGTGATAATGTCCCCCATAGGCACTGACTCCATGGGTGCTCCGGGGCTCAAGCACCCACAGAAAAGAAATTGAGGGTGCTTAGAGCCCACCAGTCACAGTGGTTACAAGGCCCGGGCTGGCCGCCGATTAGTGAGCAGCTGGCAGGAGGCGCTTCGGGGAGGGGCGGCGGAGAAGAGCAAGCAGCAGGTGGGGGAGCTCTCAGGGGAGGGGGCGGAGCGGGTGTGGGAAGATGTGGAGAGAGGGTGGGGTGGAGCGGGGGGGGGGGGGCGCAGCACCCACCAGGCAAAAGAAAAGTCAGCGCCTGTGATGTCTCCTCTGTCTACGCTTCTGTTGAGTATAAGGGAGATAGGCAGGATTGTGTTATCTCTCAGCCTCAGCTTGGCGCAGTTTGCTGTGGTGTCACTTTTCAAACAAAACTTGAAGACTTGCTATATCTGGGCAATTTTCATTTCTTACTTTACTCCCTCTCTCCCCTCCTCCTGTACCCAAGATGAAAACATCAATCTCTGTTTTGGGCTCCCAAGATATGACACAATGTCAATGTAATTTGTTTTTAATCTGGGTGACTAACAGTTATCTGACACTTCAAGTGCTATGTCTTGACATTGTTTCATCAAACCCAAGTTAACTTACTAGTGAGATTCAGCATCAGAGTTAGAAACTTAATAAGTCTCTTAACACTGTGGAATTGTAACTTTAACTCTGGGTGATAACATTTCCCCTAACCTGTCCTTCACTACCATTTTCATTGATGTACAACTAGAACCCCTTCATTTGAAAGTCATTCTTGCTATTTCTAATGCTGATCAAACTCCAGTGAGTCAGGTTAGGAACATGTTTCTTTATAACAAGTAGTTAAGCATCAAGCAATAAGACATGTCTGGCTCTGCATTTCTGGAGGTTTACTTTTTGCCTTGGGTGAGTGCCAAGGCACAAGGCTGAAGGCAGAGGCCCTTCCATAACCAGCCCAGAAGTGCAGTAGCCCTCCGGACATGCACTGCCATGAGCATCTCATTGCTGTTATGAAATGAAACATTTGAACCAAAATGAGGACAGACTTGGGCCTGCACTGGTGCTTGTTGACATGGATACAAGAGAGCTGGAACAATATGTATAGTGGGGGAGCTGAGAGCCATCAAACCAAACTGCAAACCCTGTATATAATGAAATCCACTTCAAGCCAGGGGGCGCTGCAGCACCCGCTGCACCTCTAGTTCCAGCACCTAGGCATGGATATCCTGCTACTGACAGTCAGTCCGACTCTTCCAGTGGAGCCTGCATTCTGTAGCAATTCCCCAAGACCAGGGAGAGCATTTAAATGACTTGCTCTAAAGCCAAGTGCACAGTCAGGATTCACGGAACCTGGAACAAAATGTAAAAGCAGGGAACACTGCAGTTTTTTATCTGCTCTCCATCCTTTTTGTCCCCCAGCTGTTTTCCCCTGTGTTTTTTCCTTAGTGCCGCCATATTTATTTAGCTTGTTCGGTTTTACGCAGAGTTTTGTGTTATTTACAACAGCTCACAGACCAATATAAATATTTTAATTATTCATTTACATTCAATTTTATCTTACCAGGTGCTCCCAGGTCATGAGGTGACTGAGGTAAGGCCAGGCAGGGGTGTGAAGTAATTAAGGCATGACAGACTGGAGGGGCAGGACTAATTCAGTCGGTGATGCCAAAGCTGCAGCAAAATAGGGGCTCCATGACCCTGGGGGCCTCACCTCAACAGGGAAAGGTTGAAAATATGTTAATGAGTTGCTTACTGCACAGGCTTCAGTGCTATGTGGTGGCAAGCACAAGCTGCTTCATGCTGATAATAACTCAGGCCCCTGGGGAATCAGGATGTTTCCTCTTTAGCTGGGTGCCTATCACAGGCTTTCCACTCCCCCTGAGTAACAAAGAACCTCCTATTTAATTAACTCTTCCCACAAACACCCCAATTCTAGACACATCACTTCCTGCCCCTCATCTCCTGTGGGCCAGAGCCTTTTTATGCGGCTCCTGTTTGGATTTAGAACTTTCAGTTGTGGGCCTTGCAGCTGGCTTGGGGTGCAGTTCTGGGTGTCCCTTTGGGTGTCTCTGGGTGGCGAGGAATAGTACACAATAATACACCATCATGAGCGGGCTGGAGAGGGGTTCTTCCTCTCTTCCCTGGCAGGCTGTGGGGGAAGTTCCTAATTACATGGAAGAGCGGAGAGCTGGGAATTCCACAGCAGTAGAGCAGACAACACATAGGCTGGTGCCACGCCTTGTGTTTTCTCTGCTCCTAGTCCCCTCCCCTGTGACGCGCAAAGGCTAGGGGGAGAAACCTGCAAAGTGCCTGGTACTGCAGGGAAACAGGCTGGCTTTTTCTGCTGTTGCTCGCAGCAAACTTCCAGAAGCACCTGTTTAAATTTTTTTTAAAAGCTAAGAAGAGCTGGGTGGAATTTTTAAAACAATTGTTTTTCATTAATCCCCCCCTTCCCACAGCTTTTTAAAATAAAACAGATATTCTCACCATTTTTCCCCATTGTTTTTGATACACATTGGAAAATTAAACATTAAATCCTTTTTTCAGGTTGTAATTTTTCTTCTCCCATGTTTCAGTGGCAGAAGAAAAATAAAGGAGTGAAGGGAAGGAAATAAGAATAAAAAAAAAACCCCTGCCCAACATTTTGAAACAAATATTTTCAATTAAAAAAAAAGCCCTCAAATGTTTGAATAAACCAAAATTTGTTTCGTTTCAAAACTGGAAACATGACTTTGAGAGTTCTGAAATGTTGTGCAATCCTCCTGCCTCCCCCTTTCACATTTTCTGTCTAGCTCTATTGCTAAGACAGCATAGGGCTTACACTAAGCCCCCGAGTAAGCCTTGGCCAGGTATAATGTTCCTGGTTAGCCCACAAAGAGCTGGACTAAAAGTCAGAAAAGTGATCATTATAGGAGCTACTGCAACCCTGTGCTTAGTCCACTTCTCCTTCCATTGGGCCTCTCTTCTCCCTCTGCGGTCAGAGACCATCATGACTAAGGCTGCGAGTTTGTCACAGAGGTTATGGAAGTCATGGATTCTGTGACTTTTCGGGATCTCTGTGACTTCTGCGGCTGGCCCTGGGGCCGCCCGAGCAGTGGCAGTTGCTGCCACGGCAGCAGTTGTCTCGGAACAGCAGCAGTCCCAGAGGCCACTCCGGAGACCGTAGGAGCAGCGGTCCTCAGGGGCCTCGAAGCAGCGGCTGGCAGGGGGCAGTGAGCCCCCAGTACCAGAGCAGCGTTGAGCCATGGGCCCCCAGGGCCACCCCAGAGCAGCAGCCTCTTAGGGCCCCACGATCTGATAAGTTTTAATCAGGGGTATTTATACTAAAAGTCATGGACAGGTCACAGGCTGTGAATTTGTGTTTATTGCCCGTGACCTGTCCATGACTTTTACTAAAAATACCCGTGACTAAATCTTAGCCTTAGTCATGACTCCTCAGCTAAGATTCTAGTAAGCTGCAGGCACCTGATAGCCTGATGGAAGCCAGTGGCAGCCCTACCAACAGCAGCCCAGTTAGTACTGCCCCCACTGTGGAGGTGTCAATTGGGGGGCCAAGACAGGGCCTATAGAATCAAGCGTAACGCCGACCCTCTCAGGGGTGTTGGCAGCAGGGATCAAACCTGGGACCTCTGGAGCTAAATGCATAAGCCTCTACTGCATGAACTAAAAGACACATCTCTGTTAGCCAGGGCTGTAGCAGGCTCATCATTCTCTAGGGGGCCTCATCACTACTAGAGGGGGATAGAGTGTCACTCCAAGCAAGCCGGGGGTTACACAAGCAATTGGGTAGTGTAGATTTCATGAGTCCCAAACATCAGCCCTGTAAGGTACATCATAACTCATAGCTGCAAGGGAAAAATCACTGACAAACTTTTAACCTTAGCAATTGGTTTGCATTGGATTACATCCCTTTAAATATTCAAGGCTATTTTCCCGAGGAAAAGGGCTAGGGACTTACTTTAAAAAGGAAGGAACCCCAAGATGATATTTGCATCTAATTCTCTAAAATGGGGGAGCTGTGGCTATGGGCTTTATATGTCCCAAAGTCTAGCTCTGCTCATTTTGAGCCAGATCCTATAGTCCTCATTCACTCCCTCTCCTGGCAAAATCCCACTGAAATCAGTTTTGGCTGATTAAGGATGTCAGACTCCAAAAATATAGATGTGTGTCACCGTTCCTGAAATCTGTCTTCATAAAGTTGCTCAATACTGTCTTTCAAAGGTGTTCTTGACATTTTGCAGCATTAATATTTAAGCTGTGCTGTATTATTTTTTGCTTAAGGAATGAGAAATTAGTGTGTCATGATTATAATACAGTATTTGAAACGGGGGGGTTGGAGGGAGAAGGGCCGGACTGTGCCCAAAATCCATGCACACAAGTCCCACTTATGTCAATGGAAGCTGTGTGCATGCATTTGAGGGCAGAATTTGATCCTATATGAGTCTGTTCTGTCCCTTGCATTGTGCCCCTGTTGCTTTCATTTACACCAATATGAGGCCTGTGCATTGACAGGGGAACAAATTCCTAAATTATTAATTGTGCTGATAACCTGGCAGCATTTTCTTGCTTTATTATTGTAATCTCTCAAACTGCAAGTATTCATACACTGGGGATTCAGATTTTTTCAGACGATAGCCTGTAAACCTGCATTAGCAGAATGGGAATGCATTGCTTATAATGTCTCTGGTAAATAAGTATGTGTATCAGGACATCACTGTATCTATACTCCTATTAGAGATCTGAGTTTAACTTCCCTTTCTTAACATAGGTCCTGATTCAGGGCAGCACTCAATTTACACCCATACCTAGGGGTGAACTTAAGCGCAGGCTTAAGAGCTATCCTCAATAGGGATGCCTTCCTGAATCAGAGTGTTGCAGCTTGTAGAAAAATTGATTGGATGAATATTTTCAATTCAATTCATATTTATAATGATGATTTTTTTAAAAAGTCCCCCAAGTAGAGTTGGTCAAAGGGGGGGAGAGAGGGGATTCATTGTAATTTCAAAAGCAGAACAGTTTTGATCAGCTCTACCCAGAAGAAACAAAGCATTATTCTATAACTTAAAAAGTTATGAATCATGACCTAACATGCAGTAGAAATAGATTTGACTCCAAAGCAGGCAGTGACAGGTACTATGAGGACAGCAAACCAGATAAATATTAGTTTGAATTTTCCAAACTGGGGTCCTGATCCAAAGCCCATTTAAGTCAGTGGCAGTCTTTCCATTGATTTCAATGGGTCTGGATCAGGTCCTGGGTGCTCAAAAGTAGTGGCTTCCAAAATGTGGGCCATTTGTGGTCTGTGAAACACTGACTGGTGGTCTGCAGAGAACCGGGCTGGGAATGTGCTTCTAGCTCCATCTACTTGTTCCCAGCTCTTAAATGGCATTAAAAGAATCTAAAAAGCACATTGAGTACTTTCCTAATATTACTTTCCCATTTAAGCATCTACTGCAGTTGTCAGAGTGATATGATGTAATTGTGAATGGGGGGCGAGGTAGCCCACATCCTTGTGAATGGGAAGGGAGATGTTCCATGAGACATCTCTCTATTGAAATGTGTTACACACAGTGAAAAAGTTTGAAAGCCCAAGCCTATGAGCCAAAGGCCTAAATATTAAAAAGTGACTAGTGATTTGGGTGCTTCTATTTTTGAGTGCCCAACTGGAGACACTCTAAAGGAGCCTGATTTTTTTAGAGGATAGTGCTCGGCACTTTCTAAAAATCAGACATCTACAAGTTTTCTCAAGTTGGGCATCCAAATATGGAGATAACCCCAAATCACTAATCACTTTTAAAAATTTAGTCCTTAAAACACATAAAATGATAACAGCAAAGCGTAGGAAATAGCAAAATCCAATTTTTGGTCAAAATGAAGTCAAATGATCTGCAACAACACTGCCAAAAACGTCTGTTGTAGACTTAAGTATCTGTTGGCATCACAAGAAAGAAGAATCAGTGCTGAAAGTAGTGAAAAGAAAACCATCGCACAGGAGTCTGTACACTGTACTTTAGCATTTGAAGATTGTAAGAGGCGTTTGGAGCTACAGCAGTGTTTCCTGCATTATCGCCAAACATTTTTATATGAAACAGTTTGGCAGAGTTGGGGGGTGCTGGCTGCAAATCTTATGGTCTGGACTGAGGGCCCGCTCCTGCCCCCACTGAAGTAAACGGGACTTTTTCCTGAGTAAGAGCTTCACAATATTGCTGTGTCTAATATTATCCCTCCGGGAGCTTAAGTGATTTGCCTAAAGCCACACACAGCGAGTCGGGGGCTGAGCCAGGCAGAGAACAGAGGACTCCTTGCTTCCAGGCGTGTGCTCTCACCACTAGACACACAGCCCCAGATGTAAAATGTAAGCCACAAAAGCAAGATAATGCAAAATTAAAGCTTCTTCTCGGTTCTTAACATATCTAAGTATAGCATTGTAGCACAGATCTAGGGCTGAATCTCATTGCCTTACTTATGCAAGTACTTCCACTGATTTTCAATAGAATTACTCATCTTAATAAAGCGAGCAGGATTTGATTCATAATGTGCAATATCAAGCACGCAGTTCAGACCCCTGCAATACCAATGGAGAAAAGGAAGAAACGGAGGAGTAACCCTACTTTTAATCTCTGGATTTCTTTGCTTTTTGAGGTTTCAATTTGAGGTTTCAATCAAATTTATTACATAAGTCACAGCTTAATGTGTATTAGTAATGGATGCTCGATTAGTTAAACTGCAAAGGAAAATAAAAGTGCTGGAACTCTGGATATCACCTGGCAGCAAAGAAAGGAGGGGCTAAATACAAAACAGACCATAATGGTGAAAGAAGATTAATAAATACAACAGGGATCAGTATTGGACTTCTAATGGTTTTAATCTGTTCATTGACCCAGTGAGAGAGAAAGAGAGAGAGCAACTCTAAAACAGTTAAATTGGCTGAGTGTTGATGGCAGAAAATTTGCAGCTCATAGGGGTAGCTGAAGGAGAGTGGATGGTGCAAATAAACAGGGAATAGGGCAAATAGCAAAAGAAGATCAAAAGCAATTAAATTTCATAATTACAGGTCTGACAAATGTGAAAGGAAACTCAGTGCTTATAGGGCAACTACAAAAATACAAACTGTGAGATTAAGTGAGTGGGGTGGGGGAAGAGGAAGAAACTAAATCACAGCTTTCTCTCTAAAAATATCTCCTATACACACAGAGAGAATAAATAAATAAAAAAGAATCGCACTGAGCTGCTTCCCAGGGATTTGAACTCTGACAAATAAATGCCCTCAAAAGGCTAACTGGGAAAAGCTCACCGTCAATCTCTATTCTGTTTAGGTACAGGATGGGGGGCAATGTTGAAAACCACCAGGAGTTACCCAGCTAATTCCCCCATAACAGTTAAGTTTTAGGACTTTTTAAAGTAATTTTAGACTTAGCTGTCAAAACTCAGTCAGGGCTGAAACTGGCATACACAGGGAGGGAGGGTAAAGATTTGTGACCGTTTTAGAAAATATTGGTTTAACGATTTTATTTTGTGGAAGAAGAAAAAAAAAGCATTTATTTTACAGATTGCACACTGAGCTTTAAAGAATCGATAATGAAAATACAAGTAAAGTCAACTGTGCCCTGATCCTAAGATATTTCTTAGTGTGGAGGCACTAGTCATGGCTGCATAGTTAATGATGAGCTGAGTTTTATACTTAAATGTCCTTAGGGGGTCAGCTTCTCTAGCCTTCTTCCTCCCCTTTGTGCTGCTCTTAGGGCCATATTCTGCTCACACAGAAGCCTACTTGGCCTTTACTTCAGTGAAACCAGGATTTGCTGTTTACAATGTATTTATTAAGGGTTCAATCCTGTTCTGTGAAAGGCAGGTACTCTTTCCTGTGCATTTTCTTGTAAAACTAACTTCTGCACTTACAGTTTATTACTGCAGCTGATTTTGCAAGTTATAAATCCAACCCTGTAACCAGTGAAAGAAGAGACACACTTCTTCAGTAGGTTTCCTGAAAATTCAGGTCAGCATCACAACCCTTCTCTTCATAGAACTGGAAAAGGACACTGCACCATTTTTATCTGACCATAAGACCAGCTCCTTTTCCCGCCCCCACAGCATGGCTGTGTGTGAGGAAAGGGCAGATACCACAGACAGAGACCGTACAGACTTTTTAATCTTCGAAGGGAGAAAAGACCGCTGTAACTAACTTCTCCTTAGACAACCATCTGTACCTTTTCTACAACTGTGTTCTGTTCCCTTCCCCTTCCTCCCCTCACGACCCCTCCCCCATCACTGTTCCACGTGGCTCTGGTTTGTAACGGGACTAGAAGATCTGGGGGTGGGAAAAGCACTGAAACCTGCCACGGGAGAAAAAAAAAAGACTGCTGTAACTAACTTTTTCCCGTAGACAACCAACTAAGTTTTCTACAACTGTGTTCCCTTCCCCAACCAGGACCTTTCCAAAAACATCTCCCCACCTCCCCTTCTCCTCCCAGACCATGCTCCTCTGGGACCATTGCTGTCTAACTGCTGACTGATAAATGCATAGGCACAGGGGCACACTGATTTTTCTTTTATAAAGTATTTGAAAAAATAGCATTATAAGCCAAATGCATAATTGTGGTTCATCATAAATCAATACAGCCATTCATTTAGAACTTGCTTGAGGGCCATTTCGAGGTGCAGCAGAGTAGATGTTGGATGGAGTGAGGAAAGTTGAAGGAGTTTGATAAGGCGATGGAGTGTGATAATGCTGTGGCGTCAGCATTGTGGTTCAAACACAGAGACCCAGCAATGCAAGACATATTATCCATGGAGGAAAAGTCAGTGCATAGTACTTTACATGCCCTTGATCTTCAGATTAGGAATTTAGCACCAGCACATGAGGGGATATTGGTGGAGATTATGGGGGTCCCAACCTGGGGTTCTGGTTCCTGCCATGGTTCAGGGTCCTCCCCAGGTCCATCATGGGGGGTTCTTCAACCTGCTCCTCCGGGCACAGGTGCAGAATCACATAGTCCTCATCCTTTGGGTCTCCTGGGCGTCCTCCATGGTCCCTGCTGCCTCCTCACCCTGGCCTCATCAGTGACCTCTTGGACAGTAAGGTCAGCAGGGTTGAGGAAGGGATCACGAGCCACTTCAGGCTTGACTGAGTACGTGATAGCACCCAATCAAGCTCCTCATGGAAGCGCCATGCAGGTCCTGGACCGACTGCTGGAGTCGCTGACCTTCCTGTACAGGATCCTCAAATGCTTCCTGGCACTGGGATGGAGTTTGCTGAATGCCCACTTGTTCCAGCCTCTGTGAAATTTCCTGGGACAGGCAAATGTTCCTGGTGTCCCGGCCCAAATCGTGGAGGACGGTGTACTCCACCCATGTACTGATCAACATCCAGGCATGCTCGGTGGGACAAGTGGCTGCTCTCGGAGCTGAATCCATTGTCAACTGTAAAGAGTTGTCTGTGGTCAGTGCAGCTCACTACTAGCAGTACACGGGGGGACAGGGGCCCAGACTGTGTAAGGATCAGGAGGAAAAGGGTTCAGTGCATTGTGGGAATGGGGGTGGAGGATTATTGAAACTCAAGACCTGGTACACCCCCCTAGTCTCTGTTCGCACTTCAAACTGGAACAGGTAAGGGGCAGTGCCATAGCTAAGGCATGTTCTTACCCCCACTCCTCAGGCGTGCTCACTTACTGACCCGCTGCTCACCTTGAGACACGTGCTTCAGGGGTTTAAGTGTGGACACTAGGGGGGCTGTGGCACAAGCCCACACATGGACATGTGTACAGTTATTAGTGTACATGTACCCTCTGTGTGCCCATGGGTCTTAAAAGACCAAGCCTTAAATATGTACTTTCATGACTGCCTATTGGTAACCAATACGTGTTTTAACAAATTGTCCCGGTATGTTCTGTATTCAGATGTTCTGTTAAAAGGCCATAATGGCTGCTAGGAGAGAACACTTCAGTCTGTAAGGTTAAAAAAAATGTAAAAAACGTGATTGTAACAATAATTTATTAGTCACACACTGCCCAGCCTGTGCTAAAAGAACATATCAAAGGATGGTCCCTGCCCCAAGCAGCATTCAATTTGGGCCAGATCTTGCAAACACTGCTGAATAGAGAGTTTACTATGATAAGATGTGCAAGTGCCTTTACTGGGACTACCTCAGAAGTAAAGACCACCCCCCGTAATAAGCATTTGCAGGGTGAGGCCCTAATTTTCGAACTAACATGATAACATATAAACAAACCGAAGCAGCTTTGTACAGATCCAGGGGTGGGAGGGAAGCAAATTTAGGAGGAGCATTTTCCTTTTTTGGTCTGGGGGAAGGCTCAGTGTTAAAGACTCAGAACTGGGAGTTAGAAGATATGGGCCGTTCTGTTACTGGCTCAGTTAACGGCTTCCTGTGTAATTTGGATAAATCACATAGAATTTGGCCAAGCTATAGTTCTGACTGTGCTGGCACATTTGCTTTGACATGTCCATGTTTTAACACGACTGAGTATGTTTGTTTGTAGTGATGAACAAGACAACTTGACTAAAGTAATATGCTAAGGAATATTATGATAAAACTATAGACTGTGTAGACAGGGCCGGTGCAAGGATATTTTACGCCCTAGGAGAAACTTCCACTTTGCGCCCGCCCTCCCGTTCCCCTCCCCCCGAGCTTGAAAATTTATTAATTTCATTATTTAGTCTACATATTTAATGAAAATAAATGGCCTTGAGTCTCCTATACGTGGCTAGAGTCCCTCCTGCCTCCCCCACCCCACCATGGATCTGGAAAGGGCTGTTTTGGGGATCAGAGCACAGAGCTGGGAGTCGGGATCTGGCTTCTATTCTCCACCCTGGCACCAACTCACTGGATGACTTCAGGCAACTTACTTCCCTGTTCTGGGCTTCAGCTCCCCCCAGCGCTAAGGTGTGAAATGGTTCCTTGCTCCTGGGCTGGATAGTGCAGTGCAGGTGGGAGGGGGTGTCTGAAGGCCTGTCTTCCCCACAGGCGTGAGGCGAGGACAGAGTTCTAGCCTCCATCATGACCGTCCTGGTTGCTTTACTCTGCCCCACGCTAATTGCTGCTGAAGCCCCTTACTCAGAGAGCTCTGGCCCAGGGCAGAGCCGTCAGTGTCATTTTGGGCCTGATTTTCAGGGATGCTGAGCACCTGCGGTTCCCCCGATGTCTGTGGGAACTCTGGGGTTCTCAGTACTTCTGAAACTCAGGGCAATTTATTTCGAATGCTGGGCCAGGACTGAGCCTGCAAAGGCAGGTCCATATACACCCCTCAATCCACAGCAGATCTCCCATCAATAACAATACAAGTAATCAGGAGAATGATGAGGGGCATTTGGCCCAATGCTGGGAGTGGGGGGGATATGGCCCTAATGTGGTCACTAAACTTCTACCTAGTAAAGTTACTGGTGCATCTGCTGTCATTCAGTGGGAGAACAAAAATCTCTTGGGTGCTGCAGCCTGCCCAGGGTTCAGCTGCACTTAACCTGAGTTGCTCGCACACTTGCAGTGGTTGTGCACCACGCAACTGGTCACCCATGTTACATGAAAATCTGGCTCTGACGGTGTCGTAATTAGACTTAACAGTTACTGCCGCATTTCCTAAAGCTGTTGTCCCAGGCTGGCTGCAGACTCAGGCAGACAGAACTGTGTGGGCTAGACGCCCATCACCTTTGGAAGATTTCTCCTTGTCGGCAGCCGTGTCTCTTCACTGAAAACTTGCAGTGTGCTGCCCCTGAATCCCAGATTAATACCTTGTGTGGGCAGGTGCAGAGCTCCGGGCTTGAAGGCCTCTGGTCGAATGGTCTGAGCCAGGGCAGAACTAGGAGCCTCGATCTCCTGTGTTCAAAGCAGGACTCCGACAATGACTCCGCAGGTGACCTTGGGCAAGTCACGTCTCTGTTCTCTGCCTCAGTTTCCCCCAAAATGGGGCTCTATTTACCTGCTCCACAGGGCTGCAGGGATGGGTGGGGATGAAGCCTTGGAAGGTGGCATGTGCTGAGGACGGTTACACTTTTGCAGCTTTTTAACCCTGTATCATCTGGCAGGGCCATGATCCACCCACACAGGTGGACTGGTGGCCACGGTCTCCTCTTCCTTTCCCTCCCCTCCCGCCACTGCATTGCTGTCAATAGGGCCAGCTGCAGGCGGGCTAATGTCACCTGCTCTGATCTGCAGCCGGCAGCTCTTGGGCAGCAGCCGCTGCTGCGGCAGGGGGTCCAGTACTGCCAGAGCCGGAGGGAGCAGGCTAGGGAGCAATGCGGCAGCCTGGGGGCTTGGGGAGGAGGCGGCTCTGGGCTGGCGGGGGGGGGGGGGGCGCAGGCGGGCAGTGATGTGGGGCGTGGCGGTGGGGCCCAAGGTTGCAGAGGATGCCCGCAGAGGTAGGTGCTAACACAGCTGCGAGCGGCCCATCCCCCCGCTGGGAGCAATAGTGTAAAAAAAAATTGGGGGGCACCGCTTTTTGGCGCCCCCAAATCTTGGTGCCCTAGGCGGCCGCCTAGTTCGCCTAGTGGTTACACCAGCCCTGTGTGTAGAAGAAAATGAGCAATCTCAGCTATGAATATTGTAGTGGGCATTATCACATATTTTTTATATTGGCTGTTTTAAATTCTGTAAAGCTCCTAGACTGTGGGTAGTGCTAACTTAAGTCAAAAGGAGGAAAAAACACTGTGCAGCTTGAATTTCGTTTGTGCAATAGCATTTCTCAAACCAGATTACTGGTCCACCTAGTTGGTATTCTGCAGACATCAGCCAATAGTACCTGATGCTTCAGAGGAAGCTAATGAAACAAAAACCTACTATCATCAAGAGTAACATTTCCAAACATGCCTGAGTGACTTAGGAGACTTGGTCCCATTTTCGTAAGTAACTTGTCATCACACAAACTTTTACCAGTTTACTTAAACCAGCATAAGACTGTGGTTTGAGTGGCTTATTTTAGTTTTGCTTAAACCAGTTCCTAATAGACGTAGTGAAATAATCTATCTTTAAATCAAATACGTGTCCACGCAGTATTTAACTATTTTGCACTGATTTAACTAGATTGGTTTACATTTACACCGTTAGGGTATGTCTACTCTACAGAAACTATCCTGGCATAGCTACGTTGCCATCATTATGCTGGCATAACCCCATGCAGCCTACACCGACAGAACGACATTAGCTAGGTCAAGAGAAGCAATGGATTTTTCACACTTCTAACGAATGTAGCTCTGTCAATCTAAATTTTAAGTGCAGACCAGGCCTTAGTTAAACTGGTGCAGCCCTCTGTGTAGGCAAGCCTGTAGGCACTTAGGCTCCTAAGTCCCATTGGTTTTCAAGGGACTTGGTTCCTAAGCTACTTTTGAAAATATTACCTCAATGATGCCTGGGTGGGAGTCTGGGAACATAGTCTCTAAGGCCCAGATTCTCACAGGTAATTCGGTGCCTAACTCCCATTAATCTGAAGCACAGACCCTTCCTATCTGGGGCCTCAATCCTGATGGTGACTCTGGAATACAAATATTTAATCGTAGCAATAAAATTAAAAGTCCCACTGGACCCCTGCTGCCTAGCAGTTTACGTGCTACAGCATGACATTTTATATACCTATCGTGAGCTCATCCTACATAGCTACAGATGTAATTATTGATCATCAATGGCCTGATGCTGGTAGTTGCTGAATACCGGCAACTCCTGTGAATGTGACCAGTTGCCCTCTTTATATCAGTATTGATATGCCTACACTCTACTAGCAAGCACACTTTTCCAGTTCTTTTGTATGTCCTTATTTCCACCTTATTCCATTTCTTTTTACTGAATAAAAATTTACTGCTGATTTGAGGACCTCTTTGAATCCAAGCACCATTGTCTGGGCAGGCACAATGCAGAATGTTTAAGCTGCCACAGTTCAGTCTTTATCTTTTGATCCGAAACACTTTTTATACTGAAAAAAATATAGCACTAGTTGGGATGTGCATGTGCTGTGAACAAACCCCTTCATCCCCAACTATTTATTTAGGTATAGAAATACTGCTTGGTGTCCAGGCACCAGCAGCAGGGACAGCTGGAAAAGCAGAAACAATCTGAATCTATACAGTACAAAAAAAAAAAAATCAGAATAGCAGGAATTATATTAAATTTTACATAAAATCCAGCAATGAGCTAGATGTTCCCACTATATCTTGGAGAATATTTAACCCTTACAACACTGTTTCCAGTTTCTGGGTGGATGGTAATCGGAAACTGATGGTTTTAAGGTGTTAGAAGTGAATTTTCTAGGCAAATCTCAATCTGTTCCTCCTTTTCACTGCTAGAAATCCTCCCTGCTCTACATGTGATCCCCCTCCAGTTGCCAGTTCCTGACCCATCTGTTGGGTCAGGAGTCAGATAGATGACTGTGGGAATCAGAGATGCATGTAATGAGGAAGCAAGGGGGAGAGCAGATGTTCAGGTGATAGAAGGAATTTAAAGCGTGCAGGTGGGTGTGGGTGTAAAATTAAACCAGGAGGAGTTGGAGTCTTGTGGCAGGGTGGGGAGAGAAGTAAATCACTTTCTCTTAGCATTATATTATACTACAAGATTTTTTAAGTCTTGTTTTGCCAGGGTTTTTTAAAATGTGCTAATAAGTACCAGTGTTCCATCCAAGTTATTTTGGCCTAAGCAAGTGAAGGAAACATTCACAGAAGGCAAAGCATGTGCCTCTGTTGGTTTGAGAGGAGGTTAGGAATTTGGGGTTCAATCCTTCATTCCCTGAACACTCCAAACTGCCACTGATTTTGGTACGGGGTTGAATGCATAAGAGGTGCGGGGTCGTGCAGGACTGCATCCGTACTCACACCTCTTACAGAAGTTTGAAGTGGAAGAGATCATGTCAGCCTACTTATCATACTCTCTCAGTCTGTCCAGAGGAGGGTTGTGTAATAATCCCTGACAGAAAACTGAAGAGATTTCAAGTGGCTGCCAGAAAGCACTTTGTGACTAAGGTGGCAACTCTGAATAAGGAAGCATCTGGCACATTTGTTCAGACAAAGGAAAATTAGGTCACTCAGAAAACTGTTTGATGTTCTTCTTGAAGAATATAATGCTAAAAATGTGTCTATCGAGAATGGCAGAATTCTCATCTTCACCAATATTTTCTTCTACTAGGATGTTTTATATTGTTCTGAGTAACTGCACTATTTTTGGAATCTATTAAACGGTACATCATATAAACTATCATCTTTCTCCTGACAGTAATAGGAGTTTAAAAGCAAAGTGTTTGGTTAAAAGGAGTCAGGGTCAACTACTTTGATCCATTATATTGCTGGGTATTTTTAATAAAGACTTTTCAAAACATGTGACTTGCCTTTCTGCTGAGCCATTATTTTAACTCTTTTCTGTTCTTGGTTTGGGCCATTTCCCACATATATAACATATGTCCACTGCTTCCCATCTCTTCCTGAGTGGAAGGCAGAGCACTGAGAGTACACAACGAAAGGATCCTGAAGGCTGAGAAATACGCTGTTACTGCTATTGGGCTTTCCTCCTACAGGGGGAGTAGTGGAGTGAGGAAAAACACGATTGCCAGACCCTGTAGCACTAGACCAGTAGGAGCAGAATGCCCTGCTGTTTCTCCCAGAATAGCAGTTAGACCCAAGAGCAGGAGAGGCAGAATAAGGGTTTGATCCTGCTAGGTGCTGAGCATTTCTGCTAAGCAGCCTCAACTCCCCCCCGCCTATAGTGGTGGCTGAGATTGTTCATCATCTGACAGGATTTGAAATTTCATTTGCTGGAAAAATTTCCAATGAAAAAAATATGAGCAGCTGAAATGACCCCCCATTTTACAGGTGGGGAACAGAGATCGAAAGAGTAGATGATTTGATTAATGTCACAGGGGGAGCCAGAGTTGGAGCTGGGATTAGAATGCAGGAATCCCCCTTGATTTCTGTCCAGTGCTAGACTGTGTTATCTTTTACGTTTTGGATCTGCTCTTCTTTGTATTCAGGGCCTATACTGGCAGCTCAGTTTCAGGCAGCTGATGGGGAGGGAACTTGTGGTGGCCTAGCTCAAAAAGCAACAGTCTGGATGGCACTGTTATTCACCAACATGAACTGGTCCCTGGTACTCCCCAAAAATGAGGACTGTGGGTTTTTGGTGTCCCAAAGACCAGCCCTGGCTAGCTGAAGAGTTGGGACCATGAATGGCAGGGAAAAACTTGCATCTCAAGCAATCTTTTCCCATCTAGTTTCTTTTCAAGGCTCTTGTCTCAAGGAAATGAGCTAGAGACTTATTTTTTTTAAATTAAAGCTGAGATTAATTAGCCTTGATGTTCCCAGCTTTCTCAAATCAGGAGCAGAGGCTGTGACCACAGGCTTCACAGACTCTCCCGCCTGTTCTGAGCCAAAGTCTTGCACAATGACATCAAAATTCCTCATTTATGATGTTTCCAGTTGTCACATTACAGGGTGCAATCCAGACCAGTGAGGGGTTGTGTCACCACCTGCCCTGCAACCTTGGGTGCCTCACAATGCTTTGCTGCTGTAGCTCCCAACCTCGTCTGCTCACAAACAGCCAAACAGCATGCAGGTCCCACCCTGAGCGTCTGTGTTAAGCTGCAGTCCTGGCCCTGGTCCATCAACTCTGACCCCAGCAGCTTGTCAGCCACACACCAACCACGCTCTGCCTTCCAGCAGCCTATGTTACTACTTAAGGGGTGAGCCTAACACATTTCCAGTCTCAAATTTTCCCCAAAATGCATGTTCTGCACTGCTCAGCCCTCTCTGGATGGTTCAGATATTATAGGTCTTGTAAGCCAGTGGTTCTCAACCAGGGGTACATGTACCCCTTGGGGTACGCAGAGGTCTTCCAGGGGGTACATCAACTCATCTAGATAGTTGTCTAGTTTTACAACAGGCTATTTAAAAAGCACTAGTGAAGTCAGTACAAACTAAAATTTCATACAGATAATCACTTGTTTGTACTGCTCTATATACTATACACTGAAATGTAAGTACAATATTTATATTTCAATGGATTTATTTTAGAATTATATGGTAAAAATGAGACAGTAAGCAATTTTTCAGTAATTGTGTGCTGTGACACTTTTGAATTTTTATGTCTGATTTTGTAAGCAAGTAGTTTTTAAGTGAGTTGAAACCTGGGGGTACACAAGACAAATCAGACTCCTGCAAGGGGTACAGTAGTCTGGAAAGGTTGAGAGCCACTGCTGTAAGGGGTCAATATACAACAGTTTGCTACTTTAATTGGAGTTACCAAACAGTTCAGTTTAAACAGAGCACTGGATTAGTTTTGATTAAAAAATAAAACACGTTGATTTAACTACAAAAAGAGAGATTTAAGTGAGTACAGCTTTAAGGCATTAAAGTCAGAAATGGTTACAAGAGAAATAACTATAAAATGCTTAGCAAACTAGATTTGGTCCAAGGTAAAATTCTTCCCACATATTCCCAGCAATGGGGCTGACCAAATTCTCAGGTCAGAACCGCACCCAAAGTCCAAAGGCTGGTTCCTTTGTCTTCTTAGGTGAAAGAGAGAGAGGGAGAGAAAGAAAGAGAGAATCCCTGGGGTCTTTTTGCCCTCACTCTTATAGTCACTGTATTTTCCTGAGGATTACCCCTAGAAAAAGTTCCTTCCCGTGGAGACATGGAGTCTTATGGTGAAAGCTGTTCTGTGCTCTTGTTTGCTAAAATGCAGATTGCCAATCAACTGTGATGACAAGCTAGAGGCATCAGCTTGTCTTTTGTCTTTGAGAAACAGGTTTACCCCCTCTTGCTGTTCCAAGAACCCTATTTACTACTTATATGTAAATTGAAGTAAACATACATTTCTTTGTTTAGGATAGAGCTGTTTCCCCTAACACCATCATACAGGGGGAACTCAGATTTTTAAATATAATTTCACTACATACGTTTCATAATGATGTTATTGACCAGTAAGTTATTAGTTTTCAAATGATACCTCACAAGGCATATTTTGTACAAAATTATTACAATAGTGTATAGGGTGTGAATACAGGGGTGCACTCAGTCATGCCACTAGGTAAATTAATGCACGTGGTGCGTTGGCTTGCATTTTTGTTTGATCGTGACAATGTCAGGTACCTGAAAAGAAGGTCTAAACTGTGGGATAGTACTAATTAATTACAGTGCTGCCATGTGACTGGTTTAGCCAATCACAATCCAGGATTATTTAAATGCCACTTAATAACATAGAGTAATGTTTCCTAACTATAGGCAATAAGACATGGCTCAGTACATATAAAGAGCTTTTAATTTTCAAAATGCTTTATAAACAATGAACCAATTTATCCTCACTATGCGAATATTTAGAACAGGGGTCGGCAACGTTTGGCACGTGGCTCGCCAGGGTAAGCACCCTGGCGGGCCGGGCCAGTTTTATTTACCTGCTGACGCGGCCGGTTCGGCCAATAGAGGCCCCCACTGGCTGCAGTTCGCCGTCCCGGGCCAATGGGGGCGGCGAGAAGCGGCGCGGGCGAGCGATGTGCTGGCCACGGCTTCCCGCCGCCCCCATTGGCCCGGGACAGCGAACCGCGGCCAGTGGGGGCCGCTATTGGCTGAACCTGCCGCGTCAGCAGGTAAATAAAACTGGCCCGGCCCTCCAGGGTGCTTACCCTGGCGAGCCGCGTGCCAAACGTTGCCAACCCCTGATTTAGAATTATCCCCATTTTACCAAGAGGTAAACAGAACCCCAAGGAGGCATAAGAAAAAAGGAACTTGCCCCAAGCCCTGCACAAGTTGGCACAAAACTAGAATAGAATTTAGGAGTCTTCTGGCACCCAGTTGCGAGTTTAGACAACTAGACCCTGCCTCTTCTTGAATTCTCTCATTCATCCTTTTCCTTTAATATCTTAGAAGGATTTTGCTGCCCGCCTAAGCCACAAGAGCAAAGCCTTTGAGTGGTTTGCTTGCATCAACAGAATCTCAATATAACAGAATTATAGCCTAAATGTATGTATTTTGAGGTTACATTAATTAATGCTGGGTGTCAGATATAAAGTAGGGTCAAAAAAGCTTGATCCTCCCAGCCATCTTTTGTCCACCTCTCCTTCCTGGCCTTTACTACAGCTTCCTCATTCTGTGTCTCTTGTCCTTCTCTGATGCTCAGTTTGACAGTTTCATTTTTATATTCTCCTAAAATAAATTGTTCTCATTTTCTTATTATGGTACCAGTACTGAACGTTAGCAACATTGTAAACCCCCATTTTGCTAACCCTGCGCCTGCCTCAAATCTGATCTACACTAGAAAAAAGTTTGCAGGTATAGCTTACACCAGTTCCCCAAACAGAATAAGTTATACTGGGAAAAGCACTGTTTTGCTAGTATAACTGTGTCTACAATAGGGCTTTTGCCATTTAGAAAAATGCCATTTCGAAAAAAAATCACCCCCTAAACTACATTTTTATACCGTAAAAAGCTTCTAGTATCTATCTGGCACGAGTTGGAATTCTTGTATTGTGCAGTATGTTTTTTCCGACATGAATAAACAAAACATGATGAAGGAAACAAAAGCAAAACAAAAAAAAAGAGACAGAAATTCCATTTTGTTAAATAATTCTCCTTGCGGGAAGCAGACTAATTTTTGGTAGCATGAAAATATTTTGTGGTTTCCTTCTCCTCCATGCCAGAAACCTAAACCGTGCAAACCTCGCTGCACAGATGTCTACTAAAGAACTTAGGCTACATCTACACTAGACACTACTGGCAGTGGCCTGACATGCATTGTACATGTAGCTACACGGCACAGGGAAAAGCAGGCTGTGTCCACACTGTGGTGTGTAGCTACATGTGCCAGTGAAAGGTTCTGGTAGAGCGGGGGCAGCAGGGAAAGGCTTCAACAGCTCCCTACTGCCAGAGCCTGGGGGCAGAGGGATAAGGGAACTTTGGCTAGGATGGTGAAGGCAGCCAAAATGTAAGTGCAGCCAACCTCAAATGTAGGCTTCTTGGATGCAATGCAAATTATAGAAAGAAAGAAAGAAAGAAAGAAAGAAAGAAAGAAAGAAAGAAAGAAAGCTCTTATTTTCCATACCTATGTAAAGCTTGTTTTGATATCCAATGTACAGTATATACTCCCTCAGTTTTACTAAGGATGAGATTAACTGCTGAAAAATCCAAGAAATTGAGGCAGAAAACATGGTAGTTTATTTCACTACAAAGGAGATTCACATCAAGGTTGGGAGTCCATCTTGCCTCCCATAAAGTTCAGGGATGTTTGGATCCAGGGTTTTGGTTTGGGCCCACCTCTAATCCCTCATGGTAACGTCTGTCTCCTGACTTTTTGTGTCTTTATCCAGAAATAAGTGGGAAGGCAGCTGGGCAGTCTGTCATGCCAAGAGTTTCAGAAGGCATCACATCTTTCGTTAATTACTTTTTCGCTCTCCCTCTGCTTTATGTTAAAAACAGTGTAGCTGAGTGTGTACAAGTTGTGTAGGCTTCAGTGAAAATGTACTTGTGGGACGCTTTAAACTGTCAGGTTACATCACGTAAGCTGAGGAGATCACATTCAAACAATTGTAGAACTATTTTCTTGCCCGAAAGAGCACACCATGATGCCATTTAGCTGGAACCTGAAGCTATTGGTATCCTGCTGTGGTATCATGTGCGCCAAGCCCATGTGATTGTTCTCCTGAGGCATTTATTACATGCATCTTGTTAACCCTAGTTCAGTCAAAATAATTGTGTTCTGTGCTGCTTGACCTATTTTATCATAATGTAGCCCCTGAATGCAGTGCATTTCAGTTGCAATAAACTCTTCAACTAGAAATCTTTTCCTGGCAAAAATAACATGGGAACTGTTAACGGAACTGCAAGACTTTGAAAGTGTACTCAGTAATTTCTGCATCTTTCAGAACTGACCTACTAGTTAAACATACATACTAGAAAAGACTGTAATCGATCCCAGATTGAAATTAATTTTCTTCTTAATTAAACCAATCTTTGTAAAGTCTTCGGGAAAAAGTCTGCACTTGGGATATCATTTAAGAACTCTTATAATGCCTTGTTAATATCTGACCATGTAAGGAGTCCCAAAATCATATTCTTATTAAACAGGAAACTAGGATTCATTGTTATTTCTAGGATGACAAGAACAGCCATTTAGTTTCTCTGAGGCTTATGCACTAAGGGCTTGATTTAGGAAAGCACACTTATTTAAAATTACTTAACAAGATAACTAATGTCTGACATATTAGCAAATCAACTAACATAAACCTTGATTCCCTAAGATACTTAAGCACATGCCTAACCTCCATGATTAGTCCCTTTGATTTCATGAGGACTGCTCCATACTTGAAGTTAGGCATATGCTTAAATATCTTGCTGAACTGGGACCATATTACACAAATATTTAGGGCTAAAAAGTCCTTGCTTCCAAGCTTTTTTAGAAGATGGGCTATGCGGCTCCACATACCATGACTTGCACTGATACAATACATGAACACAACTATACGCTAGATACTGGCATCCTACTGAAAAGTTATAATATATTTGTTTATTTTAAAAATAAAGGTTGGGGATATATTTCCATCTCACTAGGCCGGGAACATGGTAAAGTTTAAGGTCAAGGTTTCCTGGTGTTAGCTTCCTTTTCATGGGTGTAAACCACGGACACAATTTTGCATCCACAATCATTTGTGCTGGCAATTTAGGTCACTTAGCCATCTAAAATAATCTCTGTTTTTTTGGGTGAAGTCAAAGACAGACCTGTGAAGTGACTTAACTTGTAGGCACAAATGATGGTAGTGGAAAATTGCACCCAAATGACACCCACAAAAATGGAAGTCAATTAAAGCCTGGTCTCCTGAATGAGTTATGCTCAACAAATGACATTATGGAGGTTTCCTAAGTAATATATATGAAATGAAACTTGCCTTCATTTGTTGGCTTGCTCTGTGTGACTCACTGAAGGTTCTGAACCACCTAATGAAGGGGAGGAGGAAGTAGGGGTTAGTAAGAACAGGAGACAAGCAGTGTGACTGAAACAAGAAACACAGATTCATGACCAAAAAGAAAAAAAAGGACGTGCATGTGTTTTCTAAAAAATCAGTCTAGTCTTCTGCCACATCTAATAAACACAGCAGACAAGCCAAGATCCCATGGGTTTTGGAAGAATGTATGAATCAGAACTTTTAGTCAAAAATGAGATAATAGGACTTCTTAACCGGATCGTAATAACCTTCAAAATCCTGATTTATTCATCTATCACTTACTGTCCCTCCCAAACGTAAATGAAGATGGCTTGAAACTGCAAACCTTTATTTAGGATTTGTTGGCATGGTTTCACTTTAGCCTGGGTTTTAGGGCTTGTTTCTTTATCATTAGTCTGTTAAAGCTCTGGGCAGCTAAGGAAGAGCCTTTGATGTTTCCTAGAGAAGAATGTGTATTGAGAAAGTTGGAATTGGAGTGTTTGGAGGAAGGGGTTTGAGGGGGTGTTGTGGTTGGGTGTTGGCTGATTTTTGTTGGGGCGTGGAGAAGAACTGGTTCCCTTTTTTCAAAATAGTGGATGAGGATGAGAAATGGATAATACCAAACTAGACCTTTTATTAGCACTAATATTTCTCCCTAAGAATCATGATTACACAGGGGCACGTGATATCTCTGTGGGCCAGAAGCTAAGTTAGTTTTAGCTGGACAAGGTTCCTGCGTCCTATTCTGGTTTAGACCTAATTCCAATCCTAGTTCTGGGTTATCAGAGACAGCTAATTTGCCAAGACCTGTGGTGGTTTTGTGATGTGCACAAAGGGGATTTTGTTGAGACAACCAAACTAATTTTCACTTGTGAACTGACTGAAATTTACGCCTGGGTGTCCCAAAGTGAAAGACCAAGCGCTGTATTTTGCTGCCCCCCAAACCCCCAGTTTGAATACAAATATCATTATAGCCCCGTCTGAACTTCTTTTGGGATTACTGTAAAATTCCTCTAGTTAGAGTCCCATGAAACAGTAAGTAAGTACAGTACTCTAAAGTGGCTTATCTATCCAAAGAAGAGCTGACATTAAAGTACATCAAAGAAAACAATACTGCTCTGACCTACATATTTCACTCTGAGAGACTCAACTACATCTGCTAGATCACTTGGAACAACTGTTATCCTTTAGAAATGAAAAATCGTTTCTGTAGAGAATAAGACAGGGGGAAAAAATATAGTGCTCTGCTAGGGCACAGAACATTTAGTCTCAACTGTATTGATTGAATTTTATGATTGAATGTAATCATTGCTGTGTCTATATTTTTCTTTTTCAGTGAAACTATCAGGCAGTGACTTATGCTGTGCATGTAACCTGGAAGAGAGTTCAGAGAGGCTGCTGGGGAGTAGCAATCATAAAATATTATTGGCATCTTTTCCTTTGGAGTACAGGATTCTGAACAATTCCCTCGCTTTACTCTACTGTCATATATATTTTTCTTCCAATTATATATGCCATCCTCTAAAATATGTAACAGAGTCAGGAACCTAATTATGAATTAAGAGTCTTCTCTCGCATGCTGTTCCATAATTAAAGAACAGATATAATAGAAATCCTACCAGTTCTTGCATCAACAGCTCAAACTCTTATAGTCTTTAAGAGTTCACATGTTTTTCTTTTAATCTGCAGATGAAAAAATCTTACAATAGATCAAGTACAAGGCTGTAGTTTGAATAGTCAGTGAAAGAAGATGCAATATCATTAGACACAAAACAAACTTAATTAGCCTACTGCCGGATATTCAGTGATGCATGCAGAAAGGATAGAAATCTGGAGGAAGGAAAAATAAGCTTATCCTATTTATTATTTTAAGAATTTGTTATTAAAAAAGTTTAAAACTCTGTAAGAAGTGAAAACTTGGAAAAATACTTTAATTTATAGGTTTTAATTAACCAGATTTGTTTCATTCTAATATACCAGAATGTTTTTATGGACCCCTTCATCATCAGAGGTATTTGTGATGGAACATATTGTTATTACTTAAGCTAAGCTGGGGAGAAATACCTTAATTAGTAACAACTGCACTAGAAATGAGGATCTGTGGCTACCAACCTATGGAGGCTCAATAGGTAGCCATGATTGCAGCCTGATTCAGCTACACAAGGTGCTGAATACAGATTAAAAATTGAGGGACTTTCATCCTACCACTCTGAGGGGTTTAGGAAAGTAGTTACCGCTGCACTGAACAGAGAAATGCAAGCAACTTCAGGGGAGATCTTTTCCTTTGCTGTTTAGCCAGGGAGCTGAGAATCTGATCTTTCTTGTGCTTGCAATTAAAGAATTGTAATAAAGTTATCACACTTCATCTCCATGACCTGATACCCACACACAAAATTCCAACAGCTCCAGAATGTAGCACTGGGGCTTTGTGGGCAGCCTCATCAAAACCCTGAAAGATTCTGGAGATGTGTCCTCAATAGATGGCAACTGAACCAATGAGATGGCCCAAATGAAGTCCTGATTCATCAATAGCCTACTTCCCGTTTACAACTGATATCCCTGTGTGAAGTAGCTGCCGAGCCACTGTAAGGCTCCCCAGCAACACTGGCTTTGTCCAGGCACCCTCAAAGCTCCTAGTTAAGGAGGACTGCTGGAGTCATGTAGGGAGCAGGCTAGGAGGGGGAAAAGGTATGGATGAGGTTTTCATGTGCTCAGGGTATTCTCCATCTGCTGAAAAGCCCTAGAAGCCATGACAGCTGGGATCCAAGTTTCCACGACAGCTGCTCTGATATGAGTCAGGGGCCTAACGGGTCCCCAGTAGCCACAGCGTAGGGGAGAGGCACCAACTACTGGATCTCCTATAGGTTCCTGCACTGGGTTCTGTACTCACATGAGGAGTCTCGTTAAAGTCAGTGGGACTGCTCGTGTATGACGTTAAGCACACACGTATGACTTTGCAGGATGAGGACCTTATTCACTTGCAAAAAAACCGTACTGTATTATAACAGTCTTTAAGGGCATTAGGTAAAGCTGGACCTATGAAGGTTGATGATGTCTCTTTAAATCTACTGCAACATTAAATGTTCCTTGAGATGTGATATGTTTTTCTGTCTCTTGATATTTAGACTATTATTGTGCCAACTTTTCTTCTGAGGCATCAACCATATTTTCTGGCTTTTAAATCTACTGTATGTATCTCACAACATGCTCTATATTTTGAGATGACTTGCTGAATTTATTTGTGACCAGGGCTAAAGTTTTTATGGACATGGTTGTGACACCCAGCTGGCAGAAAAAGGGGTAACCTGTATGTATTTTTCTGACCTGTAGTTTACTGTCTGCTTAGAGCCTCTTATTTTTTTATGGCAAGATTAAAATCAGGCACTCTTGGTAACTGGAGAAAGCAGATGAAGGCAGGTTTATTTTTTTTCACCCCATCTTTAGCAGGTGTTGTGAGAGGCGACATTGTGGCACATGGTGTGAAGTGATGCCAGACCGCACGAGTCAGAAATTAGAGAAAAACATGAAGTACATTTTTTTAAAATCCTCTGTTTTTCTAAACAACAGACAATTTGTTCTTTTAAAAAAATCTGTCACGTGCAATTTTCATTTCTGGCGATAAGCAGCACCTGGTCATCGCCATCTGAGCGTTTGACTTTGACTCAGTGGCTTATTAAAAGGGGGCAGGCAATTTGATAGCAGCACCTCTCTGGATTTTTTGGACTGATTTTGAACCCCATGTTGCATAGCAGCTGCATAGCAGAGGCAGTAACGCAATAGCAAAAATTGATGACCAATAAAAACTAAAGGAGGATTTAAATCTCCTTTATATGAGCAGAAAATATACATTCTTACTATTCATATATCTGCGATCTGCACCAGGCGCCAAACCCAGCAACCCCAGGATCGAGAAGGACCACAAACTGCCTCCCCTTGGTCCCTGAATTGGGCTCTGTGCTCACATAAGCGGTCCCATTGAAGTTAATGACCCGCAGAGCAACTATAGCTAAGGGAGAGCACACAGCATTCTATTCTGGCTCACACATCATTAAAAGGATTGGCTACTGATTTCCAAGGCCCTCACGGGCTGGGTTTACACTCAGGTTTTTGTGCAATTCTCCCACCACTGGTGGCAGTGCTGGGGTAGCTAGGCATGGTGGGAGCACAAGTGTGGAACAGCCACTATCATTTTTACCATTGTGTCATCTAACTGCTCGGAGCAGGGCTAGAAAAAATGGTAGTGAAAATATCTGAGCCCTGCCTATACTCCCCAGCACTGGTAGTGCTGCACCCGTGTGACAGCAATGATAGGAGAACTTGACAAAAGCCTGAATGTAGACAAGGCCATTTACACGAATACACGGCCTTTGAAAAAAAGCAGGTAAGACTTTCAAAGGTGACTAGAGGATTTAACCACATGGTTTACATACAACAAATCCTGTATCTTGGCAGGGGGTTAGACTAGATGAACCTTGCAGTCCCTCCTAACTCTATGGTTCTATGACTCCCATTGGGAATTTTGTGGCTAAGTCCCTTTGTAATCTTTGAAGTTCTCAACTGATGGGTCAGGCAGGTGTAACAGAGGGCAGAGTCTGGCCTGCATAATCTAGTACAGGCAATGGTGCCTAGAAATACAATTTTAACTTTCAGATCCCAGGTTGAGTTGGCAGAGCTGCCGCTTAGAAATACTATCTTTTTACTTGACAGGTTTCAGAGTAGCAGCCGTGTTAGTCTGTATCCGCAAAAAGAACAGGAGTACTTGTGGCACCTTAGAGACTAACAAATTTATTAGCGCACAAGCTTTCGTGGACGTGGGCTGTAGTCCACGAAAGCTTATGCTCTAATAAACTTGTTAGTCTCCAAGGTGCCACAAGAACTCCTATCTTTTTACTTGTACATTGAGCAGATTTGATGTGGAACTCACTGAAACACCAGAAACCCTATGATGCAATTTTAGATCACTTTTCACAATAGAACCACACTTTAAATCAATGTTGTGTGGATTAGGTTTGTGCATTACTCTGAAGATGCAAAGTACTATAACGACTGTTTATTGTATCCATAGGGCTGTACACTTATACAGGCATCTCTTCTATTGGCCAAGGCCTGTGTCCTGAAATCAAAATCTAAGTATCATCAACAGTAGTTCCACAAAAAATGAGTGCCTCCAATCACAGATGTTCTGAACGTGACTGGATATTTGCACTAAATTCCTATTTCAAAGCCCTGGCATGTTGTTTTCTATCTGTTCTGCAAGTAGTGCCCCCAAAACACTACTTTTGTAAATGAGAGCGTAGCTGTAGCATATAAGAATGCAGGCACTGTGAACTCATTCATAATAGAACAGTCTTCCAGGTGCCAAAACAGGGCATCTTCTCAGACCATTCTGGATTTGCTGCAGGTGAGTTAGCTAATCTGGAGGATTTACAGGCACCTTTTAGTGGCTCTGTCCTCTGTTATTTTTTTATAGCCTCTTCTGGCACATTCTCTGACCAGGAAAAAAAAGGCTTCTTGTGTGCCTCTGATGATGATACTTGACCAAACATTCAGATTTGGCTGCTTTCTGGAAATGCTAATAACCACCTTCCTCTCAAGATTACATTATTTGGTCTTGCAGCAAGGTATTTTCCCACTGGATATGAATACATTAAATTATATCAGAGACATTACTTTTTGCCATAATTCCATGAGTTAAATTTTGCCTACCAGGCCTTAATAAAGATAACCCCTGTGGAAGCAGTTTTCTCCGACACCCCATTCTATTTAGGCACACTAATCTCTCTCACCTTCTTGAAATAAATCCTGACTAAAGCATCATGCACCATCCCTTCTCCTGCAAAGGAGGAATAAATTAGCCTCCATATCAATAATGGACTAAAAGTACTTTCTACTGCACAGGTAACCTGGATATTATGCGCCAAATTCAGACCTGTTGTAAGCAGGAATAATTCCATTGACTTTATTGGAGCTTGCAAAAGGTCTGAATTTGGCCCTTTGTGAAATATGTTTAGAAATATGTTTAGGATCAGACAGTATTAGTTCATTAATCATCTGGGCTGGGGCAGCAGATAGTCTCCACACCATTTCAGAAATAGGGGAACTCCTCTGAGACACAACTTCTCCCTTTAGCGCCAAATTTTAACTCTGTTACTCTTGTGCAAAACCACTGAAGCCAATGGGTTCTGATGTAGATGAGGATAGAATCCAGCTTGATTTCACTCCACCCTGGTATAATTCTATGCCTTTCTTCTCATGCCTCCCACTTCTCCTTACATTCATTTGCTTCTTTTTCTTTTTTCTTCAACAACCTCCTTTCGATAAAGAATCCTGTACTTTATTGGTTATTCATCTTTATTTATTCATCAGAAATATTGCAAAGACAGAAGTAACCAGAACAAGACAGTCGTAGGAAGGAACTTTGAATTTTTTTTCTCAACCTGTTTATGTTTCACATATCAGCAATTTCACTTTTGCCATAATGGAAATCTCTATTTGTATGATGATTAAATTAAATATTGCGGCACTATTATTATTATTATTATTAAGCATGATGGTAGTGTACAAAGGCTCCAAACAGAATGAGAGCCCTGATAGTTCATAAACACATAGGAAGATGCTGTCCCGAAGAACTCTCAGTCTAAGAAAGGTAACAAATGAAGAGTGGCGGAGAGGGATATATCCAATATTTATACATACCTGATATATACTGTAAAACAAAATGAACAAAAATAATTCAGTAATACCTGACTGCCCCTCACCTTCTCCCTTCTTTGTTGTAGACTTGAATCTCTCTGTTGACCACCTCTTTATACCTGTTAAATGAAATGTTATTTATGAAAAGTAAATATCTTATACATTTGCCTTAACCTAACTTAGCTTCTTTTCAATCATAAAAAGAAAGCACTCCTGATAATTGAAGCAAAAATCAGTGTATAAAAATCAGAGTATAAATGCTCTTTCTTGCACTGTCAATTATTATAAAAAATTGACTGCTTAAATTAATTCCAAATTTAATCTAAATTGCATACACCCACACAGTAAAAATCAGGCATATCAGTTTTTCACAATATAAATACAGCGGTACACATTCATATCAATTTTTTTTTTCTGATTGAGACGTCAATAGAAGTTCTAAATATAGGAACGACTAACAATGGCTTCAATGCAAACTATAGGAAAAACAGATCAAAGAACTGCAGCAACCAGAATTTCAAATAACTGGTTCCAACCACTACATAAAAGTAATGATTACTGTGTTTGTCTCATTAGAAAGGCAGCTATCATACAACTTTCTACTTGGACAGAAAGGAATAAGTTAGCCCAGTACTTTAACACTGTTTGCTATATGGCTAAATGTGGCTGTGTTACTGCGTTTTGCCAAAAGAATGCTAGGACATAAAATCCTTCATTCTAGAGAATAATAAATAACTGTCATGTTTCCATTGTTCTACCATATTGGCAGTTGGTATAAAATAATCAGCATCACATAAGGCATCCTGGGTGATCTTAAGACCTTACGGAGACTTCAGAGCAGTGATTCTGACATTGCATCAAACAGAAACGACAAACTGGATTGTAGCAGGGTGCTGGTGCAAAGGCACCTAATTAGTCCCTGCTAAGCCAGCTCCAATCAGGGGAAATAGATTGGGGCTGCGGAGAAGTCTGGTGCCTGGCCTTTAGAACTAGCTGCACCTGCGGGCCTGAGGGTTCAAGGGCTAGAAAGGCTGGCTGGCAGCCAGAAGGAGAGAGAATGCCCAGGTGAAGGTCAGTCTCTGGGCTGAGGGCAGGCTCTGGGTGGAAGAGGAGATTGTAAGGCCTGCAAGCTGTATATAGTATATCACTGGTGGTGGGAGAAATGTGTAAATAAAGCCACGGGTGCTGCAGAAGGAGAAGCATCTCTGTGCTTTATTGGGGCAGCCAGTGGGCCCCAGGAAGAGGGGTGGGCAGAGGACTTGTTACATGGATAAAGATGTGAATGCCTGCCAGCACCAAGTACTGAACTCCTTCATGAAGATCAGTTCCATCTTCAAGCCACAACCCTTGACAAGAAAGTACCAACACAACTCAAGAGCTACAGCCTTCCATCCAAGAAGGTTAGATATGGCCGCTGAAAAAGAACACATCCTCAGGATCTAATTTTCAGAAGTGATTAGTGCCTCAGTCCGGGGGGAGCCGAACCTGAGACACTATAACAGGACTTGATTTACAGAGGGTGGGTGCTGAGCATGAGCTGAAAATCAGGCTTCTTTAAAGAGTCTCAAACTGGACACTCAATAGTCACTTTGAAAATATAGGCCAAAGAATGCAAGAGTAAGCTTTTCGGATGGGTTCCCTTCTTTTAACATACCATGAACAAGGATAGTTGTCTGCAAGGTGCTGGATACCTACTGTGGACTGAAGGGAATGAGGCCATTCAGCACCTTGCATGACAGTTCTAAGATAATTTGCAAATAATTTTGCCAATTTCTAGTCAATACTGGTGTTGAATTCACCGACCACGGACCAGATTAGTCCCTGGTGTAAATCCACTGTGTGGGAGTTTCAGCAGGGATTCAGAGTAGCAGCCGTGTTAGTCTGTATCCGCAAAAAGAAGAACAGGAGTACTTGTGGCACCTTAGAGACTAACAAATTTATTAGAGCATAAGCTTTCGTGGACTACAGTTGCATCCGAAGAAGTGGGCTGTAGTCCACGAAAGCTTATGCTCTAATAAATTTGTTAGTCTCTAAGGTGCCACAAGTACTCCTGTTCTTCTTTCAGCAGGGATTCTATTCAGGGGCAACAGAGTCTTTCTAATACAGTAGTGGGGAGGCCATGAGGCTCTGCGCCCTCGGTGGCCCTGTCCCTCCTCTTTTCCCCATAGCTGGGGGCTGCTCTCCACCCCCTCTCCCAGCAGGTGAAGGGTCTGCTCTCCCTGGGTCACTCTTACCCTGGCCGGGCTCCAACTGCTGGCCTGGCTGGGGGAGCAGGGCCTCAGGGGGAAAGAGGAAGGGCAGGGGGATGGGCCCTTGGCAAAAAGTGGTTGGGCTAGGCCTGCTCACTTTCAGAAAGTTGGAGGGTCATGACACCTTGCCCCCTCTATTCCAGTGGCCCTGATTCTATTCTAGTTCTTACTGCCCTCGTCACCTTTAAAAAACTGGTCCCTACTCTCATGTTGATAAGTTGGCCCCAAATTTCATTTTATCCAATAGCCTAATAGCTCACTTTCCAGTTGCTATCAAGCGTGTTTCCTTCTTAACCATTCCACTCAATAGTGCTTCCTTCAGCAGCTGTCACATGTACTGATTCAAAGCCTCTCTTTCATAGAAGTAGCACCCTCCGTTGTCACATACTTCGTTCTGCTGCATGTTGATCTATAAGAATGTTCTCTCCTGGTCACAGACTTCCGTATGCTCCTTGACCAATGTAGTAATGCCATACTGAATATTAGACCAGATCAATTCACAGAAGACAACTGTGATGTAGGCAAGGTGGTTGGAAGCTCAGCATACCTGGGAGCAAAGGGGAACACCTTCCAGTCCTACTGATTGGAACAAACCTGCTCCCAGTGCAAGTTAGAACAGTGTTCTCGCTTCCACATGTGGATAGCAACTTCAAAGATCTTCTCTGTCAGCTTGGATCAGACCTCCACTTGCCCCTGATATGCCCTATCTCCACTCTGGCCCACCCCAGAATGCTAACTCTGCCAGTCCTAAACCTACTTAGGATTCCATTCCTCTGTCACAGAGAACTCCACACCAGCTACCTTAAGGCAGCTTTAAGCCTCCTTGCAGCAGTGGTGTAAAGAGGTTGGGGATCTGACTCGCACGCTCAGCCTAAAACTAAATGACTCTGGGCTGTGATCACAGCCCAATCTCATAAGCTGGGTGGAGTTGAAGAGATAGCAAAGGAAAATGCTGGGTGCTACAAATTGTGTTACAGATTTCATAGCGGGTACTCTTTCTCTGGATCCAGTTCGGTACAAATGCCCCGGCGCAATACTGGGGGTTATGGTTAGAACTGGTTGAGAATTTTCTAGTGTTTTTTTTTTTTTATGGAAAATACTAGAAACTTTTTGTGGCGGTGTACCAGTTTTGACAGAGCTTTTGTCAGGAAAGGTTTCTCAGGTCCAGGATGGAATTTCTGGTCACAGAAAGAGTGACCCTCTATCCCAGAAGAGCCTGCTTGTTATAGCACTCACCCTGGAAGATGCAGGTTCAAGTCCCTGTGTGATGCTGGCAAGCCAGATACCAGCTCATGCCAAGATCCCTAGCCTTAGCTGAACACTGACAAGTACCTAGCAGAAGCCAGTCTGGCTCACCTGTGTATAAGTGTTGCTAAAAGAGGTATTAGAGTTCTAAAAATGTTTGAGTGTTTAGACATTATGGAATGCTTGTAAATTGCTGCATGCATTAATCTCACCTATAACATCCGTACCCCATGTTATAAAATGACATTAAGTGTTTGCATTGTAATCCTGTAACTGTGTCATCAAACAGGAAAGAATCATTAATTAATGTAAAATGCTGGGTTCCTATGGAAGATGTTAGGCCCTGCCTACCAAGAAAGCCCATTGAAACCAAATGAGCCATTGTGAAACATCAAAGAACAAAGACTTTGTTCATTGTGTTCCTCCTCCACCCCAAGAAGAGGAGACATGCTGGTGAACTCATCCCATCAGCTTGAACTCGGGGCAAGGGGATAAAAATCCCCAACAAGAAGAAATTGGATCTCTATGCTGCTTGGACTTTGGGAAGATGAGATTTCTAAGCATAAGCCAGGGGTCTGCAGCTGCTTAGCCTGGGTTAGCCCTAAAGGACATATAGAGCTGCATAATACAGCAACTTCTATCACCTTTTAGAACTTACAACTGTATCTCATTTGTGTGTGTATGTTTCCCTGCTTTAACCATGTAAATAATTCTCATTTCTTTTTCTTAGCTAATAAATCTTCAGATAGTTTATTATAGAATTGACTACAAGCATTGTCTTTGGTGTGAGATCTAAAGTGCAATTGGCCTGGGGTAAGTGATTGCTCCTTTGGGACTGGAATTAATCTGAATTTTGTTGTGATTTTTGGTGTAAGGGACCATCTGTCACAAAAGCAGGCTTGCCTGGGTGGCACGATAGATCAGAGTACCCAAGGGGATTCTCTGTGACTCCATGTTAAGGTTGTTATATTGCTTGAGGAGTTTACACTTGATGATTGGTTGGTGAAATCTAAGTATAGAACTCACAATCAATTTGGGGTTTGTGCCTTGCTTCTTCACAGTCTGCCCTGAGGTTGGTATTCATGCTCTTGAGCTTCTCCAGACAGCTTAATACCCTGCTCTGCCTAATTTGGAGGAGGGACTTGAATCTTGGTCTACCAAATCCCAGGTCAGTGACCTAACCACTGGACTGTAGAGTCAGTCTCTCCCAAGGCATATGTCATTATTTATACAAAGTTGAACAGTTACAGCTGGAGAAACTGAAGGAGAGACAGACTGATTATGGAGCCAAGTGCTTCGTGCATTCACCAGGGATGTGGGAAACCCTGGTCTCTACTATGCCTGATTCATAATAGGGACTCAAACCTGGGTTTCCTACTTCCCAAGTGAGTGTGCTAGCCCCTGGGCCATTATCTATTCTAGGGTAGCTTTCCCTCTGTGGGAAAAACTGCAAAAGGTCGCAGGTTTGTCCTGCTGCTGAATGGGAAATTTTCTGAAATCTCAGAAAGTTTTGTGGGATGTGAAAACTCTAGTTACGGTACTGCTGGAGGAGAGGCTGTCTTTCAGAAGAGATGTCCTATGAAGCTGATACCAACTGTAGTCCAGGAAGTTCCCATTACACTTTGTGCAAAAGCTAGGGTAACCTATGCCCATTTAACAATTTCAATACTTGGAGTAAGGTGAACTGCTAGAGCCTGGTAGATAAATATTTGATTTAAGAAAATATATACAAAACTACTATAAATTTGATCTCAATTCTTATATTGTGACCATGAATGTAGGACCTCTGTATCAGTTTCAACATATATTCAGATGTGCTTATATATCTTCACACTGGGTAATCATTTTTTTTTCCTTTTTGGTGAGATGGAAGGTTGGACTTATATTTTATTAAACAGTAAAAACAATAAAAATGTTGAACTGAACTTTCATACATTCTTCTGCTGCTAGGTGATGCTGACTGACAGAGCGGTTTGCTTCTGAAGCCACTAAATGCAGTTTGCCAAATAAAAGAGAGAGAAAAAAGACATGAGATCAGTTTCAACTAGGGAATCCTGCTTCTTAGTAAACAGCAAATAAAAAGACCGGTGCACTTTTTTTCTGCTTCTATTGTGGCAACATTGTTCTGTTTTGGTTGCTAGACCGTCAGCTTCTTCTGTTAACTCAGTGTATGCTGATGACATGTATTCAGTGGTGAGCATAATTTGATGGGTTTAACAAAACATTGTTGGCTGACCTTCTTCCTATGCTGGAGACATGATTTCATTGCTGTTGTCTGAAAATGAGCACTAATAAGATAAGTTTTCAGAGTAGCAGCCGTGTTAGTCTGTATCCGCAAAAAGAAGAACAGGAGGACTTGTGGCACCTTAGAGACTAACAAATTTATTAGAGCATAAGCTTTCGTGGACTATAGCCCACTTCTTCGGATGCATATAGAATGGAACATATATTGAGGAGATATATATACACACATACAGAGAGCATAAACAGGTGGGAGTTGTCTTACCACCTCTGAGAGGCCAATTAATTAAGAGAAAAAAACTTTTGAAGTGATAATCAAGCTAGCCCAGCACAGACAGACAGTTAGATAACAAGTGTGAGAATACTTACAAGGGGAGATAGATTTCAATGTTTGTAATGGCCCAACCATTCCCAGTCCTTAAACTCCGGTTTAAATAAGGACTGGGAATGGTTGGGCCATTACAAACATTGAAATCTATCTCCCCTTGTAAGTATTCTCACACTTGTTATCTAACTGTCTGTCTGTGCTGGGCTAGCTTGATTATCACTTCAAAAGTTTTTTTCTCTTAATTAATTGGCCTCTCAGAGGTGGTAAGACAACTCCCACCTGTTTATGCTCTCTGTATGTGTGTATATATATCTCCTCAATATATGTTCCATTCTATATGCATCCGAAGAAGTGGGCTATAGTCCACGAAAGCTTATGCTCTAATAAATTTGTTAGTCTCTAAGGTGCCACAAGTCCTCCTGTTCTTCTTTTTACTAATAAGATAGTTGCTTGCACCTTCCAGCTGGAACACCACCCACTGCTTATGTGTTCCCAACTATTTCTTTATCTGGACAATGTTACCACCTTCAAATCCACCTAAGAACAATAGTCCTATTTCTTTCCTCTCTGCTCACTTCCTCACCCATCAAGGAATGAATTAATTTTGCTCAAATGTACTGACTAATCTGGATAATTGAGGGGAATATACTGCAAATAGAAAATTAAATTATTGCTTCTTGAAACAATTAGTTCTAGAGCCGTGGTGCACAAACTTTTCCGGTTGCACCTCCCCTTACTATTTACAGAATTTCCAGTTGCACCCCCCTCCCTCCATTACTTGTAATCTGAAACTGTTTTATTTTTGGGGTTTTTTTTTTTTTTGCAAGGGCTCCACTCTGCAGCGGGATTGGGATCCTGCTGCCTTAATAGCAGGAGCAGGATAAAAATTCAACAAACAATGCAGGCGCAGATGGAAGTGGCTATTGCAGGGTGGGACGAGAGCAGGATTAAATAAATAGTCCTCTTGCACCACAAACAACATGAACGCCCTGGACAGCAATAGGCCACCCTTACTTCTGCGCTGCTGCTGGCGGCGGCGCTGCCTTCAAATCTGGGTGGTCAGAGAGCACTGGCTGGTGGCCAGGGCGATCATGTTGTTTGTGGTGTGGAAGGACTATTTTTAAAATCCCGCTCCTGTGCTGCCCCACAATACCCACTCTATTTTTATCCCGCTCCTGCTATTATGACAGCAGATCTGGCGGGACCCACTGGATCCCAGTTTCTTTGTGCCACCCCCAGAGAACCTCTTGCACCCTCCTCCCCCAGTTTGCACACCGCTGTTCTAGAGCACACACAATGAGATGTTATTCTTAACTTAATACTAAGTAACACACAGCAGTTGGTTCAAGAACTCACTATAGTGAGCCAGTAAATAAAAGTAACCAGAATATTATTAGGTTCAATATACTAGGGGCAGAACCAAAAACAAACACCTTGGGGCAGATTTTCAAAGGCTAAACTGAGAGATAAACACGCAACTCCCATAGGATATCCAAGGAAGCTGGGGTGCCAGACTTTCTATTTTTGCCTTTAAAAATCTCCCCCTCAGTGGGGAAATTAACACAGCGAAGTCAGTGGGCCTACTTATGCAGTCAATAGGCCTAAATCATTAAAGGTACTCAGCTGCTTAAGGCCCAGATGTTCAAAGGTATTTAGGTGCCTAACTCCCATTGATCTGACTGAAATTCCTTTGAGTTTCTGGACCAAAGTGCATTGCTGGATCAGAGCCAGGATGCTCATCACCTTACAGGCTCAAATCCTTATGAGAAGCAGGAAATCTAGCAACAAATTTTAAATGGATAAAGGAAATACTTTTTAACATAATGCATAATTAACTGGTGCCTAGGGTTGCTACCCGGAAGATTTTTAACTGGCCTGATTGGTACTGCCTTGCCAGTTAAAAGATTTAATGTTTTGGACATTTTTTCACGTGAGACACTTTAAAGTGCTCTACAGTTCACGGCCCTGGCGTCTGTGTTAGGATAAAGTAAGAAGAATTATAAAATAACATCAAAATATACATATTGTGATGTTGTTTTTGGTGTACAATGGTTCTCTAAAACTTTTTACCAATAATTAGCTATAATTGGCACCAAGACCCTTTTTGTTGGTGGTGGGAGGCGGTCAGTGGCTGTTTTTTCTGAGTCTCAGAAGTGGCAATGGCACAAGACATAATTGAGGCAAAGAGCTAAGTATCGGCTTGTCTAAATCAGTGGTTCTCAACCAGGGGTACGCATACCTCTGGGGGTAGGCAGAAGTCTTCCAGGGGGTACATCAACTCATCGAGATATTTGCTTAGTTTTACAATAGGCTACATAAAAAGCACTAGCAAAGTCAGTACAAACTAAAATTTCATACAGACAATGATTTGATTATGCTGCTCTATATACAATACACAGAAATGTAAGTGCAATATTTCTATTCCAATTGATTTATTTTAGAATTATATGGTAAAAATGAGAACATAAGCAATTTATCAGTAATAGTGTGCTGTGACACTTTTGTATTTTTATGCCTGATTTTGTAAACAGGTAGTTTTTAAGTGAGGTAAAAGTTGGAGGTACACAACACAAATCAGATTCCTGAAAGGGGTACAGTCATTTGAAAAGGGTGAGAGCCACTGGTCTACATGGCTTTGCAGTGTGGAGTATGAGGGTGTGAGCTGCAGCATGCTGCTCTGTAACTGCCCTGAGTAAATCCTACTAGCAACAACGAGCAGGTACCTAGTTCACGGTAATGTAGTCCTGTTTCAAACAAGACAACGTTAAAAGTGAGTGAGGTATCTTTCATTTGGCATGAACAAGGGCCACACAGGGCAGTTACAGCGCAACACTTTAGTACGTGTTACAAGTAACACCTCTAGAGTCCGTACTGTGGGGCCGTGTAGACAATCCCTTAGAGTCAAAAAAAGGATTACATGGGTACTGAGAACAGCTAGAGTTTCGCTAGATAGGATAAAAATGTTTCTTTAGAAGTGATCTAAATCCTCATGCTTCAGCCATAAGCCAACCCCTAACAGATGGGAGTTAAAAGGAAATCTCCTCTTTGGGCAGATGTGATGGGGTGTACGCCCCACACCAGCCCTGGAGGGGTTGAATTAGGCCAGGCGGGAGCAATCAGCCAATTAAGCTGCAGACAGGGGAGATATAGGCTGTGTGGAGGGCGCTAATTAGAAGGAAGCTCACCTGTGAGGGAACTGGTGGGGCTTCTATAAAGCCAGGAGGCTGGCACCAGTATAAGGGGGTGGCTGGGAGGAAGCCTGTAGTCTCTCTCTCTCTGAACTGAGGGAGAAGAAGGAGGAGGGATAGGAACCCATGAAGAATGATTCACCTAGTAGGCCTGAGAGACAGAGGTTTGACTAGAAAAGCTGGTGAAGAAAAAGCTTAAAGAAGGATGGTACAAAATAGTCCAGGGAAGAGAACAGTAAGGTTGCTAAGGACCAGACCTTAACTGCTTGCTATAGGGCCCAGTACTGGAACCCAGGGTAGAGGGTGGGTAGAGTACTCTGTGACAGCAGGTTATTTCATAATTGTCCTCTTGAAAGTTTTTTGAGCCTCCTTCTGGAAGAGCTGGAGTTGGCCTATGTCAGAGGCAGGATATTGGATTAGATGGATCACTGTCTGATCGAGTATTGCAACAACGATGGTTTTATATTCTGTAGTTCAGACAACCCTCTTAATTATGGGGCCTGATTAGGGTTGCCAACCCTCCAGAATTGGCCTGGAGTCTCCAGGAATTAAAGATTAATCTTGAATTAAAGATTAATGTCATGTGATGAAATCTCCAGGAGTACATCCAACCAAAATTGGCAACCCTCGGCCTGATCCTGCTTCTACTGATCCAGAATGGGGCCCATGAAATGGATGTTAAGTTAAGTGAAATACTGCCGCTAATATGTGAATGACTGCCTATAAAACTTGCTCTGTGCCAGTCCTTTTTGTGGTCACAGCATGGGGACTGGGCTGGAGAATGAAGACAGCATTTCCTATTTCAAGTTCATCTGTCAGTGTTTTTCAGGTACATGAATTTCAAAGGGAAATAAACTTCTTCTGACCTGATCCAGCCACTTCTTTTCAGATGTAGGCAATCTTTTTTTAAAAAATAATTCATTAAGAATTATTGTAGCAATGAAATACAGAAAATTACAGACACAATAAATTGATTTTTATTAGAACATCAGAATGGCCATACTGGGTCAGACCAAAGGTTCATCTAGCCCAGTATCCTGTCTTCTGACAGTGGCCAATGCCAGGTGCCCCAGAGGGAATGAACAGAACAGGTAATCAATCATCAAGTGATTCATTCCCTGTCACCCATTCTCAGCTTCTGGCAAACAGATGCTAAGGACACCATCCCTGCCCATCCTGGCTAATAGCCACTGATGGACTTATCCTCCATGAGCTTATCTAGTTCTCTTTTTGAACCCTGTTATAGTCTTGGCCTTCACAACATCCTCTGGCAAGGAGTTCCACAGGTTGACTGTGTGTTGTGTGGAAAAAATACTTCCTTTTGTTTGTTTTAAGTCTGCTGCCTATTAATTTCATTTGGTGACCTCTAGTTTTTGTGTTATGAGAAGGAGTAAATAACACTTCCTTATTTACTTTTTCCACACCAGTCATGATTTTATAGACCTCAATCATATCTCCCCTTAGCCGTCTTTTTTCCAAGCTGAAAAGTCCCAGTCTTATTAATCTCTCCTCATACGGAATCTGTTCCACACCCCTAATAATTTTTGTTGCCGTTTTCTGAACCTTTTCCAATTCAAATACACCTCTACCCCGATATAACGCTGTCCTCGGGAGCCAAAAAATCTTACCACGTTATAGGTGAAACTGCGTTATATTGAACTTGCTTTGATCTACCAGAGCGCGCAGCCCCGTCCCCCACGGAGCGCTGCTTTACCGCTTTATATCCGAATTCGTGTTATATCAGGTCGCGTTATATCAGGGTAGAGGTGTATATCTTTTTTGAGATGGGGTGACCACATCTGCATGCAGTATTCAAGATGTGGGTGTACCATAGATTTATATAGAGGCAATATGATATTTTCTGTCTTATTATCTATCCCTTTATTAATAATTCCCAACATTCAGTTTGCTTTTTTGACTGCTGCTGCACATTGAGTGGATGTTTTCAGAGAACTATCCCACAATGACTCCAAGATCTTTCTTGAGTGGTAACAGCTAATTTAGACCTTGTCTTTTATATGTATAGTTGCAAAATTATATTTTCAAGGTTGCTTTAGTGAATCATGGTCTGTTTTCCAGGTATGATTAGTATTTATTTATGTATTTTGCATTATATTAGCATCCAGAATCCCTGACTAAAAGATGGGCCCTGCTCAAAAAAGCTCAAGCCAGCAGTGCTAATCTAGCTCTTACATGCAGTTCAGTCCAGCATATAAGGGTAAATGTATCTCATGGGACGCCTCAGGCCACTGACCTATATCTTCCTTCTGATCATACTGCTAGTCTCCTGCCAGCAATAGGCAACTGGCTGTTTCCCGGCTTGGCTTTCCATACCAACAGCAAGAGTCCCTGCTCCTGGCCTTCCCTCTGTAGCCAGCTCCCAGTCTGCTGCCTCCAGTTTACTGCTTCTGTGCTCATGCAGCCTCTAGCTCTCTGCAGAGCCTAGTCCCCACTGACCTCAGGAGTCCTCCCTTGTCCTGTATTCTGGGATTATTGAGCCCTCTACTGGCTGGATGTTGAACTGGGGAGTACGACAGCACTTAGGGCATGGCTATACTTGCAGCTGTAGAGTGCTGGGAGTTAAACCAGCCTTCGGAGACCGCAGCAGGGAAAACGCTGCCGAGTGTTTAGACTTTCAGCTGGAAGTGAACTGGCATGACCACATTAGCAGCTCTTGCAACGCCACAGAGAGCAGTGCATTGTGATGGCTATCCCAGCATGCAAGTGGCTGCAACATGCTTTTCAAATGCAGGGGGTGAGGTGGAGTGTGACAGGGAGTGCATTGTGTGTATGTGGGGGGAGAGAGAGTGGGTTTCTGGGGGGCTGAGAGTGTCAGCATGCTGTCTTGTAAGTTCAGACAGCACAGACCTCCCTTCCTCTCCCCCCCGCCTCTCTCTCACTCACTCAAAGCAAGCAGCATTCCTTTGTCCCGGAGCAGATAAGCATCCAAGAGTGGCCACTTGACTTAAGGGGATTATGGGATGTTTCCGGAGGCTGATCAGAGCGCAGTAATGCAACACTCGTTCACACTGGTGCCGTGGCGCTCCAGCGGGGGCGCAGCAAACGTTATTCCTCTCGCCGAGGTAGAGTACCAGCAGCGCTGTAGCTGCGGAGTCAGAGCGCTCTACGTGCCTTGCAAGTGTGGACGGGAAGTGAGCTAGTGCGCCCGGGGCTCCTTTATTGCTCTGTAACTTGCAAGTGTAGCCAAGCCCTACTTAACGAGCCTGCAAGTTCATTATACAGTACTATGTGAGTAAAGCTTTACAGTGAATGGATATTTACTTGCTTCTCTGTTAGGTATGGATTAACCTCCTGTTCAATTTGGTGAGAGTAAAATAGTACAATATAAGGGTCTAATCTGTCAAGCCCTTTTTCTGATGAGCATTCCCACTGAAATCAAGGGGCCTACTGATGTAGATAAGGCCTAGATATATGCGTAAGAGGCGAGCTTTCCAGATTGGGCTATATAAAGTTAGGTTCAAATTTAGAATGCAGTACAAAACTCTCATGCACTACACATCCATAGAGAACTGGCAGAATTAAATTTGTTTGCAGTGTTGATGTAGCCGTGTTGGTCTCAGGATATTGGAGAGACAGAGTGGGCGAGGTAATATTTTTTATTAGACTAACTTCTGTCAGTGAGAGAGGCAAGCTTTCAAGCTACACACAGCTCTTCTTCGGGTCTGGGATTTAAATTTAACAGAACATTAAAACACATCACAAATAGAAACAGCTAAAAAATTACAACTTTTTTACAGTTACTTTTACTATTTTTCTTGTGACGCTTTCTTTCAAAGGAAAATCTATTTCTCACTCAATACATACATCTACACACACACTCACTCACAGCTCCAGTTCCTCTGTACACATGCTCTGCAATAACAGTGGCAGGTAAGCTTGAGACACATGATTTTGACATGCAAACTGCAGGGCTCTCTGATGATACTTTTGCTTTACCCCTGAGCTGGACACCCAGTACTGTTTCTTCTGAAGTATTTGTGAGTGCAACAAGATTTTCCAGGGAAAGATTTCTTGGGGCAAGCTTTAGTCAAACTTAATGCAAATCACTCGATGCAGCTCTGTTTGTTGAGAACAGTTCCTATGCTCCATCACTATTCTCAGAATGTTGCAAAACACAATAATAACAACATTAAACTCAGTCCCCTTAAGGGGCAGTTATAGTAGAGGGTCACATTTTCCTTCATTCCAATTAACCTACTTGTCATATTCAATGGTATATGCACTCAATAAACTGCCCTAAAGTGCATCTCATGCTCTTTTAATAATACAAAGTCAGGGGTGGGGGGGGAGGAATAATTCATGCTATGCTGTTTGACTTGTCCTTGGTATTCTCTCTTATGGGGAAACCATCAAGAATTGAATTTAAAAAAATGTAAGAGGTTATCCCTCCTTGGGGGGAGGGATAGCTCAGTGCTTTGAGCATTGGCCTGCTAAACCCACAGTTGTGAGTTCAGTCCTTGAGGAGGCCACTTAGGGATCTGGGGCAAAATCAGTACTTGGTCCTGCTAGTGAAGGCAGGGGGTCGGACTCAATGACCTTTGAGGGTCCCTTCCAGTTCTAGGAGATAGGATATCTCCATTAAAATATATATATAACATATATATAAACAGGCTGATAGCTCACATTTCCTGAGCTAGAATGATGCCTTTAATCTTATTATTCCTGAGTGACCAAATCCTTAAGGCTTCCCCAGATTTTACTCAGTCCTTCCTCAGGGAAAATTTCCACTGAAGTTAATAGATGTTTGCCTGAGTAATGGGTACAATAGAATCTCAGAGTCACGAACACCAGAGTTACGAACTGACCAGTCAACCACACATCTCATTTGGAACTGGAAGTATGCCATCAGGCAGCAGCAGAGACCAACCCCCTCTTCCCCAAAACAAATACAGTACAGTACTGTGTTAAATGTAAACTACTAAAAAAACTAAAAGGAAAGCAGCATATTTCTTCTGCATTGTAAAGTTTCAAAGCTGTATTAAGTCAATATTCAGTTGTAAACTTTTGAAAGAACAACTATAAGGTTTTGTTCAGAGTTACGAACAATCTCCATTCCTGAGGTGTTCGCAACTCTGTAAATAAAAACTGAGGGCTGGGTTCTGCAAGCCTGGGATTCCAGTAGGCTAGATTGTGCTTTGTTTTTACAAGACATCACAGTGGGGGGCGGGAGAGAAGTGAGTAAGGACTCCCTTCCCCTTAGGGTGACCACCCATCCTGAATTGGACAGGACAGTTCTGAAATGCAAAGTTCAAGTCCTGGTCCTGGGCTGAATGACTGAGAGGAGTGGTAGATACGCTGGAGGCTAGGGATAGGATACAGAGGGACCTAGACAAATTAGAGGATTGAGCCAAAAGAAAACTGATGAGGTTCAATAAGGACTAGTGCTGAGTCCTGCACTTAGGACAGAATAATCCCATGCACTGCTACAGACTAGGAACCGAGTGGCTAGGCAGCAGTTCTGCAGAAAAGGATCTAGGGGTTACAGTGGACGAGAAGCTGGATATGAGTCAATAGTGTGCCCTTGTTGCCAAGAGGCTAATGGCATTTTGGGCTGTATAAGTAGGAGCACTGCCAGCAGATTGAGGGGCGTGATCATTCCCCTCTATTCGGCATTGGTGAGGCCTCATCTGGAGTCCTGTGTCCAGTTTTGGGCCCTACACTACAAGAAGGATGTGGGAAAATTGGAAAGAGTCCAGTGGAGGGCAACAAAAATGATTAGGGGGCTGGAGCACATGACTTATGAGGAGAGGCTGAGGGAACTGGGATTGTTTAGTCTGCAGAAGAGAAGAATGAGGGGGGATTTGATAGCTGCTTTCAACTACCTGAAGGGGGTTCCAAAGGGGATGGATCGCGACTGTTCTTCATGGTACCAGGTGACAGAACAAGGAGTAATGGTCTCAGGTTGCAGTGGGGGTGGGGTTTAGATTGGATATTAGGAAAAACTTTTTCACAAGGAGGGTGGTGAAGCACTGGAATGGGTTACCTAGGGAGGTGATGGAATCTCCTTCCTTAGAGGTTTTTAAAGTCAGGCTTGACAAAGCCCTGGCTGGGATGATTTAGTTAAGGATTGGTCTTGCTTTGAGCAGGGGATTGGACTAGATGACCTCCTGAGGTCCCTTCGAACCCTGATATTCTATGACTGTGGGACAGCATTGGTCTCAGATTCCCTGCGGCACCACTCCATGCCTGCCTGCGGTTCAGAGGTGGTGCCAGTCTCTTCCTGGACCAGGTTGGAGGGCAGGGGGCTGAGGTGGGCCTTAGCTGCCCCTTACCATGCAGCTCCAGACCCTGCTCCTCCTCTCCCCACCCCCCGAGGTCCTGCCCCTGGCCAGGCCAGAAGCTGGAGACATGCAGAAGTAAGAGCCACCCAGGGAGCCTGGTCTCTGTGGGTAGCCCTGGACCCTCCTCCTGCTCTGGACAGCGCACCCCGTGGGACAGGGACACGGGCCAGGGGTTGCTTTCAGGCCCCCGACCCCCTGCCAGGACAGGTGGAGGGTTCGGGGCTCCCCACAGCAGCCCGGGCTTCTTGGGCAGCTCTTACCATGGCCCAGCTCTGGCTGGCCAGGGGGTGGGGCCTCTGGGGGAAGAGGAGGGGCAGGGGCAGGGCCACAGTGGGGGCAAGGCTCCTGTATGTTTCCCACTTTTGCCTTTTGAAAAGGTGGTCACCCTACCCTCCATTAGTGTGGCCCATAAAAGAGCTGCCCAGAAACAGAGCCGCTGTGCTGCAGGAAGCCTGGAAATTGCTACTGAATTCTTGCTGGGTCCAATATGGCAATTAGCATCCAGTGATTGGTGCTGGTCTTGGCTATACACAAAGCCTGAAATTTCCCCCCACATGAGCAACTTAGCAAGTAGAGGGCAGGGGAGTGAGAGGAGTGTGGCTCTGCCTTCTCCCCACACATGGGGGTTAGCAGAACAGGCTGGGGGAAAAATCTCTGCCCTCTGAAAGGATGTAATACATTAGTCGCAGGGAGCATTTTGCTTCTCTGAGGTAGAATGCCTTCTGGCACTCTTCCTGGGGCTGTGTGGCTCTGCCTGGCTGGCAGCATGAACCTGTGCATATAGACCCTACCTCAGCAAAGCACATAAGCACAGAAACTTTAAGCACGTGCTTAAGTGTTTTTTCTGAATTGTGACATAATGTACATCTACCCCAGTGGGTACATACCACTCCATCTGAGGAAGGGCTGCAGAATCAATTGGAAAGTAAGGACCTTAGGATTCGGCCTGAGAGATCTTTGCCCTACAAAGGACTGAAATAATTACGGATCTGTCTTATGAGTTGTTTTTTACATTGCATGGGGTCTACACTCTCTGCTCTTAACTAGGGCGAAGAAAAAGAGTAGACAGAAGAATCACATAACTAGAGGATTCTTTAAATCTGATGTCAGTCTACTGCTCTATCCTGGCTCTCTGACCCATGTAATACCTGAATGCTGTGAAACAGATCAGGGTAACCGTCTCCTAAACCATCCTCAACCTACCCCCTTGACACTCAGCTCTGTTTCGTAAGAAAGCATTAAGTTGCCTGAATTCCTACAATAACATAATCAGTTCATTTCAATATCTGTATTACACTGGAGAAATAAGCTTATTGAGACAAGAAAAATTACTTTTTTTTATTACAGGGACCTAATCAAGAAGGCATACAGATACCCACACAGTTTATTTCTACAGTCACTTCCCCAATTTCCTTTTCCCAGTAAAACTGTCTCAAGCATCTAGATATTCTGACAGCTAACATGATAATAGGATGACTTTTTTTTTTAATTGGGGTGCTACTCAGCATCAGAAGAATTCATATAATAAAGAAGCATTAATGTGCAACATGAAGGTTGGGAATGATGAGGGCTTTAAAAGACTAATGAAATTAATTCTGCTAATTAATTATGGCCTCAAGAATATGTACATAGGCTCTGATCTGACTTCTGCAGTGTAAGGTAATGTCTGAAAATGATTTTTTTCTGGATTTCCCAGTGACAGGGAATGTAGACAAATGTACTCATATTTCATACCAGTGCTGCATGTATACATAGTCATTCCAAATGTACAGTATAATTTATGTTTCTGTGCGGTTGTCAATGTAAGACATAAAAAAATTAGTCTAATATTTAATTTTTGTAAGTGAGACCTATTTTTTTGTCTCAGTGACTGGAATGATTTTTCATTTTTGTTACACTGTATGCTTCTCTCTCTGCTGTCCACCTCAGTACTTGAATTCTGGAAAGTTTCAGTTCTTTACAGTTCACCAGAATGAGTTCCAATCTCAGTCCTTCTGTTTTCCTTTTAAAGAGGGATCCTTACAGAGAACTTTTATGCAGAAGGCAATATTATTTTTTTTGCTAGCCCTTTGCTGTTACCAAAGAATATACAGTATTTGTGGTGAATAAGAGATATCGTCATCATAACCAGCCTGTTCTTCTACTTGATCCTGCAAAGAAGACTAAGCTTGTGTTTATTTGCTAAAAACAAATAAACCTTCTGTGTGTGTGTGTGTGTAAGACGGTAGAACTGGACTTTAAGTGAAAATAAATAAATATCTTAACCATCAGTGTGTTCAGCAACCATACTATCTTATCGCCAGAGAGCTCATCCTCCAGTCTTTTTCATCACTTGCTCAGTGTTTGTACACATCCCCCATGCATCCTGTGTCTGCTTAGCCTGGAGGCTCCTTGGGGAAGGGACTGCAGCTCAGGTCCTCAAAGATATTTAAGCATCCATCTTTCTGTAAAAAGCCATGCACACTTATATTTATATTGCTATTGTGCTATAATAAACACTATCATAAGTTGCATTGGAAGTACAGCAATTATGACATCAAAAATGACTCAACAGGAGCTAATCTCAGATAAAAACCTTTTTGGAACACAGACCCAGAAAGGAATGCAGGAAGTGGGCTACTGTTAGGTTCACAAAAGGGAGAGGTAGTTCTGTCCTCTCTCTCAAAGAAATGATCACCTATACCCTGATTAGTGGAGGCGTCTGACATTTAAAAACAGGCTGGCAAAATTAACATGCAAAGGTCTCAGAGCCAATTCATAGTAGTCGTTAAAAATTATAATGTGTCTGTACTTTATTCCAAACAGGGTAGTCAGTGCTTAGCCAGTCTGCTCCAAAGAACCTCTATTGGCCTCAATTTTCCCTAGTGTATGTCTCTTCATGCTTGGTTCAGGGGTTTTATTTCCATCTTATTCCCTTAATGTTCATTGGAGACATAGCCTAGAGGCAAACTTTCTCACAGCAGTGCCTGACTTTATTGTGCACTGCGGTACATGTAGTCAGTTTTGACAGTGTTAGTTCTGCACTGGTACACTGTTTCTCAAACTGGCTATAAGTAGAAATGTGCAAAAACATGTGTTGAGTGAGAACAGTGACTTCAGTTCACATGTGAACATTTCTTTTGATTTTTGATCCACGTAGATTTCTCCCCTCCCCACATCTGAGTTGTGTGTTGAATCCAAAAACCTCAGAGCAACAATCAAATTTTACCTGGTTTCCAAGTTTACACAAACTACAAAATGCAGATCCATATTTTGAATGCTCCAAAGTTTTGGGGGTGTTCAGACCCAGCATTTTGGCTCAATCCACCATAGAGATAAGGGCCAGCTACAAAAATTGGACCCAGATCAAGGTTCAGATTTTGAATTCCCCCCTCAATCCCTCAAAGCTCAGGGTGGTTATGATCTGGGGTATTTGTTAGTCAAAACTATGTGAAAGTATGAATTTTGCATGTAAATTTCATGAATCTGAGGGTGTCTTTTAGCAATCCCAGGCTGTTCTTTATTTATTTAGTAATGACATTCAGAATAAGGAAAAAAAGTATAATGAAACTTTCACACTGCTCAAGCTGCCACAAATCATGATATTCCAAATCAAACTGGACACTGCTAATTCAGCATTTACATAAATCTCTGTAGCAGGAATAGATAATAAATGCACAGGATACCCTGGCCCAAAGGTCTTTTAGATTGCATCATAATGAAGACACATGCGGAGGTTGCCTTGACACCTATCTACCCCCACTTCTTCCACTGCACTTGAGAGGCAGTGTGACCTGTGCAATGCTTCCAGCCCCAGCCATAAATACTGAGGTTTTGAACTCTGCTCCGAAGAGCTGGGGAGAAGGGGACTGGAGGTGATTCATGTTTGGTGCTATTTTGTAGATGCTCCATCGGTAACGATAGTTCACATAAGGCTAAAACGGATATGTTCTTCATATAGAAATAGTTGCACAACTCAGACATTCTATCTGTAGTCTCATGGGACCCTCCGTATTTCTTTAACTTCTCCTTCTCAATGGAGTGAAATTATAGTTACTGGATAATAATTGCTTATAAACTATAGGCAGCCATCTGTACAAATGTCTCTCTTATTGGGTATGTGAGTCAGAGCAAGTGTGTATACATGAATCCCTATGGCCCCTTTTCTTTTTAGTGCTAGTTAGGGTGTGGGTATTTATGCACAGTGGCTACTGGGGAATACATTCCATTTCCCGTATATGCTTTTGTCCGTTTCTAGCAACATTGCTCGTTAGTCCTTCTCCAATTGACATGTTTAAATCTTATGTGGAATTTGTTCTCATGTAAGCATCTAGCTAGGCAGGCACATTTTTTTTCAAATGAATTTTGTAGGTGAAATAATGAAACCATATTTTGCATGCCTTAAATAATGTCTTGTGGCATTATTTGCCCTTAGCAATGTGTACCGATCAGACATATTATTTCCAAGAAATTAGTGTAAATCAGCCAATACAGTTTGGCTCTTTTTGTGTGTGAGTGTGCACATGTGTAAGAAAGGGCACGGTGAACTCCTCAGCACATAGAATCATTAAGGATTAAGAATAACTAGACTGTAATGCAACTACCTGAGCTGTGCACTGACTAATCTTTTTCCTAAGTGTTTGTCTACAGGTGTGGTAATGCCCCTGTTTAACAAATCCAAACACTATTCAGCTGTGCCCTGAAAACACCACTTGCCCTTAAATTAATATTAAAATGTCTGCTTAAAAATTCTAAGTCTTTCTCCCCATGTTATTATCTCTTTAGCATTCTAAACATTTAACATAATAGAGCAAAACTTAGCACTTATCTTCAAAGTGTTTTTACAAACCTTGATTGATCATCCTACCTCCACTCTCCCCATTTACAGTAGACTAATTGTTTTACCCACGCTCAGACAGGAAATCAGTGTCAGAGCTGGAATTATATGTAAGAGTTCCTCTCCCTTATCCTGTGCTTCAAACTACTAACCTAGTCTGTCTCTAAGCATAGAATAAAAAAGTGGGTAACAATAAATAAGTGCTATTTGACCATAAAATTCGTCATTGTCAGGACTGGTTTGCTGACTCAGTGAAATTCTACATTTCTGCAACTTTTGTTGGTTGGTAGGTTGACTTGATTTTAATGCTGGTAAAAGGTGCTGGATTGACTGCCTGTTAAACAGAAAGGGGGAAATCTTGGGGCCACCCCACAAATGAGTGGGAGTTTTGCCATTGGCTTCAATAGAGACAAGAATTCCCCAAGGTCTGTGGAACAGATCAGGACAGGCAACAAGAGTACAAACTTTCCCGATTGCTAAGCTGCTCTGCCTCACTCTCCATTCAACTATTGGTCTGACAATAACAAGCCTGATCCCACAAGCCCTCCACATACAGAACTCTCACTTACTTCAGCTGGAGTTATGCACACAGAGAAACTGCAAGATCAGGCCCCAGGACGCTAACTGTGATGGGGGCACCAGTCTACTAGGATTTGCACTGAGATCAAGAATTAATTTCAAGCAGGTTGTCAAGCAGATCAGGTAGTTATGGCTTTCAGTTACTGTCTACAAAGGCTAAACTTAAAATGGTGACTGAGCCATGAAAGGTTCTGTCCTTCATTACCAATCTTTTGAGTCTTCCCGACCCTTTCAATATTCTTTCAATTTGTGTGTTTGACAAGTATTTTTAATAGGGCACTTTTTTGTAAGTATATTTAATGGCGCTTGAAGGACAGTATTGCATTGTTTGTTTTTAGAATGGCTTCAGCAGGAGGTTTAACTCTGTTTATATAATTAAAAATTCTCTTTATTCCATTTTAACATTTCAAAAATAAAAATGCAGTTTTGGTTTATTAACTTGAAAGTGTTCTTCTATCATCCATAATTTATATTTTGCAGTGCTTACCACTGCATTTCCAAACCACAGTCATATGCAATACTTGGGATGTATGGCATGACATGTTAAACAAAACTGGCTTTTCGTTCTTGTTTTTTCCTAACAAGGTTGTAATAGGAAATCAAAGCTCCCATTCTCCAGGCTAGAAATTGGGCTGAGCAAGAGACAAACTAGAAATAAAGGTTTGTAAGAGTTTCTGAATTCTTTTTCCATAAAGAAAACTGGGGAGAAGGTAAAGTGAATGGTTAGGGGACAAGTAATTAATCTTTGCATTCATTGTCCACATTTTCCCAGGACAAAATATAAATCCAAGAGAGAATCTAGTATTGGGCTCAAATGTTTATTTTTCCTGATTATCTCTTGAATTTGTACTGTTTAAAATAGTAAATGTTCAGAACTAATTCATTATCTTAGGGTATGTCCACACTACCCGCCGGATTGGCGGGTAGCAATCGATCTATCGGGGATCGATTTATCGCGTCTCGTCTAGACGCAATAAATCGATCCCCGAATGTGCTCCCCGTCGACTCCGGAACTCCACCAGCGCGAGAGGCAGAAGCGGAGTCGATGGGGGAGTCGCAGTCATCGATCCCGTGCCATGAGGACGGGAGGTAAGTCGATCTAAGATACGTCGACTTCAGCTACGCTATTCTTGTAGCTGAAGTTGCATATCTTAGATCAATTCCCCCCCCCCCAGTGTAGACCAGGCCTTACACACTTTAGACATGATTCTCATGTACACTAAGGCCCCTTGACACTTCTCTGGCAGTTCAATGTAAAGGGGATTTGCAGTATGTGCAAATGGAACTTAGGGTATAGGATATATGTACAGCACTGCCGCTGTACCAATACAGCTACACCACTGCAGCGCGTCTGGTGAAGATGCTCTATGGGGGTGGGGAAAGGGCGAAGGGGTTGTAAATGGACCATTCAGTGCAACAAAATAAATCTATACACAAGATTGCAGGCTGGGAACTTGCTGCTTTATCTACCTGTATCACAACAGAGGGAGGGGGAAACTACCACTAATGAAACAGACAGGGAAGGGTGGATCATGGCTCCATCCCATAATAGGTTGAGGGACCCAGTTAATCCCTCGATGACCACTTTACTTCAAAGGTGGGATTGGGGACAGGGGAGAGTGAGAAATGGGGAGCAGGGACTGTTTGTAACAAACCCTGGGTTTATCAGCTCAACCTCTGCAAATATTGACTCTGGAAGAAGAAGGGCCCGGAGGAGTGTGTATGTGAGCAGGGGAGCAGGGAACAAGTCTTGGCCCAGGCTTAGGGGGAGGAAAGGAGACTTCTGGTGGGGGAGAAGTGTGAGCTTTTGGGGTCATGTGGGAAGGGGATAGGGGCAGGTAACTGGAGTCACTGGAGAGTAAAGGACAAAGTTGCTCCGATGCAGGGGCTGGGTAGGGTTGCCAACCCTCCAGGATTGTCCTGGAGTCTCCAGAAATTAAAGATTAATGTTTAATTAAAGATTGTCATGAGATGAAACCTCCAGGAATACCTCCAACTAAAATTGGCAACCCTAGGGTTGGGTTGGGTTGGGTTGGGTTGGGTTGGGGCAACCCCCCTCTCCCCCATAACCCCATTCCTGGAGCCCTCCTGGACTGGTCCCCATTCCCCCCACCAAATGAGAGCAGGCAGAGGTATCTCTCTGGTGCCCCCTGGTGCTGCCTACACATAACAGGCAGCAGCTTCTCATGCTGCTCTTGCTCTTTAGGTATACAGCTTGGCATAAGTGTGTGACTCTCTAGTTAGTAATAATACTATCCTGATACTGCCATAAACTTCAACATAATTACTGCTTTATATTAAGAATGTTCACCCACCAGTCTAGTGCTGTTTGAATCTTAAACCTATGTGTGTTTCAACCAGATACTTCTATTCAGCTCACTGAAAAATATTCTGTTTGATGTTTTCATAGACATCCTCTTAAGGCATTACTTCAACTTTTTCTCTAGAGCTGCCCTTTCTGAAGTCATTATTACTCATTAGGTATATTGTGCAGAAAGCAGAAGTAGGTCAAGGATGAAAAGCCTCATCTTAGCGAGTGGCGCAAGTATTGTACAAAGCTATTTTCAACTTTCATGAGATGAAGGAAAAAAATGTTTTCTGTAGTATGAAAGCTGTCACTGCTGCCTTACAAATGAATGCCAAGCATGTAAAAACTTTCATTTCAGATTTCTAGTCTTTCATATGTTAAACACATTGTTTTAAAATGCTATTTCAAAAGATAATGCTGTGTGTATAATGTATACCATCTAAATCCGGACAACAGTATACACCAAATCAAGAGATAGATCCTCAGATGGTGTAAAGTGTCATTGACAGTTTACATCAGCTGATGATCAGCCCCCAAGAATCCCTAACAGGAAAGGAAAATAAGGCACTTCACAGTGAGTATTTAGGAATGGATTTCTCAGAATGAGAAACTAGATTTTGACTACTGCAGAAATACCTAAAGCCTGTGGCTATCTGTGCGTGACATCAAAAGGGTGAATTTGCATCAGTAGGTCAGAATGACCTCTGAAGCATGGATGGCAGCTCTAAAAGCAATACTTCAATACAAATTATTATGGTGTGTCTCTTGCTTTGACTCATGACTTTCAGGTAAAAGCAAAACTTTAATTTCTCTTTGACTAATTATTCATCAGATTTTAATTTGTGTTAACTAGGTTATTTTTAGATATAATATAAACAATGTCTAGAGTAAGCATTTCTGGGGTAATACTGAATCTTTCTAAACTGGTGATCAGTTTATAGGCCCTGGTTTAGCAAAATGCTTAAACTAATGTTTAACTTTAAAGCATATGCTTGACTTCAGTGGGATTTAAATGTGATTTCAGTGGGCATTGGGGTGTGGCCATAATCTGTTCCTTAATAAAACAGAATATGTTGGAAGCATTTTTTATTCCTGTATGTGTAAGCCATAGAATTGTGGTGTTTGATTTGTATAATAAATGAACTTACACAATAATTTTAGTGTTGTTTTATGTGTAAATGCATTTTTCTTGTTATAGTCACTCAGCTCTCTGTCCACGAACTACTGATCGAATTCTTTTAAGTTAGACAGTAAAAAATTACACAGTGTGGTCCAGTGGATAGGGTTGTGGACTGAGACCCAGGAGAGCTGCAATCTATTCCTGGCTTTGTCACAGCCCTGTTGTTTGATGATGGTAGGTCTCTTCAACTCTCTGCTACCCTTCCTACCCCTTGTCTGTTTAGATTGTAAGCTCTTTGGGGCAGAAACTGGCACAATGGTGCCTTGATCTTGGATGGGGCCGCTAGGGGCTACCATAGTACACACAACAATATAATATTTTTATTTCCTCGCTCTTCTTGATACTGATATTTGCATTTGCTGTATACACAATTCAGTTGTGTTATCTGGTTCCTCATTTCAGAAAAGTTTGAGCTAAATCAGAGTAGTGAATGGTGTCTATCTGTTTAGTGTCTTATTCCAAAGCCCATTATGACAGCATCAGAGTATCCAGGTCTTCCACATAGTCAATAAAAAAAAATTATACGGTCAACAAAAATAAAAAGTTGAAGCTTCAGAAACAAATTGCTCTATGTATAGAATCAGAAAGAAATGAGATATTAGCTCAGAATTATTTTTTAGACATGGCTAGACAGTTCAAAATGTATTTCCTCCAAACTCCCCCAACAGATTTTAGATTTGCTAACATGTTTTATAGAGCTCACGTATCACTGAAGATTTCCAAATCTGAAACAGAATTTGTAGTGCCCATGTTGGATTTCCTGGAGGCAGCTTTTGAATGGAAATGTCTGGCTAGTCACAAAGGTGCTTAGAAAATGCAAGACTGTGAGACAAGCAGAGAGAGGGAATAACTGCGTACCAAACCAGAAAAGTGTGAAACAAGAAAAATCTGCCTGGGCTAAGCAAAGGAAAGGCTGGGAGTGCAATCAAAGGGAAAAAGGAATGTGAAAAAACACTTCTGCCTGAAACGGCCTCACAGTAACAAAAACTAAGCACAGCAAACTAATAGAAGCAAAGATGCAGCTGGTAGGAAAGCATTAGAAGGGTCCGTACCAAGGAAAGGAAAGTAGGTTAGCGTGAAACAAAGGAAATGCATCTTCCAATGAAAAACAAAAAACAGAATCTGAATTTCGCCATTGTTAGTTTTCATGTAGCAACACTATGAACTTTCCGTGGGCCTGTGTTGTTCAGTCCTAGCTGTGGGTTAGGTTCTGCCTGACTCGTACAGGGATGTGTAATCAGTGGGCTGCAGAGTATAAGGAGATTCTGGGGTGGCCTGTGTAAGGGTTGGCAAGAATTGTGGTCCTCCACTCACTAGGGTGCAGGGTCTTTTCCCCAGTTACTCCCCAAGAAAGAGCCATGATTCTGCCCTCCACACACCAGTCAGCAGAGGGGAGAATGCTGCAATACTTACAGGCGCAGTTAATACTCCCCCCAGCACACTGGAGAGCTCTGGAGTATATTGCCCTAGGACTAATGTCTTAGCACATGTCTACACTACAGCGGCATAGTTACCACCCTACAGCCATGTAGATGCTTCCTACATCAATGGAAGGTTTTTTTTCCATCAGTGTTGTTAATCCACTTCTCCAAGAAGGGACCCAGCCAAGAAAAAGAACATTCTCTCTGATCTCTCCCCCATTTTTCATTCTTTTTTTCTTCATCCTCCTCCTATATTATAAGTAATGGGAAGTAATTGAAAATAAAGTGAGGAACCTTGATTGGGGTAGGGGTTTGGGGTGCAGGAGAGGGTGCGGGGGATGGGCTCTGGGAGGAAGTTTGGGTGTGGGCTCTGAGCTGGGGCAGGGGGTTGGGGTGTGGGAGGAGGGGTGCGGGCTCTGTGAGGCAGTTTGGGTGTGGGGCGCAGGCTGTGGGCTGGGGCAGGGGGTTGGGGCGTGGGAGGGGGTGAGGGGTGCAGACTCTGGGAGGAAGTTTGGGTGCGGGCTCTGGGCTGGGGCAGGGGGTTGGGGTGTGGGAGGGGGCATGGAGGGAGGGAGGGAGAGTGGGCAGGGAGCTGCCTTAGCCTTGCTGTTGGCATGTCTCTGTGCGCCCCTTGGGGGGGGGGGGGGGGATAGTGGGTCTCCATGCACTGCCCGGGACAGGGGCCACTCACGGAGCTGCCTCCCCCGCACCAGGGGCGCGCACAGACGTGCCAGCAGCTGGCTGCTTCCAAGAGAGGCGTGGGGCCACAGGCCATGGCATGCAGGCAGCCTGCCTGCCTGAGCCCTGCTGCACCGCCGGCCAGGACTCAGGGGCAGGTTGTCAGATATTTGTCCTGCATTTTGGAGGGGGGGGCCTGTCATTGGGGGTCCCGTGCCACTGCATGGATTGTTTCATGGTAAATCCGCTCCTGATGTAGACACAGTATACATGGGCAGAAGGGGTTTTTCCTGTTGGTGCAGGAACATCATCTCCCTACATCAATGGAAGCACACTATACTGGGAGCTACGTTGGCAGAGCTATGTCGGTAAGGGATGTGCTGATATAACTTTCAGGTGTAGACTAAGCTTAATAGATTAGCATCCCTCCATGATCTATCCCTCTCTCAGCCGTAAGATGAAAGTCATGATGTACCTCTGCTCGCCATTGACAAGAACGTGAGATAAGAATTTTTAATATTGAATTAATACTGCCTCATTCTTGAGCATATGAGTTGTGTAAAGTATTAAGAATTAAATTGAAAGGTGAAATATATTGTAAGGATGAAATGCCTTATGACTCTGCATCAATAATATAAATACATTGTACAGCTAACCATGGATTACAGTGTGTGTAGTTACAGTACAATTTCACTTCTACTTTATACTGTCTTTTTAGTGTGAGAAAACACCATGTATGAAATCTGATCTGATCCGTCAGTTCCTTGTAATCTATGAGCAAAAGGTATTTCAGTCTCTAGCATCCTCTTAGATTTTAACTTTTTAGCTCACATTACTGAACATTGATGTATATTTAAGGGAAATTATATGCACATGCTGTATGTAATACAAGCATGTGTTGAAGCTTTTTTTTCTACAGCAAGTCAAGGCGTTTCTTTCAGTTTATGTTTGCATTAATGACCCACTGACCTACTTTCCTGGATCTGCCTGGCATAACTTGGTATCCCTGAAACTTGAGACTTCTTCTCCTCCACAGATGTCTTATGTTTAGATTCTGTGACAGAAAACATTAGTGTAATGACACTGCAAATAAAAATGAAATGTGATGTGGAGGTTGGTGCTGCAAGTGTAAGTGTTATCCATCATGATAGATTTGTCTTTCCTTTTTTTATGGCCCTGTGTGTGTTTTATTAGGTTTCCTCTTCCCTCCTTCAGATTAAAATGAAAAATGAGTTGTGTATATTTACCCATATTCTAAGCTGCGCTGCTTCTCTGCCAGTTACAGGCTGAGAGTAAGGGAAAAGGCAAACATAATGGATCAGTGAGGAAAGGCATCTTCTGCCTGTCTTAAATCATCTGCTTGACAGAGAAGCTGAAATTGCTAGAAATAAAAAAGCTCCTTGGCAGCTCAACAACTGCATATAAAAGAAATAATATTTTTCAGTGAATTGTAAATGTCACAGTCTCAGATAACATTTATATTTTAATAGAAATGGGAACTGGTTGGAGAATTAACTTTCCCTGGCTATATCATTAACTGACTTTGAATCACATCACCTCCGTAAAAGCAGTGCAAGCCAGTAACTGAGAACAATGATATGTTTAAAGATCCAGTGCAGTGTGTGTAAATACAGAACGGTATGTCCTCAGCAGAGGGATCTGCACGTTTGAATTACTAGATAAAGATTGACTGGTTAAAATGCTGCCGAAAATGAACACCCAATGCCTGTTGTCAGAAGTGACTGACAGCCTGTGTCCAAAGCTGAAATGAGGTCGTTTTTGCCTATTCATTTCAGCTGGTGTGCAATGACAGGACAAGAGAGGACAAGGAATGTGATGGGTTGTTGTGATTGTCTGTCTGACTAATGTGTCTTACTGCCCCTTTGCCTATTGTATTAAACCAAAATAATTTCAACATATTACTGTGCTATCTATACACTTATTTAGGCCCCTCATCAACATAATATGTGAGTACCTCACAAACATTAGTAAAAAGAACAGGAGTACTTGTGGCACCTTAGAGACTAACAAATTTATTAGAGCATAAGCTTTCGTGCATATGCATCCAAAGAAGTGGGCTGTAGTCCACGAAAGCTTATGCTTTAATAAATTTGTTAGTCTCTAAGGTGCCACAAGTACTGCCGTTCTTTTTGCGGATACAGACTAACACGGCTGCTACTCTGAAACCAAACATTAGTAAATTCATCCTCACAACACCTGTGAGGCAGGGAAGTATTATTTGCTGATGGGGAACTGGGACTTAAGTGCGTTGTCCAAGGTTATATAGGAAGAGTCAAGGACTGAATGCCAATCTCCTGACTCTCAATCTAGTGCTCTAACTACTAGATCATCCCTCCTCCCCTCCACACACGTGCTATAAAAATGCCGTATTTGGTTTCTTAGTGATAATACAGCATAAGGGGCTGAATTCAGCCATGCCGGGAGTAAACATCTTCCACTGAAATCAGGAGTTCATTTCTTAGATTGTGAGCTCATGCTGTTAGGTTTTCTAGTGTGCCCTGAAAATTATCTACTTACCCAAGCACTGGGAGATAGAGGGGCATAAAAAGGGCAAGTAATTGTGAGAGAGGTTTTATACTCTGGTTAGGCAGTCTTAGGGTTGCCAATTTTCTAATTGCACAAAACCGAACACCCTTTCCCCACCCCTCTCACTCCATCCCCCCTCCCTCTGTTGCTCTCACCCACCCACACTCACTTGCTCATTTTCACTGGGCTGGGAAGTGTCCCTTTTCTACTGGGTGTTCCAGTTGAAAACCATAGTGTGTGGTTGGAGTAAGAAGAAGAAGCTGCTGCTGGTTTTCTCCCCTCCCCCCGCACACCGTCCCCATGTAATTGTATATTTAACTTATGGCAAAGGTGCCCTAGAGACTGAAATAAGTACTTTAAACACATTAATTATAAATCTAAATAAATAGGTGAGTGGACAGTGACTGACAACTCTTATGTGCTACCAGAACACAGTTTTCGAGTACATAAAAGGTTGTTACAAGGAGGAGGGAGAAAAATTATTCCCCTTAACCTCTGAGGATAGGACAAGAAGCAAAGGGCTTAAATTGCAGCAAGGGAGGTTTAGGCTGGATATTAGGAAAATATTCCTAACTTTCAGGGTGGTTAAGCACTGGAATAAATTGCCTAGGGAGGTTATGGAATCTCCATCGTTAGAGATTTTTAAGAGCAGGGGGAGGGATAGCTCAGTGGTTTGAGCATTGGCCTGCTAAACCCAGAGTTGTGAGGGGGCCACTTAGGGATCTGGGGCAAAAATCAGTACTTGGTCCTGCTAATGAAGGCAAGGGGCTGGACTCGATGACCTTCCAGCTCTATGAGATAGGTATATCTCAATTTATATATATATATGTACTGATTTTTGCCCCAGATCCCTAAGTGGCCCCTATATATATGTAGATTAGACAAACACCTGTCAGGGATGGTCTAGATCAGAGGTGGGCAAACTACGGCCCGCGGGCCACCTCTGGCCTGTGGGACTGTCCTGCCTGGCCCCTGAGCTCTTGGCCTGGGAGGCTCGCTCCCAGCCCCGCCCCTGCTGTTCCCCCTCCCCCGCAGCCTCAGCTCGCTTGCTCCGCCGCCGGTGCAATGCTCTGGGCGGTGGGGCTGTGAGCTCCTGCGGCAGCGCAGCTGCAGAGCCCGGCCTGACCCGGTCTCTGTGCTGCGTGGTGGCAGCGGCGGCGTGGCCCATCTCCAGCCGGGTGGCGCGGCTGTAGCGCCGCCAGCCACCAGTGCTCGAGGCAGCACGGTAAGGGTGCAGGGAGTGGAGGGGTTGGATAGAGGTCAGAGGAGTTTGGGGTGGTGGTCAGGGGGCAGGGGTGTGAATAGGGGTTGGGGCAGTTGGGGGGGGGCAGGGGGTTGAATGGGGGCAGGGGTCCCGGAGGGGCAATCAGGAAGGAGGGAGGGTCGGATGGGGTGGCGGGGGGCAGTCAGGGGACAGGGAGCAGGGGTGTGTGGATGGGGCAGGGATCCTGGGGAGGGCATCAGGGAACAGGGGGGGTTGGATGGGGCAGGAGTCCCAGGGGTGTGTGGATAGGAGGTGGAGGCCGGGCCACGACCCCTCCCCCCGCAAACTGGCCCTCCATACAATTTACGAAACCCGATGCGGCCCTCAGGCCAAAAAGTTTGCCCGCTCCTGGTCTAGATAATACTTAGTCCTGCCATTAGTGCAGGGGACTGGACTAGATGACCTCTAGAGGTCCCTTCCGATCCTACAACTCTATGATTTGGGAGTTGATCTAAGTAACAGGTTTCTCATACTGTAGGGAGGTTGTGACTGTTGGTCTAGATTCTTATAAATTAGCAGTTTTCACTGCAGGAGAGTGATATTTGATATATTAGTCAAAGTGATGAAAAGCCGTTTTTAGCATCAGGGTTTAGACTGGGGGGAAAAAGTGGTGGTATTCTCCTAAGCTTTATCTTCAAGCCATCCTCTGCCTTCATCCTAGTTCCATTCACTCATGTAGCCAAAATGAGATGCCACTTACTGTAGATGGAACAGAACTTCATAATATGATAGTCACTCTCTTTTTTCATGGTTTGATCAGCAGACGTTTAAATTGTAGAGTCAATGCCCATTTGTCTGTTAAGGCGGCTTTGGTGGTTTACTTCTGGTTCACATTTTTAAGGCTATCTTCACATGCTTAAATGACTGATTTTTAAACCAACACGTTTAAAAAGTATGCTAATTTTGAATGCCTGGATTTTCACAGTTAGAACTGTGATTGCTTGGTACCTCTAGAAATCCTAAAGATACTAAGTTAGGTACACAAAAATGGAGGCACTGCAAATTAGTGGGCATATTTTTAAAATGTTGGCCTTAATTTTTTTTTAATGAAAACTTAGATTCTGTGACACAAGATGCAGCTCCCAAGGAAAGATATGGAATTGCTGAGCCATTGTGAGCTGGCCCAGTTTGAGTCTCGGTCATCAAGTACCAAAAGTGTCCCATTGCTTATAAAGGCCTCAGCCCAAAATGAATTTCAGGTATCTCAAACTCACTTCAGCAGTTTTTATAGATCCTCCTCTCTCTCCCCCTCTGCTCGGTTGTTAACACAGATGGTGTAATGGGGATGAACCCCAGAGCCCAAACCCTTACAGAGTGGGGTTTTGCAAGAATAACAGAGAAGGACTATACCATGTCTTGCAGACACTGGACAGGAGAACAAGAACAGGAACACAGATAGGAACCAGGACCTCAGGGAAGGATCAGGAACACACCAGGAATCGGAGTTCAGGAACCTCTGCGACAGGTAAGTAGATCTTCAGCAGGATGTCTTCTGCCTTCTACTCTTGACTCGACGTGCTGCATGCTGAATAAGAACACTACACTGTCTGATGGTTTAATACGTGAGTGAGGGTAAGTCCAAGGAACCTTGTTAGGTGTTATGGTCCACCTTAGGTCTGATTCCCTCAGGGCTCTAGTCACCAGTAATGCCAGTACTTTGGGAGGGATTCTATGTCTCACTAGGCTGACTTGTTTTCACAGCATCCAGAGACTCAGAAAGAACCCCCCCGCAGGGCTTGACCACACCCTTATATATGTTCTCTGTTGTTGGGCAGATTTCACTATCATGTGACACTATCTTTCCCGCCTTCCCCTCTGCTTTGGCGCCAAGTTTAAAAAAGAGTGCCAAAAGAGCTGAAGGAGAAGGGGTCCCAAGATGGAGGACAGATTGTCCTTTTACCAATCCAAAATTGCGACTATGTACACTTAATAAATTGAACCTTTTCTACCCAACAGTTGTGGTTGTTGTCTGTGTTTTGTTACTGCAGGTTTTTGTTCTGTCTGGACGTTTTATAAGTTCTCAAAAAGGTGTCTCTGATAAGACGGGACCACAACTGACTTAAGCCTGCCTGACTGTTTTATTACATGAGCTGGGAAAGGAGTGCACCAGGCCATACCCCACTTCTCAGCTTTTATTTGCTTGTCCCATATTCACTTTCTTTGGGTCAATTTAGCTAACCCTTTTTATAATCTAAATCCCCCACACACTCCTCACAGATTGAACATATGAGCTAGTCCTTTGTAGAAACAGAAAAGGAACTTGATGAATAGCAAATACAGAGATTGCTCTTATTTTTTATGTGTTTTGAAACTATAGAAAAAGATATTATGAAGAAATAGATCATTCCTCTCTTTCCTGAATTTAGGCTCATTCCTGCAAGGAATTGAGCACCCTTTGCCCACTGATTTCAGTTGAACATGAGGGCCCTCACCACCTCACAGGAGTGCTTGAGGTCTTGCAGGATTGAAGCATTGGGTCTCTGTCTTTCTTCCATGTCTCTTCTTAGCTGTTTGTTCAATCTAAGAGCTATCTATAATTTTTGTTACTTTCATTTCTAGTGTGTCAACATGGATTGTGAAAAGTAAGCCACCTTTTGCCCATCTAATGGAGTACATCACTGCAGATAATCCATCTGGAATGTAAATTAGTTTTCTGTAACCTGGTTACTGTTGTTAGATGTGCATAACAGAGGGAAGACAGATTTAAGGTACTGTAGGCTTAGCATGCAGTTATGAATGTATCAAACACAATTTTCTTTTAACAGGTGTGCTCAGGATGGTTACAGGAGGAGTGTGTACAGTTTGTTGTATTTGTGTGTGTTTATGGGAGCCTGTGAATTCATATTTAATTCTCTTAGAGTGTCATGTTGACAAGACATGTTCCTGCAGAAGACTTTAAATGGAATTTCTCTATCACACCTTTATTACTTCAGAGGAGATATTTGCAACCCTATCGTTAAAGATTTGAAGTAGGCCAAATTCTGATCTCAAAACTACCATTGTTAAATCTAGAGTAGCTCCATTGAGTTCAATGGAGTTACTTGGGATTTACTGGTATGTAAATGAGAGCAGAACTTTGCCTAATGGTCCTATTTTCAGGGAGTTGAAATAATAATTATAATAACTGTGTAATTTAGCACCTTCTAAAGATCTTAGAGAACTTTACAAACACAGGGGGTAGGGATTATTATCTGAGTGTATATATACCTCAAAATGAGATACAGAGCATGATCAAAAGCCAATTTCAGTCAACAGCTGTCTTTCCATTGACTTCAATGAGCTTTGGATCAAACATTAAGGCCAGGTCTACAATAGACCTTTTGCTGGTACAGTCATGTCAGTTAGGGGTGTAATTTTTAATGACATTTCTATACATACAAAAGCCCTAGTGTAGATGCACTTATAGTGGCATAAAAGTGCTTTTGCAGGTATATAGCTTATTTTGGTACACACTGCATCTGTACTAACAGGGTTTACTTGAATAGCTATAAGGTGTTACCCAGCCCAGGTCCAAATGCTGAAAATGCCTTACCCCCAGCAGTTTCACCTAGGGTTTTATCTGTGCAGAGTTGCTAATATGGCTGGGTTGCTGAGAGGGAGGCGGTCTCTAACACCATGTTCCTGCAAACATATATGTGCTTGATTTTTGAGCACATCAGTAGTCCCATTAACTTGGATGGCACTCCTTACACGTTTACAGTTAAACGTATGTTATGAGCTGGGTGAAATCTTGATATGAGTTGAGTTAAAACCTCATTGAGATTGATGGGTGTGAACACACCATACAATTAACGTAACTGTAAGGATGAATTAATCACAAACATCCACCTAAGACAAAAGGGTTATGGGAACCTGCTCAGGAGTTTTGGATTGTCTGGGTGGAGGGGCTCTTGCTGTCTACGGTGTTGGTAAAGGGGTGTGTGTGTAGACAGAATACAGAACCAGAGAGTGACAGAGGCAGCCTGTAGAAATCCAAGCAGAGGCCTGTCAGCACAGTGTGACCCTGGAAGAAACTAGGAGAGCTTTTGCGCCTGGGCTGACAAAAGAGGCTTGGGACTGTAGGCTAAGAAACTGCTCCATTTGCTTTTAGTTCCTCTTGCATTTGCAGAAGCAGGACTTTGTGAATTCTCTGCAAATAACCAAGATTGCATCAAAGAAAATAGACTCCATCGTCAGTTTTTACTCCCAACTGGAACATCCTCAGGGCTTCGAACTTTGACGAGCTCCTCAGGTTGGACAGGGGCAACAGTATTCATGAGTTCTTGCCATTTAGCTAGAAAAGTCCCAGCCCATTAAGGGTTTGATCCTGCGTAACTGAAATCAACTGGCACTTAGGATCAGACCCTAAGAGATTTGAAAATGAAGACGAGGACTTAACATTGGATTTGGAATGAAATAGGGGGCCAGTAGATCATATGTAGTGTTATTGTTAGTTTTAATTGTGTAAGAGGCTGCATGTTGCAACAGCTGGACTTGCCACACGGTACTCACTCTCACGTTCAGATTTTTTCCACAGTGAAATTACCATTTTTATGATATTTTGTGGATATGTGAAATTGTGGGGTGCAAACATGTCTGAAAATTGAAGAATATTTTACACAATTTTTCTCCACCTTTTTTCCTCCACCATCCTAACTTAACTTTGTATTTCTAGACTTTCCAGTGATTGGCTTTTCAGTTAATTGTAATCTCAACTCTGATTCTTCTAACTTTCAGGCCAGAAATTTCATCATCCATTTTTTTTTAAACTGCAGCACTACTTAGTTTATTTCCCCCTCTAGTTTATTGATAAATATGTGCAGCCTTAACTGCACAGCTTGTGCCTGGACATTTATTACTATTTTCTTAACTACTCATTTCCAGTTCATTTTTTCTTGCTACTCTGGTGCTTTAACCCCCTGAAAGCTTAAAAAGAAACACTTTCATTTTCCCCAAATCACCCCCTTTTCAGTGGACAAATGTCTTATTTTGCTTTCTTGAAGTGCTGACTTTTATTTGGTGTGATGTATGTTGTATCATGAGGCAAGCACATATTATAGTGTTAACAAGAAAATGAGCTGGTCTGAGACTGAATCTACTAGCAAATTGTTATGCAGCACAGGAAATGCAGAACAATTAAATGCATCAGTGCCAAATAGAGGTCACTGCTTCTTTAAGGGATTAACATGAGAGCAATGTAACATTCTGTACTGCTTATTCATCTAACAATGAAGCTACGGCTGAAGTTTTAAATTGCTTGTCATTGAAGGATCCTAAACCCTTTAAATCAGATTTTCCCCTTATGGCCAGGCTTTCTTTTATATATTCTGAGCAAAGTGCTGCCCTTGAACTCGAGACATTTTCCTGATACTGCTCAATGTAAAAATACTGAATAAATTATACTAATGGTGTAGGTTTGGTTTCTTTTTGTTCCCATAAAGCTAGTTAGCACAGAATCCAACTTCAGTTTAAAAAAAAAGAGTCTAGTTTTTACATGCAGGGTTTATGCAGACTTTTGTGGAGAATGCCATATTTTATTGCATCTGGCATGATCAGATATTAATTAAATGAACCAGACAAAATGAAACTTTGTATCTGTGAACACAGCAAAAGCATAGTGAAGTGTTTGATTGCCAAAATCAATACATTTTCATTGTTACTCATGTAAGGATATACTGGATCTCCCTACCCACCCTAAATCTTCAGTGCCCTGGACATTTTTTCTGAGCAAAGACTAGGATTTGTCTCTTAGGTCCAGATCCTGGGAAGAAGTCTTTAGCAGCACAATCCAACATGGACTGTGTGTAAATACCCCCGCAGAGGTCAGGAAAATGGGAAGATTTTCTTGCAGAGTTTCCTCTAGTGGAAGTATATGAATGCCTAAATACCTTTGAAGAGCTGGGCTTTATTGTTTCTGGCTATTGAGAGCAGAAAATTCTTACTGTTCTTTCCACTACTGATTGGTAACAAGAACATATGCAGTGAATCAATTACTTGGGGAAATTTATTAAACAGCCTTGTTCCTCAATCATAGTCTGTGGTTTCCAGATAACAAGGAATTCCCAGGTGATGGTGTATGTTGATCATCATGAGCTTTACTATATGTAGGTTATTTTGAATGAGACCGTAAGACCTCAGGTCTTGTTTTCTCTTGGGTGGGCTTTCTGAATTTCATGGTAGTTTTAATAAGATTAAGGGGTCACTCGGCTATCACTGGCCAGCATTTTGCTGCATTATTGCAAGTTGCCTTCACTCCAGAAATGGCTACATTTTCGCAAAGTGGTATCTGCATAATGGCCAAATCAAGAGAGGTGTATTTGGAGCCGTGCTGCCGGATAGGTGGGGCACAGCTGCAGGGGCCTAGAGCTATTGCAGAGATACACAGCCTCTCACCTGGATAGTCCCGTGCCCCCGTGAGTGTCTCTGTGATCAGTGGGATTTGTGAACTGCAGCCTCAGTATCTTTCTTGGGGTGGGGGATTAAACTTTCCTTCTCTGCTCACAGAAGAATCTCCACAAGGAAATCTTTCCATTTTCCCGAGGTCTGCAGCGGTATTTGTACATTGCAGCACAATCTAGCCTGGACTAAAGATGTCTTTGGTCTAATTCCTTAAATGGATGTTTTGTCTGGTTAAGCTCTTAGGCCCTGATATTGCGATTGGATCCACATAGACAGACCCCGGTTCTTGAGTAGAACCTCTCTGACTTCAATTGGGCTTTGCATAACTTCAGAGGTCTACACATGTGGATCTGATTGGAGGAGCAGGGCCATGGCTTCAGGATTTGGCCTCAGTGGGATTACTTGTAAGAGTAGTGGTTGTAGGGATTAGACCCTGAATTAGTTAGTGTTTATCAACACTTTACATCTGAAAAGTGCTATACTGTGTTATTACTTTTTAGGATTGTTAGGAGCAGGGTGGAATCCTGTTATGGGTCGAGTTAACCCCTCCCCCCAGCTAAGACAAAAGCCAGGTTTGAACCCCCTCAGGAGCTTCTGCCTGAGTATTGTTTTAAATTGGGTGGGGGAAGGGAAGGCAGAACAGAAAAACTGGGAAAAGTGAGGGGATGGGGGAGAGCACAGTGGCTGACCCTGGAAGAAACCTGAGGGAAGATTTTTGGGTTTGGGAGGGCAGGCTGAAAAGAGTGCACTTGATGCTGTGAGCAAAAGAAGCTGTTCCTGCTAACTGATTCCTTCTGCATTCAGACACACAGAACTCTGTATCTTCCTTGTAAATAAACAAAGTTGCACCAAAGAAAATACCAGACTTTATCATTTCTACTTCCAACTGAACATCCCCGGGGCCCCAAAACTTTGACTAGCCGCTCAGGTCAAAAAGGGGTAATGTTACCATTTATTTTATAAAATAACTTCAGATATTGGAATTTTTTCCCCCATGTGGGAAGAAACATCTGGTTTGATCCCAAAGGTTTTAAATTGTCCCTTTCTTTGCTGATGGGATTCATTCTGCAACAGTTCTCACTCCACTGCCTACATCACAGAATTTTAGAGATACTTTTCTAAATTACATTTGATAACCTACTCAAGTAGACTCTTCAGCCCACACAGGTATCTTTCACATTATCCATTGGCAAAGAGATTCATCCTACAATTGTATCTGAAGTTTGTGCATATGGAATGGCATAAAGTTAAAAGAAGAGAGATTCTTGACAGCTTATTGTGTAAATCTTTCTGACACAGTTTCTGCATTTCTGGTGGAGACGAGAACTGATCGCTACAAAGTAGGTCAAGAATTCCTGAGAGACATATTGACTGCCTTTGATTTTTCTACCTTGAAGTTCAAAGAGCATGAGTAAGTTCATTGTAAAAGGGAGGAACTGAGTTCTTTTAAGAAATAAGGAACACACTTAGCATGAAGTACACTAAGAACTTGAGAAAGAGCTGGTCATAAATCAGGCAGTTTGGAAAAAATCAATTGTATATATAGAGTTTCATAATTTTGCTTTTGGGCAGTAGTTATTAATTCCTAACAAATACTTTCTATCATTTAGTAGCTACTTTTTTTCTTTTTGGCTATTGATTTCAGGGAGAAATTTAATGCTATAAACCTAATTATGTATACTGTGCTTCATATTGATTGCCAAGTTTGGTAATTGTTCCTTGAAATACTTTACTTAGCCTGAGAGCTTAGGGCTAGATCCACAAAGGGGACTTAGGTTCTGTGTTGCACCTGTGTGTGCCCTGCCACCTAATGGAATCCATAGCCCCAGGTTAGGCACTCAGTCTCTCTCGACAATGTATAGTAAGAGTTAGGTGTCTAAGAATGGGATCCATAAAAGCCAGCAAGCTGAATGGGGAGACACCTAAAATAGCTAATAGGAAATGCCAAAGAGAGGGGTGTGGCCTAAATCTAACCCCTCAAAGAGATTTAGGGTAATGGGGCCCAACCTAGCCTTTAGATACTACTGCCTTGTAGATGTTAAACAGTAATAATACAATGACAATGGGATTCACATGAGAAGAGTTGCAGAATCAGGACACAAATCAGTTATATTAGAGCTATTCAGAATTCTGTTCTGCTTAGATTTATGGATTGGAATTTGGCAGAGGCAAGATTAATATAATACAGAGAGATAGATAGAGAGAGAGAGAGAGAGAGAGAGAGTAACATGGTCCTTTTAAAATGTTAGAGGGGAAAGCTTTGTTTTTCAAAATCAATCTTTTGATAAAACCTAATCCAGATTGTGATTAGAAGTTGTGTGAACAGTTTTGTAGATGGCTGAATTGTTTTATAATTGTTTCACTATGTTGTGTCCATAGTTTGTTTTATAATTGTTTTACTATGTTGTGTCCATACTAAAGATGTAGCCTCAATGGAGACAGTTAGCAAACAGACCTATCTGCTGATTCAAAGGTAATGATTGAGAAGAAATGCTTTTTTTGCAATCTGTCACACATTAGTGACAGTAAGTGAGGGATTTGTCATGTTCCTTGCTGGTAGTGGAATGTCTCATAGCTTTAAGGAGAGCATTACAACACACACCTCCCCCCCCCCCCCCCCGCCAAGCAAACTCTGCTAGTAATAAAACCAAGGCCAGCATCCAGAGTGCATATTTCCTTGGGCAGTTTATGCATAAAGCTCCAGCTGTGTTTCAAGAGCAGCCAGAGTGGCTCATCCAGCTAACCTCATCCCATGGCAGCAGCTGGTCAAAGGCAGTCCCTCCTTCCATATTTTGAGATTAGCCTGGCCACAGGCCAGGAACAAATGTCCCCTGAGTCCCCACCTGGTTAGGCAGCCTGTCACCAGGTTGCCCTTTTATAAGGTTGGCTGCAGCTGGGAAAGGGAGTATGTGAAGGATACCTGGAGAAGCAGTCTTCTCTCCTGATTGGGGGACAGAGTTCTCTGGGCAGGGCTACCAGTAAGGCATGGGGATACCACAACGACACTTCCTTGTCTTTGCTGGGACATGGGCTCCTTCCCCCACCCCAGGCAGTCATGGGGCTGCTGTATGGTGGCAGTGGGGAAGGAGAGCTTTTAGCAAGCAGGGTGAGGTCTCCTCCTAGATTTTGTAGAGGTGGGGGAGGTGGATCCCCTGTACTATAAACCCTGGCCTACCATATAGCCTTATATATGGTGTGTGAGTACTACGCTTCAGCCAACAACAAGCCGCAGAGCAATTAGGCTGTAGGCCACATTCTGTCCCTGTCCTCATCTCACTGTGAACAGTTCCCACTGAACTCTAGGGGAGGTGACTGTGCTTAGATGAGAGTGGAATTTTTTCCTATACATTAGTAATCCTGGTGTGTGTTGAGGGGTAGCAGTTACATTACTTTAAAGTGACAAGACTATACATACAAACAAACACTAAACTGCAAGAGCGAGTTACAGGAGGGGTCCAGGTTTTGCACGTGTTGAACAGGTACTCTCATGAATCACACTTTGCAGCTTTGTGACGATTGAACTGTGAAACTGGCTTCTTGCTGTTGAGCAGAGACCTGATCGACACTGAAAAGTTACATCGGCATAGCTACATCTCTCAGGGGTGTGAGAAATCCACACCCCTGAGAGAGATATAGTTAAGCCAATCTAACCTCTGGTGTAGACAGCGCTTCTGTTGACCGATCTATCACTTCTCAGGGAAGTGGGTTACCTATAGCAATGGAAGAACCCCTGCTCTCACTGAAGTAAGTGTCCACACTGAAGTGCTATAGCAGTATAGCTGCATCACTGCAGCTTTGCTGGTGTTGCGGTTTGAGTTTAGATATAATCTCTACTGGTATGTCTATACTACAAGAGCGACAGTGGCACAGCTGCAGCTACACCACTAGTGTAGGCACTACAGCAACAGAAGGGGTTTTCTGTCACCCTAGCAGTGCCTATAGCAGGGTTTAGGTTGGCTTAACTGGATGCAGTGAGAAATAGTTTTAGATCAAGTAATATGCAAATGTTATTGGTATACTATGGAAGTCTTCACAGTGCTTGGTCAGGAGAAAACATCAGAAAATACAAGTTCATCTTTGCTTTATGAAGAATTCAAAGAATTCAATTCATTTCCTCAGAGGAGAGCTGTATAACCTTAGCCTCCCTAATATTAACACTTATTATAGGTTGTACATTCAAGCGCTTAATTTTGGTCTCCAGAGTGGGGCTGGGCAATAGAAACTGCAAAATGCTTATTCTCCTAAATATTCTTGTGGAAAAGGAGGAGATATGACCTAATAGATCCAAACTAAAGAAATTGATTGATTGTTAGAGAACATTAGTTTTCCTAATGGCACTTGCATCAACTGCGGAATGAGTGTGATTTTTACTCTAAGTGGTGGATGAAAAATTGGTTAAGAACCTGGCAGTCCATTGAGCTAACTAAAGACAATTCCAACACCCTTCTCCATATTGCCCTCTCTGGGAAGGCTGATAAGTGAGTGGGACTCTAATCCACAACTCCCAGAGTGTATCTTAGTACATAAGTGAGGACTATTGCCTATGGAATACTGGGGGTAGGAGTGGGGCAGCAAGTTTCTACCAGATTCTTCTCCTTCCTTCTTCCCCAAATGCATGAGGGAAAGCAGCATCAGCTACTGCAGTAACTTCTGTAGCTTTCCCTTCCACCCTATGGAACCACTTGTTCAGATGACTGGAGGACAGCTAATGTAATGCTGATTTTTAAAAAAGGTTCCAGAGGTGATCTGGGCAATTACAGGCTAGTAACCCTAATGTCAATACCAGGAAAACTGGTTGAAACTATAGGAAAGAACAGAATTATCAGACACACAGATGAACATGATATGTTGGGGGAGAGTCAACGCTGCTTTTCTAAAGGGAAATCATGCCTCACCAATCTATTAGAATTCTCTGAAGGGGGGTCAACAGACGTGGACAAGAGTGATCCAGTGGATATAGTGTGCTTGGACTTTCAGTGCTTTGACAAAATCCTTCACTAAAGGTTCTCATAAGAGGGAAGGTCCTCTCATGAATCAGTAACTGGTTAAAAATAGGAAATAAAGGGTAGAAATAAATGGTCTGTTTTCACAGTGGAAAGAAGTAAATAGCAGTGTCACCAAAGGATCTGTACTGGGACCAGTACTGTTCAACATATTCATAAATGATCTGGATAAGGGGTAAACAGTGAGGTGGCAAAATTTGCAGATGATACAAAAGATAGTTAAGTCCAAAGCTGACTATGAAGAGTTACAAAGGGATCTTACTAAACAGGATGACTTGGCAGCAAAAAGACCAATGAAATTCAATGTTGATAAATGCAAAGTAATGCACACTGGAAAACATAATCCCAACTATACATACAGAATGATGGGGTCTAAATTGGCTGTTAACACTCAAGAAAGATCTTGGAGTCATCGTGGATAGTTCTCTGAAAACGTCTGCTCAATGTGGAGCAACAGTTAAAAAAGCTAACAATGTTAGGAATCATTAGAAAAGGGATGGATAAGGCAGTGTATTATAATTCCACTATATAAATCTATGGTATGCTCACCCCTTGAATACTGCATGCAGTTCTGGTTGCCTCATCTCAAAAATATAAGGAATGGAAAAGGTACAGAGAAGGGCAACAAAAATTCTATGGGGTATGCAACAGCTGCCATATGAGGAGAGATTAAAAAGACTAGGACTGTTCATCTTAGAAAAGAGATAATAAAGGGGGGGATATGATAAAGGTCTATACAATCATGGATGGTGTGGAGAATGTGAATAGGGATGTGTTATTTACCCCTTCCCATAATACAAGAACCAGGGGTCACCCAATGAAATTACTAGGCAGCAGGTTTAAAACAAATATAAGGAAGTAGTATTTCATACAATGCATAGTCAACATGTAGCATTGTCAGGATATGTTGTGAAGGCCACAAGTATAACTAGGTTGAAAAAAGAATTAGATAAGTTCATGGAGGATAGGTCCATCAATGGCTCTTAGTTGTTTTATTAATGTCTATTATTTCATTGAGTCCTATGCAATGTGTAAATTCTTGATCTCAAAGCAATCTGCTTTGGCAGAGTAACACAACTGATATAAAGGGCAGGTTGGTAGCTTGCCATTGAAAGTGTAATTGTAACATGCTTGCCACTATGTGCCCTGGTGCAGTGGCTGGTAGTCATTGCAGTCTCTGCATTGCCCTGAGTGTCAGATCTTACTCCCTCCTGTGACCCTCTGAGGCACAGGGAGAATACAGGGCATGCCCCTCCTTGTGCTAGAGTGGGAGTGAGGGGGAGTTGCTCCAAATATCCCCATGTGGGCCAGTGGCTCGGAGCCCCAGTTGACCCCCAATACTGAAAGCCTATAAGCATATTTTCTTTAAGTTTTATTTTGCATTTTTATGTCACCTCAAAATATTTTAAAGCAAATGTGCCTAATGTATCCTACAGTGTTTGACAAAGAGATTTGGGCGATTAATGAAAGTGATGAGAATGGGTATTAATAAAAGGTATATTTCAAACTTTTCAGCAGCTAGTATTGACAATGACTTTTTATTTCCCCCAGTGAATTCTTTTACTCTACAAGTTCATAATGGACACCTTAACATTTCTTTGAATATTTGTTCAAAAGTCTAAGATGGTGTCTGTACTGTTCTTGCACTACTTTTAGTGTTCTCCATAGATGAGAGAGAATCTGTTCTCCTTTGAAAAATATTGTAATATTCCTTTGATCCTGTACCTGGAAGTTTTTCTTATTAAAGAAGACGGAGAGTATAAAACCTATAGAATACAAAGTGCTTTCATTTTTAATGTGCCTAAGAAAGGAATGCATACCTAATGTTGTGCATGGACATCAGATGCTCCTCCATCAATTGATATTTGCTGGGATGTATGGGCAGAACAGGTTCTGTGAGAATATCCTATCTTGTGCTAAAAAGTAAGATTACTTAATTGATAATATGGTAAAGTTCTTTCAATTTCCTAGCAACCTTGGACAGAGAACAACCTTTAGCGTTGAATCTCACTGTTCCCAAGTGTGTAAGAAGGTTCTGTGTAGTTCTGGGACACAGGTGTTTAATCTTCTTCTTAGTGTGTGCGCAATGTGCCTCAGGTGGCACATGACCAGGATTCATCACCGAATTTGGTCCGCTGGTTGGATCATTAGCTTCCCCGGCCCAGGTTGGGTACTGACAGGGAGTGTGACATGAGTGCTGATCCATGCCCATGCGGTATACCATAGTTATAGTTATTTTTCAAAAAGGATGTTTTTGGACAGAGCCCTTCCTCAGTGCATATGCGTGACTCTCATGAATGCCGCTGATGATTGTATGCATGAGCCTCTGAGGGAGAATATACTTGTGCATATGACTCAGACAAAGGTTCCTAAGTATGTGTTGGCTTTTACTTGTAACCATCAGAGATGGAAAGTGTGTATCTACCTGGACAGGGATGGGGAGCAGCTAAGAAATCTCCACTCACATAAAGCATGAGCACTCAGACTCTGCGCAGGTGGTTGGGAAAGTGGAATCCATCCCTCTAATGCAGGGCCAACACATGGGGCCAGTCTGCAACTGTAGTGCAGCCACTGTTCCAGACTGTGGGCTGGAATAAGGGCTGCAGCCCCTTTGTATCTGGTGCATAGGGTCCAGGGCCAACTGACATTGTTCTGTGGTCCATCCCCGAGCCTGCCTCCATTGTGGCCTTACACACCAGATTATGTTGTGCCAGGGCACTGACGCTTTCCACAGCAAAGAACGGGGGTGCCACCATCACCATGCAGCCACTCTGACGACAGACACTTGACAAAGCCCCATCACAGTTTTGCATAAAACAGGAGCTTTGTGCTGGCTCTCAGCACTATGTGTATATTTCACCCTGGCTGGGGATTGTTATTGGGTTTTGTCTGGCTAACAGCTCTTGCATTTCAACTCAAATCTCTGTAAGGTAGGGAGAGGTGAGGGCAAAGAGCAGTAATAGAATACTTCAATGTTATTTTAATAGGATCACTGTTTTGTGATGTCTGGGTGTTTTTCTTCTTCTTTTCCCCTCTCTATCTTTCTCTGTCCTCTGCCAAGCTTCTGTGTTAATGCCCTCTGGTGATACTGAATTCTTTCCAAGCTTCACTTCAAAAATTCCACCAGCGTTAATTATTGTTCCAGGAGGACATCTTGCCCTAGAGAGGCAAGGTTTCTCTGAAGCCATCTGTCTGGATTTTCCCTCCCCGAGGACAGGAAGAGCAGTTAGCAGTTCAGTATTTCCAAAGGAAAACTTGCAGCTAGTGAAGATAATATGAATGACCCAGGTGCCCTGGGAAGGGAAATGCTGTCTCAAGTGTAGTATGTTCCATATGCTACCTATCCACCTACCTCAGTTAATGAGGTTCCTACTTCTTCACGCTGGTCAAGATAAATACAAAGCTTCCTAGCCCTGAAATCACCATAGTGAGGTTGCCATGGTAAAAAAAGAAAAATTGAATCCATCACAGATTAGGCTGAAAGAGATGATACAAAGAGAAGCACTAACACTGCATTGACGCCGCACAGCATTTTGTCAGAATAGCATGTTCTGGATACAGTGAACTTCCAGTCTTAGTTTATATTTTTTTGCTCAATATAAACTAGTCTCTGTGTTCAATATTCATTACTGTCTGCACGTGTCATCAGCCTGGAAAATAACATTGTTAGGGATTTCTTTTTCTCATGAGAAAGGTTGGCTTTTTTTTTAAGTGATCTGAGTACAAGAGCGGGAAACGAGAGATTCCTAAATCCTAATCCAATCTAATTCTAATACTGATTCCTCCTGTAGCCTTGGGCCAAGTAATTTAACCTAGCTGCCTCAGTTTCCCCCCTATAAAATAAGGACAATAGTTACAATTGTGCCTGAAATGGGACTCCTGATCCAAGCCCACCTACATTTGGGGGAAGTTCAGATCCATTTAAATTGTATGACTTAGGCCTCTCTGTAAAATGAATTCAGATCCAAATTCCACAGCTCATGTCCATTGTTACTGGTGATGCTGCTTTCTTACTTCACCTGGGTAGTTGTGAGGACTGATTACTTAATGTTTGTATAGCACTTTGAAGATGAAAGCTTTGTGAACAGTTCTAAGAATTATTATTTTATTTATTATTATTATTATTATTAAAAGAATGTTAGGGACACAGTTAAGATTTTTGCCAATTTGTTTCATGTGGCCTTCCATTCATCAAATGTATGGTCTTCTGCAGAATGTTGAAGGCCAAAATGTTTTTCACAGCTTAACTTACAAAATCCACTTGTACCTTAATACTGAGTAAAAGACATACCAGAGCAGCAAATTCAGGATGTGTGTGGGGAGTAACAACCCCTCTGCCTCTTCTGTGAATCTTGAGAAACCAGGAGGAAGTGGAAAGCAGGAGAAGGAGAGAAGGGGCGAATTAGGAAACCAAGCATTTTCCATTACAAAATATTGTGGAATTCTGATTTGATCAAGTCATACTTATGTTTGACCATTTGGGGGAATTATTTTGGCACATTTTTATTTTATTTCGAGAAGTGCTTTTTACACTTTTAGGCACAGCAATGCCTGTCTGTGTTTTTATTTGTTACTTGTTGTTTTTATTAACAGGATGGACACACACTAACCCAGAAAGGGGTCAGAGGCTTCTTACTTTGGATAGTCTTTCTTGGACTAGGTTTATCATACCATTGCCCCTAACCAATGGTGCTAACTACCTACCTCTTAAAATCAGGATGACTAAGATGATGAGTCTTGCCACTTATAGGTCATGTTGCAGGGCCATTTGTATAGGCCTGTCTTTAGTAGGAAATAGAATGGGGCAAATGGCCCAGGGAAATTCTCCTTGGAAATTAACCCTTGAAAGTGATCTGATCCTGGACAGTAGCTATAACGAGGTGGGCAGAGTTTATAGCCTAGAACTTGAAAAGACTTAGGGCACGTCTTCACTACCCGCCGGATCGGCGGGTAGCAATCGATCTATTGGGGATCGACTTATCGCGTCTAGTGAAGACGCGATAAATTCGATCCCCGATGGCTCTGCCGTCGACTCCAGAAATCCACCCCGGCAAGAGGTGGAAGCGGAGTCGACGGCGGCGCGGCAGCGGTCGACTCGCCGCCGTCCTCACAGCCAGGTAAGTCGACCTAAAATACGCAACTTCAGCTACGCTATTCACGTAGCTGAAGTTGTGTATCTTAGGTCGACCCACCCCCCCCCCCCCCGTAGTGTAGACCTAGCACAAGGCTTGTGCTTTCTTCACACACTGAGAGTCAATGGGACTACTAGTGTATCAAGTTCAGCCTGTGCCGAAAGCTCTGCAGAAAATGCACCTAGATCCCTTTTGAAGACTGAACTAGATGTGAAATCTATTTATGTACATGGTGTCTAGATACTATGGCGATGCATGCATTAGAAATGCATATAGACAATTATTCTTGACTTATAGGCAATTTATCTGTTCCTCATTAAAATATTAATGCCAAAAGACATGATTTTCAACATACATTGGTGTACTGTAAAAGTGTCCAGACTTGTTTTTGGTTAGGCAGCTTAATATTTTTTTTGCAATAAACATCAACATGCCCAATGTTTTTCTATCATTTGGAGCAGCTTGAAAGGAAATGATGATGCACTGAAAGCAGATATACATGACAGGCATTAACTTACCTTTTATCAGTTAAATCAGAATGCAGGAAAGACCATGACTGTGTTAAATATAAAAATATCATGCGCTAATATTTGGTACAACTGAAACTGTTAAAAACCTATGGGATATGTTCTCAAATATGTGCAGTGGGGTATATTTTAGCACTCCCTACATCAATCCTTGCCTACTAGCATGAGTGTATGTACTTTCAAAGGGCCCAATCTATAAACACATACTACTAGAAACAGTGCTTACTATCATAAGTAATACCACTGATCTTCCATTGGAATAAGCACTATGACTGCAGGATTATGCCCAAGGAAGTAGTGATGGTACCTTTCCATGGAGAACAGTGCCATCTTGTGGGCAACTGAAGTTTACTCTATATCTGGCATATTCTAAATTCTACAGAGAGGATCCTTCATAATATTTTAATTACCGCTATTTACCTCATTAGCTCCCAGGTACTAAAAATCAGTTGTCTGAAATGCTCCAAGCATTTAAAGAATCTTTAAAGACCAAAGTTAAAACATCTGTGAATGGAAAAGGCCTCCTAAGTCTGTTCCTGGTCCTTAAACAATGAGAACATCTAAGCTCCCTTCACTGAGAGAAAAATGCTTCATTTTCTCTTGCAAAGTGTTTTATTATGGTGATGATAATTACTTTAAAAGATCAATCTGATTTGATTACAGTAAAATTAATAAGAGTTGAAAATAGGGACTAACAAAGTTCTATAAATAAAATCTATTGCAGAAAAATCCTTTAACAAGATGAATACAATTATTAGTTATTCAATTAGGCCTGAATTCACCAAGGGACTTAGGTATTGCAATGCTCAGCATTGTGATGCTTAACTTTTGGGCTCAGAGGAAATCACTACAAAGGCAGTGGGATCCAGAAAGCCTGGCTTTGGCACCTAGGCTTGATACATGGGGAGAGGTAGGCGCCTAAGAATGTGATCTGCAAAATCCAGCACAGGAGATGGGGTGTTGCCTAAACTAGCCCATGGGAGAAGGCAGTGAGATGGGTGTGTCCTAAGCCATGCTTCTTTCATAGAGTTCAATGCCTAAGTCTGAGGTATAGGGAGGTACCTGGCTCCGCTTGCAATCCACAGCTGGGAACCCCACTCCTTACCAGAATGGCTTAGGTGCCTGTTTACTCCACACAGAACGGGGGGGGGGGGGGGGGGGGGGGAGGGGTCAAGAGGTAGAGGACGCAGCATCCCTTACAACCTTTAGCCCAGTGATAGGGTACTCACTTGGGATGGGGGACACCCCAATTCAGTTCCCTGCTGTGCCTGATAAAGGAGAAGGGATCTGAACAAGAGTTTCCTACCTCTCAAATGAGCTCCCTAACCACTGGACTTTAAGAGTGAGTCTCACTCTGTCTCTGGCTCAGTTACTATTTAAAGTGTTGATACAGACTAACACGGCTGCCATTCTGACACCTATTTAAAGTGTAATGACTTCATCAGGTGAGAGAGACCCACCTCAGAATATCCCATAATCCAAAACCTTGGGTAAATATTTAAAAAATGCTTTAGTATGAAAGAATTGGAACTAGATAAAGCTAGTGCTAAATTTACTAAAGGAGGTAAGAAGGAGATACCTAATCTTGGGGTTCAATTTTGAACACACACTGTTTTTACACCAGAGTGATTGCAATAACTTAAACGAAGAGTCTCCTGATATACTGTACACCAGTTCATGTGGGAGCAGCAGTCAAGTCCTATGTATTTGTTTATTTCATGGTAGGCTTTGACAAGTGTAGATAATGACAATGAAACACAAACATAGGAAGAAGGTGAGAAGGATCAATTCCCATGCCTTGCAATCACAGGAAATTGATCATGGGATATGAACTTTTCTGATCCTACAGGATGATACTCCAGAGGAGGGGGGCGGGGCATTTTAATGGACATTGGGAGAGGGTGGAAATGACTTCCTAACTTCAAATCTGACAGACAATTTGTATATGTATATATTGTATATATGAAATGCAGTAGTACATTTGAATGCCCAAGTAATTTGAGTGCATATCTTTAGTGCCCAAGTAATTTTTGTCTGGGTTTGTTTTTTAGTCCTCTAAAGGCAAATTTGGAAGAGCATTTCAGACATTGATGACTGTTTGAGAAACAAGTGCCACTGCATACTTAATATCACTTTGATGGGCCACCATTAAGGGTCTTTAAGAGATGTGACTCTCTCTACTGGAAGGGTGGATGCAGAGAGTAGCTAAAGGGTATTGAGATGCTGAAGGGTAGAGACCTGGCCAGCCATCCTAAGGAATATGGAGCTACAGGGTTTCCAGGAGAGTCTGAAAGCCAGGGCTAGGCGTTGGTCCTATGCTGTCGGAATAGGAAGAAGCAGTTTCAGTTCAACCCTGCAAAGAAGCAGAGGCTGCCAGACAGCTGCTCCCTGGGTACAGGGCTGGAGTGGCTTATTTGGAGTCTTTGGCCAAGGAGGCTGCCTGTTTGCTGGTTGTCCCGACTGCTGCTGTTCAGGGGAATGGGAGTTTGAGTACACTTTTGTGAACTAACAGATTACAGCAGGGTTTACTGTGACTCCATGGCACCAATTTCTCATCCACAAGGAAACTACCCTATGAGCCCCTGAATTTCAACAGCTGCGCAGCCAACGGGGCAACTGTAAATTGAGTTTTCAGGAGTGACTAAGTGAGTTTGCAATAGAGAACCAGGAAATGTTATCGTTACTGAACAGGTTTCATGCTTTTTGCCTTTTATGAATGTCTCTTTGTAAAATGCAAGCATTCAACTAATGTAAAATTTCCAGAGTCAGTAGCTGAGTTTGAAAAGATCGATATAATAAAAGAAAAATACAGATAGACTTGGAATGAGAAGAGACACAGAAAGGTGTTTTGGTTTTTTTTAGAAATAGCCTGGTTTTAAACTGATTCAGGGCATTCTTCCTGATCCAGCAAACCGATGGTAACTCTGGTCAACGGAGGGCCCCAAACCGTAGGGTACTAACGGTTGGAAGAACCGGGCCCACCCTGATAAGCCTGGGTGCTTATTCTGAACTGGAGCAGTAATGAACTTGTGACCACAAAGGAATCCCCTTGGGTGGGGTGTTAGGATTGGGGTGACCCCAGTAAGTGTATTAGCCTGCATGTAGGTTCTTTAATTGCTTTTAATGCATTTTCTCTGTATTGCTCTTTACCATAAGAATAAAGGAGGCTTGCATAAGAAGTGCTGTGTGGGTAAGTTACATCTGTAGCAATTACACCTGTTAGTCTCTAAAAAGAAAGCAAGCAGGAGTGCTTGGGCAACCTGTCTGTGACAGGAAATACACAGTGAAGGCAGGGAACTGCGTAGCCTGGAAATACCCTGGTCAGAACGGAGAGAGAGACGTGCGTGGCTCCACCCAAGAGAGGCAACAATTGGGGAGCTGGAAGCCTGAGACTGCGTGCCCTGGCTGGACCACTGAGGGGAAATAGAGGTGCAGTTGCCCTGACCTGTGACACATGAAATGGGAACAATGGGTCAATAGTTTAGACAAAAAAAAGGCTTGGAGAGATTATTGGTGAAGAAAACAAAGTAGGAAGAATTTATTCTCTCTCCTTTAGCATCTCCAGTCTCTTCTTCTGCCCCGCCATTTTGATCTTGTTTTATTCTAACCTACCATCAGCTCACTCCAGCTTCACGACCTCCCCCAGCCACACACTTGCTGTTCCTCCCCGCCCCCCATCCCTCCCTATTCACAATCCTCACTTCCCTGTGCTGCACCCCACTCCACATGTCTACAGGACTGCAGGGTGCATGGAATCTAATGAGAAGGGGAGGCAGAGCCAGCAGACATCTTTCAAGAGCTCTAGCCCCTTGGCACCTTATTGTACCTCTCTGGGAAGGGATAGGGATTCTCTCCCCCTCGCCCCACAAGGGCATAGGGAGTCACGGAGGTAGGAAGAAAGTAATGCTGAGCTTCTGGGTCTTGAAGTTAAGCCCACCGATAAGGGCTCAAGCCCCAGATCCACAAAAGGACTTAGGCCTTGCAACAATGAGCGTTGCAATGCCTAATCTTTAAGTGCCCGGAAAAGTCACTGGAACAACAATAGGGTCCACAAAGGCCGACTTAGGTGCCCAGGCTCCCTTTACACTGAATGGGGAGTGACAGGCTCCTTAGAATGCCATCCACAAAAGCCAACATACCAGGCAGGGAGCCACCTAAGCTGGCCACTGGGAGATGCTGATGACAGGGATGTGTAACATAAGTTAGGTGGATGAATGCCTATCTTTCTCTGAAAAAAGAACAGGAGTACTTGTGGCACCTTAGAGACTAACAAATTTATTTGAGCATAAGCTTTCGTGGGCTACAGCCTACTTCATCGGATGCATAGAATGGAACATATATTGAGGAGATATATATACACACACATGCAGAGAGCATGAAAAGGTGGAGTTGTCTTACCAACTCTGAGAGGCCAATTAAGTAAGAGAAAAAACTTTTGACGTGATAATCAAGATAGCCCAAGATATCTTGATTATCACTTCAAAAAAAATTTCTCTTACTTAATTGGCCTCTCAGAGTTGGTAAGACAACTCCCACCTTTTCATGCTCTGTGCATGTGTATATATATATCTCCTCAATATATGTTCCATTCTATGCATCCGAAGAAGTGGGCTGTAGCCCACGAAAGCTTATGCTCAAATAAATTTGTTAGTCTCTAAGGTGCCACAAGTACTCCTGTTCTTTTTGCGGATACAGACTAAGATGGCTGCTACTCTGAAACCTATCTTCCTCTGGTTAGTGGATCATGCTGGGGCTCACGTGGGAGACAGGCATCCAGATGCGGACAGTAGGGTAGCAGCTCACATGCCCAGAGACAGCAACTTGGGCGCCATGGGAACTTGATCCTGAAAACTGACAGTGAATGTTAGGTGCCTACACAGGGTCCACTGGGACTTTTGGGAATCACAGTGGAGCCCAAATGGAGACTTACGCACCTAAGTGCCTTTGTGCAGCTGGGCTTGTATGTTTTCCTTTTCCAATAGGGTAACTAGTGTTTTTATCACTAAATTGCTAAAATTGGCCTAGTCCCTGATTGTTGTTTGACAGACATTATGAAATCAGGTAAAGTCCTCTCTCTTCTCCTTAAGGCTTGTTTTAGATCATTCCCTATTTCAACCTAGTTTAGCTAATTTAATATTCAGGCTAAGCAGAGAGGCTGGCAGTAAGTGCTTTGCTGAAGAAAATAGCCAGTGTCAGCTGTTGCAGCCAAGACGAGTACAGCTTGTACACATGGATTGCTGTCTTTGCTTCCACATCAGTCACTGATTTTACGTCAGCTAGGAGGGATTTCTGGATCTTTTAAAGAAGGGAAGAAGTAGGTGTAAAAATTGGGCAAGGGCAGGTAGGGTAAAGATAAACAGGAGGGAAGAGTGCAAAAACTAGAATGGACTCTCTCCCAAGATCTTAGTGCTGCAAGACCCCTTTACTCCAGTTGCAACTCCTATCGGTCTCTCTCAGACTTGTTATGAACTGGGTGAAACCTTGTTAGGGGTTGACTTAAAACCTCATTGAGAGTGAAGGGTATGAATGCACCCCTCAATTAACATACCTGGAAGGATAAATGAATCACCAAGCTCCCACCTAAGACAAAAGTTTTGTAACCCCACCCAGGAGTTCTGGAGTTTGTGTGGGTAGAGGGACTTTCGCTGATTGCTCGGCTGCAGTCTAATCCTGTAGGCATCTAAAATCCCTCAGTGCCTAACCTTCCATCCTAAAAGTTCCCATGGCACTGAAGTCTCTGCCTCTGGGCACACGCACCAAGTATTTGGACCGTTATTTCATGCCTACGCCCCAGTCGGATCCTGAAACCAGGGGAAGATAGATATCTCACTTGCCAGAGCTTGATCCGGTAGGTGTGTTCTCAGCACACCTCACAGATCAGGCCCTTACAACATCTGGTTGAAGGAGGAGCCGCCTCTCTCAACTTTTGCCCAGCAGTAATCCCCTCCTCTGCCCTATGGGGAAAAAGGTGGGAGATCCCGATTCAAATCGTCTCAGGAGGGTGCTCTAAGCACTGGGCTATAAGCTATTATGAGGTGAGGCTTTCTCAATTTCTCCTGTTGAAGCTGTTCTGTCTTGGATAAATGCTTAAATAGTCATTGTGCCAGAAATGGACTATGAGAATGACTGTCAGCTGGTGGCTTGAGCACCCAAGTGGGAGACCCAGAATCCAGTTCCCCTGCTCCAATGACTCTTCAAATCAGTTATACAAAGTGGAATATCTTCACCAGGAGAGACCCACCTCAGACTATCTCATAGCCCAGTGGTTAGGGCACTCTCCTGAGAGGTAGGCAGGCAAGTAGGGTGGTAAATAATTCATTGAAAAAGAAAAGTTTTGTGGGTGAAGAAAATAAACAATTGCCCCTCCCCGCCCCAGCCCAACTTCCAGTGAAATACCAGGGAGATAAAATTAGCAAGTTCAAAAATCACTTAAAAATTCACTAGTAGTAACAGTTACATCTTACATCTGCCTCCTTCAATATGGCATCATATCAGGCTATTTAAGGTATTTCTACTTCTGCAATGCTCCTAGGCCCCAGTCCTGCAAACACTCATGCATGTGAGTAGTCTCACTGACTGCCATTGGATTACTCACAGGCCTAAGGGCTTGGTAGACTGGGGCCTTATTCTCATTGCCTGAACCTTGTATAGTTATTTACTCCAGTGCAAAATGATTGTAAAATGGTACTATTCTGATTTGGTAGTTTTACACCCATTCTACACTGGTGCATGGGTAATGGAGAATCAGACATATGGTCCATCCAGAATAGGGCAAGACACCTTGGCAGAAGCAGTATGGAAAAGCATGCACTGCATAGGCTACACCTATATTGGGGAGAGGTAATTTCAGTTAACAGTGCTGCAACTAAAAGGTACTTTTTATATATCATCAATTCACTTAATAGATACCTGCCATATATATTTATTTATTGACACATTATAGCTATGTGAACAAACAGACTTTAGAGTTAAAAGTTGCTCCTATGGTTGTCTTTTGCCCTTCATCCTGCTGAATGCCATAGTTAAAATCTGTTCACCTGATGGAAGTGCCTTTGTATCTGGTCAGTTAGGGAGAAATAGGGTGACCAGACAGCAAGTGTGAAAAATCAGGACAGGGGGTAGGGGTAATAGGAGCCTATATAAGAAAAAGACCTCAAATTGGGACTACCTATAAAATCGGGACATCTGGTCACCCTAGGGAGAGATTTCCACAGCAGTGCATGGAGTAGTTACCCCTACGAATATCACAATAGTTAATAGGATTTGTTCATCTAACTTCCCCCATAATGCTCTAAAAATGTAGCTGTTCCGAGGAGATATGACGTGATCATTGATCCAACGCTGCTGATAGATTAACTGAGCTCATTATCCACATCCTACAGAGATTTAATTTCTGCTACAGCTCTGAGCTGGACAACGATTGGCAAGAAAGGGAACAAGTACAAGCTTATAAGAAGCAGTTCTCACACTTACCTCTATGCCAAGAAGCATAGAGAACACTTAAAATTGCACTCTACATGGGTCTCAACTCCATGACAAAGCCCATCATTTTTTATTCTCACATCTGCCTCCTTCAATATGGCATCCTCTAATTTTTCTCCCAAAGCATCAATAAATTAAGCACCTCACGGAAAAAGTACAAATCCAACTTTTCATCTTCATTCTTCCCACACCACTATTCTGTATTTCAGTGACATCTACTAAAATGCAAAATAAGAAACACCCCCTCCACCCCCCCTGGGCTGATAGTGTTGAAATGATGTGGGTTAGAGTAAATCATCAATAATGATGACATCGAATACACATATGGGTAGTGCAGAAACTAGCACTTTGTGGCATTAAGGGAGGAGGAAGAGAGCCTGCTCTAGGTCCTCCTACCTTCACTTCATAGGGAGTAAAGACCAGAGGGGATTATGTAACAGTGGATCCTTTGCCCCATCCCTTCCCAGCGAGCCCCTGATGAGCTTGGCACTGTTTACTGATGTATATTTAAGAACTGGAGAGGACCACCTTGAGCCAGGAATAGGCGCTCCTGTTTATTGGATATATGTGTGCATAAGTTAAAGGAGATCAGAGTCCTTGTCAGACCCGGACTTGGAGCACAGCAATTTCTTGCTGCCAGTCCTGTGGTAAGTCCATACTACCCTTTAATACTTGGTTAGACTTCAAACTTCCTTCACACTGTAGGCCTATTTTGTAGCAGGATTACACCACTGAGCAGTCTGGGCCCACTGACCAAGAGAGCGGTTTATTGTAAAATATCAATGATTATTTCCTAATATAAAACCACACTGGGCCTCTGTTTTGTGGGTGCAAAGATTTAGGAACCATCAAATACACTATCTCTACTAAGTGGGAAGCAGTATCTCCTACAGCTGGGTTGAACTTTGTCAGATATGAATATAAGAATAACTGTTTCCTTTAAAGAGACAAGGTAAGTGAGATAATACTTTATATTGTACCAACTTCAGTTGGTGAAAGAGACAAGCTTTCGAGCTCCCAACAGTTCTTCTTCAGGTGTGGAAAAGGTGTTTCCTTTAAAATCACATTCGGTTTAAAAGCCAATAGCAGGTTTAAGTGTTTTGTGCAAGGCTGAGGAAGTAACCAAGAATGTTTAATTTCTGGGTCTACTTTTTTAACTGTGTGGGATGGAGGAAAAAGGAGAATTGACTAGTTGAGTACAGGACACACATTGGATAGGCTACAGGGGATGTTGTGTATACTGCTGTTTTATTACTTCAGATGGACATTTATAAAACCCTCCCACTCCCCTTTTCAAATACGATGCACAATCAACATTTATACTTATGCACCAAAGCTCTTCAATACACACTGGAAGAATTTCTCTCCAACATACAGATCCTGTCTGTGCTGTACAAGGTGTAAGAAGAATTGCTCCAGATATGCAAAGACAAAACAGTCAAGTACACAGACGGGTCTCAAATAATCTGATACAAGGAGAAGTATTTCAGTGTTTGTGTTAATAGAAGTTTGTTTGCATAGACAAGCTTAATCTACAACTGAGTTTTTATGTTCAATCAGATCACTCAATTGGGTGAAAACTGATAATGTTGGAATTTTAAACAAGTAAATCAGGAACTTCTAATCACCCTTTTATAATACAAGAAGGGGGCCATACCCCAACAATGCACGAGTAATATTGAGACCAAGAGCAATTTTATATCTTTGTTCTTTATTTGTAGCACCAAAAGATCAGAGTCCCCTTGAGTTAGCCACTATTCAACCCCACAGGAAGACAGTCCCTGCACCAAGATCTTACAACCTAATATGTAATTTATTTAAAATAGCAGAACTAAAATAAGTTCCACTGATTCAGATAGAGGGTTCAAGCTGAAGAAGCCAAGATGAAAGCTTCTGGAGGCTAATCTCAATGCAATGCAAAGCAAAAGGATTTATACTTATTAAATGCTAAATTCTATACTCCCACAGAATCCATCAGCGACATAACAAAAGGTCTTTGGGTCAGCTTGTTAGCCTAGTCATGTGCAGCTTATTAGCATACACATGTAGACAAATGAGAAGTGTAGGTGGACAGCAAGCCCAATCTGAAACAGCCATGCAGCTTTCTTAAGTTTCAAAACATCTATAATTAGGATGGCATTTTAACTTTTTCTTTCCTCCTCCAAGGGCTTCCTAGTTTAACAAGTAGTATTTGTAGCAGACGCTGGAATGCAAAGTTTTTACTTTAATATAAAAAAAATGGCAACTCTTAACATCACTGCCATTCTGAATAAGAGGCACCAGTTTGGTAGTTACACTAATTTGATAAAGTTATAGCCTTAGTCAACTGAGTATTCTACAGATCAGAGACTGTCCTGGAGGCAAGCTTGCCTCTCTCAATGCCCAGAATAGACATCGTGATAAACAACAGGCTAACAAAAGGACTCTGAAGCCCGAACTTACTGCAATGTTGCAATAAATGGTGCATTGTAACTTAGATATGTATAATTTATTTACATGAATATAAGTTACTTAAAATCAATACACTATGTACCAGTCCATTTGGTACTTAAATTTGTAAGCCTCTCTCTCTGTCACAAAGATTTACCAAAAGAAGAGGAAAAAGGATCACTCTTCCTACTATAACTATTTTTCAAAACGCGGGGTAAGATTTACTGTATCTCCATTTATAAAAGTCTTTCAAACTGTTCTGGATTTTAAACAAAGTTGTAACAGATAAAAAGCTTGAAATTGCTAATAAAACTGCTATCTTGAAAATCTATTCTTCCGTAATACAGAGCCCTCAGTGGAAAGATTAAGGTGTCACAGCTGGGTTTCGTCCAGTATATTGGATATGAGCTTTGGCTGAAAATGTACTGTATCAATCTTACACGTTGGTATAGGAATTAATCCTCTTCAGAGTCGCTGTCCCTCCTTATTGGAACAGAGCTCCTGACTGAGGATATCAACTGGTCCTGGATCTGTTTCCTGGGGTTTTCCTCTAGATCTGTCTTGATGGCACCCGTCTCTGAAATCTTCCACTCCAGTTCTACATGGAATTAAGAGAAAAGAATGCCCCATGAGGTTGGAGGAACAGTGTATGCTCTTTCAGGCTCAGCCTTCTCTTTTCTGTAGCATACAAAACCTTTACTATATGAAACATACAACATTTTACACACTGTGTTTGCAGACTGTCTTGTGAATTTTAAAGCACGTATGATACAGACTAATCAGTGGTGTACTCCAGCTGTTGAAAACACTGCGAGAGGATAAAAGTTTCTTGAATTATATAATGACTAAGTGGTAGGAAGAGACAAAGAATAGATTACTTAACAGAAGGAAAAAATTGCAACAATTCCATTTGCACATCTGAATTAGATATTTTTACAGGGAAACTTTAAAAATACAATTCATCCACTACCCGCACCCCTTGCGCTGATTAGTTCCTTTACAAGAGAAGGATCTCCCTCCTGATAGCAGGCCTATTATTATATAGGCTCAAATTGGATTACTTCCTCAAAGCGGAAGAAAGTCAATACCACACATTCAGCAGAAGCCTCTCTCCTAGTCCTGCTGGCAATCCAATCATTAAAATCTAATTCTGTTAGACAAAAAGGAAATGAATATAACCTCACATTCTCCTCAATCACAGATAAATCACATCGTTTCATAGACCAAAAGAAAAAGAATTCAAAGAGAGCAGAGGTGAACCTTATGTGATGACTAACCTGAGGGAGTATAACACTTATCCCCAGGAACCTGAAAATCAATTACTGTAGATGCCAATTACTTTAAATGAAGGGATGTGTGCTTTGGGTGTCCCTAAGCCTCTGACTGTCAGAAGCTGGGACTGGAAGACAGGGGATGGATCCCTTGATAAATTGCACTGTTCTGTTCATTCCCTCTGAAGCACCTGGCACTGGCTAAAGTTGAAAGACAGGAGACTAGGCTAGATGGACCCAGTATGGCCATTCTTATGTTCTTAGAAATGGAGAACTGATAATAATAGAACCTTTAATTATTTCTCACTTTGATGTATAATTAGCCAATCTCTACATTTAGATGTAGTTGTTCCCAAAGCAATGCTCTCATGATGGGGGAGGGATAACTCAGTGGTTTGAGCATTAGCCTGCTCAACCCAGGGTTGTGAGTTCAATCCTTGAAGGGGCCACTTAGGACCAAGTACTGATTTTGCCCCAGATCCCTGGGGCAGGGGGCTGGACTCAACAACCTTTCAAGGTCCCTTCCAGTTCTATGAGATAGGTATTAGTGAATTTTCCACTGGAAAGCCAGGAACGCTTACTGTCGAGTACTACACAGAGAATGTGAAAAGACCAGGGTTTTAGTTAAACCACGACTTTGATTAGTGAAAGTCTATTTGCATGCTATTGCGAAAGAGCTAAGTGATATAGTTAAATACAGCACTTGAAATGCCATTTATTGGTGGTGTACTTCTTCGGCACCCTCAAATTTATTTAAAGGTAACTGGAGAGAACCATTGGGAAATTTAACAATATCGTTTTAATTACAATAAAATCCCCTTTTAAATCAGGCTAAAGGGTTTCATTCAGTTTCCAACATGCAGGAAGTATCATTTTACTGCTGACATCCTTCATCTTGATGTACCGTTTAAGAAGAATTTTGTTCCCCTTCCCTTCACTTTCAAAGAAATGCTTTTTCAGACAAGCTTGAAGAACAACAACATTCATAGGAAAAAAACACTCAGTGCTGAAATACCTTGTCAGACCTCATGTACAGAGCGTATGATATGCTTATCAAACATCTGCATCAAGTATGTTAAAAGGTTCAGCAACACTGGTGGCCTGTGCCCAGATTATTTGCCACCGGGGAATATGGGCTAAATTGAGCCCTGAACCCCAGAGAAAAAGTAGCGCCTCACCCCCACAGGGCACCTGGTGTAGGTGCCCCCCGCCCCACTCTAGAATTATGAGAGACTACACCACTTCTTCTCAGAGCTCAGATTCAGACTTTACTTCAGAGAGATGAGAGAGACCCCAGCTACTGCCAGAGATGCAGCAGCGGGGAGAAGGAGGAGGGAGAGAGAGCAGTGCATCTTCAAGCTCCCAGCCCCAATGGTGGTAGGGAAAACATTGCCTCTTGGGAGTTAGGGGCATAGTGACTTAGAAACAGAGTCCATGGGTCAGGAAGGTAAGAGAGAAGAACTCTAAGAACACACAACCAAGCAGTACAGGTTATAAAGCAAGCGGAGGATGGTCAGGGAATACAAACAACTTTGGAGGGAAGAAATGACAGAAAGTGTGTATATATTTTACTGCTTAAAATATACTCTTGAATCAGAAGATGTACATGAGAAATGTAAATAATCATATGACCTATTACACTCTTTTCCTCCTGCCACCAATTCCCAGCCCGTGCATTCTGAGGGTCAGTGCAAGCATAACATAGGGAAGATTAATTAAACTGGTTACCGACATTCTGCTTTTCCTTTACAAGATACTAGATGCAGCTGCTTACCGTCTCTTGTCAGGTTCATGCCACCAAACACCAGGGGCCCAACAAACTGGGCCTTGATATCTCCTTCAAGGTACGTAAAAATTGTAGGTAGGTTCCTATCAGGGTAGTTGGGTATGCAGGTTGTAGAAATGGCTTTGATAAATTTGACGTCTGGGAACTTCCTGGCAAGTCCACTCAAATGCTGATTTATTAAGGTACAGAGGGGAATTCTGTTAAAAGAAAACAGATAAAAAGAAGAGCTAAGAGATAGAATATCAAGAATAGTCCCTTCCACATGGAAAGTTAGAAATACCAACCTATTGAACAGTACTTATGGAAATACAAATGTATAAAACAATGTATAGATATTACTACAGTGCCCATCACTCCAGTATACATATAAGATTAGAGCCATTAGAGTCATTTGTTACAGTAGTTGAACTAAGATTTCCCACTCTATTATAGAACAAAGTTAGTTTACAAGATGCCACTTCTGTGACTAGTGCATGCTAAAAAAGTAGACACGAGGTGGAGAGAAATAACAGCTTTTTAAAGAAAAGAATCAAACTTCTATTTGTATTGTTAAAAAGATGAAGCAAAATATTGTGTGCTGTGAAGAGTTGATTAATTTAAATTACACTAAAGACAACGAACAAGCAAGTTTTTAGAATCATTTCTATAACACAGAGATTTATTTCCAAAGTAGTGACAACTTCCTTGAAAAGCTATTTTGTAATGTCAGTGGGGTTGAGTACCTTGCTCACCCAAATTTTGTGCAGCTAGAGAAGATGGGCCACATAGAACTCCATTGGGTAGAGCTGGTGAGCTTGAGTGCATAGCCTCAAGTGCTTTTATACAGAAAAGGATTAAGTCTGTCCCCAGAAGCTCTCTGTAGCGAAGTTTCAGTAGACTTTGGTCGTAAGCGATAAGCATAAAGAGTGTGGTTTTCCTTCATTTTAACTGATAAAGAATTAATTCCAGAATTCTAATGTCCATAACACAGTTATTCACTTGTCTAAAGGTATTAGCATTGTTCACTAATAGCATCTGAAAATGCTAATTGTTTAAAAACAGCTTACTTACCCTTGTTTGTAAAGATGCAGGATTACCCATATACCCTTGCCAGCTTTGGTAACTTCCTGAACATAATCCTGTCCTGAAATCTCCAGAATTTCCCCAAATTTGTTCTTTATTTGAGTTGCTTTCCATTCTGCTATCCTTTGCTGTCTACACAACAAGGAGGGGAAAGATGGGAGCAGAGAAATCAAACAGTCTTGAGAACAGATACACTTGTATAACAGAGATGATTAGACAATCAACATCACGGGTTTTGAAGCCTAGTCTGCAGAGATGAATTATAAAGGTCTCTAAGCACCAGGGTAGTGAAGGAGAATTTACATAGTTTTGCATTTAAATATAAGAGCAGTCTAAAACTGATTAATGTTTGTATCATAGTGGAATAAAGTCACAATATTCAACTTCAGACATTGTGCATAAAAATATATTTAGTCCCTGAGATAGAGGTAAATAGTTAAAAATACTTAGGGACGAGCTCTCCACTATCCTGCACCTTGAGCAGTCATTTATATCTATACAAAATAATACCAAGTCAGAATGACAGAGATTTTTTACTCCCACACTAAACCAATATAAATGACTGCTCAAGTAAAAACATGGTAGAGATTCAGACCCATAATCTCTCTGCCTCAATTTCATTAAGGCCAAAATGTTTAGAAGTCTCCAATAAGTTAGGTGCTGAACCCAAGATCTGATTTGCATAGGATCTTTGCACCCATTGACTTCAACTTGGGTTGTGTTAAGAGTATCTATGAAAAATTGAACCCTAAATAGGCTACCCAAGATGTAGACCCAAGTGGCTTAGTTAAGGATACTAAGAAGTCTTTCAGACTAGGGTACAAATCCCAGGCCTTCCAGCTCCCTGTCTTGGGCCTTATTAAGCACAGCCTTCCTCCCCTTCTCTTCAGGAAAATGGAAATCCGATTGCATTGTTTTAGTGTGTAAGGAGGTAACCAACATAGTTTCATTTAGACAGTTCTGCAAGCTGCTCTCACCTGTACATTTTGATAGCTTGCTCATCTTCCTCATTAAACTCGTCTTCATTTTCTTCTAGCTCCTCCAAAGTCATGTCTTCATATGTTTTCACTGGAGTGGGAGAAATATAGGATTAGCAATATTCCACTAGAGAAGGAAGATTAACCTGTGCAAGTTTGTAACCCCACATCATGCATTTTTCCTCTTGAGAAAATGCATGTTATTTTCTGCTGTTTTTCTAAGCTATTGAACAAGATAACACAGTAAGACCACATACAATTATCGGAGAAGGGAGTTGAGAAACCCTCAGACTCAGCACTTTGAGCTGGAAGAGGGATGGTAGAACTTTATCCACACTCCACTCCACAGATTTACTGTTTTAAATATCTGGGATGCAACTGCAAATACTTGATCAAAAAGTTACTAAAGTGACTTCTAAGTTACTTCTAAGCATCAGTTCTTGTTGATTATCCTGTGATCCCAACGAACAAATACATACTGCATTACAATTAAGGTTCCAACAATTTAAACAAGTCATGAAATTCAGGATTACAGTCACCAGCCTCACACCATCATCAGCTCTGTTCCCTTGACTCTATCCCAGGGTTATTTGACTATTTTGCAAATTCATAACAATAGCCAAGCCAAACCTTATTTTAGACAATGATATCTGTTTCTTTTGAAAATGAATAAGCAGAATAATAAGCCCAGAGAAGTAGATTGCATCATGGAATGGGCTACCCAAATAGCCTTAGAGAACCTGCTTCAATATAGAAACAAAACCCACTCCAACCACACTCCCCTTGTTGTAGCCTACCGCCTACCACCATGTACTAGAACCCATATGGGGTATCATCAAACTAAATGACCTCCTGAGGTCTCTTCTAACCCTAATCTTCTATGATTCTATGAACTACAACCCATACTGGATGGGGACCCCATCCTGAAAGAAACCTTTCCTGACCCTCTCTTCTGGCCTTCAAACAACCCCCCAGCCTCTCCAAGCTCATCATCAGAAGCAAGCTCCCCACATACAAGGACACACCAACTCAAAACAGCACCAAACCCTGCCAAAACAGATGCAAAACCTGCAGACTTATCTCCACTGCTACAATGATCATCACTCACCAAAGCACATCTTTCAAGATCCAGGGATCCTACACGTCTACCACACTCATCCAGTTCACGAAATGCCCCAATAGCAACTATGTGGGTGAAACCAGATAATCACTATGCTCTCAAATGAACTCACATAGGAAAATGATAAAAGACAAAAACACACTATCACCTGTAGGTTGGCAGTTTCCACAAAGCGATCGCTCTATAACTGACCTATCCGTACTTATCCTCAAAGGAAACCTGCACAACACTTTCAAAAGATGAGCCTGGGAGCTTAAATTAGTGTCTAGCAAAGTTATGAAAAATCATGGACTGAACATAGACACTGGATTTATGACTTATTACAACAATCTGTAACCCACTAACCCCCACTTTTTGTCCTATGACTGCAGAGGCGTTAATGGGCCACTCTGCCTTGCATGATCCCTTAGTATAAATGCTAACTTCTTAGGCTAAGAAGAGCTGTGTGTGTCTGGAAAGTTTGTCTCTCTCACTAACAGAAGTTGGTCCAGAAAAAAAAAAAAAAAAATGATATCACCTCACCCACCTTGTCTCTCTAATAACCTGGGACCAACATGGCTACAACTATACTACATACAACAATGGAAGATATCAAATTTAGCCATCTGAAATGTAAACTCCACAACATGATGAAAAGGAAGCAAAACTTAACAGCAATATCTACTTTCTGAACAAATGCAAGAAACGAAACAGTGGTTATGGGTTATGGTTATGGGTCTATTACAGGAGTGGGTAAGCAAGATTCTCTGGCCTGCAATATGCAGGTCAGTCTAGATGATCATGATGATCCCTTCTGACCTTAAAGTCTATGAGTTTTCAAGTGATACCTCACAAGGCATATTTTGTACAAAGATTATTACAATAGTGTGTAGGGGGTGAATTCGGGGGTGCTTAGTGTCATAACCATAGATTCACACACAAACCAATGAACTTTTCCCCCCATAGACGATAAATCACATTGGAAAGAAAGAAAGAAAAATGCTGCTTGAGAATTTATTAGAGTCAAAATCCAGTGATTTAGACTTGTTACAAATGGACTAGTAAATGAATAGGAAAAACATGTATGACTTGTTGATTTAAGGATATTTATTTTGTATATTTTGACATGTGATGTTCACAATTTCTCTTTTAACGGTTCATAAAGCTTTAACTTTAATGACAGTAGAAATTGAGATTCTATTACAAAATAATTGTCTGACACCCCCCGCAATATCCATAAAAGAAATCTAAAAATTGCTTTAAAACGATCAATATCTGCCAAAGTTGTAAAAAAATGAATTCTGCAATTCTGCTATATTGTAACAAGCGAAACATGTCAGATGAGTTCTACTCTTGGTATTCCCTAAGTTACAGGAGAAAAGGTTAAGTATCAGAGGGGTAGCCGTGTTAGTCTGAATCTGTAAAAAGCAACAGAGGGTCCTGTGGCACCTTTAAGACTAACAGAAGTATTGAGAGCATAAGCTTTCGTGGGTAAGAACCTCACTTCTTCAGATGCAAGGAGAAAAGGTTGTTTTTCATTTGGACATTTTAAAGTGACTGGACACGCTAATACAGAAGCAGCTCGGGATTTAGCTTTCTGCTGCCTCTTATTGCCTGATCACTCACCAACAGACTTCTGCTGAAGTCTCTGCTGCTCCTGCTCCTCCACTGCCTCCTCTTGCTCTTTTGGCTTTTCCTTGGAAGGGAGGATGCCCTTCTTACGCAAAATGTCATTCCATTCTGTATCCGCATTGGGGTCCTAAAAACAGAACAGAACAGAGGATGTGTATGTTTTAAACTGAAGGAACACTTCTATCACTTCCACAACAGAGCCCCAGTCAAATTTTTTTTTTTTGAGGGGGAGGATATGCGCATGGGGTGGGGGGAGGATTTCCCCCCAGAGACATACAACATTACTGGAGTAGTGGTTTTGTTGTGCGTGCAACAGAAAACACACACACATTCTCCTGCTGATGGGACTTCTGTTCAGGCTTGAACAGGGGATAGTGCCCTGCAAAGAAGCTGGTACCTTGCTTCACCCCTTTTCATCCTACCTCAAAACCCTACAGAAGGGCTTCTGCAGGGTCTCAAAAAAAAAAAAAAAAAAAAAAATGCTGCAGCAGAGTTTGTAACTCCATTACTTGGGGAAAGGAGAAATGATCTGGGTGGGAGGGCAGGGAGAGAGAAAGCAGAGTGTCTGTCGGTACCAGGAGTTTGCTTTTGCTTAAAAAAAAAAAAAGACGACACAGGTCACAGAACCTATGACCTCCTTATGGGTACAGCTAGCTAGAAAAAAAGAAAAGAAAATTTCCTTTTTTCCAGTCAGAAAATGTTCACCAACTGTGCAAATGGCAGTCCCCCAATAATCACTCCTGCCACATTGGCTTTTTCAACCCAAGGAAGTTTCACCAGTTTAACTTAAAATAGATTTCAAAACCAATTTTGTTAAAATTGCACCAGTTTGTGAAAACACTTTATTTGGGTTTAGCTCAAATCACTACGGAATCAAGTTTAGCTAAATCTACATAAGCATCTTGAACCAAAACAGGGTTTTGTACTGGTTTAAACAAACACACCTTTATATAAATGTGTGTGTAGACAAGGACTAATGTAAGGTCCAGAATATACTAGGTTTGGGATTCTAGCAAAACATAAGCAGTAGGTACTTTTGTCATTTTCTTCCAGGTAGGAACTTTTTTTAAAAAAGTCTGTTCTTGCAATGTTTTATTGTTTATTGGCAACATTTAGATGCAATGCCTAACTTTTCCAACAGTTTGTTTTACTATCTTGATAGAAAGATATCAAAGTAAGTTGTAAAAAAAAATATTGTTTTTAATACATACATACTGTGGAATACTTACATATATACATACAGCCACCACCAACCAGAAACAAAGTGATTTTGTATCCCTCTCAGGATAAGACAAAGGAATGCTGAACAGAGGTCAGACACATAACACATACTATACAGCTTGGAGTTATAATAAAATTGTGGGAGTCACAGGAGTTGATTTAGGTTTTCTTTATTTTGAGATTTATAGACGTCTGCTCCCCACATGTACTTGAACAAGCAGTGTGTAATTAAGGAAATGAACTAGACTGAGGACATATAGGTTCAATTAGTGGCTCTGCCATAGACTCCTTCTTTCTTAGTTCAAGTCTATAAAATGGGGCTAATGATTCCTTACTTTGTTAATACAGGGAGTCACTCAGATACTTGCATGTTTCGCATCACTTCAGTATCTGTATAGATTACTTGGGTGACTAATGCAAGATGTACTTCTATAAACTCTCCAAGCAATATAGCTTTGGAAGATCGAGATGGGCTCTATCATTCTGTCTCACAGATCAATAGCACTATCATTTCCTATTGCACCATCAAATTTTGTAGGTGCACAAGTGCCACTGAAGGTAGAAATTGGCCAGCAAAATTGTATTATTGGTGGTGATGCACAAGCCAGAAACAATCCAAGTAGGCTTCCAGAGCCAAGGGTGTATTTGTAAGTCTGTCACCTAGGAAAACAAACCAACTTCTTTTTTCCTTGTAAGCCAAAACAAATTTCATCTGAGCTTTGAGACAATAAACAATCAACTTCACAATGCTACCCAGCCACTCATAGTTCAGACTAAGACCACACTTTACATAAACATCCACCTTTCTGACTACAAGACCTTGTGGCAGACAATGCTTTACAGGACATCAAAATAAAGACAAAGCATGTTGTCAGTGCATGTCAAGTCACCGTTTACACATTAATATATTCTAGGGCCGTATGGGACATGAGCACAGATAGTGTTTTAAAATAAGGGGGGCAGACACAATGCTAAGAACAAGTATCATAAGACTGTTGGGAGTAAGACCACTGGTAAGTCAATACAATTAGGCTTTATTTTGAGGCAGTATTGGAATTTTACATTTTGTAATAAATATGACTGTGGTCAGGCTGAGCTCAGGGCCTGGTAGAATTGTCCCTCCACCCTTCCCTCTTCAGCCCAGAGCCTGGGAAGTGTGTTTTGATAGAGTTGAAGTTTCCTGTAGTATTGCTGTAGCTGTGTGGGTCCCAGGATATTAGAGACAAGGGGGGTGAGATCATCTCTTATTGCACCAACTTCTGTTGGCGAAAGAGACAAGCCTGGGAGCCACTCAGTGCTGTTCTTCGGGGCTGCTCCAAAGCCTGTCTCTCCCCAACAGAAGTTGGTCCAATAGCCGATGTCACCGCACCCACCCTCTCTCTTGAAGTCTCCTGTCCTGGCGCTTTGGTAGCTCGTGTGGGAGCCCAGCCCCAATGCTGCAGGCCCCCCCGGGGGCTATTAGCAATGCAAGACGCGTGCCCAGAGCAGGCGGAAGGGGATCGCGGCGGAGGCTTTTCCCCCTTACAAGGAGCATCCCCCATGCAACGTTGTAACCCGAGGCCCAGGAAGGGCAAAGCGAGTCCGCACCGCGCTCCTTATGTGGCTATGACCGGCCAGCACTACTCCCCCGCACCGCGGCTAGCGGAGCACGGGGGGGCGGCTCCTCCTTGCAGCCCCGGCCAGCGCACAGCGGCGCCCTGCCCAGGGGAGGCCCCGAGCGAGCCCCCAGCTGCGCCGAGCGGAGCAGGCCCCTTACGGGCCATGCTGCAGCTGGGGCCAGGCGACGCCGATCCCCGCCAGGGGCAGCCGGATCCAGCCCGCAGCGCGGGGGCTTTGCGAGCCCTTCCCCCGGCCGGCGAGGCAGGAACGCCGCCTGCCTCCCGGGAACCTCCCCACGGCGCTCGCGGCGCCTCACCTGCATCGTGTCCCCGAAACTGCAGCAGCAGCAGCGCCTCTCTGGGGCCGGCCACAGGGCAAGTTCCCCCGGCTACGCTCAGCCCCCGCGTGCCGCTCCTGTCTGCCAGGCCCCGGAGCAGGAACTGTGTAACGCGGCGGGAGCGGCGGCTTCCGGGGTAGCCTTGTAAGGCCAGACAGGGGCTGTAGGGACAGCCAGGATCATCCCCCACTTCGCATTCGGACTCTGCGGGGCTGTGTCCTCTGGGGCTGGCAGAGAGGGGGTGCTGGCCATAGTGAGCGGGGCTCCAGCCCCAGGGCTGCCCGGGGCCACCACAAGAATATAGTATTCTATAGTATTGCAACTTTTTGTTATGGAAGGGGACCCTGAAATTGCTTTCCCCAGGCCCCCTGAATCCTCTGGGCGGCCCTGTCCAGCCTTAATCAAGGATTTCATAATGTCCCTTTTCAGAGTGGTAGCCATGTTAGTCTGTATCAGCAAAAACAAGGAGGAGTACTTGTGGCCCACAAAAGCTTATGTTCAAATAAATTTATTAGTCTCTAAGGGTACGTCTATACTTACCTCTGGGTCCGGTGGTAAGCAATCGATCTTCTGGGATTGATTTATTGCGTTTTGTCTAGACGCGATAAATTGATCCAGGATCGATCCCGGAAATACTCGCCATCGACGCTGGTACTCCTGCTCCGCGAGAGGAGTACGCGGAGTCAGTGGGGGAGCCTGCCTGCCGCGTTTGGACCCACGTTAAGTTCAAACTAAGATACGCAACTTCAGCTACGTGAATAACATAGCTGAAGTCGAAGTATCTTAGTTCGAAGTAGGGGGTTAGTGTGGACCAGCCCTAAGGTGCCACAAGTACTCCTCTTTCTAATTTCCCTTGTAACTCTAGTGTTACCTGTTAAGCGGTCTCCTCACACATCAGAGCTCAGGGCCCTTCTCACAAGCCTGGATGAAGTGGATTCTGCTAGGCTAGAGAATGCCAAACATATCCGCACTCTGAGAGAGTAACCCTCTCCAGGTATTTAACTGGTTTCAATTGGAGTGCAATGGAGTGGAGATCCTAGGCTGTCAGTATTAAAAATGTCCTTTGAATTTATCAAAATCTCAATTCAAGAAGTGTTGGAGACAACCTGGGGGAATTATCTGCTAGCCCTCCCCTTCACAGATAAAGAGGAATTGATCACAGAACTAAGGATTACTGTTTGTTTAGGTGCAAGTGATCATAGTTTGAGTACATTTGTTATGTGCAAACAGAATCAAGTCCTAACCAGTAACTTCACTTGCTTTTAAAAAGGGCTCGTTTTGCAAAATCAAAAACAATTAGGAGCTGAATCAGCTGGGGGAAAGTTTTCACATTTTTCTGTTTAACTGTCTAGTTGGGAATTTTTTAAAAATAACAATAGACCAGCCTGTCTTAGAGGGGAAGTGAAAGCAACTATAAAAGATTTATATAAAAATAAATGAAGAATGAATGTAAAGTAGAAGGTAGGAAGTATAGAAAATTGATAAGGGAAACAAAAAGACACAAGGAGAAATCTGTGACCAGCAGCATGAAAGACCATAAAAAAAGAGTTTTTAAAGTATGTCAAAAACAAAAACAATCTTAACAATGGTACTAGTCTGTTACTGAGAGAATTGTCAATAATAATGCAAGAAAGGCAGAAGTACTAAAAAAATATTTCTGTCCTGTGTTGGGGGGAGGGAGGAGGTAAAGAACAAGATGTATTTGCATCATATTATGATTAAATACTTTCCACCCCAAGAGTAAAAAGTAGGGTTGACAATTTTGGTTGGATGTGTTCCTGGAGATTTCATCACATGACAATCTTAAATTAAAGATTAATCTTTAATTCCTGGAGACTCCAGGCCAATCCTGGAGGGTTGGCAACCCTAGTAACAAAGGATGATGTGGAAAAACTAACTACTAAAGTTAGACATTTTTAAAGCAGCAGGCCAGGTAACTTGCATCCAGAAGTTTTAAAAAAGCTCAAGGAGCTCTGTGGACTGTTAATGTTGCTTTTCAGTAAACCTTAGAATAATCAGGGAAGTTCCAAGTGACTAGAGGAAAGCTAATGTGCTAGTATTTAAAAATGACCTGTATCAGACTGACATCAGTCTTGGGCAAAATAATGGAATAACAGTGTCATTTAATAAAGAGCTAAAGGAGGGTAATATAATAATGCTAATCAACATGATTTTTGGAAAACAGGCTTTGTCAGACTAACTTGGTATTTTTTTAAGAGATTAGAAGTTTGATTAAAAAAGATAATACAGTTAATGTAAAATACCTAGACTTCTGTAAGGCATTTGACTGGTAGAATAGAACATCTGGGTTTTCAGCTCCTACTTTGGAAGTGCCAGGACCATCCTTCATTGGAACAGGTAATACCTTGCTGCTTTTAACAGTGGGCAACATTATATGCCAGTGGCACTGCCCACAGCCTCTCTGATAGGCTCTCTATATGTAATGTGGCCTGAGAAATGTGGTAGATACAGATAAGCCTCCAACCTCTCAGACACCCTCCTCAAATTAGTAATAACTACCTGATGACCAGTTTCCTAGATTAGGTACACAATGGGAGCAGAAGTTCTTACACAGTTACTCAACCCAATAGTTTGCACCGCAATAATAGGCTTCTGTTATTCTTCAAAACTCTCCTGCTAAGGAGAGCTGAGTATACACTGCAATCAGGGCTTAAATTCTCAGAGTATTTCCCGGAGCACTGGGACTCAGGGCTTCAGCTCTGTTGGGGGTATTGGGGCTTGGGGCTTCAGCCCCGTGGGTTTGAAAATATTTACCGGAGTTCGGCTCCAGACAGCTCCAGCTGAATTTAAGCCCTGCCTGCAATACAAAATAGGTCAGTCAGGCTAGCCCTACTCCTAGTATAATTGCTTCAGTAGCATTAAAGAGCGAAGTTCATATTGTTTAAAAGCTGCAAGCTTAAACACTTCCCTGGGAAAATGTTATTGAATTAACAGACGAGAACAGAATCAGATAGTAGATTGGAATTAAGTTTATTTGAACAGTTAAAAACCCCACACATTAAGATAATCAGTCTGAATATTTAGCAGCAATTTGCGCACACAACATATTGATTAACAAGAGTTACATGTTGATGAAGAACGGGAGACGAGGAGGAAACGTACATTTTCTCTGGGTCAGTCATTACTGGATTCTTCCTGGGAAGGAACAGCTTTCTTTTCTGTTTAGGAGTTCTCTGGGGAAGAAGCTGGGCAAAACTCCTCCCCCTGCAATGGTCACATCTGCAAATAGCCTCTTCAGCGCTTTATCGTTCCTTGCAGCCAGATGGATGTGTTGTGGTAAAATCTTGACTCCCGTTTTCACGGACAGCATTTCCTGACAGTTCCCGTTTTTCAGCAGTCAGATATTCCAGCACAGCCGCCAGGTAGACCGGAACACCAGCACCTATTCTCTCAGCATAGTTCCCTCTTTTGAGAAGCCGGTGGACACGACCCACTGGGAATTGCAGACCAGCTCTTGATGACTTTGTTTTCCTTATAAGCACAGTTTTTCTGTTGGCCTTTTTGCCAGTTGATGACATTTTTATTCAGCTGGGTGGGGGGTTGGTGAAATCTCATCATTCAAAGCATCATGCCCATAAGATTTACATTTTTGATAAAAGTACAGTAGTAGAAGAGCTAGTAAAAATTCCAGTCAGTATCCTTACAATTTTTCTTCACTGATAGACTGCTGTAGTTATACATAGCACTAGATAAATACCAGTCTGTCAGAGAGAATGATTTTTGAACCATTGGTGTTCTAATGTTCTGCTTGTGCACTCCATCTGTCATAGCTCATCTGTATGAGTCACAATGATTTTCTTGGTCAGTGTGTGGTGAGTGGATGGTTTGGGGTCAAGGTGTCAATGGTAGTGGGCAACAGCAGATTATACTGTGGTACTAACTCAGTGGCACCTTGGCCTTGTATTTGTGTAGCTTGTTCTCTTAAGGTGAGTTGGAAACCTAGGGAGTTCAGGAGTAGAGCTGGTTAAATACTTTTCCAATGAAATGTTTTTCTATCTAATTTTTTTCATGGGAATGTTTGACAAAATGTTTTTTTTTAAGCATTTCTATGTTGTCATTTCAAAACAACTTTTCTTTTAAAAATTGAAATTGAACATTTCAATTGACCCAAAATATTTTTTCAAAAAAATTTGTTTTGCAGGAAATTCAGAAATTTTGTTTTCATTCCAATTTGGAACAAAACCAAATTTCAGGATGTCAGGATTTCACATGAAACAGAAATTCTGAATTTCTGAATTCTAGTTCTGTTCAGGTGCAGGCCAGTTGCTCACTATCTTGGTGGGAAAGCTCTGCTCTCTGCCTGGAGACCAGGAGAGTGGTAAATTGGTAATGTCTCCATTATCCAGTCCCAGGCTGAAGTTCTGTAGGACTAGGGGTATGTCTACACTACGAAATTAGTTCGAATTTATAGAAGCCGGTTTTATTGAAACCGGTTGTATACAGCCGATTGTGTGTGTCCCCACATAAAATGCTCTAGGTGCTCTAGTCGGCGGACCGCGTCCACAGTATGAGGCTAGCGTCGACTTCCGGAGCATTGCACTATGGGTAGCTATCCCACAGTTCCCGCAGTCTCCACCGCCCCTTGGAATTCTGGGTTGAGATCCCAATGCCCGGATGATGCAAAAACAGTGTCGCGGGCGGTTCTGGGTACATGTCGTCAGGCCCCTCCCCCCCGTCACAGCAACGGCAGACAATAGATTCGCGCCTTTTTACCTGGGTTACCTGTGCAGACAACATACCACGGCAAGCATGGAGCCCGCTCAGCTCAGCTGAGCTCACCGTCACCATATGTCCTCTGGGTGCCGGCAGACGTGGGACTGCATTGCTACACAGCAGCAGCTGCTAACTGCCTTTTGGCGGTAGACGGTGCAGTAGACAGGTAGCCTTCATCGGCGATCTGGGTGCTGGCAGCCGTGGTGCTTGCCTTTTGGCAGTAGATGGTGTATTACGACTGTTAACCGTCCTATTACAAGTCAGGTCATCGCACGTTAGCAGAGTCTTCCCCGAGCACCCGATCGTGCAATAGGCCTGAAGACCATCGTCGTACACTAACTGCCAAGCGCCCAGTATTTGCTGCCAAGCACCCAGAAAGATGCCGAGGGCTATCAGTCACGCTGCACCGTCGTCTTAAGATGTAAAAAATAGATTTGCTCTGTATTCATTTGCTTCCCCCTCCCTCCGTCAAATCAACGGCCTGCTAAACCCAGGGTTTTCAGTTTAATCTTTGGGGGGACCATTCTGTGTGACAGTTGTTTGTGTTTCTCCCTGATGCACAGCCACCGTTCTTGATTTTAATTCCCTGTACCTGTACGCCATGTCGTCACTCGGCCCGCCCTCCCTCCTTCCCCTAGTCCGTCAGATACTACTTTCGCGCCTTTTCTTTGAATTCTGGGTTGAGATCCCAATGCCCGGATGATGCAAAACAGTGTCGCGGGCGGTTCTGGGTACATGTCGTCAGGCCCCTCCCCCCTTGTCACAGCAACGGCAGACAATAGATTCGCGCCTTTTTACCTGGGTTACCTGTGCAGACAACATACCACGGCAAGCATGGAGCCCGCTCAGCTCAGCTGAGCTCACCGTCACCATATGTCCTCTGGGTGCCGGCAGACGTGGGACTGCATTGCTACACAGCAGCAGCTGCTAACTGCCTTTTGGCGGTAGACGGTGTAGCATGAGTGATAGCCGTGGGGCTGGCAGCCGTAGGGCTGCATTGCACCAGCCCCTTGCCCTTTGGTAGGCGATGGTATATTATGATTGGTACCCATCGTCGTCGTACTGGAGTGTCTGTCAATCGTGGCCACCTGGGCAGACATGCTACTGTTTCGATGATGATGGCTACCAATCGTAATGTACTATTTTCTGCCAATTGCCCAGTATTGTCTGCTAAGCACCCAGAAGAGGCCGAGGGCGATGCTGGGTGCTGGCGGACGTGGGGCTGGCAGACGTGGGGCTGCATTGCTACACAGCAGCAGCCCCTTGCCTTTTGGCAGACGATGGTATATTATGACTGGTATCCGTCATCATCATACTGGAGAGGCTATCACTCATGCTGCACCGTCGGCTGCCAGCTTAAGATGTAAAAAATAGATTTGTTCTGTATTCATTTGCTTCCCCTTCCTCCGTGAAATCAACGGCCTGCTAAGCCCAGGGTTTTCAGTTTAATCTTTGGGGGGACCATTCTGTGTGACAGTTGTTTGTGTTTCTCCCTGATGCACAGCCACCTTTCTTGATTTTAATTCCCTGTTCCTGTACCTGTACACCATGTCGTCATTCGGCCCTCCCTCCCGCCCTCCTTCTCCTGGTCCATCAGATACTACTTTTGCGCCTTTTTTCTGACCAGGCGCCATAGCTAGCACTGGGATCATGGAGCCCGCTCAGATCACCGCGGCAATTATGAGCACTATGAACACCACGCGCATTGTCCTGGAGTATATGCAGAGCCAGGACATGCCAAGGCGAAACCCGGACCACCCGAGGAGGCGATTGCAGCGCGGCGAAGAGAGTGATGAGGAAATTGACATGGACATAGACCTCTCACAAGGCACAGGCCCCAGCAATGTGGAAATCATGGTGTCACTGGGGCAGGTTCATGCCGTGGAACGCCGATTCTGGGCCCGGGAAACAAGCACAGACTGGTGGGACCGCATCGTGCTGCAGGTATGGGACGATTCCCAGTGGCTGCGAAACTTTCGCATGCGTAAGGGCACTTTCATGGAACTTTGTGACTTGCTTTCCCCTGCCCTGAAACGCCAGGATACCAAGATGAGAGCAGCCCTCACAGTTCAGAAGCGAGTGGCGATAGCCCTGTGGAAGCTTGCAACGCCAGACAGCTACTGGTCAGTCGGGAATCAATTTGGAGTGGGCAAATCTACGGTTGGGGCTGCTGTGATCCAATTTGCCAGGGCAATGAAAGACCTGGTGATATCAAGGGTAGTGACTCTGGGCAACGTGCAGTCAATAGTGGATGGTTTTGCTGAAATGGGATTCCCACACTGTGGCGGGGCCATAGACGGAACCCATATCCCTATCTTGTCACCGGAGCACCAAGCCACCGACTACGTAAACCACAAAGGGTACTTTTCAATGCTGCTGCAAGCCCTGGTGGATCACAAGGGACGTTTCACCAACATCAACGTGGGATGGCCGGGAAAGGTACATGATGCTCGCATCTTCAGGAACTCTGCTCTGTTTCAAAAGCTGGAGGAAGGGACTTTCTTCCCGGACCAGAAAGTAACCGTTGGGGATGTTGAAATGCCTATCGTGATCCTTGGGGACCCAGCCTACCCCTTAATGCCATGGCTCATGAAGCCGTACACAGGCAGCCTGGACAGGAGTCAGGACCTGTTCAACTACAGGCTGAGCAAGTGCCGAATGGTGGTGGAATGTGCATTTGGACGTTTAAAAGCGCGCTGGCGCAGCTTACTGACTCGCTCAGACCTCAGCGAAAAGAATATCCCCATTGTTATTGCTGCTTGCTGTGCGCTCCACAATATCTGAGAGAGTAAGGGGGAGACCTTTATGGCGGGGTGGGAGGTTGAGGCAACTCACCTGGCCGCTGATTACGCGCAGCCAGACACCAGGGCGGTTAGAGGAACACAGCAGGGCGCGGTGCGCATCAGAAAAGCTTTGAAAACGAGTTTTGTGACTGGCCAGGCTACTGTGTGAAACTTCTGTTTGTTTCTCCTTGATGAACCCTCCAAACCACCCCCCCCCCCCCGACCCGGTTCACTCTACTTCCCTGTAAACCAACCACCCCACCCCACCCTCCCCTCCCGCTTGCAGAGGCAATAAAGTCATTGTTTTTTCACATTCATGCATTCTTTATTAGTTCCTCACAGAAGTAGGGGGATAATTGCCAAGGTACCCTGGGATGGGTGGGGGAGGAGGGATGGAAAAGGACACACTGCATTTTAAAACTTTAACTCTTATTGAAGGCCAGCCTTCTGATGCTTGGGCGATCATCTGGGGTGGAGTGACTGGGTGGACGGAGGCCCCCCCACCGTGTTCTTGGGCGTCTTGGTGAAGAGGCTATGGAACTTGGGGAGGAGGGCTGTTGGTTACACAGGGGCTGTAGCGGCGGTCTCTGCTCCTGCTGCCTTTCCTGCAGCTCAGCCATACGCTCGAGCATATCAGTTTGATGCTCCAGCAGACGGAGCATTGACTCTTGCCGTCTGTCTGCAAGCTGACGCCACCTATCGTCTTCAGCCCGCCACTTGCTCTTTTCATCCCGCCATTCAGCCCGCCACCTCTCCTCTCGTTCATATTGTGCTTTTCTCATGTCCGACATTGACTGCCTCCACGCATTCTGCTGTGCTCTATCAGCGTGGGAGGACATCTGCAGCTCCGTGAACATATCGTCCCTCGTCCTACGTTTTCTCTTTCTAATGTTCACTAGCCTCTGCGAAGGAGAAACATTTGCAGCTGGTGGAGGAGAAGGGAGAGGTGGTTAAAAAAGACACATTTTAGAGAACAATGGGTACACTCTTTCATTACAAGGTCGCATATTTCGGCTTGCAGGCAGCCATGGTAGGCCACAGTGTTTTGGCTTTTTTAACCTTCTTAACATGCGGGAAAGGTTGCAAACAGCAGCGCATTTCCCATATCAAGGATGAATTGGGTTGTCCATTTAAAATGGGTTTTCAATGTAAAAGGAGGGGCTGCGGTTTCCCGGTTAACATGCGGCACAAACACAAGTAAACCACCCCCCCCCACACACACACACACGATTCTCTGGGATGATCACTTCACCCCTCCCCTCCACCGCGTGGTTAACAGCGGGGAACATTTCTGTTCAGAAGAGCAGGAACGGGCGCCTCTGAATGTCCCCTTAATAAAATCACCCCATTTCAACCAGGTGACCGTGAATGATATCACTCTCCTGAGGATAACAAAGAGAGATAAGGAATGGATGTTGTCTGCATGCCAGCAAACACCGGGACCATACGCTGCCATGCTTTGTTATGCAATGATTCCAGACTACGTGCTACTGGCCTGGCGTGGTAAAGTGTCCTACCATGGCGGACGGGATAAGGCAGCCCTCCCCAGAAACCTTTTGCAAACGCTTTGGGAGTACATAAAGGAGAGCTTTCTGGAGATGTCCCTGGAGGATTTCCGCTCCATCCCCATACACGTTAACAGACTTTTCCAGTAGATGTACTGGCCGCGATTGCCAGGGCAAATTAATCATTAAACACGCTTGCTTTTTTGTGTGTAATGTTTACAAATATTTACAAAGGTACACTCACCAGAGATCTCCTGTGTGCCCTGAGGGTCTTGGGTGATTTCGGGGGTTACTGGTTCCAGGTCCAGGGTCACAAACATATCCTGGCTGTTGGGGAAACCGGTTTCTCCGCTTCCTTGCTGCTGTGAGCTACCTACAGTACCTCCATCCTCATCTTCCTCGTTCCCCGAACCGTCTTCCCTGTGTGTTTCTCCAGTGAGAGAGTCATAGCACACGGTTGGGATAGTGGTGGCTGCACCCCCTAGGATCGCATGCAGCTCCGTGTAGTAGCGGCAAGTTTGCGGCTCTGCCCCGGACCTTCCGTTTGCTTCTCTGGCTTTGTGGTAAGTTTGCCGTAGCTCCTTAATTTTCACGCGGCACTGCTGTGTGTCCCTGTTATGGCCTCGGTCCTTCATGGCCTTGGAAATCTTTTCTAATACTTTTCCATTTCTTTTACTGCTACGGAGTTCAGCTATCACTGCTTCATCTCCCCATATGGCGAGCAGATCCCGTACCTCCCGTTCGGTCCATGCTGGAGCTCTTTTGCGATCCTGGGACTCCATCAGGGTTACCTGTGCTGATGAGCTCTGCGTGGTCACCTGTGCTCTCCACGCTGAGCAAACAGGAAATGAAATTCAAACCTTCGCGGGTCTTTTCCTGTCTACCTGGTCAGTGCATCTGAGTTGAGAGTGCTGTCCAGAGCGGTCACAATGAAGCACTGTGGGAAGCTCCCGGAGGCCAATAACGTCGAATTCCGTCCACACTACCCCAATTCCGACCCGCAAAGGCCGGTTTTATCGCTAATCCCCTCGTCGGAGGTGGTGTAAAGAAACCGGTTTAAAGGACCCTTTAAGTCGAAAGAAAGGGCTTCGTCGTGTGGACGTGTCCAGGCTTAATTCGATTTAACGCTGCTAAAGTCGACCTAAACCCGTAGTGTAGACCAGGCCTAGGTGGTATAGAAGTAGAACTGATTTGTAATAAATAAATAAATAAATCTCAAACTGTCAGAACCAAAACTTTTAGTGGAAACATATCAGTTTCAACCAGCCTTTTTGGGAAGGTTTCTCAGATCCAGGATGGAGTGTTTCTGGCCAAAACCAGGAAGAGAAAGTGAGAAACCCTACAACAGCCCAGTGTTTAAGGTACTTATCTGAGGTGTAGGAGACTTAGGTTCAAGTGTCTGCTCTGAATCATGCAGAATGGGGACTTAAACCTGAAGTGCCACATCCCCAAGTGAGAGCCCTAATCATTGAGTGATTGGCTATTCTGGTGGGTAGAGGGGAGGTCTAATTTTTTGGCAAAAAGTTTTGAAAGGTCTCATTTTTGTTCTGATGAAGAGCAAAAACAATTCCAAAACCTCAATATTTTTCACAAAACAGAATGGTTTTCCAGCAGCTCTATATACAAGTACTAAAAGTAGGTCAGTAATTATTTAATTATATTGACTGTTCAGTGTAGGGGATATTTTAGCAACATACCACATTTAACCATTCTGACATTGTCACCAGCTTTATTTTTATGGAGATATACATTCATAAATTTACACATGTCCAGTGCTACAGAGAAGTATCACTTCCCAAAGCATCTCCTGCCTTTCTTGTTAGCAATAATAGCTTAGACCAGTCATAAGCGTATAACAGAGTTAGTCTGAGAACTGAACTGTTTTTTCCCGTGTGGGACTAGCATCTGAGTCTCTTAGTTGCCCCTACATTCAGGAACACTACCACACTCTTCCCTGCTCACCATCACTACCTCCAACATATCCTCAGGAGGAAAACAGTGTGTGAGAACATCTAATATAAATTCCCTTTAAGATTTTTCCAAGTGCAGGAAATTATACTTAGTATTTCAAAATGGTAGAGGAAAGACCCCTTCCAGTTCTCTTTTCATTTGATTTACTACTTCCCCATAGCGTCTCACTTACACTTAGTGAAGTGCAGGTCTGTACTTACACCCAAGTAAAAAAGCTTTAGTGTTTCTTTGTGACATTTCAGTCACATATGTGTAGTAGTAGAGAATAAAAGTCCACTCTTAGAAGGAAAAAGTCCTTCACATTAAAAGCATCACATACTAAGACATCAGTGGATTACAGTACATTTAAAATATTATAAGCCAATAATTTACCTTTTCATACTTTTTTCCCCTCTCAGAAAATTCTAATGTATATTTAAGACTCCTGTCCTTCTAGACTTGGGCTATGCCTCTTGTTTTTAAGCAAGGACCACTCATTAATACTTTTTTCAGAACAATTAATCCAGAGGAAATGACACCTCTGGCATTAATCAGCTCCAAAAGACATAAGATTATGAGGAGGAGAGAGAGGAACACTTCAGAGATTGAAATTACTGATTTGGAAAATATCAACAATTTTTATTGATTGATTTTTTTTATTGAAATCCTTGCAATAAATCCAGTCTTCATTTTCAGCATTTCTATGTTTATTTGTTTAAATAATCACTAATGCCCTTTTCTAATCTACTAATTTATGCATCAATCCTGCAAAAATGTATGCATGTGTGTAGCTTTACTATTATGAGTAGTTCCTTTGATTTCAATGGGGCTGTTCACAATAGTAAAGTTAACCACATACACAAGCGTTTGCAGGATTGGGGCTCATATGCGTAAAGTTCATACATGTTGTAGGATAAGTATAAAATTAAAGAATTAAAATTATCTTAAATTTGGTTAAGGAAATACATATGTGTTGTAAAGAAAGGCTCTGACTTGCAAGTAGAAGGAAAGTCTTGGAAATAATCAGTATTGAGGCCAGAAGAATAAAGTAGAGAGGATGTCTGGTGCAAAGAATAACTAAAGAGATATGGGGAAGTTTCTGAAAAGAAGGCCTCTGACCGCTAGGTGTGACTGCAGATGGTTTTAAATCAAACTGAGAATCTGTCTTAAAATGAGCTAACACAGCCCTTCCCTAACCCACACACCAGTGTTACAACCTGTGTGAACCCTGGTGCAATGGGAAAACTGTTGGATAGCAAGATGGAGCGGAAGAAAGGCCTTGGTTAAAAAAAAAAAAAAAAAGAGGTTGTAAATCTTAGCTGGATTAAAACAGGAAATAAGGGTTAACTGTCTTCAATTGTTTTTTAGCTGAAGTCAGTAACTGGCAATGACATCACTTCTTTGTTAAAGGGTATAAAAAGTAAACTAAAGGGTTTATTGCTAATAACCGTCTGACCACCTTGGAGCTGACCAATATGAGTCTAAGCATCCCTGGGTTTAGCCTATTTGTAAGTATCTTGGGCAAATGCTTATAAATGTTTTGTTACTGTTGGGATGTAGTAAATTGCTTATTATTTAGGCATGTTTAGAGTAAGGGTATAAAGTACAATTTGGCCTTTGGATTTAATAAAGGAATTTATGGTTAAATTAGTGTTTTCCCATATCAATATAAATAATTTCAGGTATTATTACCAATTCCAACATGTTTGCAGAACCGAGGCCTTAGTTGCTGGTTCCAATTTGTGCTATGCTGGGAGTCAGTGCTGGCCAGATCCACAAAGGAACTTAGCAACAAAGAGTCCTGTGGCACCTTTAAGACTAACAGATGTATTGGAGCATAAGCTTTCGTGGGTGAATGCCCACTTTGTCGGATGCATTCACCCACGAAAGCTTATGCTCCAATACATCTGTTAGTCTTAAAGGTGCCACAGGACTCTCTGTTGCTTTTTACAGATCCAAACTAACACGGCTACCCCTCTGATAAAGGAACTTAGGTGCCTAAAGCCTAGATTTAGGTGCTTAAATCCTAGTTTTATGCACCATTGTGAGCCACAAACTCCCTGGTTAGCTGCTGCTGAACCTTGTAGATGTTTAAACTCACTCAGCCCCTACATTTTTGCCATAAAAGTCCTCTTGGTGCCTAACTTATTGCCTCTGGGGTTGCACACTGCGGCCTCAGGTAGGCATCTGGGTGCCTAAGGCCCAGCACAGCCCTGAAACCAGGAGAAGATGGGCAGAGGAACATCTTACCAGCAGGGCTCAATCCAGTAGGGGTGATTATAGGCCTCTCACAGAAAATGGCTGGGTGAAGAGGCCTCCCTTTTAACCTTTAGCCCAGTGGTTGAGGTTCTCATTTGGGCTGTGAGAACCCCCTGGTTCAATTCCCCTCTCTGCCTAACAAGGGGAACATATCTATCATCTCTCAGTTAAGTGGGGCTATGGGGCAGCCTGCTGTGGGGGTGGCACCAGGGGATATTCCCTCAGTCTCTTTTGTTGAAACCATTCCACTTTATTGGAGAAAAGACAAAATAAGAAGGACTTTATAGTCCAGTGTTAGGGCACACACCTGAGTGGGAGTCAATTCCCTGTGCCAATCCCTTTTTCATCCGGCAGAGAGGGAGACTAGAACCAGGGCTGGCTCTAGGTTTTTTGCCGCCCCAAGCAAAAAAATTTTGGCTGCCCCCACCCCAGCCTTGTAGAGCAGTCCCCTGCACTCATGGCAGGACTAAGTATTATCTCAGGGATCGGCAACATTTGGCACACAGCCCACCAGGGTAAGCCCCCTGGTGGGCTGGGCTGGTTTGTTTACCTGCCCCGTCCACAGGTCCGGCCGATTGCGGCTCCCACTGGCCACGGTTCGCTGCTCCAGGCCAATGGGAGCTGCTAGAAGCGGCGGCCCGGAAGTCCCTTGGCCCGCGCCGCTTCCAGCAGCTCCCATTGGCCTGGAGCAGCGAAATGCAGCCAGTGGGAGCCGTGATTAGCCAGACCTATGGCTGGGGCAGGTAAACAAACCAGCCCAGCCCGCCAGGGACTTTCCCTACACAAGCGGCAACCCCAGTTTAGGAAATGCTGATCTAGACCATCCCTGACAGGTGTTTGTCTAACCTGCTCTTAACCTCCAGTGATGGAGATTCCACAACCTCTCTGGGCAATTTATTACAGGGTTTAACCAGCCTGACAATTAGGAAGTTTCTCCCTAATCTCCAACCTAACCCCCATCCCTCCTTGCTGCAATTTAAGCCCATAGCCTCTGAGGATTGCACAAGAAGCAAAAATCACTGGGTTAACGATTTTAAGGGAGGTTTCTGCCTTGTCCACACTATCACTATCCTTTTTTTGTAGTCTGAGGCACATACCCTACCTCATTCTCATAGACCCTATGCAAAAGGAGGCACCTCCCTCCAACCTTGATTTAAATGCCAAACTCTGTGAGGGGTGGGGATGAGGACACACTCCCATTATCAGCATCTGCCATAGTCTATCATAGGCTGCTCCCCACTTACTGTGCTGGCTTTTGTAGATCCTGTACAGTGCTTGGAGAGAGACAGGTACCAAGGAATGGGGAGTATAGGAACCTAAATCAAGCTTTGTAGATCCCATGATTTTCAAGGTGCCTAAAAATGAGGCATTGTAATGCTGAGTATTGCAACATCCAAGCCCCTTTATGCATCCTGGCTAGAGAGCCTAGGTATGCAGCCTAACCTGCAGCTTTAATGGCAATTCAGACAAATGGATTGTTGGAATTTCTAATAATATTTGAAATTAGTACTATGAGAAATCACCAAACACCAATTTAACCATAAATTCCTTTATTAAATCCAAAGGCCAAATAGTACTTTATGCAGTTGGTCTAAACATGCCTAAATAATAAGCAATGTATTGCATCCAAACAATAACAAAACATTTTATAAGCATTTGATTAAGGTACTTACAAACAGGCTAAACCTAAGGGTGCTGAGACCCATGTTAATCACCTTCAGCATTGTCAAGCAGGTATTAGCAATGGGCCCTTTAAGATTTTTCTTTTTATATCCTTTAACAAACAAGTGGTGTCACTGCCAATTTACTGACTTCCTCTAAAAAACAGTTGGAGACAGTTCACCCCTATTTACAGACTTAATTCAGATAAGATAAAAGAAACTTCCTGCACCTCTCAGGTGTTTGTAATAGATTTTTTGCTTTCATCCATAATAAAGTTTACCATTTTGGGGGGTGAATGGGTCATCAGTAATCCAGGTGGTCAGCTGATCTAGAATAAAAGCTGCTAATAAGATGGCTACTGCTGAGAGGTTAAAAAGAAGGCAGTTAGCTTCTACTAGAAGAAGAGTCTACTGGATAGCGCTGCTCACAAGCTTGGGATACGCTAAAGTAAGGTTTATTGAAGGTAATGGGATGTTTGTCTTGATTTTTAGTTAAGGTATATACCTGAAAGATAAAGATATTGTATTTCAGAGAAAGTTTTTTTTTTTTAAAAAAAAACAACAATAATACTGGGTATTAGTAGGTGTGTGTAAGGTAGAACTTCTGTCTTTAGTTCATATCTAGGATTTTTCTTGACTCTATATGCAATTATGTAGGGCTGTTTAGTTGGCCTTACTGTTTCTTCCTAGCCTAATAGACATGTGTGGTGCATGGTGGTTTTTGTTTTTTGTAATTTCCCTTGAGATCTCCTCACTCAACTGTGAATCTTAGACTTAAGATCAGTTTTTCATACTGTACTCTGCTTTTCACCAGTACTACACAGAAGAGTTTTAATGGCTCTTTTAAGTTGATGACCTCTGAACTCTAATATATCCTGCAGTAACTGTGGTGAAAACTAGTTAGTTAGTTTTTACCTTCTCAGTAGATACTATGAAGAGTAATACCTACTGATGCTTGTGGTTTGAGAGAAATAAAAGTCGGACTGTCCCATGATTCCTTTCTCTTACTATTTTATGTTGTGGAATCTCCTATCTTCTACTTTAGGGTTCTCGAAGGTCTTTGTTTAGCTTATTTATTTAATAATAATTAATAAAAACAGCCTTAGGGAGCCTAGTGGTATCTTCCTTTAGCAGAAAAATCCCCCAGAAACATCCACTAGCCTGTGAAAAAACTACTGGGAGCATTTTAAGAATACATTGCTTAAGAATCAGAGGGTAGCCGTGTTAGTCTGAATCTGTAAAAAGCAACAGAGGGTCCTGTGGCACCTTTGAGACTAACAGAAGTATTGGGAGCATAAGCTTTCGTGGGTAAGAACCTCACTTCTTCAGATGCAAGAAGTGAGGTTCTTACCCACGACAGCTTATGCTCCCAATACTTCTGTTAGTCTCAAAGGTGCCACAGGACCCTCTGTTGCTTATTGCTTAAGAAGTTGTTATAGGAATTCTTGGCACTTGAAAGTGGCTGGTAAGACCCTACCTGTGTCCCTTAAGAATAGGCTTGGTTGCTCTGAAGCAGAAAATAAACTTAAAGATGCTGCATCTGAATAGGAGAGCCAAATATTCCTCTGCTATTTTCTGAGTTTAAAAAAAAAAAAATCTGCTCCTGTGTCGTACAAACAGAGTGGATGGTGACACCCGTGCCTTCTCTTGGCAAGGGGAACCAAAATTGTTCTCGAAAAGTGGTTTCTGGGTAGACTATTCTTGACTAGCTTCCTTGCTAACGTAAGGCAGGCATGGGAGAAAATGATTCACCAAATTTAAACAAAACCTGTTGTATGAGAGAACTCGCTTAAAGAGAATTACTGGTGGTGAGCTGTATGTCAAGCTGAAGAAATCATTAAGGAATTGTCAAGGTGGGTTTTCTGGGGGAGGGGCTCTCTTTACTTGTGAGTTTGTGAATAAATCTAGGTGTGGGAGTAGGAGGGTATACTTAACCTTGCTACCATTTTGGCTCTTCTTATATTGCTGTAGCTCAAGCACTTGAATGCTCTTACAAAGTCCTAACATAGTTCTGCTTCTCCGGTTTGATATTAGAATGTCTGGACGTGGAAAGAAAAATGTGGTGGCTGCAAAACCTGCAGTTCTATCAAGAAAAACAAAGTCAGCGAAGGCTGGTCTGCAATTCCCAGTGGGTCGTGTCCACCGGCTTCTCAAAAGAGGGAACTATGCTGAGAGAATAGGTTCTGGTGCTCCAGTTTACCTGGCGGCTGTGCTGGAATATCTGACTGCTGAGATATTGGAACTGTCAGGAAATGCTGCCCGTGAAAACAAGAAAAGCAGGATTGGGCCACGACACATCCAGTTGGCCGTGAGGAATGATGAAGAGCTGAACAAGCTGTTTGCCGATGTGACTATTGCTGAAGGAGGAGTTATGCCCAACATCCTTTCCCAGCTCTTCCCAAGAAAACTCTTAAAGATCCTTTTACAAGAGGGGATGCTACTGCTTCCCAGGAAGAATCCAGTAACCACTGACTTACTCCTGCCTTTCTTTGACTCGTGTTTATCAATGCTCTGTATGTGCTAACACTGTTAAATATTACTCAGGGTGATTGTTTTAATGTTTGTGTGTCTTTTTAGATGTTTGTAATAAACTTTCTAGAATTCAGCAGTTGACTTGATCTACTGTCTCCCTTCAAGGAGAAGGGAGAATTAACACTTTCTCCAGGAAAAGTCTAACTTGCAGCTCTTAAACAACAAATGTGCTTCTCTAGCACTTTCAAAGCAGCATGCTCAGAGGAGAGCTAGCCTGGCCTCAGACCCTGTATTAGACTCCAAAGTCTAATTAAATCTCCAAAAAGAGTGGGGGAGAGCACAAATTCTTTGCACCTATGGATGTAATGAAGGTGAGAGGACTCTGCAGTGGGGAGGGATGAAGGGAAATAGAAGACCTCTGCTTTTACATGCTAAAATAATAACAAATCCATCTTCATATATGAACTTGTAATGGAGGAGTTGAGTCCAGTACCTTCAATGGTCATGCACATTGTAGAATGGACTTATTACTACCCTGATCAGCTAAAAGACTTTTTGAATGGATCAGCAATGGGTAGTGTTCTCTCTCTCTCTTCAGAGACACTGTCTAGAAAGGCATGATGGTGAATTAAATATAAGGCTCTGTAATAGTCTCACTCCTTTCTTACTGCCTTTGGGCAGTTCACGTCCATTGCAGCGCTCTGTACTCAAATAAGGGTCGGCTCCTGCCATAGGTATGTGTTAACTATTTTGGGGCAGATCATTTTCTTCCTTCAACCACCACCAGTTAGTCAGGATGGCAAGCTCCTGGACGTGGTTTGGCCTTTCCTTGCATTTGAGGTATTCATCAAGCAGCTGAGTCTTTCCTCTGGGCCACAGAGGTCAGTTGTGATGCTGCTATAGTTGAATAGCTGGATTTTCCCACTTCGCTAGTACAGCCTTTATCCAGGATTTGGACTGTCCCATTCAAACCAGAGTTTTAAGTTTGATGTAAGCTGCCTAACTATATGTTGTGTAGTGGACTAGGACTTGGTGTGCTTTTATCCTATGACGGCACAGGTGGTAACAGGCTACTCTACCTTTAATTGTCCCTTAATTTAACGCACATGTGCATCTGTTCCACCTTTCATTTAGCTGTGATATTCTGAGTACCTTTGCCAAACTGGAAGAAGAGCTCTGTCTTGAAAACTTGTCTCATTCACCAACAGAGGTTGGTCCAATAAAAGAGATCACCTCAGTCAACTTGTCTCTCTAATTAGCTAAGATAGTCAGGCATGCAGCCTGTGCTCTGGATGTCCCTAAACCTCCAGCTGGAAGGAGCTGAGGCTGGACAACAAGGGATGGATCACTTGAAATTGCTCTCTTCCTCTGAAGCACCTGGCACTGGGCCACCATCAGAAGACAAGATGCTGAGCTCAAGGGACCTTTGGTCTGACCCCATATGGCTCTTTTGTTGCTTCACAGAAGTGGGGTGAGTGAGAAAAGAGAAATTTATGCTTGTTTCATGTAATTCATGCTGGGTAATAGCGTGAGGTCTCCATGCTCTTCCCTAGAGTGACCGTATATCCTGTTTTGGCCAGGACAGATCCTTAAGCCCTGTCTCTTTTGGCAAACTGGGCATTTGCCTGTCTGCTCTTGCCAACTGATAATCAAATACACTTTTTTTTTTCTTTCAAAAGTGGGGTGTTGGGGGAATGATGGGTGAGGCAACGCCAGCCCTACATGGAGGGAGGACTCGGGAGAGCAGCTCTGGCCGGGCCAGAACTATACGGGCTGGTGGCAGGGAGTCTTGGGGACAGCCCCACATGCAGGGATTGGGGGGGGGGGTGGGCTTGGGCTGTCCCCTAGTGGGCAGGTGGAAGGGGGCCTTAGGCCAGCCCCATGCATGGGCTGGGGGGTGGCTCATGGGGAGGGGGGGGAGAGGCCTCAGGCTGGCCCTGTGTGGTGTCCTGTTTTCCCTTTTGGGAAACTATGGTTGCATTATCTCTCCACATTCTGTGCAGGTTGACCTCTGGCTGTAGAATAACAAGGGTATCTGGCTGGCTGGCAGACAGGCTAAGGCTGGCCAAACACTTTCTCTCTCCTTTCTGATGAGGAAAAAGCTTTTTGAAAAATAAAGAAAATGTGAATCTTCTTGTATTAAACTCAGACAATTTTTGAATTAAAATGAAACTTCCCTACCCACTCTCTTTGGGGGGCTGGGACAGGAGAGAGAAGAAACTAACACCTTTTTGTTTTGAAAGTGTGTGTGTGTGTGTGTGGGGGGGGGGGGGGAAATAACTCTCTCCATTGCTAACATCTTCAGGCAGCCATAGGAGAAAGTGACTCACTAAATTTAGGTTCTAGTTGATAGGTTTGCTCTGACTCCTGCAGAGGATGGCATCAGTTAGATTATCCACTTAACTTTTAGGATTTTTATTAGAAAAAGGAAATTAGGCTGGCTCCACAGAGATGGAGGTATGAGGGAAAAGGAAGCTGTGCCTCTGGCTAACCACCTCCCTTCATAGAGTGTACAGTGGACTGGGAGAGTGTAGCAGCAACCCCTCTCTGGGTTGTGTGGGGTGTGACAGGTGGGTGAAGGTGTAAGAGGGCTTCAGTGAATTTTTCAAGATGGGGTGTGTGTCTGTCAGAGACAGACACACATGTTCCCCTGGTGTTATCTGGACTGGTGATCTGCTAGGTCACTCCACTCCTTGAATCTGGGAGCCAGCCTTGCTCTGCTGTAAGAACCCTACTCCTGGGCTGTTAACATACAGCCTCTGGCATGTAAGTTGCTCCTGGGATTGTGAAACTGACTGACGCTAGCCAAAACCTCTGGTCCCAGACACAACCCTCAGCACCTCCATCTTGCAGTGTCCACTGCAAGCTTTTGGAGTTCATCAGTTTTAACAAAGAAATTAATATGTACCAGGCTTGTTATCCTAAGGGGAGTTTCTGAGCTGCTTCAAACCAAAAGCAGTGCTTCAGGTAGAATAAACAAATTTATTAACTATATAGATTATAAATCAAAGCATAAGTCAGATTTGGTCAAATGAAATAAAAGCACAATGCATTCTAAGCTGATCTTAACACTCAGTGCCCTTATAAACTTAAATGCTTCTCACCTCAGGCTGGCTGGTTGCCCTTTAGTCGGGGTCTCCCTTTTGATCAGTGCTTCAGTTGCGTGGTGGTGGTGTCTGTAGATGGAGGTGGAAGAGCATGGGAAATATTTCTCTTTGATCATGTTCTTTCTTCCCTTGTGGCTTTAACTCCCCCCCCCCCCCCCCCCCCTTCAGCATCTGATGAGCATTACCTCATCGCAGTCCCAGACTGACCAAAGGAAGAGAGGTGACTCACTGGAGAGTCCAATAGATTATTTGTGTTGCCTAGGCCAGTGTCCTTTATTCCTGTGAGGCTGGGCTGGGTTTGTCCCACCCATGCCCTGATGAGGTGTGAATTGCTCCTCTGCTCTTGGGGAGTTTTTGCTTGGGCTTGCTTTAAGGCATGAGGACACAGTTTCAGCCTCATAACTCTATACATGAAATTACAACCTATAACAATTCTCAGTACATCGTGAGCCTTCTGAAGAGACCCAGTATGACAAACTTTGCATTAGAGACCACACAATCATATTATAAACATGAACATAGGGGGTGTAGTGTTCCCACGAGGTACAGAACGTCACAGTGTGCTGGTAGCAAAGGGAGGCAAAAACACTTCTGAAATTCAGAACTTCAGACATCTGAATACTCTGGGGCAGAGACTGATTTAGCCTTGTGAAATGAAAGCATGTGACTGGAGCAAAACCTCACAGGTGTCGGTTTTATCCCTGTAAATGAAGAGGAAATTTTAGGGAAGGAGCAGAGACAAGTAAGAGAAATTAGTGCTAAACCTCAGTTGCAATACGTATGGAGGGGAGAAAACAAAATAAAATTTCTAAAGGACTTGTGTAATGGAGAGAGAATGGGTCCAGGTAAAATATCCCCAAATCTAATCATCAGTATAAGGACTTAAAATAACAGTAGCAGACAGTGACCTCATTACACTGGTGTAAATCCAGAGGAAGTGAGATCAGAATAGGCCCAAGACCCAGCTTGCCTTGTAAAGTATGTTATATAAAAATACTAAAGAAAACAAATTGTTTTCTGTGAGGTAGTCTTGGGTGGGTATTTCTGGAAGGAGTGGATGGGGATACTACAAAAACATTAATCTTTGTGTTTTATAACACCACTTGCTCATCCACTTGTAATGTGTTCAGATCATGTTTGTCTAATTTCACTTCTTGAGCCAGAAGTTTTATGTTCCTCTAGCTGTACAATCCCAAACACACTAATCATGTTGTACTAATAAGTACATCCCACCTAAGTCATGATCCCCGAATAGACCATCAGTTCGATTCATAGTCTCCTACCAGTAGTAAATCAGTTAATGCCAAATCCTGCAGTCCTTACCTAGTGAAACCCTGCTGAATTTGGCCTTTAGTGATTACAGTGAGAAGAGTGCACAGCATTTTGTTAGTGTTCTGTTCATGTGTTCAACTAGCATTGGCTGCCTGCTGAAGGGGCCTAAAAGGAGGAAGATGACTTCTAGCACTGGTAAATTCCAGTGACTCTGAGTTTGTGGAGAATCAGTGTCACTCTGAGGAATGCACTGATCAAGGCACTTCCTCACTCAGTAAAATGATAGAGTAACATGTATTTTCCCTTCTGGTTTGGTTATAGAAAGAGAGGTCCCTTTATTTTGATCAAAATACTTATTTTGCAATGAACTGTTTGAATTCATATAAAACCATTTATTGCAGCTAACCCAATTTTTGCCAGTTCATCTACAGTGACAGCAGTGCAGGACGCCCTCATTATGACTGTTTCTGTGAGCTTTCCCTGGAGCCCAGTGTTCAGCTGGTCAGCTCTCAATTAAAGAAGTTCTCTTCCCACACTGGAAGAAGACCCAGTATTAGAGAGACAAGACCTCACCCACCTTGTCTCTCTAATATCCTGGGACCGACATGGCTACAACTACACTGCATACAACAAAAGACCCAATATGTCATAAGTCATGACTACATATATATTAATATGAAAATCATGGCCTCCATGACTGACAGACAGACAGACAGACATGGGGATATGTAACAGGGCAGAGATTTCTAAAGCCTTAAGTCTTTAAACTGCACTATGTTGTTGGGACGGGATCTGCCTAGGCTTGGGTATCTTAAAGGAATATGGTGTAAGTCACTCGTTCCAATCTGTGCCTGGCTAGGAGTGAGTGAGAGTAGCTACCTACAGGCATCTAGACATGTCTGTGCAAATTAACTATGCAAATTAACATTTTTATGTTAATAGATATTCACAAACATTTTAAAAGTCAGCTCTTGCGGAAACACTAAACTATCCCTGAGTTTGTTGAGGAATTAAATAAAGGTTCTTAATTTGGAAGCCATTAGGTATGTTCTAGATACTTTTAAAATCATTTCTAGTACTTAGTATTCATATAGCACTTTCCACCTAAAGAGCCCAAAGCCCTTTGTAAAATATCAGCCAATCAGAGCTCAGAATAACCCCACAAGGTAGAGTAATATATTATACTCATTTTACAAATGGGGAAAATGGGTCACAAAGCAGTTAAGACCCAGATCTACAAAAGGTACAGTTGCCTAAATGACAGATTGAGGCACCTAAATCCAAGTTTTAGGTTCCAACTGCAAGCCACAAAACTCCCCTCCAGCTACCGCTGATCCCTGTACATGCCTAATATTTACTTGGTGCCTATATTTTCACTGGGAAAGTTCCCTAGGCACCTACATTTCTGCCTCTGGGCATGTGCCCTGCTGCCTACGCCATCCACAAACTGGGTGGAGATAGGAGGGCTGCCTGATCCAGTAGTTGTGCTCAGATACCACCTACAGGATCAGGACCCATTCAAAATATGGCCAGAGGAGGCCCTGCTCCCCTTGCAAACTTTATAACTTTTAGCCTAGTGGTTAACGCACTCACCTGGTATACAGGAAACCCAGGTTTAATTTTCCCCTCTGCCTGATAGGGAGCAAGCTTTTGAATAGGGGTCTTCCACCCAGGGCTGGCTCCAGGGTTTTGGCCGCCCCAAACAGCCAACAACAACAACAAAAAGCCACGATCGCGATCTGCGGCAGCAATTGGGTGGAAGGTCCTTCACTCCGAGCAGGAGTGAGGGACCGTCCGCCGAATTGCCGCCGAATAGCTGGACGTGCCGCCTCCCTCCGGAGTGGCCACCCCAAGCACCTGCTTGCCAGGCTGGTGCCTGGAGCCGGCCCTGCTTCCACCTCTCAGGAGAGCGTTCTAACCACCAAGCTATGGGATATTCTGAAGGGGAGGGGAAGCCCTCAATATCTCCTCTTGGAACTGTCCCACCATGTATAAATATTTAAAAAGTCATTGGAGGAGAGGGAGTGAGGAAAAAATAATGACACCATACCCTGGAGGCTAAGGCACCTCTGGAGGCAGAGGGCCCCAGAATGCAGTGCTGATGCTCCAAATACTCTTTAATTATTTATATAAAGTGGAACAGCTGCAACAGCAGAGATTGAGGGAGCCCTCCATCAGAATATCACACAGCTCAGCCACTAGAGCACCGTTCCCAAGAGGTTGCCTCTCCCTGTTCAAATCCTTCTGCCCTCTCAAGGGGAGGGGGGAATTGAACCAGAGTCTCCCGCGTCAAAGTCTCATGGGCTAAAAGTTATAAGGTTGTTTTGAGTTGAATTAAGGGCTTGCCTAGCTCATTCTCTTAGCCACCCATCTGCAGAAGAGAGGTTCCTGTTGTGGATTGCTAGCAGAGATAGGTGCCTCCTTGTAGCCTGGATTTAGGCACCTATCTCTGTGAGAGGGGCAGGGCTTAAGACACGCCCATCAATAGCTTCCATTGCTTAGTGTAGGTGGCTCCCCATCTACTAGTGCACTGGCTTCTGTGGACTGCATTCTGAGGCACCTATCTCTCCCCAATCAGTGCCTAGGCTCCTAACTCAGGTCTTTGTGGATCAGGGCCTAACTAATTCATCAACTAATAGAGAAACATCTTCCCCTCACAGGTGTTTATGCTGTTTCTCTCTTTTCCCTACAAACAAGTTAATCATTTTGGGGTGTGTGGGTGTGTAACTGAATCATTAATAATCCAGGTGGAGCTCAAATGATCTAGAGTAGACACTGCTAATGAGTGGTTATTACTGAAGGGTTTAAAGAGTAGTTTCTACAAAAAGAGGAATCTGTTAGATTCAGATAGTAGTGTTCCTGGGCAGGAGAATAAGTAAAGAATTTGGCTAAGGTAAAAGTGTGTTTGTTTCTCACAAGGGAAAGTATACCTTATTTTAGGGGGGGGAAAGTGTCTCTTCTCTAATGATCTATTAATTTTGGTTTAAGTAGACCTTAAGTAGCTGTATTTGACGTGTAGTGCAAGGCAGGTTTCTAAACAAAATAACTTCAGTTGCTGTTACTATTCTGTGTCAATGTAAATCACTAGTTTAGCTTCTATTTTCTCCCTAATCCTGATACTGAGATAGGGTGTCTGATCTCCTGAAGACATTGCTGTTCAACTTCTGAACCCTCTGCCTAAACTCATCTTGCTTTGCATCTGGGTACCCTACTTCACTGTCACCAACTCTAAATAGAAAATGGTCATTACTTTTAAATCTTATTTCTCTAATAATTATAGTAGTTTCCCTTCCTTACCAAATCCTGCAAATAACTGTACTGAAACCTAGCTACAGGTCTCTAGCAACCTAATAACGAGGTGCACATGTTGAACAGTAGTAGTTACTACTAACTTTGAAGTTTTTTAAAAACCCACTAACTGTATTGAGGTCCCCTTATTCAAAGATTACAAAACTCACTTCAGGGGGCTTCTACAACATAAGAAAATTCTGAATTCCTTTTACTCTTGTAGTTGCTTACCAGTTTGTGTGTTTTGGGGCTGATTTGATGAAACTGCTTATTTTTCCTCCCTGGAGTCCCCAGTGTTGTAGGAGAGGCTCCTGACACGGTTTTTATGCAGAGCTTCTCAAAGCTGTAAGAATCCTGAATACATAAAGCCTTAAAGTATTTATTCTACCTCTTGACCAATTTGACCTTTCCTCTTAGGAAGGGGCCTCGCCTGTTCTTTCTGAAACAGAAATCTTGGGTTGAAGACCTTGAGCCTGGACAACACTTCTCTCTCTGGGCAGCAGGAAAAAAACGTTCATTGCTTTTTCTACCTGCCATCTGAATTTACCGGAGACTCTTGATGGGCTGTGGTTTTCCCTTGACCGGACTTCTAACCAGCTGTCTGACTCAAACAGGCTCCTTCTTCAGGAGAGAACGTGAGGCATTTCACTTGATAAACTACTACTACTCACTTGCATCTGAAGAAGTGAGGTTCTTACCCACGAAAGCTTATGCTCCCAATACTTCTGTTAGTCTTAAAGGTGCCACAGGACCCTCTGTTGCTTTTTACAGATTCAGACTAACACGGCTACCCCTCTGATACTACTAAGTTGGCATCTTAAAATCAGGACCTTCCTCCTAAAGAGAACAAATAAAGGTGGGAAAGTGAGAGGGTGTATTATTGGCTCCTGCTTCTTTATAGCTTAAGAAACACTTGGATACTATAATGACATCCTGAAGCTTTTCTACACTTAAAATGCTAGAGCAGTGCCACTGTAATGCTTAAGTGTAGACACTCCCTATGCCCAGGGGCAGTGGCGGATCAGCCACTGGGCCAATGGGGCCCATGCCTAGGGGCCCTGGCCAGTTGGGAGCCCCTGGAAAAATGAGCACCCTGACCCTCTCCGCCCACCCAGCACTCCTGCCAGGGAATGGAGTTAGGGCATGGGGGCTTGACCTGCTCCTGCCGGCGCTAGTGCTGAGGAGTGGGGTCGTGGTGCGGGGGCTTCTCCTGCTCCCCAGCAGGAGTGTTGAGTGGGGGGGTGGGGTAAGCCCCCATGACCTGACCCCATTTCCCCGGCAGGAGTGCTGGGGGGGGGGGGGAGTGCAGGTGAAAGGGGTGGCAAGGGGCCGTCACTTGCTCTGGCCTGGGGCCCCACAAAACCATAATTTGTCTCTGCCCAGAGGTTCTTCTCTCGGTTTAGAGAATCCACATCCCCGAGAGACAGGAGCTTAGTCAATGGAAGAATTCTTCCATAAACCTAGGGCTGTCTATATGGGGACTTCGGTAGGCATAACTATGCCCTTCAGGGGTGTGGATTTTTCACACCCCTGAGCAACACAGTTAACCCAACCTAATTTTCTAGTGTAGACAAGCCTCTGGCTAATGTTCACTCTTACTTCCCCCTCCCCCGCTTCTCTACACTAGATTGATGTTAGGATGTCTGGACGCGGAAAGAAAAATGTGAAACCGACAACTGCCTCGAAGACAACCAAGTCAGTGAAGGCTGGTCTGCAATTCCCAGTGGGTCGTGTCCACCGGCTTCTCAAAAGAGGGAACTATGCTGAGAGAATAGGTGCTGGCGCTCCGGTTTACCTGGCGGCCGTGCTGGAATATCTGACTGCTGAGATATTGGAACTGTCAGGAAATGCTGCTCGTGAAAACAAGAAAAGCAGGATTGGGCCACGACACATCCAGCTGGCCGTGAGGAATGACGAAGAGCTGAACAAGCTGTTTGCTGGGGTGACCATTGCTGAAGGAGGAGTTATGCCCAACATCCTTCCTGCTCTTGTTCCCAAGACCACAAAGGTGCCTAAGCAAGGACTAAAAGATGGCCAGTCACAGGAATTCTAGTAACAGCTAGTCTGCTGAAAGGGTGCTGTTTCTAAGGCTGGCTTTCTCCACAACACTAGCACTTCATGCACCTAGGACTCTTGGTTGTAATCCATATATTTATACATAGACTGTATGTCTTCACTGCTTGTAAATAAGGCACCTCCTAAGGACTCCCTCCTGTGGTGTGTGGTTTTTAAATCGACTTTGAAATAAATACTTAGTGCATAGAGAAGCCCCTGAAACTTGTTTTCTGAAGTTGGCAGATAGAGAAACTATGGCCTGACACTTGAGAAGGAAGTTGCTGTCCCACCACTTCTTAATTTAAGGAAACTTGGGGACAAGATTTAAAAAACTAATGATTGCATGTGCATGAAGTGAGACTAATTTGGGTGGGCCTGATTTTCAGAGTGTGGGTGCTCAGCACTTTCTGGTAAGTGGGGCCTTCTTATAGTATCTCAGATTGGGCACTCAAAAGTACTAGGCAGTTTAGGGAAACCTTGACTCAGGTTTCCTATAGCGATGATAAAGTAGGTGTGGATTTCTCTCCTGTGCTGTAAGGGGTGGAGTAGGACTACCCTGGTAATTTTAATGATGGTCACCCGTGCATTATTTGTTCCTTGAGGTAGTTTAAGAAAGGCACTTATGGGCCTAAACCCAGACTTAGGCACGTATGAGAAGTTCTAGGCTACATTTCAATCCACAAAATTCCTGCTGAATCCTGTAGGTGCCTAAACTTACTCAGTTCTTAGGTTTATGCCCCTGGGCATATGTGCTGCTCACTTACTCTAGGCAATCCATAAACTGGGAAGATAGGTGTTGGGCTTTCTAATTTGCTCAAGGGGCCCAATCTCGTAGGAGGCCAGAGGAGGTGCAGCTGCTCCCAACTTTGTAACTCTTAGTGCAGTGATTAAAGCACTCCTGGTCAATAGGGGAGACAGGATTTAACAGGGGTGCCCTACTTCTCAGATGTCCGCTCTAACCAACGAGCTATGGGCCACTCAGATGTGGGGCGCCACCAAGCTCTCTGATTGAACTTGTTCTTCTATGGATAAATACTTAGTCATTGGGGCAGAGGGCCTGGAGCCACAGTTCAGGGCAACTGTAGCATATTATCCCTCTATGGTCCCTTGGCACCTATTCTAGACTCCTGGCTCCTCCTCCATCACCTCTCTTATGCATGAATGCATAAATCTCTCTCCCCCTGACTATGTGGTTTCCAGGTTGCACAGTTCCCTGCCTACACTGTCATATTCCTTATTTAAAAAGAAGCCTGCATATGGTAACCTGGACAGCCATACCATCTAAAAGACCAGTGTAGATTATTTGCTTGTTTTCCCAGAGGTTATGAATAGTGTATTGCCAGCAGTTATAAGTCATCATACAGCTCTTTCTAAGCAAGCACATTTATTCTTAGGGTAAAAGCATTACAGAGAAAACATAAAAGAACATACACACATGCTAAAAAGCTTACCAGAGATCATACCAGTTCCAGCCGCACCCCTGGTAGCTGTCAATCCTTCATAACCAGCAACTGAATTTTCCTTGTGGTTACAAGTTCATAACTGTCTCAGATTCAGACACACCATGAATAGTTCAATCTTTCCTTTATACACCTTGGTGTTTGATCTTGGCTTCATGTGACAGGTGAGCAGCAGCCAATGGCCCAGTCTTCAGATTGTAGCTTCAAAAGGTTGGGTTTTTGCATAATTAGAAGTGTGGAATTTGTATTCCCCTCCCCCATATATTTCCCAGGAAAACCATATAACACTTTTTGTCCCAAGAGTCCATGCTGGTCTGGCACATTGTTCAATATAGTCCTTTGAACCAGGACTCACATATGTCACAGCTTCCCCCTCGAGAGGTAACACAATTGCAGTCAACAACGATACATAAACCACTCTTTAATACAATAGACTCCAAAGGCACTTAAACTTAATCCAATGAGGTCTCCCAAGGGTATTGCAGGAAATTTCCATATCTGTAACACCTGAGTCTCCCACTGCTCACGTGAGTCTCCTGAACACCAGGCTAGAGTTATTCTCACTCTCTGTAGCCCAATGACTCTAAATGGCATGTGGGACTGACTTCTACAAAATGAGCACTTGAAGACAAACCTTGGAAGGGGTGGCTCTGCACATAGGTCTCAGTTTGTGTGGCTTGGCTGGCTGAATAACAGTCCATCAAGACTGGCTGGTAGCAGAGCTGTTCCTATTTAAAAAGAAGCCTGCATATGGTAACCTGGACAGCCAAAATTGGACACAGCATTAGAACATAAGGTTGTGAGGGTCTCTTTAGAAAAAGATGGTGCTGCAGAGAATTGCATCAACCTTTCTAGATAAGGTTTTCCGCTCGCAAAGGTGGAGACATGAACTGAGGTGAGAACAAGGAAAGCTAACTGAAACAATGTTGCTTGAGACATTTGACTCAAGGTACAGTGAGAATGTCAGCCACCTAAGTAAAGTATAGGATGTCAAAAATGCCTGTCACAAAAACAACCCTTTCAATACCTGAAAAAGAGAGGGAAGCATCCAATAACCCATGAAGTGTGACTGATAACTGTCCTTTCCCCTCTCTTTCCCCACTCCTCTGGGGATGGCACTTGCTAGCAATCCTGCACTTTAAGTGCAACGTAGTCTGGCTTCTTTGTTTAATGTTGTTCAGGCAAAAAGATTGGACTGAAGACCATTGTATTTTAGAAAAGATACATTAAATGCTATTAAACATTTATATTAATGCTAGTTAAAAATCAGGTATAATGGTTATTGTATCAATATGAATGACGTATTTTACAGGGAACGTTTGGGGGGAAATCATGTTTTATTGTCTTTATCAGATGATAGTTAGATATTAAAATATCTTTCGTGCACTATTGTATCATTTAGTGCATTTCCTTACCAATCTGTGATTATTCCAAATAGTGTGTATTCTAGTGTTTTGACTACTCTTAACTTTAAATTCATAAGCTCTGGCTTTTCCTTGGGAATACTATAAGGCCCAGATCCACAAAAGGAATTTATGCAATGTGATGCTCACCATCATAGAGTCTAACTTTTATGTGCCTAGAACAGGGATCGGCAACCTTTGGCATGCGGCCCATCAGGGAAATCCGCTGGCGGGCCGGGACAGTTTGTTTACCTGCAGGGTCCGCAGGTTCGGTCGATCGCAGCTCCCGCTGGCCGTGGTTCGCCGCTCTAGGCCAATGGGGGCTGCGGGAAGCAGCACGGGCTGAGGAATGTGCTGGCCACTGCTTCCCACAGCCCCCATTGGCCTGGAGTGGCAAACCGCGGCCAGTGGGAGCTGCGATCGGCTGAACCTGCGGACGCTGCAGGTAAACAAACTGTCCCAGCCCACCAGCGGATTTCCCTCATGGGCCGCGTGCCAAAGGTTGCCGATCTCTGGCCTTGAAAATCACAGGAACACCATTGCAATGTGATCCACAATACCTGAGTTCGGTACCTAAGCTCTCTCTACGATGAATGCAGGGAGAGAGGTGCCTTAGAATGCAATCTACAAAAGCCAGCATGTTAGGCTGGGAGTGGTCAAAGCTAGCCAGTGGGAGATGCCAATGACAGGGTGTGTACTAAGCCCCACTCATCTGATGGCAGGGCTTAATAAGCACCCTGTCATCAGCATTTCCCATTGGCTAATTTAGGCGGCTTCCTGCTTAGCATGCTGGCTTCATGGATCCCATTCCTAGATGCCTGTCTCTCCCCATTCATTGTATAGGGAGCTTGGGTGCCTAACTCAGGCTTTGTGGATTACAATGTTGTTCCTATGGTTTTCTAGGTGCCTAAAAGTTAGGCTTTATGATGTTCAGTGTCACAACTCCTCAGCACTTTTTGTGGATCTAGACCTAAGTGCTGTTAGAATTTCATGGCATAATATGGCTATGACCATAAATTTCCTTCTTTGCCCTTAGTTTTATTCATAGCCTTTGCCATCAAAATAGACATGAGGCATTTGCAAAGTAGGTGTGGGCACATGTATCTCTCCAGTGTGGGCCTAAAATGTAGGTGCACCAGAACTAAACCTAACCTGTTATGCCCTGCATCAGGAGGGCCACATGGAGGCCAGCAATGGGTTAGCTGGTAGAACAGCATCCTTTAAAGGAGAGAATTATATAACTGAAAACTCTGTGCAAGTGTGAGAGATTGGGTGAATGAGGTAGGAGTTTGAGCTGCTGGAAACGGGTGGGGGTGACCTGAAAGCAGGAAGTCATGTGAAGCCTGTGAATGATGCAGCAGCTGATCATGACTGAGGAAAGAGAAGGAGCAGACTGCAGACAATGCCCATTATTGTCACCAGTGCACTAGAATCCTGGCTATTAGATTGTTTCAAAAGGTCAGAGCACAGACTACAGGTATCAGCCAATCCACAACTTCTTATGTAGGTACCAGGGTGCTTTTGAAAATCTCATTTGGCACCTAAATACCTTTAAAATTCTGGGGTTTAATCTTGCTGCCTCAGGTCTCTGATCTGGCCACTTGTATTTACTTTCCAACCTCATGGGCAGATTGCTTATTAACTAGCTAATGTTTATTGAGTGCTTGGCAGCTGTAAAGTGGTAGAAATGTTAACCATCATGACTTTGTTTATGAAAGTAACTCATTAAAACCCCCAATAAAGAGGTATTTAAAGCATGTATGTGGAGGAAGGGAACAGCTGATTTCTTAGCACAGCAGTGAAAATGACACTTTCTCTAACAGCTCAAACTACCTGTACTGCATGAGTGGCTTTCTTATAGATGCTGTGCATCGCATCTGTGACGATATTTTTGCCAGCAGTATGGTGATGGGGTTCCATCAAGACTCATTCCATCCAGGAAAAACAAATACACTGAAAGTGAGCTATTAACCATATCAACTTTTATTATGTTATTAGCTGTTTGCCAAGTCCGGGGGCGGGGGGGGGGGGGGGGAGTCAATCAGACTCTTTAAAGCTGATGAAATCACACCCACAATAAGCAAAATTTAGGGACTGACCTGATAGTCTCTGTCTCCCCTGAACTCCCATCAGAGTCAATCCCCACATGATTGGGCCCTTAGTGATTTGCTAGGCAGCCTGATCTAGCTCCTATTGAATGAAAGGGGTCTTTCCCTTGACTTCTGTGGGAGCTGGACTGGGCTATTGCTTTGTTCCTTGTTTTGAGTTCTGGTTAGCTAGTGATAACAGTGCTTCCTTCCCACCACTATTTTGGCTCCTTGTATCGTGCGTGGTTGGCTGTTTCTTTAGATTCAGGTTTGTTTGTAGAAAAATGATAACACGGCTGTTAATATAGTGCTTACATGCCTTTAACTTGTTTTGGAGTGAGTTCCCTATTGAATTGGAACACTCGATTCGGAAATCCCTTACCAGGGTCACCACCACAATGCCAAGGCTTTTGATCCTTTGAGCATCTCTCCTTAGCAATCTGTAAGTTAGTATTTGCTTAGTGCTGACAGTGTGCTGGTCATTGTACCGTATCAATCACAAAGAAAGAATCTGTCCATGCCCTGGAGAGTTTACAGCCTAAAAGACAAGAGGAGACCGGTCACACAGGGAACACCAGAGGAGGGAATAACATAAGGTTTTGTTTCCTATGAGTTTATAATGGTGAAAAACAACTAACAGTGTTTAGGGAAGAAGTGAATGGAGGGATTTGAGATGGGGATTGAATTAACAGTATTGAAAATACAGAAGATCCAGTTATTACTTCCATTGTCAGGGTTGCCAGTGTATTAAACATGTTATACAAAGTTTTCTCTTAACTACTTGTTGCGAGCTTCCTCCACTACAAAATAAATTTCTCCTTCTGTGATTTGCCTAGCTAAGCTAAGTTCTATTTCTAGAACATAATTGAATCCCATGTATTCAGTCACAGCACCCTTTTTGACACCTATGAATCACTCCTCAAACTGTCCCCTCCTCCTGCCTCCACTTTTGAGTTTGCACTAGATTTTCAATTTCTTCCAAGAGAAAATTAACAAAATATGATGTGACCTTCCTCCCTCCCCTTAGCTCACCTCCCGCCTTTTCTCTTCCCCATCGCTACTCTCTCTTCCTTCTTCCCATCACAGTTCCTGAAGTTTCTCATCTGCCCTCCTCTTCTAGTCTCGCCACTTGTGCCAGTGACCTTATCCAATCCCATCTCCTGATCTCCTTTGCACCCACTCTCACCCCATCCTATACTCTTCTCATTAACCTCTGACACTCCTCTTGCTCTTCCCCTCACAATGTGAGCATGCTTTAGTCTCGCTCAGTTTAACCCCACTCACCTCTTGAACTACCACTCCGCCTCTCTGCTCCCTTTCATCTCTGTGATAACTGAAGGATGCTGTGCTGTCTGGAGTTCCTCTCCTCCAGTTCCATCCCAAATTCTCTCCAATATGGCTTCTGCCCTTTGCACTCCACTGAAACAGCTCTTGCCATAATCTCTACTGATCTCTTCTTAGTTAAAGATCAGAGCCAGTACTCCCTTCTCATCCTCCTTGAGTGTCAGCCACCTTTGGCACAGTCAATCATGCTCTTCTTGAAATCTTATCCTCCCTTGGCTTCCATGGTTCTGTTCTCTTCCTAGCTCTCTAATCATTCTTACAGCCTGTCCTCTGGAGCAGCCTCCTCATCTGCCCACCAGCTTTTAGTGGGGTCCCAAGGGGCTTTGTCCTTGGTTCCCTTCCTTTCTCCCTCTACACCTTATCTCTGGGTAATCTCATCCACTAACACAAATTCAACCACCATCTCTATGCTGATGCCTCACAGATCTACTGCTCTACTCCAGACCTGACTCCTTCTGTCCAAACTAAAAATCTCAGCCTGGCTCTCTGACATCTCCTTGTGGATATCCAGCTGTCAGCCATAGGCAGACCATGACTCTTGCATTTGGGGAGGCTGGGCGCAAGTGCCAGAAGCTCCCTAGAAGGGGAGAGGGCTACTGGTGCCTGGACTGTGGCCCCGCCCCCTGCTTCACCCCAAGGCCCTGCCTCTGTTTGGCCTCCTCCCCCCAAGGCCCCACCCATGCTCCACCCCCGCTGTGCCCCAAGGCCCCACTTCCACTCGGCCTCTTCCCTCAAGGCCCTGCCCCCACTCCACCTCTTCCTGCTCTTGCTCTGTCCCCTCCATCAGGGGAAGGGGTGGAGAGGAGTGAGCAGCGGCGGGGGCGAGGGGGCTTGGGAGAAGAGGCGGAGAGGAGCAAGCGGAGGGTGGGGAGGGGCTCAGGGGAAGATGTGGAGAAGGGCAGGAAGAGGTGGAGTGAGGGCAGGGCCTTGGGGGGAAGAGGCAGAGCGGGGGCAGAAAAGGCACAGCGCGGGCAGGGCCACAGGGTAAGAGACCAAGGGAGAGCTGGGCCTTGGGGTGGAGCAGGAGCAGAGCCCGGGCAAATCCATAGTCAGGGTGCCGTTGGCCCCCCACCTCTCGGGAGCTTCCGGCAGCGGCGCTGCAAAGGCAGCGGGCCAGTGTGCCTCCAAAGGGAGCTGTGCTGCATCTGGCATTTCTTGCCACATTTGGAGAGGCTTAGCCACCCCAAGCAACTTATACTCACTGCCCATGCTGTCATCTGAAGCTGAGCATGACTAAAATAGAGAACTTAATATTCTATCACAAGCCCTCCCTGCTGCCTCCTTTCTCTGTCAGTGTGGACACCACCATCCTACCTGTTGCTCAAGTCTATAACCTGTCCATCTTTGACTCGGACCCCTGTTTAGGTCCTTACATCCAGGTTATATCTAAATCTTGCTGATTCTTTCTGCATAACATCTCTAAGATACAGCCTTTCCTATTCATTCATACAGCTAAAATTCTCCTCCAGCTCTCAAATACTGTAACACCCTTTTCTCTGGCCTGGACAACTGCAGTCTTGCTCCGCTCTTATCCAGTCAGAATGCTGCTATAAAGATCATTTTCCTAGCATAGATGCTGGAACTAGGAGTTCTGGGGGTACTGCCACACCCCCTGGCTTGAAGTGGTTTCCATCCTATACAGGGTTTACAGTTTGGTTCAATGGCTCCCAGATCCCCCACTATACAAATTATTCCAGCACCCCTGTTTCCTAACCTGTTGCTTTGATTATACCATTTTCTCTTTGCATCCCTCCATTGGCTCCCCCTTTTCTATTGCATCAAACATACGCTGGATTCACTTTCAAGGCCCTTTATGGACTATCCCCACACACGTATCATCTCTCATTATCAAAACTATCAAGAGGTCGACTCCCATCTCCGATCAGGCCATGATATCAGCTTCCATTGCCCACTTGTTAAATTTTTAAACTTTCTTCAGTTTCTTAACTTAACTTTCAAACTTTCTTAAATCTTCAGGCTTTCTCCCATGCTGCCCCTCATGCTTGTAAGAAGTTGTTGTATTGATATAGATCTAAAGAGTCAAAGGTGTTTATAAACTCTTTCACTGTCCAACATTAACAGTAGGTTTAGTAGGTAGGTTTGGGGTTAAACAGAGGCCTTGGTTTTACTTGGTTAGTTGGCAAACACCCAAAAGCATTAATTCAAATTAAAAGTGTGTTGATTAAACACAAGAAAGAACAGGAAAGTAACATAGCCCTTTGTATGGCAATTGCTGAATGGTTATGCAAAACAAACTTAGTCAAAACCTTCTCCTTTTGAAGGCAAAATATCAGAGTCTCTTATTTTTAGAACTACCTTTCTTTGATGAAAAGGAAAGGGTTAATTTTACTCTGGGCCCTGATGTGTAGAGGGCATTTACTTATCCTGTTCTTAACAGACAGACACAAAGTGGAGGAGAGACAGGATGGAAAAATGGTTGAAATACGACTTTTGTTGATGTTTTGAAAACTGGGCCTCTGGATAGTTACAAGCAGATGTTTTGGTTGGAACGTTGAATATAACATGTGCTACTTGGACCCTGGTTTACAATCTGGTCGGGAATGTCATCTGATTGGTCCTTTTCTTCTTAGACAATACATTCTTAAATAAATACAGCATAGCTGACATCAGGATGGGATGAAAAGCCAGGAGAGTGAGAGAGATGGTAGACGGAAAGAAAGAGGGGGCCGATAATAACACAAGGGAAGGGAAAACAATGCAGGATCTTATCCATCTCTGCAGGGCTGGAAAATAGATATCCCACTGATGGGCTGAGGACTGGATGTCATGATAATGTGATGACTTTCAGCACTCACAGGTGACAACAAATGTCCTTGAACAAGATTGAGGCCAGCGGCCTTCCTCTCAGGAAGAAAGTCCTTTAGATCAGTGGTTCTCAAAGCCGGTCCACCACTTGTTCAGGGAAAGCCCCTGGTGGGCCGGGCAGTTTGTTTACCTGCCGTGGCCGCAGGTTCAGCCTATCGTGGCTCCCACTGGCTGTGGTTCACCGTCACAGGCCAATGGGGCTGCGGGAAGCAGTGCGGGCTGAGGGATGTGCTGGCCGACTTTCCCGCAGCCCCCATTGGCCTGGAGCGGCGAACCACGGCCAGTGGGAGCTGTGATCGGCTGAACCTGCGGACGCAGCAGGTAAACAAACCAGCCCGGACAGCCAGGGGCTTTCCCTGAACAAGTGGCGGCCCGACTTTGAGAAGCACTGCTCTAGATGAGTCAAGATGAGTTGCAGTGCTGGCAGGTCGGGGGATAGGCTGGGTTGCAAGGTGGGACAGGAGATCATAGAGAGAGACAACTGAACTGATGATGGGTTTTTTTCAGTCTCTTTTAAATAAACCCCAAAAGGGCAAAAGTGGGTAGCATAGTTCATCCGCCTCGTTATTTTGTCCACCAATTAGGCCTAATATCCCTCACATCGATTTTGGTCTTTTAACTTCTGGCCCCACATCTTCAGTTTTTATCAAGCATAATTTCAACAGTCCTTGAATTATATCAACATGGATATTTTGGTTTAGATTAATCTAGCTTCTTTGTTTGGTTCTCATGCACTTGTTAAAATAATTCAACATCATAAACAAGGTGACTTATTTTTCATGGTTATTGTAACACACTATGAGCTTTCACATACTGTTACAATTGAGCTCAAACTAGGGGTACACTTTGTAGACCCAATGAGCACAACAGTGCTTCCTGTACACATCTGCAAAGCTGCTTCATTATCCACCTACAAAATCCTGCTTAAACCCCCCTTTTGCTGTGAGGCCTACAAAATTTGACACCAGCTAGGCTGCTGGTGTGCAGAGAGCCCCTGTCATACTGACCAATATTTTCTCATTGTTTCCTGATGCTCCCCTGTTGGTCTGTCCATCTCTTGTCTTATACTTCGATTGTAAGCCCTTTGCGGTAGGGACTGTCTTTTTGTTCTGCATTTGTACAGCGCCTAGCACGATGGGTTCCTGGTCCATGACTGGGGCTCCTAGATGCTATGTTAATATTGCTATTACTAATAATAATTAATAATAAAGTGGTAGTAAGTCTAAAGGGGTTACTTTTCATTACATGGAATGCTGCTATGAGAAAAGCAAGCTAATAAGTTAGAAATAGCTTTCCTTCCTCTGGATCATAATGAAAGAGAAATGTCCAAAGCTTTTTCAACAAGTTCATTCCAGATAGCAACTGAATCCAGGGTCCTGTCTATGCAGGAATGAAGGAAGCATGTGAAGAGAAGCACTGAGGTGCCTCAAGTAGCCAAGTAATTGCTGATTTTTGCTCCATATTGTAGTTCTACTATTGAAGTTTTTCAGAAACATCTGGGATAAAGCTCAGACAGCTTGTTGAACTATCAAACTGATTTTATTGTGATTCACTCTCCCTTTCAACATCATGTGGTTACTTGATGAGGCTTAAATTATTCTGTGCTAGCCAAGTTCATTGAGAATGGTACATACTGCTCCTGGAGAAGTCAAACATGGCTCATTTATACATCTGTTGAGGAAGAATTAAGCATCTGTCATATGTCACTGTCCCACCACCTCCCAGCTTTCTTATCGCTCCTTGTTACACATTTTGTTTTTTTCCTTTCAGATCTCCTCCAGTGGAATTATCATGACCTGTTTATTAACTCAGTTGAGACCTAATCACTTTAGCTTAGTTGCTACAAAACTTTATCTCACTCACTTGGCAAATCTGCAGCTCATAGAGCCATTCAGCTGCACTAAATGTATTTCCCCTTTACTCTTCTGATGCTCTTCCCTCTGTTTGATGTATGGCCCTGATTCTGCCTTCACTGAGCTGCTGTGAATCAGGAGTATCTCCACGGAAATCAATGGAGTAAAACTGGTGTAACACCAATGGGAGATCGGGCTCATGTCCTATTTCTCTATGAGCATTTCTGTAGAGTCCATCACTGTGGCACGTTGGTGATACAAAGTTGAGAATTGCTGCAAATAATATCCAAAGTAAAACCTGCCCCTGTTCTAGGCAAAGGCTGCTGTGATCCAGAAGAATGCTGGCAGAATTCTCCTTCCTTTCCAGTATGCGTGAGAAGGAAAGATGCACCTTGTAGTCTCCAGCTGGGAGCTGCGGAAATCCCAGACTGCAGAAGCTAGAGGTGCTGAGACCAAGGCAGATACTGGCACCTGCAGATGCCAAAGGAAGGTTGGAGCCTCTGGGAGCTGCACAGGCTGAGGAGCCTGGAGATGCCCAGACCACTGCATCAGAGACAGGGTAGGAAGTAGCCCAGGGGGACTAGTGGTTGTGCCAGGTGGCATCAGTGTGTTTTGGTCAGATCCCCGCTTACTCAGTGGCAAGCACACTTGCCACTGCCAGAGCCCTGGGCTGGGGCCTGGTGGAGCAGGGAGGGCCTGAGTCCCCCTACCCCGTCTGCCACCGACCCCTAGGTGGCAGCTCACTTCCCCGACTGGCCACCGGGCCACACAGCCCTGCAAAGAAGGGCAGCCATATTGACTCTGTCTGTTGGGCCTCACAGCCCTCAGGGAGAGGGCAGATAATTGAATTTGGCCACCAGGCCCCATAGTCCTACCTGGAAGGGTGACTTTATAGATTTTGTCCACTAGGCTCCACTGCCCCGATGCTGAGGGTAGACTGGCAAACTTAACTGTGGGGCTACCATGACCCTACCCCACCCCAGAAGGGGGATGGGGTGTACTTGCCCCGTGACAATTTGTAGCACACATTCACCAGTGGGTTGCAGTACAACTAAGCCCTTGGTCTTGTGCCTATCAGCCTGCAGTGCACCTGAAGTATGGCAATGCACCATTATGACGTACCGTGGCATGTATTGTTGCTCACAAATATGCTGCATAGACTGCAGTGGCTTTGTTGCTGGGTGCAATTCAAGAAGATGACTTTAACTTATCAAGCCTTTTGTGGTCTGGGTCCTATATTATAGGTGGAACCGGTAGCATCTCATTTTGTTAAAGTTGCTTGAAATTTCTCATTATAAAACCCTGTTTTCAGTTGTATATAACTTTGCCATACTCTGTGTGGGCTGAAATTTTCCAAGCTGAGTGTCTGACTCAGGCTATTTTTTATTTTTTTAAATTTCAGCTATAACAGTTCAACTGAATGTGAAAATGAGTCTAGGAAAAAGAAAACACTGATTTGCTCATGTTAAAAAATTCTGGGGACCTTTTCTTTTGAGAAACTCTTGTGCCTCTATGCTTTGGAGCAGCGACATTAAAATTTGGCATGGGGAGTGACCTTTGTGCCAGGGATGCATCTTTTGCTATTCCCATGAAAAAGCCAATCATATTTGGCCAAGTTACAAGCCTTTGAAAAATCTTGGTTCTGCAGTGCTTCATGCTCCCATTTTCCTTTTTAGACTTGACTCCTGATCAGACTGCATCTCCCATGATGTCCCCTAGTCTCCTTTCTTGGAGGAGAAGGTGCACCATAGGAGTTCCTGGCCATGGTACATTATGGGAAATATAGTTCAGCTACAGATCCCAGCCCACAGAGGAAGATGGGAACATAAGCAACCAGACTACAGCTCCCATTAGGTACCATAGCAGCATATCCCATTCAAAATATTTCAGTTTGGGGGCCTTTTTTTCTTTAATTTGTTAAACAAAACATTGACAATTTTAACTGAAAGCAGGCAGTTTTAATGCAAAACCAATTATCCATTGAAAAAGTTTCAACTGATTTTTTTTTTTTTTGGACCAATCATCGTTACTACTTTTTAATGTTTGTTCGGTTATGTCCTTAATTGATGATTACCCCAGTTCAGCAAAGCACTTAAGTCCATGTTTGCTGAATCAAGGCCGAATCAGACAGGGATTCTTGCCTGGGAAAGGACTTCAGGACATTTTGCAGTTCTACATATGAGTTACAAATGGAGCAAAGGGGATGTAAAAGAAGCTACTTGATCACGAATGAGGCTATGTGTTTCACTGCAGCATGTGGAGACTGGAGAAAGTGACCTACAGTAGCTAAAGATTTGTTGTTGTTTACTGGATGGCTTGTGAGTAGCACCATATGGGCCCAGTGCTGCTCTTGTCATCCACAGGTGAGTGTATTTTACTGGTTCCACTCTGGGCCCATCTGCAGAGGAGATGACCTGTAACAGTCCCCAGATACAAAGACTGGGCTCTTTAGCTCAAGCCTGGTGATATACTGGGGGAACTGAACCAGGGATTAGCCAAGAGTTCAGCAGTCACACTCTCACTAAAGTCAGTGGGAGTTTACCTTACTGTGGGCTCTGTATTAGGGCATTAATAAGTTAACGTTTGAAGATGTAGTATGCCGTATAAATGCTAAATGTTAAAAATACTGTTTTCTAATATTTAATCGGGTGCAGCAACATAATGGAATTTGGTAATCTAGCAAAGGTGCTGTGGTGAAGAATTTTAATTGATAGTTTGTTGAATGGATTGCTCAATATAAATACATGAAAGGATAACATAGGCAGACATTTTTAAAAAACATGCTTGTTTGGAACCTAGGAATTGCCATACCAACTCTGATCCTTCTAGTCCAGTACCCAGTCTCTGTACCAGGCGCTTAAGATGAAGGTGCAAGCAATTCCATAGTGAACAAATATGGAATAACCTGGCCATAAGAGAATTTTCTTCCTAACCTCTGCCAGTTAGTGGTTTGTGCATAACTTGAAGCATGAGTTATTGTTCCTATATCTTGAATCTATTGAATGTAATAGATGATGTTCTTATCATAAATATCTAATATATTGTAATGCTACTAAACTCATGGTCTCTAGGTCTCTGGCAATGAGTTACACAGGTTAATTGTGTGTTGTATAAAAATAATGTATTTTTACTTTCTTAAATGTGTTGCCTCTCAATTTAATCAAATGTCTTCATCTGTTCTCTTATTATGGGACCATAAATAGGAACACCAAATTTATTATCTCTATACCATTCATTATTTTTCTATACTTCTCCCTTCTTATTTGTCTTTTCTTTTACCAAAAGAGGACCAGTGTTTTCAGTCTGTCTCCCTACAGAAATCTTTCTATGCTTCTGATCATTTTGATCACAAGTGTCTAAAGCCATTTTAATGATTTATGTCATGGCATTTTAATATTTTCAGTATTGTTTTCTCTCCTTCTCCTCACATTTCCTTTGGTATATTTTCTTTTTTGATTATCACTGTTCATCGAGCAGTCCACAGAAATTTTCCTGGATGTTAGTTAATTTAGAATTGTATATGAGTAGTTCAAATTATTCTTTCAAATGTGAATTACCATGCATTTGTCAACAATCTGTTTGATTTGGGGCCAGAAGGAATTATTAGATCAGTGGTTCCCAAACTTTAACAACCTGTGAACCCCTTTCACTAAAATGTCAAGTCTCGCGAACCCCCTCCTAAAGTGAATATTTCCAGGGATTTTCTCCTTTACCTGATTATAAAAGCAGTAATCTTGGAAATATAAAATTTGCTTTTATGACATGCTTATTACACACTATTTATTATTATTTATCATTACAGTATTTTTATTACATTATGAAAATGGCAACACTCTTCCAAGATCTCACTTTCGTAGCTTGTATCACTTTGAATAAGCCTGTTATAAGACAAATCTCCTATGTTTCATCAAGGAGTATCAGATGTGAAACAGCATGAAGGTACTTAAGAAGCCAACTCAAAGAGTTCCTCCTACACAAGCATTCCGGTCTTGAGCAGTCCAGGCAAACAATGCACGTTACAACAAAGCTTAAACTTGTTCTTCATAATAATTTTAATAACAATACTAGCTGCCTATTTAATTTTTAAAACAGCAAAAAAAAAAAATCCACCTCTCTTTCCATTTCTTATAAGGAGTCTTGAAGTTTAAATCTCCTCAGTGTGAGAGAGATGCTTGCTTTGATCTGCTTAGCTCTTGGAAATCCAGGGGTGCCATGCTGCCCGGGGACCATAAGGACAGCGCTGTCTGCCATTAGGGAATTTTTTTCCTGAGAACCCCCAGGGGTTCACAAACCCCAGTTTGGGAATCACTGCATTAGATCATCTAGTCTGATGTCTTATATAACATGGGCCAGGGAACTTCATTCAATTACTCCTGTATTAAGCTCAAAAAATTGTGTTTGGCTAAAGCATATTTTTTTTTCAGAAAGGCAAAGATTTGAAGACATGGAGAATCCATCACTTCCCTTGGTAGTTTGTTCTAATGGTTAGTTGCCCTCACTGTTTAAAATATGTGCCTTATTTCTAATCTGAATTTGTCTGGCTTCAGTTTCCAGCCATTGGTTCTTGTTATACCTTTCTCTACTAGATTAAAAAGACTTTTAATACCTGATAGTTTCTCCCCATGAAAGTACGTATACACTGTGATGAAGTAACCACATATTTTAATATTATGCATACAATTCCTCTAAGCGTTGTAGTCCCTCTCAACTCTAGTTCTGACTATTTCCCAGGGCACAAATACCACAGGCTGCTGGACAGACAAAAAACAACAACAACACACACACGCACAAAAACTTGACTTCAATGGAACATTCAGATGTTCAGCACTGTGATGCTGTCTGATTGAGAATGACCCTTTGTATCATTGTTCTACAATTGCAACAAATCTTATACAAAGTGTGTCATGTAAAGTGTCAATGAAAAAGTTACAGTCTAGCAAATACCATTATGCTGGCTAAATCCATGTATCATCACTACATCTGAAGTTTTGAATATTGGCTATATATCTGTATCTCAAATGTGTTTGTTCCTGGGGTAACACCTAGAAGGTACTTTACATACAGTCTTCCCAGCCCATTGTGAATGGTCTATTCAAGACTGATGGGCCATTAAGAAGAATCAATTCTCCACAAAGCTCTTCCTGTAGCTGCATCAGCAAGAATATGGCCAATGGCTGCCCCTCTGAGTCATTAAAGCATGTAAGGACATGTGATATGCTCACATGATCCTGGACTCCATCTTAGCCCAATAACTTTCCACAAACAGAGATGGTAAATTTCCAGGCACATGGCAGAGGATATAAAAGGCCCCTGAGATATCTCCATTTTGCCTCTTTCTTGCCCTGATTTTCTGATTCTGTGGATTTAGAACTAGAAGGGGTATTTTGAATATGGACTGAGGACCTTCCAATCTTTTGGAAGTTACCAGAGAGACTTTACAAGCCAGCACTCTATTCCATCACTGCTACAAACCTGATATAAAGACTTTGCAATGGTTGTATGCATATGATCTATTAACCATTTATAACTCTCTTCTTGCGTTTTATTATTAAATCTTTAGATTTTAGTTACTAAAGGATTGGCAGTAGGGTGATTATTGGTAAGATCCGGGTTATATATTGACCTGGTTAAGTGGCTGATCTCTTGGGATTAAAAGGACCCTATATTTAATTAAATTGGTTTTCAGTAACCACTCATCATAGAGTCCAGTGTCTGGGTGGTGAGACAAGGGCTGGAATGCTTTAGGAGACTGCATCTCTGACCTCTTGTTAACCAGTGTGGTGAGACAGAAGTTTACCTTTGTTACTGTCTTGGTATAGTCTAATGATAGAATAACCACCAGTTTGAGGTGAGTCTGCCCTATTTCTCAGCAGTTTATCCTGAATCTGGTATTCTCAGCTGTGACCCACTGAGGCACAGGGACAAGCACATCTCATAATTTGGTCCCTGATTTATTCTTTATGATGCCTAGTAGGGGAAGGGTGGAAAAGGTAAATCACAGTTTCCATTTTGGCAAATTGGTCAGATACGGTCAGTCAATAACAATTGTCATTGATCAGTGACACTCAAAGTAGATTATTTGAACCTATCAGTTATCATGATCAGCTTTTTGTTCTTGTTTTGGAGAAGATAATTCATTTATGAAAATGTTGTTGTGCTGTGCAATTTGGGGTAGAGCAATGTGTACCTCAAATCCTAAACAAAATACATTGCATAGTCATAAAAAGGGCATGTTGATCATGTATAATCCTAACAGAAGTCATCCTACATAAAAAGATAGAGGAAACATTTTGAGAATGGTTCTTCATTGTACACCTCTACCTCAATCTAACGTGACTGGATATAATGCGGTAAAGCAGCACTCCGGGGGGGCGGGGGCGGGGCTGTGCATACTGGCAGATCAAAGCAATTTCGATATAACGCAGTTTCACCTATAATGCGGTAAGACTTTTTGGCTCCCGAGGACAGCATTATATAGTGGTAGAGGTGTATTATCTTAATATATTTGATTTGGTTTTCTGTCCATAAAGAACTCTATTTTGGAGCCAGACAAAGAAGTGTAACATAAAAAAAGCTGATAACTGCTCAGTGACCAGAAGTGTGTGGGTAAAATTTGACAATGAAAAAATGTAAAGAAGTACAGAGTAACTAATGACTGCAAATTTATTATGGAATAGTAGCCTCTAGTTAAATGAGTCACTTAAAACAATAGACACACAGTCCAACAGGATTTTTTTTTCTTTGTATAAATCAAATCTTCACGATGTTAAGTCAACCCATGAGCTTCATATTCCATGGAATTCTGAAAGAAATTAGCACATGTTAAGACTATACTTTGTGTTGAGCTCTTAAATGATGTACTGAAAAAAATCAATTCTGTATGTCAGTTCCATCCCAAAGCTATAAATATAATGGCACAAAAGTTTAGCCCTTGCAAGTAGTAGTGGATGAACCTCAAAAAGTTTGAATAACTATCCAGAGTCTAGGTCTTTCACCCACACTATGAATCCTTCCTCCCTACACACTTTTTTCCTTCATCACCAAGGTCTACCGCCATCTCGGAGGCCTTCTTCTTGAAGGCTGGGGAGCATAGTGTTTATTTTGCAGCCCATTAAGCTGACTCTTTAGAAGACACACTGCACAGTAGGTGAAAACTGATGCCCTTAAAGGAGGCACAGCAGTAAGGCACACTTTAGTCCACACAATAACACTTGAGTGGGGTTTATTTGTTGCCATATACCTTCTGTTGGCCCTGGCATTGGGTGAATTTCACCCAAAGTGTTTAAACATGTTCTTACACTAACCATAGTTGGAATCATTTTGCCAAAAAGTTCTAGGCATGGTCATTCCACATCTCTCCATTGATCATCTAGTGTATTTGTGGCTTGTTTCTTCCTTAAATGGTTTAATATCAAAAGTATATTTTTGTAGATTTTTGTTGTTGTTGCTGTCATTCTAGTCACCATCCTTTCTTATCACCAGCATTAGCAGGTGCAGTGGAAGCAGATAATTCACAAACAGAAAATAGTGACCTTTTCTTTTGAAAAGTTCAGAAGGGGTGGGAGAGGATGGGGGAGGAGGAAAGAGCACGTGGTTTCCTTTATAGATAAATATCTACTTAATTTACCATTAAAACCTAATCATGACTTTAATAGAACAATCAAGATGTGAACACACTGAAGCTGAGCGAGCATGTGCTATTATTATAACCCATTGTCTTTCTTCACACCCACCCCTATTGTTTGTTGTTATTCAGCTAAAATTAGGTCTCAATCCTAATGTCAATGGGACTCCATATGAGTGCAAAGATCCATGTTAGTGGGTTCTGATGTAGTATCAAGTGGCTTTGGATTATAAGCATTTCAGGACCGAGATCTTGTCTTTATATTTATCTCTGTGGAGCACCTTGCATGCTTTTGGGTGTTGTGTGAATAATAGTATTTCCAAGTTTGGAACAGGAAAATAGTAGAAATGTTTTATGCTTGTATTACTACTTCTTTGACAGAGCATTAAAATTATAATGAGCCCACTTTATAAAAAAAATTCAACTTCATTAGCTTGTCTACAGTGCACACATAAGACCCCCTGATCCTTCAAGGGGTTTGTGCAGACAGACACCTGTTCCTGTCAGGGCCGGCTCTAGGTTTTTTTGCTGCCCCAAGCAAAAACATTTTTGGCTGCCCCCCCACCCTAGCTCTGGGCTCTCCCGCCCCCACCCCCAACTGCACCCTCCTGCCACCCCAACCCTGGGTCACTGGTAACTCGCTCCCAGGGTGGGTCATTCAGCAGGAATTTTGGATGTGCACAGAACACAGACAGGATTGGTTCCCATATGGTTACAGAACTGCAGTAAAGTGGAACAATTTTCAGCTTCTGTGACTGGAGGATATCTGGATGCATATTATAAGACTGTCCTACATAAATGAGGAAAAGCTGAGGTGCCTTTATTATTCTTTTTTCCATTCTTTGTTTCTATGGGGAATGCACTATCACAGTCTTCCTTTTAAACAAATAAAACTAAAACTTAAAAAAGCAATGGCTGTTGAAAATAGCAATTCCAGTCCTAATAACCACTGGGAAGCATTTCTTGCTCAATTTATTCTACTTTTTCTACAGCAAGTTACAGTGGATCAGTATATTTGATTTGGGGGGAAATGAAGTAACAGCTGCCCAAATTGAGCTTGAGCACTCCTGAATTCTGAGGGTGTTCAAATCTGGAAGGCAGGTGCTAGATTCCCTTTCTGAATATTAGCTATATCTGGAAAGAAAAAGTCAATTTCTGCTTCCATGGCTCAGAAGTGGAAATCCTCCTAAGTGCCTGGTACTGTATCTAAAGCTGCCAGGTCCAGAGCCCCCCCTCCCTTCCTTTTCATTTTAAATTCTAGTGGGATCCACATACCTCCCTTGCTAGGTTTCGGATAGAGAGGTGCACTGTCCATTTAGTCCCCCCAATTCCTTCTTTGGGGGAGAGCCCAGCGCTGGGGCAGCAGGAGGTGTGGGTGGGGGGGGAAGAGCCCAGGGCTGGGGCAGCAGGGGGTACGGGTGGGAGCCAGAGCTGGGGCAGCAGGGAGTGCGGGGGGGGGGGGCGGGCGGGCAGAGCGCAGGACTGGGGCAGCAGGAGGTGCAGGTGGGGGGAGAGCCCAGGGCTGGGGCAGCAGGGGACTCCAGGTGGGGGCCAGAACTGGGGTGGCAGAGGGTGCGGGGGGGGGGAGAGCCCCCAGGGCTGGGGCGGCAGGAGGTGCGGGGGGGGAGAGCCCAGGGCTAGGGCAGCAGGGGAGTGCAGGTGGGGGCCAGAGCTGGGGCAGCAGGGGGTGTGGGCGGGGGAGAGTCCAGGGCTCGGGCAATACACGGGTGCAGGGGGAGCCCAGGGCGGGGGGGGGGGGGAGCGGCAAAAAACCTAGAGCTGGCTCTGTTCCTATCATTCACAGCAAGCTACAGATTTCAGTTCCATACTCCTTCCCCCGCCCTTTCCTGTTGCTAGTGGCCAAGGGAATGCTGGGAAATGTAGTTCTTTCCCTGCTGCAGGGCTGGCTCTATAGGCAGGGAGCTAACCAAGGAACTACAGCTCCCAGGGTCCCCTGTTGGTTCTCAGCTCCTATGCTGGATTCTTGTGTCCCTTGCAAATCTGCTGCCCCAAGCAACTGCTTGCTTTGCTGGTGCCTAGAGCTGGCCCTGGTCCCTGTGCAGAGCAGCTAGCAGTGAAGGGGGTTAGGCGTGTAACAAATTATTTCTAAATAACACTTTCTCCGTCAAAGATTATTATTTGCTGAGTAAATAGAATGAAGCCTTTTAAAATCACCTTTCAGAGGCCTACTCACCACCATCTTCGATAGTTCTTCCATTTCTAGGCTGAAAATGTAATTAAATAATCATATTGACATCAGAAAAGTAAATGCAGCAAAAGATGACTCCCATAGTGCATTTAGGAAAATCATAAAATCTTGTTCCAAATTTACCACACGTGGCTGATGGGTCTTGAGTGAAAATAGGGCTTATCTATGGGGTGGGTGAATTCCCATGGTCTGTAACATCTTCAATCAGCCTCTGGACTGAAGAATCTGATTAATTTTTTATGCAACATCTTGGTTCCAATCAACAAGATATATAAGCATATGCCTAACTCTGATCATGTGAATCATACCACTGACATCACTTGGAATATTGACCTGTGTAGAAGGTAGGCACATTTTTAAGTATCCTGCTAAATCAGGGCCCGGGTTATAATCAGGGCCTCTTTTTAACTGATTTTTCTTGTTGTGTTGATAGAGGCATGTGAAAAACATTTTGCCCAGGTCAACATAGTGTGTCTCTAGCTGAATCTGGGTTAGAACAGGATCAGCAAGATACTTACTTTGGGCAAAGATCCAACAGTCACAATGAGAAAAAAAATAACCACAGATGATTTTCATAATTTCCATTTTTTTTTACTCTGTTGTGCACTGAATGTGTTAATCGGATCATTTGGTCAATGCACTGCTAATGCTTATGTTTGTCTGCTGAATTTAGTGCCAGTGCACTAGTCAGTCTAACAGGAAATAAACATTTGGCCCCAACCCTATCTCTAGGTAGAACAGCTCAAGGGATAACATTTTAATGGTCACCCCTGTAGAACAGAAAGTTTTAATCCATTAAAATGGATTTCACAGTCTTATAGACCTTTTATTCTAACCACCGCACCACATTGACTCCCTAAGCTTTTCAAGCAATGACCTTAGACTGCAACATCTATAGAATACCAGGCAACAATTTTTAGATGTAAACGGTTTTATATTGTTTTCTATGGCTATATGAAATTGTATATGATTCAAAATTGTAAAAAGGAAAAGACAAATCTGATACCCTGAAAAGAAAAAAAGGCCGTCCCATGGTACCAGCACTATCCTGTAAAATAAAACACAAACCATTAAAAATACGTGTATTTTTAAACTATAGTATGGCTATATTGACAAGTCTCTGTGTCACTGTCAGAGCTGTTGTCATCAATAATTCAGGAGCCTTTTCAGCAGTATGCAAATAACTAGATACTGCTAGTCCCCAGTGCCCATTCACCTGAACTACTGATTAAACATTAATACCGAGAGGGAATTGTCAAGAATCATCCATTTTGCCTGATGTACATATATTAAAAAACCATAATTAAATATGATGTTGCATGGGCTTTAGAAAATAGCTTGAAGGCTGATTTAGAAGTGATTGATTATCTCTCAGAAGCAGCATGTGAACAAGTTCAGAACAACTGTGGTCTCTGATTTTTTTTTTTTAATCTAAATTAAGTTAACGTACCTTTTTTGTAAACTCTGCAGCAGCAATCTGTGATTCCTGCAAGGTGATAGTGCATATCAGTTTTAACATATCCAGCTGTTCATGAGATTTTCATAATCCTCTAGTACAGGTTAAGTACATTGCTCCAATCCGTTTTTTTGGGGGGGGAAGTGAGAATTTTAAACACAAATCAGATAGTTACAGGAAATCTAGAAGCAAATCAAAATTTGCTGCCTTTATTTTAAGTATTTCTTTAACTGATTTCAAGGTAAATACATTCTTGTCACTGTAATTCAAATTAGACAGTCATGCTCTTGTGAACAATGCAGTGCCTGAACTGAAGTGAACATAAGGAACAGCATTCACCAGGTTTCAAAGTAATATTGATTTTTCTTGCCTTGTTGAAATGTGGTTGGTTCCCCATCTTTAAGATTTCCACTGATTTTTTTTTTAAATCCAATCTGGGTTGCTGCTACTAAACTCAGCTCATGCTGTACTTATTTTTCAGAAGGTAGTTCATTCTGGGACCAGTCTTGCACTACTGAAGTCAATGCAAGTTTTGCCATTGACTTCAGCGGCAGCAAGATCAAGCCCTGTGTGAGTGAAGGCTCTGATTCTTCAATCTGATCGGCAAGGACAACCCCTTGTAGAGCCCCACTGACTTTGACTGGACCTTAAATGGAAAAAACAACATTTAGTAGCATCAGCAGAGATCAGTGACAGCAGCAGCTGCACCAGTGATTGGATTTAATTATCAGGGATAAGTTTTAAAGATGAGTAAGTAAAATGGAAGACTAGAGCAAGGATGTAAAAATAAAGGAGGAGAGGGGTCAGAAAATGGGGAACAGACAGCAAGAGGAAGAAAAGGGGAGATGAGGTTGAAAAGGGAAGGGAAGGAATTTAAATTTAAAAAAGGAAAAAATAGAGAAGGAAAGAGGAGAACTCAGGACAGGATATAAAGCAAGGGGATTTTCCTTTGTTAGATATTTACAGTTCGAACATTGAGACAATGATTTATAAAACAATTGAAATTAACTTTTAGTGCCATAAAATACTATGGAAGAAACAAGTGCATACTGGATCAAGGAATCTTTTCATTCTTCTCTCAGAGAGCTTTGAAGCAAGGCGCATTAAAGGATGCACAGGGGAAGACTACAACAAAGAGATATTGTGAACACTAGTTTTGTATTAAGATCAATTAGACACACAACATTCAAACATAGTTGCTGACTAAAAGTTTTTGATAGCCTGGAGCTTCAAAAATCAGACTTATTTATAATACAACTTAATTTACTTTAGTGCAGAATCATTACAAAACATGAGCTTCTTAACAGAGCTTTGTAATAATCATAGGTTGAATTTTCCAAGAGTCTAGTTGAGATAAGGACCTAAATTCAATGAGATTTGGGTGCTCCCTTGGGCTCCTTTGAAAACTCCAGCTGTAAAGCTTACACAAAGATTGGAGGGAGAAACTAAACTCTCTACCCAGTTCTTTCAGGTGACTTTAAGAAATGCTACACTTTGGGTGAAATACTGGGCATTTTGCCATTGACTTCAGTGGGGCAAAGATGTCATTCCTTGTGTTAAAATTTAATCTTAATGCCTTAATCAAACTCTAATCCACATGATGCCACACAAATTCATAGGACCATGTAAGGGGAGGATCTATTCAATAAGAAATGGCATTTTATGCTAAGGCTGAATTTAGCCCATAGTTTCCAGGGTATTGGGGAAAGTTCAGGTGGGCCAGAGACAGGGAGATTGATGTCCTAATAGATCTGTGAAGCTGGACAAAAGATTAGAGTTCACATGAATCCTTCCTTCTCCACCTCACAGCTGGACCTAATCCTGGCTCTGAGCCATTCTTATAGCTTCTAATAAGGCGCCAAATAGACCATATTCTCGAAATGTGGCCACAAACTGCTATGAGGCAAAGGTCAGTTACATCGCTTGGAAAGATGCAATATGGGTCATCTTCCAAGCCTGAAGAATGATCAGATAGCGTGAAATCTTGGATCCACTGAAGTCAACTGCAAAACTACCATTGACTTCAATGGGATCAGGATTCCACCCATAATTTCTAGCTGACTTTGGGAACCCCTAATCAGCATTTTGTGGGTTTGTGGTTTAGCTAACATTGTATTAAATATATTTACTACACAGTCAAGGTCTAAAAGATGTTTGTTTGGTTTTTATTTTGTTTTGCTTTTGTTTGGGGAGGGCTGTAAATTAGAATACAATGTAAAGACTGTAATGCTTTTTTATTCAATTTTTTAAAAAAATGTGCTCAGAATTAGAAGGTAAAGAAACTGACAAGAAAGTATAGAAAAGATAGAGAAGCACCTTTTAAGAACACTTCCTGTAATTATTTTAAAGTCATTGCACGTGATCTGAGTAAACATTGTCTGAAACTCCATAATCATGGTGCATTTTATCCTTTTCTGACTAAAGCCATTCAGATATAAACAGGGTTCAAGGAGCTCTGTAATTTTTGTGGGTAAATCCTCTTGAATAGTTAGCATTAACCAAAAAGGTGCACTAGGAAAAAAAGGCTTTGTGGGCTGATCATGACATTGACTACAATCAACATGAGTTTAGGGCCTCAGTTGAGGCCTGAACTTCTATAGATGTTTGAGCAAGGTACTTAAGCACGTGAGACACCCCTGCTGAAATCAATGACTCTACTCACATGCTGAAAGTTAGGCATATGCTTAAGTACATTGCTGAATCATAGACTTAGTAAGCATCTTGTTCACATAGTTATGCTATGCAAAAGTGATGATTATGTTAAAATACTGACCCCAGTTTTAAGTGGATATGTTGGTTCTTGAACTCTGGAGTAGTGAAATAAAAACTGCATAAAAAGAGCAATTTTAGTATACAGTCTTATCGAATTTAAGGGTTGAAGTCATATGCATATATTACTAAGATGGAAAAATACTTACTCTTTTATATATGTCCTCATTGTTTTCCTAGTAAAGATAATGATGATAGTCAAACTCTGTTTGGTTGGACAAAATGTTGGGAAAGTTTTCTTCAAGGAAAGAAAATCATTAGACCTTACCTCCTCTATCTGCATGCTATTAAAAATAGCATTACAAAGATCCATTACTTTACTGGAGATCTAAAAAAAAATAATTTTTTAAACATACATTCATTTATGGTATGTTTTGTACATGACTTTTGAGGTAAGAAGCCTAATTTTCATCGCCAACAGTTTAAATCATGAGTAATTCTGAAGCCAATGGCATTATTCCAGAGTAAATCTTTCTGCAGCTACCAGATATAAAAATTACATAATATTTTATATCAGGAAAAAGTTATTAGTACATTAATTATGTCAGCATAATCATATGCTGCATACAAAACAAATACTTACAATCGAATTTCACTAAATGACACTATGGGAAAATAGAACATAAGCCAGCAGAACCATTTACATCATTACAGCTGAGTATTCAACACCTTGGAGGAGATGGAAGAGGCATTTATATTTATCATTTCAGATACTAATTTTAATTGTTATGGGATAGCCAATGTACCTGGAAGAGTAGAGTCAGTTCAATAAATTATTAAGTCCATTTACCTGGGGTTGATTAGACAGTTCTGTCCACTGACTGAAACACAGTGCCAGCTTAAAAATAAAGATTAGACATTAAGATCAGTTATACACTTAAACCCGTATTTTAGCGTGAGAAAATTGAGCATTGGTAATATTCTACCAAGGCCTTTCCCAGCTCAGATACTCTTAATGTGTGTATTTTGTTAAAATGGGCAGCAAAATGTTGCTTTATAGACATACGCTAACTGGGAGATGATCGAGTGGACATTCCCCCATTTCATGTTATTGTTAATTCATTGATTTATTAATTCAACCTCAACTGTAACCTAGATTTGATCATTGCATTGTCTTATATTTTCAATTAGTTTAGCGAAATTGTAAGTAAATTAGTCAGTAATATATTTGTTTAGTGTCCTATTTGCTTGTTTATTTTCTTTGTAAAACCCATATAAGTGATACCAAACTTGTTTCTCTCTCAGAATTGCAGCATAGTCAATGACCTACAAAAGGCATTGGTGAGCCCTAGACCCGCTCCTGAATTATTCCACTCTGCATATTTATGTGTGTGTTGTTAGAAAGGGTAGCAAAGAGTTTTTAATAATGCATCCTTAGCCACTGGCTAACCGGAAAATGATCACGTGTATTCGGTTTCTCATTCCCTAATGGTAATTCAGCCGTGTTTCAGTGTCCCCTGCACTGTTATGAACATGCTTCCAGTTTATGATTGCCATGTTATGAAAATGTTTCGTACCTCGCTTTTAGGAATGTCTGGCGCATCCATAGAACGGGAGACAGGCTGAGGAAACCCTATTGAGATAAAGCATTCACAAATATTATTTCCACTAAAAGGGTGACTGTGCCCTTCATTTGAAAGCTACCATAGTACAAATTCAGGGAGCGGATTCTCCAAGACCACGAGGAAGCTATAACGGGTCCACAACTCCGGTACAAATGAAACCCGAGCCGGGTTAAAACACTAAGACAGAGAGAGGGCTTAACAGGGGTGCTTGGCTTTGTTCTTTTAAAAAATATTTTTCAACGAAGAGCAAAAAAAAAGTATCCTTCCAATGTGAAACTCTAGAGCAAAAAATAACCCAACAACGCCCCCCCCCCCTCGGCTGGCGTGCATTACAGGGGCAGATCTAGATGTCGGGATGGGCAGCCCCCACGCCTATCCGGAGTGTACACACACACGCCTCCGAACTGCTCCCAGGATGTGCTGTGATGCCGAATCCCCCAGTTCTCTGTGCCCACCACCGGGCACATCAGCGGGGTCCCGTGCATGCCCCGAGCGCGCAGCCGAGAGCAGATCCCGCCCCCCTTCAGCACCCTGGACAGAGACGCCGGCAGAAGAGGCAGTCCCCAGCCTTCTCTTCCTCAAACTTTCCCTGCTCGCTTTAGCCTCTTGTCCGCCCTTAGCACTGACAGCTGGTGTCAATGGGGGTAGCTCCGCTGAGGCTCTGGTCCCAGGGCTATATTCATTCCCTCTTTGCCCACCAATCCCCCGGGGCTTATTGAAAATGTCCATTTCTCATGTTCAAGTCACTTGTCCCGGTCACTTTGATAAGAACCTATTGTGCACCTACTAAGAGCCCCCCCGTTCATCAAGTAAGGGGCATGTCACCCAGCCCCCTCCTGCCCTGCTGCCCCCTTCAAATGAGCACTGTCTAGTCTTAAAAACTGTAGCAGCCCTTCGGTCTTTTGCTGCTGATGGTTTGGGAGGAAGGACGCCAATAGCCAGGTCCTTTGTTTAAACTATTTGCAGCCTTCATCCCAGCACGTTCTGCTCCTTGGAAGAGCTTAATGTTAGAGATCAGGTTCAAATTAGTTTGGAACAGGTGTTCTCCGAGTCTGAAGCGAGCCTAGCTTCTCCGAACTGCAAAGCAAAGCCAGGAGTGTGAGGGAGGGAGAGAGAACTAGTTAAGTTTTCTGTATTAGTTCTGTTCTAGCGACTATTCTTTATCCACATAGATCAGGTACGTAGGAGGCAGTTATGGGGATAGATCGGGTCTTACCTGAGGTGAACTGTAGAGCACAGAAGCAGTAGAGAGCGAAGATCAAAGGGAAGGGGGAAGGATGTTGTTTCATTTTCAGCCACCGGTTCCTTCCAGCTAGGGACAGACTTTGGTTGTTCTGCCAGGACCTGAGCATTTCACATCAGACTTCAGATGGCAAGGTGGATGCTCAGCCTGTGGGCGACTGGCCCAAACTGGAGACGTGTATTTGTAACAAGTTGTATCCCATTGCGAGGGGAGCCAATCAGCACTGTGCATGGGCCTGGTTTTCTCAGTCATAAGTGTCACGCTGTGCTTTTATTTATGCAGCAATATCTCTCAAATCAACGCTCTCTGCAACTCGACCTCAGCCATTAGTCAAGACTCCAAGAACACAGAATGGAGAAGTTTAGAATCCGCATTGCCTCTCTCTGTATAAAAAAGGCTTTACATGAAAACTGCTCTCATGCAAACAGGCTGTACTACAGACAGGTTGTACATCGACACTCCACAGGCCAGAACTGACAGCAAGGAGGAGCAGTTGCTTTCTGTGAGAAAGGAATTAGATTAGCCAAAGTAGCATGATTCTGTTCCTGTCAGGACACACAGGCAGGGCAGCAGTACCTTGTGGTAAAAACCAGTGGTAGAATGAGCAGCTTCAACATAGTTACATTACGGCTGCATCACAAACATGTTCTCATCATTACATGCAAACTGGTCGGTCTTACTGTAGAATCAGAGTTCAGTGAAAGTTTGCTAGGAAAAGTAAACTGCAATCATTTTCCAGTTCTTTGATTAATTTTTTTAACAAGACTGAAAATTTCATAAAAACTAGGCATGAAATAGCTATGGATGCAATACTTAAATCTAGTGACTGTTCATTAGGAACCCCAGGAAGCCCAATGATTAGGAATGAATTTATTGAAACCATTTCAAAACCCTAGCTTATCAATAATATGGAAATATGAAGCAAAAAGAAGCATTTCAAGTGAGAGAGGCCAACCCCCTTAAAATAGAAGACACTGTTGTACACTATGATTTAATAATCCCTGGGAAATATTTCTACTTGTGACACCCTGGAAAATAAAGTCTGCTTTTTCATTTAAAAGAATGGGAAATTTCATAGAAGACAATTATTGTCTTATTTGTCAGTTTTATTAAGTAGGCCATCACTTGAAATAAGAATTCCTTTCCATTACTCTGTCTAGCTGTAGGGCGGCATTTCTAAATACCGTACATCATAGTATCTTCATGTGTTGTAGAAAATGCTGGGATCAGTTCAGAAGGGACATGTAATTCTTCATCCTATTCTGCTATAATCACTGAGTTCTACTTTGAAGTGTGCTGCCAGGGTTTATTCTGCTTTGGTTCTTTGGGGGAAATGCTCTACATTGTCATCTGAAGATGGCAAAGGTAGATTCCTTCTGATCTCCTTTGAGAATGTGTTCTAAAGCTTTGGGCCTCCTGCCGTAATTATTTTTTCCCCAGTTCCCTCCAATTTGCACATGGGCTGAATTATTTGTGATATGTTGGCCAATTGTAGCTGCCGAGGTGGGTTGCAAAAGAAGAAGCATTTCTTGCGAGAGCAAATATGCTTAATTGAGGGGGTAGCTGGTATAGCTGCCCCGTTCCTCAAAGCATTTCCCCCTTTCCAGCCTTCCTGGGTTGTTTGAGCCAACTGTTCAACAGTCTCCAGTTTCCACCATGCAGGCTCCAATTTCCACCATATTTTGAGATATTTGGGAGGCCACACTGTCTATGCAAGATATGAAAGGCATGAAGAGCAGTATGTCATTGATACATAACTGGCATTGCAGCCCATGTTGTCTCACTATGTCCCTCAATGGTTGTACATCGACACTCCACAGGCCACAACTGACAGCAAGGAGGAGCAGTTGCTTTCTGTGAGAAAAGAATTAGATTAGCCAAAGCAGCATGATTCTGTTCCTGTCAGGACAAACAGACAGGGCAGCAGTACCTTGTGGTAAAAACCAGTGGTAGAATCAGCAGCCTCAACATAGTTGTTTCACCTCCGTCCATTGTGATGAGAGATTATTGCACTTTTGCTACTCCACAGCTATTTTGGTACAGTAATCTGGCTTGAAGGAATCTGGGATATCAGTGGAGGTCAGATGTTGTTGAAGTTGGTCTACTATCATCATCTTTATCACCTTGACTAGAAATGGGAGATCCAAGACTGGATGGTACTGGATGAGGTTGTTGGCACAGAGTGTTGATTTTTGTTCTCTTTGGAGGACAAGAGAAAGATTGCTGCATGATTCCTGCATGGGGGATTAGAATGTCTGTTTCTGATAGCATTGGGCCAACACATTCCTCAATGGCTTTGACCACCAGGAAGAGGCATGGGTCCAGGTCACAGGTGGGAGTACTGGCTTAATAATAAGAATGCCTAGCTCTTCAATAGTGCTGGTTCTCTGAGTACGTTACCAAGGATGTCAGTACCACTATTCCCATTTTATTGATAGGGAAACATAAGCACAGAGAAGTGAAATGACTCGCTCAAAGTCACCCAACAGGGTAGATGTAGTGCCAAGAATAGAACCCAGGTCTTCTGAGTCCTAGTTAAGCACCCTAGCTCCTAGGCTACACTTCTTTCAATGAGTCTAGCAGGAAGGACAGAAGGATAGGAGGGGGAGCATGGGAGCTATAGACTGTGTAGGGAGGGATCGGCTCCAGGATGGGAAGTTCTTACTGCTGTTCCTACAGCCCTGAGCACTGATGTCTCCCACCGAGAGGCCAGTTTCCTTGTCCTATCACCTGCCCCACCCGAACAGCTGGCACACAAGCTCCTGCTCCTTCCCAAGGCCAGGTGTCTCTGCAGGGACTGGAAGTGGCTGAAAGATGGAACTGGGCTGGTCCAGGAGTCCTACCTGGTCTACAGCAGCCACCTTGATCTCATCTGTGCCACAGGCCAGTGATGGCTGCAATGCCTCCTCCGGGTTTTGCTTGCATTTTCCCCCCCTCCTGCCCCACACCCACACGTGGAGAACATAGCCAGGTACTTATCTGCTCTCACCTCTGCCAGACGTTGTGGGGGCAGAACTGGTGAGGAATGGAAACACAGATCTACCCCCCAATATTCCCATTGAGGGGGCACACAGAGCCCAGTTCTGCCACCCCTGGATTCTAGTACCTCTTTTTGCAAACTGTGTGTGTTGCTTTTCTGGTAAGGTCTGTACAATTCTGGATTCAAGTGCCTGCTTGGATTTGTTAATCCTTGTCATCAAAGTAGGAAGAGATTTTTTTTCACAGCAGGACGAGGTTGGAGTTGCTGTTGAGAGGAGGCAGTCTGAGCTTTATGCCAGTTTTATTCTGGTGTAATGTCATTGCAATTTAATGGAGTCACCCTAGCATGAAAGAGGAGTAACATCTTGCTAAACCAGGCCTGGTAAATGTGGAAGGATGTGTTGTCCATATTAAAATTAATTGTCTGCTCTTTCCTTTGACATTTTTCCTTTGCCAGAAATAAAAGTTATCGTTCACCTTGTGTTTCTCTTGTCATGTAATGGAGGATTTGAACCACGCTCACCCTTTGGCTACAGGAACATGCGTTTTGTAAAGCTGTGTTCTGGAATCAGTGTTCAATTAACTACTGAATTAATTGTAAATTAGAAAACTGTTAAGAGCTTACTTGGTTTGATTGATGTTATGTTCTTCTAAGCTGAGTCACGTACAACATAATTTAGTTTTAGGGACCATCCCAAAGTTACTGGGCCTGATTCTTCACTCATTTGGATTTTCCCGTTTGTTAAGCAATGTGCAGGCTATGTACTGTATTCTTCTTCAGGCAGGAGTTACTATCTCAACTATTAGACCTCCTAATTTGGCCAACTAATTATAGTCCCAATTCAGCAAAGTACTTACACACTGCCTAACTTCAAGTACATGAATAGCCCATTGAAGTCCATGAGGTTACTCGTGTGCTTAAAGTTAGGCACATGCTTAAGTACCTTGCTAAAATTAGGTACTTAGTTATAAGCTTAGTTATTAAAAACTTCAGTCACAACACTCAGGATGGTAGTGTCTCAATGGAAGTATTATAATGAGCGGGGCAGCATGAGTGCATCTATTTAAAGAACAGAACACAAAAAACTTACCACATGGCAAATTATTAAAACATTCTCTTTCCTTAAACCAGAATTGTTTTTCTCCTTCTGTATATTTCATTTCAATGGTGTTAGCTTAATATACAGCATCGCCAATGGATTTATCAGTGCCAAGCCAATTTAATGAGCTGTAATTTTACTGTACAAATGAAATCCCTGCTTGGAGGTCCTGAACTCCCTGCACTAGGAGAAAGAGAGGCATGAGGATTAAAGTTAATAATTCCCCCGTCCTCCGCTACACACATGCATATGTACAGACAAGGGAAAGAAGGAGCTTCGTTGAAGTGCTGAGAAGCAGAAGAATTATGTGTGGGTGTCAATAAGTTTGGGATATAGCTAGTCTCAGTAGCATTTTAGCACCCAGGATTTCTGAACAAAAACATGTGACTAATAATTGAAGAATATGGAGAAATTTGACTGAGACAGAAGCAAAGAGGAGAGCTGATTTGCAGTTTGTAAATGGTCTCTGCAATGAAAGTTAGACAGAAAAGACTAAATTAACCCAAACACAATATCAGCAGGCATTTTTATCTCAAGATGGTGGGCTCCACTTAAGGGCAGGCTGTTCAGTAAGAGTAAAGTTAATCCAGTGCCAGCTGTGGGTCAAGCTCCTTAGACATGGCAGCTAACAACACTGCTTATTAACCCCCTAGGCTTTTGCCAGCCTCAATATAGAGTTTAAACAGTCCCCTTGGGATCTCCACTCTCTCTTGACACCAAGTAAGTGGAGCCTGTGATATTAGGATCTTTTACCATAACGTCCCAGAAAATCCAACTTCCTCTGTTCCAAAAGGACCAGACTCATACCAAGGGTCAGTTCCTCCTTAGATCTTCCTCCTTTACCCACCCAGGCAGTGCTCAGTCTGATCCTGTAATAAACTTATGTTGGCTTTATTAATTAAATGAAAATGAAGCAAGAGAGATTTGCCCAATGTTAAAAATACAGACAAAGACGTAAACTTATCTTATTATCTCATAAAAATTCAACGCTACAAAACCTTACAGGTTCAGCTTCTGAGGCTTATCCCAGTTGTGACAGCTCTGGGTCCTTTACCTGGCAAAGTCCTTGCTTCTTAGGATCCAGTCTGGTAAAAAGAACCTTGTTTCCTTTCAGTAGGCAGCTTTTATCCGAAAACCTGGCCATGTGACTGTTCTGACCCTAGGGCTCGTGGATGCAGTGGTGAAGGGGGAGGAGGGTCCATGATGTAATACTTTGTAACTCATCCTTGGGTGGGAGTGGCCCCTTCTCCATTGTCCCATAAACTGGTTTCTACCTGTTGTATTGAGAAACAAGGAGTTTCCTCTGGACATGTTGATTTTTACTGGGTATTAAGAGATCACTCTCTCCTTTAAGGGGTGTAATCATCTCTATCAGCAAAACTCAGCAATGATTAATGGCTCTTGTTGTCATGGGGTCTGTCCCAGCCATGTGAGTTATGTAGCACAAATGTACAGATGTGAAAAACACTACAGATTTTACTGCAATTTTAGCAACTTAATTGTAATAATGTTCTACCAGCCAGCATTAAGCCTGACAGACTCTTAGTTGATATATAGACCTAGAGTTTGCCTAAGTCCCCAGCATCATGGATATAACTCAAGGATTGTTTTATAAGATCATGTCAAGTGAACAAGAAAAGTGGGGGATGAGAAATCAATGTACCAAAATTGGTGTGTCAGAAATTGGGGGACTAAATAACAAGAGGATGTGCTATTAAACTGAACATTCTTTTTGCGGCACCTTAAAAGAAAAGACTTGGGGGGGGGGGGGGAGAATGGCACCAAGCTGTCTGACGACAACAACTGCCAGCTGAAAAACGAGAGGCCCGAAAGAGTGAGTTTTACCATCACATCTGCCACCAGTTCACCAGACAGAATAAGTTATACCACAAAGCACTTTTATGCCAGTATAACTGTGTTTACACCAGGGCTTTTGCCAGCATAACTATATCAATTTAGGGGTGTGATTCCCCCCCCCAGCCCTAACCAACATAACTATGATGGTAAAATTTTCTAATATAGGCCAGGACTTAGGCATGGACTTAAATCCCTCTTATAGGAAAAGGACCTAGGATGCTGTTAGGAAGGATATATGGGGAGGTCCTTCTAAAGGCATGATCCTGATTATCACCACTTCCCTTGGTTAAATTAAAACTACGATTTTTCAGATAAGCGCCGGAGTACAGACTTATTTATGGAGAGACTGAATAGGACAGTTTCCTATTTGTTTCAGTCTTTCCTATTCTAACTTATAGCTTTTTTTAAAGGGTTGGAAGTAGAGTCAGTCAAAATGTTGCTAAAGTTTTTAGATGAAAAATGGCATTTTGACTAAAACAAAAAATGTTGCAGGAAAACTTGAATTTTCCTGCAACATTTGACAAAATCGACAAAATTCCTAAACAAAAATTATTGGGGGGACGAAAAATTCCACTTTCTCTCACATATCTATCTATCTATCTATCTATCTAGTGTGTATACACACATACACACACATACACAAACATTCTCTCTTTCTACTGGGAAAAAAGTGTGTGTGTGTGTGTGTGTGTGTGTATGTAAATAAAGAAAGTGAGTAGGTTTCCCCCCAACAAAACACATTTAAAAAAATGGAAAAAGTTTCAAAAAATCTTGTTTTGAATTTTTTTAATGAAAAATATCATGAAACATTTTGAAGAAACAAACAAAATGTTTCTTTCAACATTTTTCAAGAAACATGTTTCCCTGGTTTTGACCAGCTCTAATTGGTCACAATGTCAGTTTAGGAAGTGGTCCTTTTGAAAAGCTATATGTATGGGGTTGCTTTTTACAGAACAATTATTAATATTTATTATTTGTATCACACTTGCACAATGGGGCTAGGCACTACTGTAATACATATAAAATAACACACTATGTACAAACGTAAGATACACTCTGTCCAAAAGCATTTGCAGTCTAAATAGGAAAGACAGATAAAGAGTGGGAGGATAAACAAGGGCAAAGCGACTTACCTACAGTCATACTCGAGATCTGTGGTTGAGCTGGGAATACAGCCATGTCTCTTTTCTCCCAGCCTAATAGCCGTACCACTGAACCATGCAGTCTTCTTGTCAAGGCACTCACTTAAAATGTAGTCATATCTTGTGCCTTATTCTCATACATTCATAACTGTTCATATGCTGAATGGATATGAGCAATATATGATGAATACAGAACAACACTTCCTCCCGGGCTGTATCTTGTGTATGCCAAGTTTCAATCCAAAATGAACATTTATAGTCAAACTGCAGCCCCTGATGAGTATGTATAGAGATTAGATGTTTCACAAATAATTTTAAGCAATGAGAAAAAAATAGTGGGATAAAAGAAAATCCTGCACTAGGAAGTTCTGCCTTAATTCACTCAGGTACCAATGTAAATAGGTATGTTTGTCTTACAGACATTTACACAGCATATCTGGTACCTATCTAGCACTTAATGGATCAGTGCAGCATATCAGATATTAATATGGAGCATAACAAATGCAGGAGTCCATCATAAGAGAGTAAATACTGCTAAGAGCACTTGTAGCCAGACAGGGAGTTTAGGTTTTCTCTGTGTGCCTTCTCCTGAGTAAAGGCCATTTTTTTTCTCTTCCGTTCAACTAGAGGCAGAGAAATGATATTCCTGTGGAATGCAGCCATTTACACCGCCTAGGTTAATTGCTGCATTCCAAGGAAATTAGCACAGTGGAAATAGATTACAATGGACTAAAAAATTTCTGTAATGGGAGTGAGTCTCCTGAAATCTATTGGAGCAATTTGTGACTTCAACTTCACTTAATTTTATGTGACATTTGCCTAGCGGTGTAGGGGCTGTGGAAGGCTCCCATTACAGTGGGACTGCGGTTCTGCTTCGGCTGCAGGAATGGTAGCTGCAGAGCAGTCACCAAGAACGCCGCATCCTCTGATCATAGCATATCCCATCTCTAACTAGGCTAGGAGTTTGTCATCAAATGGGGACGGGGTGTGCTCTGTATTTGCATGGACCCAGTTCCTCACACCTCTGCATATGGGTGTGCAGAGTTCAAGGGCCTCTGCTTCAGCCCTGAGGCTGGCACAGCACTACTGGAGGGGCCCTGCAGCTGTTCTGCTCACTGTGAGCTGGGATAGCTCTTATCCCCTCCAATCCCCTGTTCATGGTGGTCCATGAATTTCACCCTTCAGGTGGACAGAAGGTGAGTGAGGTAAGATCTTTTATTGGATCACTGATGGCAAAGGAGACATGATTTGATCTACACAAAGCACTTTTTCAGGACTGTGAAACGTAATCAGAGTATCACAGCTAAATACAAGATAGAACAGATTGTTTAGCATACATAGTTAACATATAGTCTAAGAGACCAGTCAAGGTAAAGTGGCCCATCAATATCCCTGCTGTCACAGGACAAAAAAAAGGGGGTTAGTGGGTTCCAGATTGTTGTAATAAACCATAAATCCAGGGTCTTTATTAAGACCATTATTTTTAGTGTTTAGCAAAGTTATGAATTTAAGCTCCCAAGCTCATCTTTTGAAGGTGGTGTGCAAGTTTCCTTTGATGATGAGGACGGAGAGGTCATATATAGCGGGATCACTTTCCGAAAAATGTTCACCCACAGGTCGTATGGTGTTTTTATCTTTTATCATTTTTGTGTGTGAGTTCATCTGAGACCATAATGATTGTCTGGTTTCACCCACATGGGTGTTACTGGGGCATATAGTGCACTGGTTGAGGTACACCACATGTTGTGATAGGCATATGTAGGACCCATGGATCTTGTAAGGTATATTGGGGGGTGGGTATTGATCATTGTAGCAGTGGGGATATATCTACAGGTTTTGCATCTTGTTATGGCCGGGTCCAGTGCTGCTTTGAGTTGGTGTGTTCTGGTCTGTGGGAAGCTTGCTTCTGATGAGCTTGGAGAGGTTGAAGGGATTGTTTGAAGGCCAGAAGAGGGGGTTTGCAAAAGATTTCTTTCAGGATGTTGTCCCCATCAAGTATGAGTTGTAATTGTTTAATGATACCCCATATGGATTCCAGTGTGGGTTGGCAGGTTACAAGTAGGGGTATGCAGCTGAAGGGTTTTTTTTCGTATTGAAGCAAGTTCTCTTGGGGTATTTGGGTGGCCCATTCCCTGATATGATCTACTTCTCTGGTGGAGTGACCTTGTTTAGTGAAGGTGGTTTTAAATGTGTTAAAATGTGTATTCCGGACTGTTTCCTTAAAGCATATTCTGTGGAATCTGAATGCCTGGCTGTAGATTTCTTGATGTGTTTGAGATGCTTACTGAAGCTATAAAGGTAAGTGTGGTGATGGGTGGGTTTCTTGTATACAGTTGTCTGTAGGGCTCCATTGCTGAAGTTGATCATGGTGTCCAGGAAGTTGATGCTGGTGCAGGAATGTTCTAGAGAGAGTTTGATGGATGGGTAGTAGTTGTTAAAGTTACGGTGGAAATCTTCGAGGGAGATTAGGTCATCTTCCAGAGGATGAAAATATCGTAGATGTATCTTAGGTATCTCAGGAATCTGTCCTGAAATTCTTCTTCAAGATGGCCCATGAAAAGGCTGGTATATTGGGGAGCCATCCTATTATTCATGGCAGTTCCCATGATTTGGACAATCCCATGATGGTTGTTGAATGTAAAATTGTTATGGGTGAGGATGAAATGGATGAGTTTGGCAAAGTGTTTGGGGTGGATATCTGAGCGTTGTACATTGTCTTGTAGATAGCTGAGGTAGCAGCAATGCTGTCATTGTGAGGGATGTTGGTCTATAGAGAAATGACATCCATGGTGGCAAGGATGGTGTTCTGGGGAGATTGTTAATGTTGCAGAGTTTCTGGAGGAAGCTGGTTGTGTCCTGGAGGAAGCTGGCCATTTGTGCGGTGAGTGGTTTGAGGATGGTTTCTGAGTCCTGAAATTTCTCCAGTAAGAATGCCATGGACAGATATGATGGAGTCTACCTGGGTTCCCTTGTTTGTGTATCTTGGGAAGTGTAGTGGAGTGGTCATCCTGCTCCTGCCCTGAAGGGGTTAAAGCAGCCCTGGAGAAGGCTGTGGCTGGGAAAAGCTAGGCTGATTGGAGAAGCAGCCACAGCTGGGGCCACGCCCCAATCAGGCCACAGCTGGCCCTATAAGAGGGCTGAGGGCCAGGAGCTGGAGGAGTCTCACTCTAGCCCTGGAGTGGGAAGGGCTAGCTGCCCGAGAGAAGGTACCTGAAGTGTACCAGTGCTGGGGAAGGGCAAAGGGAGCTGGGGAGCTCCAGCCTGGTAAACCCCAGGTTGCAGGCCTTGGTAAAGGCCCAGAAAGGTACTGGGGCTGCAGAGGGGCAGCCTGGGAATAGGCAGAGGCAGCTGGTCCTACCCCTTGCCAATGATGAGTGGTTTACAGACTGCAGTCTGCCCCAGTGAGCGGGAGCTAGATGATGACTGGCAGTAGCCACTGATGCAAGGTGGGGATAGAGGTTTGGGGGTTCCCCTGGGAGGGGAGCTGCAGACTGTGGGTTACTGCTGGGGGCAGAACCCTGACATAGGGGGGCACCAGGGTCCAGGAGGGACACGGGGGCCAGCGGCAGGCGAGACACCGGCCTGAAGAGGGCGCTCTGGGCTGGAAGAGCTAATTACCAGGACGACCAGCAGGAGGCCCCGCGCCAGTGAGTCGTCGCCTCGCTACAGGAAGCATTTATAAGGTACCTGAGGTGGGCTCATGGGGAGTGAGGTTGTAGAGTTTCTCCTGGAGTTGTGTGGGGAAGGATTTGATGATTAAGACTAAGTTTTTGTCATGGATATTTTTAGAAAAACTCATTGACAGGTCACTGGAAATAAACAGAAATTCCCAGCAGCCTGTGACCTGTCCCTGACTTTCCCTAAAAGTATCCCTGACAAAAGAGAGAGGTGGGTTCAGCACCCACTGCTGCTGGGGCTCCTGGGTCCCCCACCAATGGGGTGCATGGGAGCTCCAGGGTCCCCCTGCCTTTGGGGCTGGGCTGATGTGGGGTCCCCTTGCCCAGGCAGCTGGTAGCTGCAAGATCCCCCAGCCGCTGGCCCTGGCTGAGCAGCTGTGTAGGGTCTGCCGACTGCCCAGGTCGTGCCGCCTGCCGCCTGGTACGGGGTCCCGCCACCTGCCTGCCGCCACTGGACAGCTGCGCGGGGTCTGCCAGTTGCTTGCTGTAGCTGGGCAGCTGCGCTGGGTCCCCTGGCCACCCACCACCACTGGGCAGATGCAGGGTCTGCCAGCCGCCTGCCGCGACTGGGCAGCTGCGGGGTCCTCTCCCCACCAGGTTGGGGGCTGTGAGCTGTGAGAGCAGGGCAGAAAATGATTCTGTGACTGCCGGGACCTCCATGACATAATCGTGATAGCCTCAAATTCATGGGTGAATTGTGGTGTGGGGTCTTCTTTGAGTTCTTTGTTGTAGGTGGTGCTGGAGAGTTGTCAGTTGGCTTCATTGATGTAGTTACCATGGCTGATGAACTACTATGGTACCCTCTGCTGACAAAGGGGTCACACAATAAAAAAGAGGGTTTTAAAGTATATTAGGAACAAAAGAAATCCCAGCAATGGTATAAGCCCATTACTAGATGGAGATAATAAAACTGTTGATAATGATACAGAATTGGCAGAAGTGTTCAATAGATATGACTGTTCTGTATTTGGAAAGAAGGAGAATGATGTACTTGTATCACATGAGGATAATGAAGTACTTTCCAGTCTTCTAGTAACTAAGGAGGATGTTGAATAACATATACTTGGTGTGACACTCTGTATCTCAGGGGAGCACCCTGCACCCCCATGTTCATCCTTATAATATGATTGTGTGGTATCTAATGCAAAGTTTGTTATGTTGGGTGTCTTCGGAAGGCTCATGATGCACTAAGCATTGTTGTTAGAGTAATGTTATCGGTTGTAATTTCATGTATATAGTTATGAGGCTGAAAATGTGTCCTCGTGGCTTAAAACAAGCCCAGGCAAACACTGGCCTAGGCAGCAACAAAGGATCTGTTGGACTCTCGAGTGAGTCACCCCTTTCCCTTGGTCAGACAGGGACTACGATGAGGTAATGCTTACCTAACCCTGAAGGGGGGTGGCAAAGCCAAGAAGGAAGAAAGAACATGATAAAAGGGAGAGATGTTTGCCATGCTCTTCCTCTCTCTTCCACCTCCATCTACAGACACCACCACCAAGCGACTGAAGCGCTGATCAAAGGGGAGAGCCTGGCTGAAGGGCAACCAGCCAGCCTGTGGTGAGAAGCATCTAAGTTTGTAAGGGCACTGAAATTGTTAAGATCAGTTTAGAATGTGTTTTGCTTTTATTTCATTTGACCAAATCCGACTTGTTGTGCTTTGACTTATAATCACTTAAAATCTATCTTTTATAGTTAATAAATATGTTTGTTTGTTCTACCTGAAGCAGTGCGTTTGTTTTGAAGCATGTCAGAGACTCCCCTTGGGATAACAAGCCTGATGCATATCAATTTCATTGTTAAATTGACAAATTCATATAAGCTTGCACTTGCAGCATCCAGCGGGCATAACTGGATACTGCAAGACAGAGGTTCCTAGGGTTGTGTCTTGGACTGGAGATATTAGCTAGTTTCATTCAGTTGCACAATCCAAGCAGCTTACATGCTAGAGGCTGTACGTGAACAGCCCAGGAGTGGGGGTTCTCACAGCAGTGCAGGATAAGGCTGGCTCCCAGAGTCGAGGATTCGAGTGACCTAGCAGATCACCAGCCCAGATAACACCAGGGGAACATCACACTTGGGATAAACATTTTTAAATGAGCAGGCTTGGTAACTTGCATCCAAAAGTCCTAAAAGAGTTGGCTGAGGAGATCTCTAGCCTGATTAATTATAATAAACCTTGGAATATCAAAGAAATTCCAGAAGACTGAAAGACTACTTATGTTGTGTCAATATTCCAAAAGGGCAAGAGGGATGACCCAGGGAACTATAAGCCAGTTAGCCTGACAACAATCTAGAGAAAAATAATAGGAAAGCTGATATGGGTTTTAACTGATTCAAAATTAGAGGTTAGGTGTAGTGCGATGATGTAAACACAGAGAACCACTACTTTAGGCATTAACTAGAGAATTCCTTGATTAGGAAGTTTGTATGTTTATTAAGCTTCCCCCTGCAACACATTCTGGTCCTTTCTGGTAACTTGTGAGGACCAGGAATGCTAATTAGGTTTGGCAGAATTTTATTTTTATTTTTTGATCATTTTGACAGACTATCAATGTTTATTTTTAAGCATTTTTTGGATGTTTATCAAATTAAATTTTCACAGTAGTGCAAAATTATGGGTTTGAAGTATTTGTTTTTATTTTTATCTATTTGAATGTTCACAGTTGCAGGAAATTGTTGTCAGACAGTGGGGAAAGTCAGATAATAATATAATGACAGGCGCTGAGATTCAAAAAAGTTAAATATTTATAACTTTTAAACACAAATTGTCAACATCACATGTCAAAATATCCTTAAATCAAACTCTAATAATTTTTCAAGGAGCACTTTTTTTTCTTTGCCTATCTGTCAACTTTGATTGTTATCTATAGAAATACTTTTTCATAGATTGTTGTGTGTACTGTAAAAATCAACATTTATGGAATAAAATCTAATTCTTCCAACTGACCTATAACCACTCCTTGTCTCCCTTTCTTTATAATAAAAAAATAAAACTTGTATTATAAACCAATGTATATACACACAATGATTCAAAATAACTTCAAATTCCTTAAAGATGTACTTGTTTCCTGACAGAGTACCTGAAGAGCCTAGATTCTCTCTGTTGTGTAGGGAAATATTGAAGATGAACCCAATTCCAATGGAGAAGTCCTTTTAGAGTCTCCACTTTGAATCCTAGGTGAAGGTCATCCATTTGTTTTGCACTCAGTAATGCCACTAAGGCTTGTGGTCTGTTTCCATGTTAAAATCTAAGCCAAACAGATATGCCCTGAACCATTGGCAGGCCCAAGTGACTGATAGAGCTTCCTTTTCCACTTGAGTGTACTCCTGCTTGGTTTCTGAGATGCTTCTTGATGAGACTGCAACAGCTCTCTGATGTCCTCCTCCTCTTGTGTGAGTGTCACTCCTACACCAATTGAAGCTGCATCTACTGCTATTGTTTTCCGAGTGTCATGCCAAACCAGGTGGAGATATCACTAGTTCTTCTATTTTATTAAATGTGTTTTATTGTGGACTTGCCCAGATCCACATATTGTGACCATTTAAGGAGATCTCTTAAAGGTGGTGTTTGATGAGCCAAATGTGGTAAGAACTTCCCAAAGTGATTTGTCATGCCCAGCAATCTTCTTACAGCAGAAACATCTTTGAGTTCGGGTAAGGTGAGTAATGCCTTCAGTTTATCTGAATCCAGCTGAATTCCCTGTTTGCTCATTATGTGTTGTGACAGATCCAGAACAGTGGGGTACAGGAGTCTGGTAGAGGGCAAATATACTGGTCACTGGATGAGTAGTTTTCTGTTCCCTGAGTGACCAGAGAAGGGGCTGCACTAGAGTAATCAGGAACCTGCTAGAACCAGTTAAGGCAGGCAAGCTAATTAGGACACCTGAAGCCAATTAAGAAGAAGCTGCTAGAATCAATTAAGGCAGGATAATCAGGGCACCTGGGTTTTAAAGGGGCTCACTTCAGTTTGTAGTGTGAGAGTGTGAGGAGCTGGGAGCAAGAGGCGCAAGGAGCTGAGAGTGAGAGGGTGTGCTGCTGGAGGACTGAGGAGCACAAGCATTATCAGACACCAGGAGGAAGGTCCTGTGGTGAGAATAAGGAAAGTGTTTGGAGGAGGCCATGGGGAAGTAGCCCAGGGAGTTGTAGCTGTCATGCAGCCGTTACAGGAGGAACTATAGACAGCTGCAGTCCACAGGGCCCTGGGCTGGAACCCGGAGTAGAGGACGGGCCTGGGTTCCCCCCAAACCTCCCAATTGACATGGACTGTGGGTTCTTCCAGAGGGGAAGGTCTCTGGGCTGTTCCCCAACCCACATGGTGAATCTGAGGCAAGAAAATCCACCAATAAGCGCAGGACCCACCAAGATAGAGGAGGAACTTTTGTCAGTGTCCTATACATTTCATCTGCTCCTTTCCAAATTCACATTTCTCTTTCAGAGTGAGACTGGCTTTTTGGAAGCATCTCAAAAGGGATGGATGGAGTCACTCATTCTGCTCATTTCTATCTCTGCCATATACCAACAGATCATCTGCATGGCAAAGAACAGGCAAACCTGTTATGATCTGAGAAATTCTTTTCTGGAAATATTTGGTGCTGAAGATATGAGGAATGGAAGCCAATTGAAACAGAACCTTCAAAATGGGGTGATGAATGTAGTTAATAATACAGATGTTGCAGCAAGGGGAATTTGCCAGAAGCCTGCTGTAACATCTAACTTTAAGAACACTTTGGTCTCCGATAACTGAATTAGTGTCTTGTCAACTGTGGGATGCATGTCTTTCTCTGCACATGCTTTTATTAAGTTATGTAAGGTCCACACAAATGCAAATTTTGCCATTGGGCTTCAGAACTACAACCATCCCCACACACCAGTCAGTGAGTTCTTCTATTTGGGAAATATCTGTCATTCTCTTTCATTCTTCTTTGGCTTTCCCTAGCAAGAATCTAGAGCTCTGCTGTGGGGTTGTGAGAACAAAGGGAGTCACTGATGGCACTGGTTTTATTTTGTACTCCCCTGACAGCTTTCTTAGCCCGGTGAAGATGTGTGGATACATATATAGTTTGCTTTTTGGCAATTAAATGCATTCCAGTTTCTCTGATAGGGGTAGTCCTTGTATTGCTGGCAACCGTAGTAGGGGAGATGTAACTCCTTATATTACATATATTATTTGTCAAAAAACTTTCTGTCCTTTCTCCAGTTTCCCAAGGAACTGCCCATAAACATGTAATGTATTGTTACTAGCCCAACGTAGAAATTGATTTGGTCTTTGGAAATTTCCACCCCAGGATCAGGTGTGTGTGTGTGTGTGTGTGTGTGTGTGTGTGTAATATATACACACACAGAGAGAATCTTTTGGAACTGCAGTGACTGCTTCCCCAGTATCAGTTTTAGATTTAAAGTTTAAACTGTTTAGATTCATGCTTGTATACCAATATGTCTCTTCTATTGAGAATATAGTCCTAGAACTATGGACTCCTTGTCATCTGATGATAACGCTCTCTCTTGGATTGTTTCCACTACTCTTGGTGACCTTCATTCTACTGCAAAATGTCCCATTTTGTGACACCACCTACATTCTGCCTCTTTTGCTGGACATAGTTGCCACCTATGGGTTTGTGTCTTGCCACATCTTCCACAGCTTTTCCAAGCTTCCCCCCAATTGAGGTTTTTTGGTCACCCACTCTCTAATGGGGTGCTGTTTCTTATATTGTAAATTTGGTCTGACTTCCCCTTTCGCATTTGTGTCTTTTCTCTTTATTGTGGCAGTATTGTCTGATGCTGCCTCCCCTATGCTGCCAACATGTAAGTCACATTACTGTTTCTTTATGATTTCTTGCATTCTCACTTATGCTACAGCTTTTTCTAACATGAGATCTGAGTCTAACTGAAGCCGTGCTGATACATTGGTGTCTCTTATGCCAACTATCCTGTCTCTTATTAGTTCTTCTTTTAACATTCCATATTTGCAATGTTCAACAAGACTGTGAACGGCAGTAATAAGTCTCAGATGTTTCCCTTTGTTCCTGGCACCTCTTGTTTAAATCTGGCCCTTTCATATATATTATTCTGTCCATAGGCACCAACTCCATGGATGCTCTGGGGCTCAAGCACCCATGGGGAAAAAAAGGGGGGGGTCAGTACCCACCAGCCATAGTGGTTCCTGGCTCCCTGAATTTTGTATCTGAGGTCTGCTCGCAGAGCATACCCTAGCCCCAGCAAAAACAAGTCAGCTCCTATGATTCTGTCTCACTATGAAGTGGGCATCAAAAACTTCTTTCATTTTGGTATATTCTTTCTTTTCCCCATCAGTGAGGTGTAGGGTATGAGCAGCAGCATTACCCAAGGCAAATATCAGGGCATTTGCCTGCTATTCTTGTACTTTGTATATTAAACTAGAAGCTGCCTGGGTCACTAAAATCAAACTTCTCTAACAGAGCCATTTGCACTATGGGCATCATGGCTGTACTGAAAGAGGGTTCTGCCTCCTCCTTGCTGGAGCTTTCACTGGTCTATTAGAATTCTTTGAGGTGGCCACCAAACATGTGGAAAAGAGTGTTCCAGTAGATATCATGTACTTGGACTTTCAGAAAGCCTTTAACAAGGTTCCTCACCAAAGGCTCTTAAGCAAACTAAGCAGTCCTGGGATAAGAGGGAAGATCCTCTCATGGTTTAGTACAGGGGTAGGCAACCTATGGCACACGTGCCGAAGGCGGCAAGCGAGCTGATTTTCAGTGGCACTCACACTGCCCGGGGCCTGGCCACTGGTCTGGAGGCCTCTGCATTTTAATTTAATTTTAAACTAAGTTTCTGAAACATTTTAAAAACCTTATTTACTTTACAGACAATAGTTTAGTTATATATTATAGACTTATAGAAAGAGACCTTCTAAAATCGTTAAAATGTATTACTGGCCTTAAATCAGAGTGAATAAATGAAGACTCGGCACACCACTTCTGAAAGGATGCCGACCCCGGGTTTAGTAACTGGCTAAAAGATAGGAAACAAAGGGTAGGAATAAATGGTCCATTTTCAGAATGGAGAGTGGTAAATAGTGGTGTACCCCAGGGATCTTTACTGGAACCAGTGCTGTTCAACTTATTTATAAATGATCTGAAAAAGGGGGTAAACAATGAGGTGGCAACATTTGCAGATGATACAAAATTATTGAAAATGTTCAGTCCAAAGCAAACTGTGAAGAGTTACAAAGGGATGTAACAAAACTGGGTGACTGGCCAACAAAATGGCAGATGAAATTCAATGTTGATAAATGCAAAGTAATGCACATTGGAAAACATAATCCCCCATGCAAAATGATGGGATCTAATTTAGCTGTTACCATTCAAGATGGAGATCTTGGAGTCATTGTGGATAGTTCTCTGAAAACATCCACTCAATGTGCAGCAGCAGTCAAAAAAGCAAACAGAATGTTGGGAATCATTAGGAAAGGAATAGATAATAAGACAGAAAATATCATATTGCCTCTATATAAATCCATGGTACATCCACACCTTGAATACTGTGTGCAAGTCTGGTCACCCCATCTCAAAAATATATTAGAATTGGAAAAGGTACAGAGAAGGGCCACAAAAATGATTGTGTCTGGAACAGCTTCCGAATGAGGAGAGATTAAAAAGACTGAGATTCTTCAGGTTAACAAATAGGGGGAATATGATTGAGTTCTATAAAATCATGACTGGTGTGGAGAAAGTGAACAAGGAAGTGTTGTTTATGGTCACCCAATGAAATTAATAGGCAGCAGGGTTAAAATAAACAAAAGGAAATACTACTTCACACAATGCACAGTCAACCTGTGGAACTCATTGCCAGGGGATGTTGTGAAGGTCAAAACTAGATGTTGCCAGGGGATGTTGTAAAGGTAAAAAAAGAACCAAATATGTTCATGGAAAACAGGTCCATCAATGGCTATTAGCCAAGAAGGTCAGGGATGTAACACCATGTTCTGGGTGTCCCTAGTTTCTGATTGCCAGAAGCTGGGAGTGGATGACAGGGGATGGATCACTCAATAATTGCATCTGTTCTGTTCTTTCCTCTGAATCATCTGGCATTGGCGACTGTCGGAAGACAGAATACTGAGCTAGATGGACCATTGACCCAGTATGGCCGTTTTTATGTTCTCATGAGAGTCATTCAAAGCTCATAGCCACAGATTGTAGTCTTGATAGTTTCTCCATGATAAGCCTTCAATGAGGTGTCAAGCAGGGCAGCTATCTGGATTGCATTTCAATGGGTTTGCCTTGGGCTAAGTTAGATATATGTTCTGCACACAATACAAAATGGCATTCACAGTTTGATACAGACATATTGCCCTCTGTCATACCAGCCATAAATGTTCTCCTTAAAATGTGAAGAATGAATACTTTAGAGAGTTAATAAAAAATGAGTTGCAATAAGGATATTTCTAGAGTTCTTTGTATGGGTTTAAGACTAAAGGTCTTTCTTTTGCAGAGAGGCAGCTTAAAGAGGCCCACTTTTATGACAGGTGATGTGTACACTACAAATTTTGGTCGATGCAAGTTAGGCCGGTGTACAGCTGCCAAACTGTGTATATCACTTATGCTCATGCATATTTGGCTGCTTGCATTGGCACTTCATGTACTCAGCGGAAGTGCTTGTGTTGATGCAAAGTGAGGTGCACCCCAGGTAGGTATCCCAGTGTGCCACACACCGTCATCTGGCACAATGCCTTTTGCAAACTTTTTACAATATGTTGGGTAGAAATGACTTACTCAGGGATCTCTGGGAGCTAAGAGTCATTCTCAGCATGCAATTTTCTCCATCCCATAATGGCATCCATAACCCATAATTTTTGCACTTTTAAAAAAAAATCCCACAAACCTGTGACACTTTTCAGTTTCTGCCATCTCTGACAGAAGCATGGAGCCTGCAGACCTCTCACTATTTTTATTAACATTGCAAATACAGGACACACAATTCTCCTGTATTTGAAGACTCAGAGGAAGTACTGCAATAATTCAAGTTGGTGGTGTTCGAAGACCAGCTGTAGATGGTGGAACACAACTTCTTCGCCCAAGAAACGAGCACTGACAGGTAGAATTGTATTGTAAAGCAGGTTTCGGATGACAAGCCGTGGCTGCAGAACTTTTGGATGCAAAGACCATGTTCCTGGATCTATGTGCTGAGTTTGCCCCACTCCTCCAGCACAGGGACACTAGAATGAGAGCTGCATTGACACCAGATTGGTAGCAATCAGTAGGAAATAATTTTGGAGTTGTAAATCCACAGTGAGATCATTACCATGAAAGTGTGGAGGGCCATTAATCATCTCCTACTATGCAGAGCTGTGACTTCGGGCAATGTGCGTGGCATAGTGGATGGATTTGCAGCAATCAGGTTCCCAAACTGTTGTGGGATGATAGCATGCACATTCCTATTTTGGCACCTGCTCACCTTGCCACAGAGTGCATCAGTAGAAAGGGCTACTTTTCTGTGGTTATGCAAGCGCTGGTGGATCACCGGGAATGCTTCACCAATATCAATGTGGTCTGGTCAGGGAAAGTGCAGAACACTGGCAGGTTTAAGAATACAGGACAGTTCAAAAAGCTGCAAGCGGGGACATTCTTTCCCAACCAGTGGATTATTACTGGTAAAATTGAAATGCCAACAGTGATTCTGGGGGACCCAACCTATCCCTTCCTCATGAAGCTCTACACTGACCACCTCATCAGCCCCAAGGGAAGATTCAACTACCTGCTCAGCAGGTGCAGACGATTGTTGAATGTGCTATTGATAGGTTGAAGGGATGCTGGTGGTGTTTACTCACTAGATTGGAGCTCAGGGAGAAAAATATTCCAATGGTTATAGCTGCCTGTGGGGTCCTGCATAATATCTGTGAGGGCAAAAGGGGAAAATTTGCTGCTAGGGTGAAGGGTAGAGGTGGATCAGGCTGTCTGCTGAGTTTGAAGAGACACACCTAAGGACCGAAGAGCTCAATATGGGGTCATGAGGTTGAGGGAGGCTTTGAGAAAGCACTGTGGCCAGCAGAGTAGCATTCTGTGCTGCACTGTTCTCTGGCCCTGGAGCTTTGGGTGCTGCTGGGAATTGGGTAGCGCTTGTTGTACACTTAGAAATATGACTGGATGTTTTCCTGAAGCTATGAAATATATGGTGCTTGCTGTACATTTATGAGGACTGTGTGTTTTGAGTACTGCTATGCATTCTGAAATGTGTTGAGAACTAATAAAGATAATTTTACTCTCCAACAATAGAAATGTATTGAGTGGCAACACCCGTGCAGAAAAATGACGTGCACCAAACAGCAGGCAATGCAATACAATCTTTTAACATAAATTAATGCAGTGTTTCTCAAACTGGGGTCACCGCTTGTGTAGGGAAAACCGCGGCGGGACGGGATGGTTTTGTTTACCTGCCCCGTCTGCAGGTCCGGCCTGCCCCGTCCGCAGGTCCAGCCGATCACGGCTCCCACTGGCCGCGGTTTGCTGCTCCAGGCCAATGGGAGCTGCTGGAAGCGGCGCGGGCCGAGGGACTTACTGGCCGCCGCTTCCAGCAGCCCCCATTGGCCTGCAGCGGCGAACCGTGGCCTGTGGGAGCCATGATCGGCTGGACCTGCGGATGGGGCAGGTAAACAAACCAGCCCGGCCCGCCAGGGGCTTTCCTTAAACAAACGGCGACCCCAGTTTGAGAAACACTGAATTAATGGAATGAGACTTTAAAATTGGAAAGGCAGCAAACATTTTTGTACACTTCAGTGCACAAATGTAATCCCTGGTGTCTACATATGCAGCAGCCTTCGTTCTCACAGGTCAGTGCATATGAAGTTGTGTTTTCCTCACTATCCCCTGGCATGGAGAGATAGGGGTGAGGATGTGGCCTGTGATGCAGGTGGTATGTTGGGGGGCTGTAGGTAATTGTTACCACAGAATTCTCCAAGGATTGCAAAGAGAGAGAAGTCCAAGACTTCTGGACCTGCACGTCAACCAAGGTCTGCAGCATTTGGGTTTGCTGCCTGAGAACCACCATTATGTCCTGGTACATTTCTTTCTCCTTTCCTTTATGAGACTCCTGGGACTTCCTCTGTCCACTCTTTCTCTCTCCCTGCTGTCTGTCATGTTGGCCCTCCAAGCCCTCCTCAGGATCAGGCATTCAGTGGGGGTGGCGGGGGCACCCTTCAAGGCCACAATGGCAGAAGCTGCAGATAAAACCATACAGATGGATCACTGGATTTACAGTCACAAGGGAAAGCGAAAGAAACATTTCAAAACTTCCTTCCCTCATTCCCACAAACACTTTTAATAAGACATGCTTATTGACAATTCAGCTCTAGAGCGCTTCTGCTCAGCATCACTCTCCAGCCCCAGCCATGGTGAGTATGGCACACCTGTGGTGAGGGGGTGGGGGAAGAATTTTGGTTGCATGAAACAATAACATTTGGGTCCCTATTCCATAGGTATGAATATAGAGCAACGGCACTGAATATTGACACTATTTTCCACAGGCGGTAGTGGTTTTGGCTGATCTAATTCCTGAGAGTGAAAGAGACACAGAGAACACACATGTAACTGGTGTCCCAAAGCCACCTGGGCCCCTCTGCTGCTAGCCTGTTTACTGGACTGGTGCCAGCCAAACTCATCACAGAGTGATGGGGGAAAGTATCCTATCGTGGGGAAGAAATAAGGCAGCCATCCCTAGAAACCTTTGGGAGAGGATTGGAGATTATCTCCATGAAAGTTTCATCAAGATCTCTCAGGAAGATACAGGGACATCCCTATGTACATAAACAAACTGTTCCCAATCCCATAACACCACCCTACCCTTGGCTAACTCCACAGGGGAATGAAAAGCACATAACAACTCTACCTCTGTTTGTTGTACATCTACCTCCTCTCCTATGAGTAAAAGAATGAGAAGTCTATACCTTTTTATTGTTAATTTGAGGATGGGCTAGTTGTGTGGGTTACACATGCACTAAGAAGAGGGTAGCCGAGGTTTGTGTTCGCATGGCCCAGCAATTGTTTAATCCAAATTTGAATCTGCCTACAACCATTTTTTTCAACTTCCTCAGATCCTTTCATGACCACATAGAGAATACATAGCCTCTCACCTGCTCAGTTTGAATATGTTGGTTGTGTATTGGATTCAGTTATTATACATATGCCTATAGCAGTATATTCAGAAGCTCAAAGTACTTGGGTCCAGCCTGGTAACTGGCAGAAACAGGTTCCACAGCCACAAGCTCTTTATCAGTAAAGTTGCCTGTGGCCCATGACTGTTAAGTTTAGTGGCCATGTAGTTGCAGTTGCCATTCTCATTGCCTGAAGAGAAAAGTAACTTCCAAGGTAGTTGGGTCCTAGTTCATACAAGGTTTTGTAGATAAAAAAAATAGTAATACCTAGATATAGTGATTTCCATCAGTAGATCTCAAAGCAATTTGCAAAGGAGTATCATCATCTCCATTTTCTAGAAGGGGAAATGGAGTTACAAAGAGGTAAAGTGACTTGCCTAAAGTCATCATCCAGCAGCTAAGTGGAAAAGCCTGGAATAGAACGCAGGTCTCCTGAATCCTGGTTCACTACTCTAGCCACTAGGTCACAATGATGAAGACTAGCTCCTTTTAAACGAATTTTCCACTGTATAGTTAACTATAATCAAGGTAGCATATGAGGCACTGATGTGATGTACTTTCATTGGCCTGATCTGCTTAGTAAGCTGGGTACAGCATCTGCACCAGCTACAGTTTCCATGTGGCCTTTTTGGTCAGCCTCTAATATAGCGCATTACATTACAATAGTCAAAGCCTGAAAAGGCATGGATTATAGTGACTAAATCCTCATCTAACAGACAGGGGTGTTGCCTTCTGGCTAACTAGTGAGGGAAGAAACCATTTAAGTTAGTACACTAAGTACTACTTCCTGGGGCTTCAAATAAGAGATGATACACATTACAAGTTAGTGACTGTGAGTGAATCTTGGACTCAAACTCCCTAAATTGGTTTAATCCATATGATGAGAGACTTGAAAGGGTGTAGCAGAAATAACAGAACTAGGTAATAGGTTTAAGCTAAAGTGGGCTTGCCCTGCTCTAATCTATACTTTCTTTTGCTCCATCACAGTAGAAATTACACCAGTCTGAACTCACCTACTAACACGTAATTTATGGCTGACTTTTTCAAAGCCTTCTATGGGATTTAGAGACTTAACTTCCATTGATTTTATTGGGAATTGGACATCCAAATCCTGTAGGCAGCTTTGAAAACCTCTTTACAGCTCTATTCTCTCTGAATCTGAACCTTTGTCTGGAACAAATCACTCTAGCCCTGATCCTGTAAGGTGATCCCGGTAGGCAGAGTCCTGCACTCTCACAGTACCCCATTGATGTCAGTGGAGTAGGAGTCTATTAAAATGTGAGTCCTGCAGTGAACTTTGTGGAGGAGGACTCCTATCCCTGGGCAGAGCCCCAATGACTTCAGTAGGGTTCTGTGGAGGCACAGTGTCTGGCTACACTGAACTCTTGCATAACTGAGACTTTAATCTGTTTTTGTCTTTCTAGATTGTAATTTTTTTCTTTATATTTTTTATAAGATTGTGGTGGACATTTTCAGTGTATACTGGTGGATATAGCCACAGAAGTACCCCTGAAATTAATGGGAATTGTCTGGCTAAATCCTTTAAGATGTCTTTGAAAATCTCAATTTATGTCTTCAAACATTAATAATTATCATCTATGTTTTCATACCACACATGCCCATGCACTCTAATAATTTGTATAGCAGGGGTTTTCCAAATTTTTAAAAATTCTGTTTGGCCACTTCATAAGAAAGAACTTGTCTCACATACCGTCCTCCTTTCCCAGCATCTCAGTCTCACTATGCTTAGTTCTCTGAGTCATTCTCCTAGCAAGGGCACTGTGGAGTACAGTTTGGGAACCATGTCTTATTAGATTGATTGCCAATCCCAAGTATTCCCCCCCCCCCCCCCAAAAAAAGAGTAATTTAAAATCATGAGATCTTAAAATGTAATAAATGTGGGGTTGTTTTACATGACTTTTGAGTGTCTTTGGGGCACAAGATCACAGTTTCAAACTTTTCTCTGCAACTGGGAGGGCTAGAAACATACTAAGAGAGAATGCTGAGAGTCTCATGTAATCAGGGGGTGACTCCAGCAGCTGGGCTCTAACAAATATTGTCAGACTCACAATAAACTGGTGAGAATTAGCAGCCCTGAACTCAGGCCTGGATTCTTCAATGTGATCCATGGGCAGATTCCTGAACTGGTCCATAATCCTATGGAAATGGGTGTCCAGGGGCGCAGGGTAGGGTGCAGGACTGGGGCTTTATAAGACATTGGTTATGATTTTATTATTAGATAAATACTAACCAGGTTGGGCAGCCTGGGACCATTTGAATGTGGGGATTTAAACGAAAAGGACTGCAATTAGAAGATCTCACTGAAACAAGATCCCCGGCCACATCCTCAGCTACCCTCAAACCCCAGTGGGTCTTGAAGCCCAGCCTTAGGATGCCTCCCCGCGAGTGCCTAAGGAGCAGAGGCGGCTCTATGTATTTTGCCGCCCCAAGCACGGCAGTGAGGCAGCCTTCGGCAGCATGCCTGCGGGAGGTCCACTGGTAACGCGGATTCGGCAGCATGCCTGTGGGAGGTCCGCTGGTCCCATGGCTTCGGGGTACCCGCCGCCGAATTGCCGCTGAAGCCGCGGGTCCGGCGGACCTCCCGCAGGCATGCCGTCGAAGGCTGCCTCACTGCCACCCTCATGGTGACCGGCAGGCCGCCCCCTGCGACTTGCCGCCCCAGGCACAAGCTTGGTGCGTGCCTGGAGCTTCCCCTGCCAAGGAGTGCGCTCCCCAGGGAGGGAGGCAGGTGGCGGCTCTGGGGTGGGGCAGGACCAGCTCTAGGCACCAGCAAAGCAAGCATGTGCTTGGGGTGGCACATTTCCAGGGGCGGCATTCCAGCCATCCTTTTTTTTTTTTGAAAAAAACCTAGACCAGCCCTGAGTGCAGGGCGGCGGGCGGGCACCATGGAGGGCAGCAGGGACGCCGCAGCAGAGCAGCAGCGGCAGCATTTCCTCAGCGGAGAAGTGGAGCAGCAGTCCGGGACCAAGGCAGTGGCGGCGGGGCTGGGAGGGGAAGGCAGTGTCCCAGCCCCAAGGCAGCGCTCCCTGCGGGCGGTGTATGTGCTGAACGACAGCCTGAAAGCCGAGGCTGGGGCGCTGCACTGCCTGGTGCGAGCCTGTGAGGCGCAGGGAGCCCAGCTCACCATGGTCAACTTCAGGGAGCTGGACTTCGGGGAGATGGCGGTGCTGGACGCCTTCTATGATGCAGGTGAGCAGAGTGAAGCGCATTGCCCAGGTTACCACCCTCCCCCTGCGCCTAGCCTGGGGAGGAGCCGGGTGGCGGGGTGGGTGGGGTAGCGCTGGGCATAGGCGAGGCTAGCTCATTGGGGGCCTTAAACAGGGCTATCCCGCCCAATACTAACTGTGTTGTCCACAAGCCAACACATAGCCAGACCCAGCAGTACTCAGACTCTTGTTAGAAAGTCCACCTGCAATAGGGGGAGGGGGGAGGGAAATTGTTTTATTTCACTAACTACAAATTCTCTGTTTTCATTTTTTTTTATTTTAAACAATCAAAAACAAAACAAAACAAAACCAATGCAAAGTGCAAACGTGTAAAAGCCCCCCCAAAAAAGGGGGGGGGCGGCAAAAAACCTAGAGCCTGCCCTTGGGTGGGGGCTGTGCTGGTGTCGCCTCCCTCCTTGGGGACAGAGCCAGGCCCCGGGAGGGAGCTGGCTGGAGATGCCGCCTGGGGAGGCGCTGCTGCGCCTTGGAGGTGGGGGTCTGGCCTGAGCCCCGCTGCCTCCGCCCCCGCCGGGAGAGGGGCTGCTCCAGCGCGGCGGGGGCCGCCTGCGGGGCCGGACCGGCCTCTCCTCCCCGAGGAGGCGGGAAGCGAGCTCCGCGGGGCCCGGCGGTATGTGGAGGAGGCAGCCGGGCCGGGCATCCGCTGAGCCGGGGTGAGGCGGAGCCGCCGCCCGATAGCGGGAGGAGACGGGGGGGAGCGATGCAGCCGCCAGAGCCGCTTCCCCCGGCCGCCTGCGCCGCCGAGTGAGGGAGGCCGCAGAGCTGCCACCCCGCCGGGGGAGACCGAGGCTGCGGTGAGCGGCGCTGCAGGGCCCGGTAGGTGGGGACGCGGCTGGCGGGGCTCCGGGCGCAGCGCCCACCCCGCGGAGGCGCTGCCGAGCCCGCCGGGGCAGGGGGAGGCCTGGCTGCGGGGTCGGCGAGCAGGGCGGGATGCTGCGCCGCTCCTGGCTTCTCCGCCGGAGACTTGTCCCTGCAGCCCCTGTGCGGGGTTGGGGCCGGCGGCTTGGATGCCGCAGCCGGGGCAGATGGTCCCATCGCCCGTTAGGGCCGGAGTTGTGGCTGGGCTTCCGACTTGGCCCCTCCAGCCTCCCGGGGCGTTGGATGATGAGGGATTGAAAAAAAACAAACAAACCCCACCCCTGGATTAACGCAAAACTCCTAGGTACTAAAGACCAATAACCCACTGGCACTTCTCAGCCCAGCGTCCAGAGCCACGCATGGGGCTTTTGAAACCCAGCAAAGTCCAGGGAGCAAGGGTACATCTACACTAAAAACACTACAGCCTGCAGGCTGCTGTAGTGCTATGTCCACACTAGCACTTTTGCTGGTAAAACTTTTGTCAGTCAGGGTTGTGAACCCCCTTCCCCCTTCCTGACAGATATAAGTTTCACCGACAAAAGCACCAGTGTGGACAGCACTATGTCGGTGGGAGAGCATCTCTCTTACAGCACCATGCTATGCCGTTGTAAGGTCCATAGTGTAGACGTAGCCTAACTCAGGTCAGGTCTGCACTACAGAGCTATGTCAGTATAACTGTCCGGCTTGGGGTGTAACAAATCTGCACCCCAGAGTGATGTAGTTATACCAACCCACCCCCCGTGTAGACAGTGTTATGTTGGCGGGAGAGTTTCTCCCATTGACATAGCTACTGACTTGTAGGAAGGTGGCTTTACTACGCCGATAGGAGATCTCTTTCCTGTGGGTGTAGGACAGGGGAGGGCAAACTACGGCCTGCGGGCTGGATCCAGCCCGCCAGGGCGTTCAGTCCGGCCCGTGGGATTGTCAGCCCTGTGGCGCAGCCGGGCTAAAGCAGGCTCCCTGCCTGCCTTGGTGCTGGCCCCAGCCCCGCTCCCGGAAGCAGCCGGCACCACATCCCTGTGGCCCCTGGAGGGGGGGAAAGCAGAGGGCTCCATGCCCTACTCTTGCCTGCAGGCACCGCACCCCACAGCTCCCATTGGCCAGGAACGGTGATCCGCAGCCAATGGAAGCTTCAGGGGTGGTACCCATAGGTGAGGGCAGCGGAGCCGCCTGCCCCACCCCACCCCCAGGAGCCACTGCTGGACGTGCTGGCCTCTTCCGGGAGCGGTGCAGGGCCAGGGCAGGCAGGGACCCTGCCTTAGTCCCGCTGTGCGCCGCTACCGGGCTGGAGCCCACATCCTGAACTCCGCCTGCACTCTGCACCCCAACCCCCTGCCCTGAGCCCCCTCCTGCACCCCAGCCCCCTGCCCTGAGCCCCCAACCCCCTGCCCTGAGTCCCCTGCTGCACCCCAACCCCTTGCCCTGAGCCCCTTCCTGCACACCGCACCCGCTCTCACACCCCACACTCCCTCCTGCACCCCAACCCCTGTCCCCAGCCCTACATTCATGGCCCTGCATGCAATTTCTCCACCCAGATGTGGCTGTTGGGCCAAAAAGTTTGCCCATGCCTGGTGTAGGAGCATTTTCATTTAAGTGCTCTAGCGGCCTGCGGCGATGTAGCGTTTTTAGGCTATGTCTACACTACTGCAGTAAGTGGAACTAAGTTATGGCTTAGTTAAGCTTAGGTCAACTTACTGTGGTGTCTACACCACGCTGGGTTGATGGGAGACACTCTCCTGTCGTCTTACCTTACTTTTCTCATTGCGGGTGGAGTACCAGGATTGACTGGAGAGCTATTTGCAGTCGATTTGGTGGGTCTTCACTAGACCCACTAAATTGACCCCCGGTACATCGATCGCCGGAGCATCAATCTGGCTGTAGTGTAGATGTAGCCTTAGTGTAGACCTACCCTTAGACACGTGCAATGCATAGGACAGTCAGGGAGAATGAGGATTTCTAAAAAAGGGTAGAATCCAGGAGATCACTTATACTCCCTTATTTGAGAAACAAGGTGGGTGATGGAATATCTTTTATTGGACCAACTTCTGTTGGTGAGAGAGACAAGCTTTTGAACCACACATAGGGTGACCAGAAGTCCTGATTTTACAGGGACATTCCCGATTTTTGGATCTTTTTCTTAGATAGGCTCCTGTTACCCTCCACCCCGTCTCGATTTTTCACATTTGTGGTCTGGTCACCCTAACCACACAGAGCTCTTCTTCAAGTTCCTTATTTGAAATTCATGTCTCCTTTTTTCTGTGGGTTGGTTCCCTTATAACATTTTGGTGAGAGAGAGAGAGTGAGCCCATCTCCAAAGAAGGGATCCAAAGCAAAAAGATCCTGAATATCTGTAACTTCTCATGAGTGCGTAATTGAGATTAAAATGCATGGTGGGAGAGTTTTTCCATGCGTACTAGTTCTATAAAGAATGCTGGGAGGTTAAAAGTAGTGTGAGTACATTCAGTTCTCTTGCTGACAGTCAAGGGGCACTGTCAGAAATGAGAGGTATACTCCATAGTAGAGACTCGTCTAGCAAGCAAAATGAAGGAAATCTGCGGAGCTTTGTGAGTTTTCTTCCCTTTACAAGAATAGGTGAGAGAGCTCTAAAAGGGTGGGTAGACATAAATCTGGGAATCTATGTGTGATGCTGTTAAACCAAATGCCAAGGCCATAGAGATTAACTAAGAACTGACAAATTCATAGCTGGAACCAAACTGGCTCACTGTATGTTAGTTTTGTTCAAAATAGGTATTAGTCTTATAAGAATGTATTTAGTGTTTAGTCTCTATGAAATGCTTGTAAATTGCTGCATGCATTAATCTCACTTGTAATGCTGTGTTCCACGCTATAAGGAAATATGTAAGTTTTGCTTTATAACTTGGAAAATGTTTGCTCTGAACTTTTGAACCCAGGCATGGGAATTGTCCCCTCCACCCATTCAGGAGGCCTATCAAGATTAAACGAGCTATTAACGAACATTGTGACACAAAGGATTGGTGAATGTCCCTATCACACCTTGGAAATGCTAAGTATAAGGCAGCTCATCTCATAGACCTGAAGACTAAATATAAAAGATAAAATGGGGAGTCACAAGAAGATTTTCCATCTCTTTGCTGTTTGAACTCTCTCAGGGCCAGAAACTCTAAACTGAGGCAGGAGATCCCCAAGGTTTATCCCTTGGTTTGCCCTGAAAGAGACATCTTGAATTGACAGATCACTATCACTCTGTCTCTCTTCGGATTTAGGTTGCAACTCATTTGTGTGTATGTTGGCTTGCTTTAACCTGTAAATAACTCTTATTTCTTTTTCCTAGTTAATAAACCTTTAGTTAGTTTGTTACAGAATTGGCTACAGGCGTTGTCTTTGAGTAAGATCTAGGGTACCAATTGATCTGGGGTAAGTGACTGGTCTTTTGGGACTGGAAGCAACCTGAATATTTTGTGATTTTTGGTGTAAATGACCATTTACCAGCTTGCCTGGGTGGTAAGATAGACTGGAGAGCCTAATGGGACTATGTTATACTCCATGGTAAGGCTGTTGTAGTGATCCAGGAGTTCACATTTGTTACTGGGTTGGTGAAGTCTAAGTATAGAACACACCACCAGTTTGAGATGTCTGCCTTGTTTTTGACAGTCTGTCCTGAGGTTGACACTCACAGTCGTGAGTCATTCCAGACAGCGTGACAATTAGCGTAGTCTTGGCAGAATTCACATGCCGCAGGTTAATTGGGTTTATAGCTCATAACCCCAGTGCTATTAAAAGTTTAAATTTTATATTGAGAGTTTTTAAGTATTTAAGATTAGTCACAATGAGTGAATCGCAGTAAGAGGGTCTTGAAATAAACAACATTGAAAAATTATGCAAAAAATAGGGGAATATCTCAAAAAGAAAGCCTCAGATGAGGAACTGAGAGCTGCACTCATAGACTTTTTGACTAAGGAGCAGGGTCTGAGTACCCCCCATTCCAGTTGCCACAGAGACCGCTGCATGGAACTGGTTCAGCTGAAGCACCAGGCAGCCCAGGAAGAATGTGAGTACCAGGTACTGATGGTGGAACTCCAGATCAAGGGAAAGGAAGAAACTGGGGAGGTGGAAGAGAGAGTCTACGAAAGATGCAAAGCCAATGCTGAACTTGGGGAGGAAGCTCACCGCAGATGCATGGAACAGCTACAAGCTAAGGAGAGAGCACACCAGAAACAGATGGAAGCTCACACGTTGCAGCTCAAAGTACTGGAGCAGCAAAAGCAGCAGCCTCAGCCAGTGAGTACCCCACCCAAAGCACTGGGGAATGGGAGAAAGCCCACTCAAGAGACTGATGTTCACCTTTGACAGACTGGGATCCACAAGATTCCAGAGGATAAGGGATTGCCAGTCCTTTTGACTAGATTACAGGGAAGGCAGGACAAGTTTTTAATGATATGGAGCAAAGTGATACTAAAGGTGTATAAGAAATTTAAAGAGAATGTTTTGAAAAGGTTTAAGATTACCCTTGAGTCCTATTGATTGAAGTGTAGAAATCTTAAAATGTCTGACAGTATCATGCATGTTGAATATGTGCATAAAATGTGTAATTTTATGAAAAAATGGATAAAGGGGAGCCTAAAGGTAACTATGAAAAACTGTTTGAAATGATGGTGCAAGAACTGTTGTGAATGATGAACGATGAGATAAAAGCAGCCATCTGTGGGAGGAAAAAAACCTTCCATTGTTTTGGAGGCAGCAGAAATTGTTGATGAATATACTGAATCGAGGACTCATGGGGTGTGCAAACCTCAGGGGAAGGGTAATCTCTCTGTTCCCCAGGTTAAGAGAAAAAACGGGTCTAGGAATAAACCTAATCTCAACTTTGATTAAAAAGAAAAAAACACCTCAAGGGATCCTAGGTTTTAAAATCCCTTGCCCTAAAGGCAGGCAGGTAGTCTGCCGTCACTGCAGATCTCTTGGCCATATAAAGCCAAATTGCCCCAAAGTTAAGGTCACCCTATGACCTGTACCCCCAATGCTACTACCGTGGCCCCAGAGGGAACAGCAGAGGAAGTGCATAGCACAGTGAACAGTGTTAGAGCTCTGTCTTGGGAAGGTAGTGAAGAGCTTACTAAGAATGCTAGAGTGAATGGCATAGATCAGGGGTCTCAAACACGCGGCCCGCGGGGTTATTTTCTGCAGCCAGCGAGCTCCTCTTGGCCCCCCCCCGCTTTCCCCCAGCGTTTACCTAGAGCGGCTCCCGCGCGACGCGCACCGGGGGCAGGGCAGGGCAGGCTCCCTGCCTGCCTGCCCTTCCCCCGCGCCGGGAAGCAGCCAAAACCTGGGGGAGGAGGGGCCCAGGGGTGTGTGGCTGTTGCTTCAGACACCGCACCCAGCAGCTCCCATTGGCCGCGGTTCCCCATTCCCGGCCAATGGGAGCTGCTGGGGGCGGTGCCTGAAGCAACAGCCACACACACCCCTGCGCCTCCCCTCCCCCAGGTTTTGGCCGCTTCCCAGCGTGGGGGCAGGGCCGGCAGGCAAGGAGCCTGCCCTGCCCCCGGTGCGCATCGGGCCGGAGCCCGCCCCCTGAACCTCCCCTGCAGCCGAACCCCCTGCCCTGAGCCCCCTGCCGCACACTGCACCCCCTGCACCCCGACCCCCTGCCCTGAGCCCCCTGCTGCACCCCGCACCCCTCCTGCACCCTTTCTCCCTGCCCTGACACCCCTGCTGCACCCCGCACCCCTTCTGCACCCCGACCCCCTGCCCTGAGTCCCCTGCCGCACCCTGACCCCCTGCCGTGAGCCCCCTGCTGCACCCCGACCCCCTGCCCTGAATCCCTGCCACACCCCGCACCCCTCCTGCACCCTGACCCCCTGCCCTGAGCCCCCTGCTGCACCCTACACCCCGACCCCCTGCCCTGAACCCCCGCCACACTCCACACTGCTCTTGCACCCCAACCCCCTGCCCTGATCCCCTGCTGCACCCCTGAGCCCCTGCCACACCCCACACCCCTCCTGCACCCCCTGGGGGCAGGAAGGGGGTGGAGTTGGGGTGGGGATTTCGGAGAAGGGGTTGGAATGGGGGCAGGGAAGGGGTGGGAAGAGGCGGGGCAGGGGCGGGGCCTCATGGAAGGGGTGGAGAGGGGGTGGGGCCGAGGGTGGCGGGCGGGGGGAGGTTTCAGTAAATACGGCCCTTGGGCCAATGTACTAGTCGTCATGTGGCCCTCGTGGTCATTTGAGTTTGAGACCCCTGGCATAGATTGTAGGCTGGAGAGATACAGCGTCCCAAGGCACTTTGGTGAAGGAGAGTTTGGTAAGAGAAGAAGCCAGACTCCCTGATAAGAGTTTAAATATATATTTAAATAAACAGTCAGAGAACTGTGGCTCTGGTTAAGATCTCCCTTGAGTGGGAGGATTTTAAGGGTCAGAAATTTGCTGCCTGCTGATATTTTAATAGGTAATAACATTTTAGCCATGTCTAAGCAGGTTCATGTTCTAACGTGCAGCCAGAGAGAGTGTGGCTCTGAGTCACCTGCTTTGTCTGTGGACAGCAGGGAATGCTGTGAGGGAGAGGGAAGAATATCCTCAATCCTTTGTCTATTGAGAGTAATGTCTTGGCTTCAGAGGAATTGTGTGAGAATTCTTCTGCTGTGCCAGAGTGACCAGGGCCGAATTAACTTTTTGTGGGCCCGGCGCCAAACATATTTGTGGGCCCCCGTGGGGCAAGGTGCAGGGGGGCGGGATGGTCAGTCTCCAGAGTGAAGGGCGGGCTGGGGGCAATGAGGCACAGCGCGGCGGGAGCAGCCCCGCTCTGCGCAGCCCAGCAGGAGAGCACTGTTTACGAACCTGCAGCTGCCAGACGCACACTGGCCTGCCCAGCCCTGTGCTGCCAGCATGCCCCTTCCCCTTGAGGGTGGGCCCGCACCACATCACCTCCCTCCCCATTGCCTCACCCTTATGCCCAGCGCCCACTCGCCCAGAGACCACCACCACAGATCTCTATGCCCAGCCCCCACCCCTCCCAGAGACCTTCCCCGTTGGCCTCCCATCACAACTGCACAGCACCTTGCACACCACACCGCTCACCCAGCGCCCCCCACCCATAAAGCTGCCCACCACCTTCCTCAGAGTCCCACCATCACAGCTGCACAGCACCCCATATTCCTGAGGGAATTCTGCACCAAAAAATTAAAAATTCTGCGCACATTATTTTAAAATTCTGCAAATTTTATTTGTCAATAAATAAACGTGAAGGCTCTAACATGGCAGTGGGGAACACAGGCCACTGATTGCATGGAGATGGGCGTTTACCCTGCAGCCATTCCTCACCCCACCCCGGGACAGGGACTCGGCAGTGAGGCTGCACCCGACCCTGACACAGTCCAAGGCCAAGCCTGTCCCAGAAACACCCTGGGGCCCTGCCCCCCTGTGCCAGGCGCACCAGGTGTGGGTGAGCAGGCTCAGCCTGGCAGCAGGATCCAAGTGCAGGGGGACATAGTGTGGGTGGAGCCAGGTGGGGGTAAAAGGGTTTTCTGTAGGGCAATCTGGGTGCAGGTGGCTCAGTGGGAGATCTGGATGCACAGAAGCTCATTGTGGGGTTCCAGGTGCAGGGGCAATGGGATTCTGCAGGGGATCCAGGTGAAGGTGGTTGGGGCTCAGTGGGGAAGGTGTCTAAGGTGTCTGGGGGGGCTCAGTGGGGTGGTACAGATGCAGGGGAGGCAGGGCTTGTCAGGGTGAGGGTTTGATGGGCCTGCTTAACAGGGGGCCCCCAGCTTCTGCCAAGGGGATGACGCATGCTGGGCTCCAGCTTCCCCCCTGCCCCCGCTTCCCCGATCCCCTTTTCTTCCCCATCCCATGCCCCTTCCCCACCACTCCATCACCTTCCCAGGCTTGGGGGTGCAGGGGGGAAACTGCCCCCCAGCATGAGCCAGCGGAGCGGGCTGGGGCCGGGTCGCTCCACTTTCTGCCACCCGGTGATTGCAGGGCAGGCCCGACCCCGCACTCATGGGGCGGTGGGAAGTGGAGTGACCCAGCCCACTCCACTCTGCTCCCCTGGATCCCAGCCTTGGGACTTGGGAGGCAGGGGGGAAACGCCCTCCAGCATTCATCGGTGGCGCGGAGCGGGCTGGAGCCGGGTCGCTCCACTTTCCGCCGCCCCGTGAGTGCAGGGCATGCCCGACCCCTTCTGCAGTCCCCTGGGGCATAGCTCAGGGGAAGGGGTGGAGTGTGGGCGGGGCTCGGGCGGAGCAGGGGTGGGAAGAGGCAGAGCAGGGGCGGGGGCAGCTTTCCTGGCCGCTTCAGCTGGCCGGGGCCCCTTCTGACTCTGAGCCCGGCACCATGGTAAACCCAGAGTCTGCTCTAAATTTAAGTGAGGCTCAAAAGGAATTGGTGAAGGCTCAACAAGATGACCGTTCTCTGGACCAGGAGAGGGTTGCAGCTGGGAATAATTCCCCGGTTGAGGAAGGAGAAGGTAGATTTTTTTTGTCAGAGGTTTGTTGTATAGACAGGCTCCCACAGGGAGAAAGAGACAGTCCTGCTGAGGTGCTTGAGAAGTACAGGAGAGAATTGTTCCAATTAGCTTATGATTGTCCATTTGCAGGATGCTTAAGAGTGGAGAGAATCTGTGGCAGGCTTAAAAAGAATTTCTATTGGCCTCAGCTGTTTGAGACAGATACTGCAAGAGTTGTGCCTTATGTCAGAAGCATTAGAGGTTGAAGGGACCCTGCAAAGCGCTGTTGCAACCTCTGCCCATTATTAAATAGGTGTTTGCCAGAGTGTCGGTGGATATTGTGGGTCCCCTCAGTAAATTTTCCAGGAATGGAAAAATATAGGCCTAGTCTACACTACATGGTTAGGTTGACACAAGGCGGCTTACATGGACCTAACTGTGGACATGTCTTCAGTTAAATTTGGCTCCCGCCAACATAAGCGCCCCACTACACTGATTTAATAACACCACCTCCCTGAGCAGTGTAGAGTCACAGATGATGTAGTTAGATCAATGCAGTCAGAGTGTAGACACTGTACTACTTATGTAGGGTGCCAGATATCCCAATTTTATAGGGACAGTCCTGATAGTCGTGGCTTTATTTTATATAGGCACCTATTACCCTCCATCCCCATCCCAATTTTTCACACGTGCTGTCTGGTCACCCTATGCTTACGTAAACTGTTACTGGACTCCAGAGCTGTCCCACAATGCCCCACACTGATGGCTCTGGTCACCGTTGTGAATTCCTCTGGTCAGGCAGATAGAAAGCTGCCCCTCCCCTTTAAAGCCCCACAAATTTTGGAAATTCCTTTTCCTGGCTGCCTGGCTTGGCGAGCACACCTAGCAGTTCTCTCCTGGGCCTGTGGGGAAAAGAGGCTGTGCAGGCACAGCTTATGGACCAGCCATAGAAATGTGAATATCTATGAGCAGATTGCTCAGGAGAAGGGCTACAACAGGTGCCAGCAGCAGTGCCGCATAAAATCCAAGGAGCTGTTGCAGGGAGGCCAGGAATCGATTCAGTGCCAAGCTGCAGACCTGTCACTTTTACAAGCCTTACTTGGCAGACACATCTGTCACCCTCTCCTTCCATCCCCAAGCACTGTGGATACTTCCAAGGACTCCAATGTCAGAGGCCCCTGCCATGAACAGTGAGGAGGAGAAAGTGGACAAGGAAGTGTAGGAGGAATATGAGGGACAGGTGACTGGGGGATCCAGCCGTGCAGCAAGGCATGACCTATTTTTGACTCCACAGCAGTCCAATGAGTTTTTAAATTTTATTAAGTTTTGAATGTTTATTGCCTACTTCATGTTACAGAATATAATTATATTTTTTTTAAAGAAAATTCATCTTTATTAGTTCACACCATATGCTGGCTGGCTGATGCTGAGTAGGTCTGACAGCGGTCAGTTACCTGTTACTGCAGTTTCACTCATAACATCAGAACATCAACTCATGTCAACAATATGTCAACTCATAACATCATTCACAAACATTAATAGCTGCATTGACACTGTTATATTCCTACATACACAGCAATCACCACACAATTCATACCAGGCTGCAAAAGAGCAAGGCCAGGTACAGCACACTACAACAACACACACTACTCTGGCTCACTATTAAAATGGTCTTTCAAAGCCTTCCTGAGCCATCTAGCTCTGCATTGAGCTTTTCTAATAGCCTTTTCCCTGGCTGTTCAAATTCAGCTGACAACCACTCCACCGCCATCCCAGCAGAAACTTTTCCCATTTTGCTTGCCAGATATTATGCAGGACACAGCAAGCAGCTATAAACCATTTGGATATTTTTCTCACTGAGGTCCAATCTTGTAAGTAGACGAATGCCAGCGACCCTTCAGACAACCAAAAGCACATTTAACTGTCATCCGGCACCTGCTGAGTCTATAGTTGAAGCTCTCATTGGTGCTATTGAGGTGGCTGGTGTATGGCTTAATGAGCCATGAGAGAAAGGATAGGCTGGGTCACCCAGGATCATTAATAGCATTTCAACATTCCCAATGATAATCTGCCAGTCGGGAAGAAAGTCCCTGCTTGCAGCTTTCTGAACAGTCCTGTGTTCTTAAAGATGCATGTGTCATGCACCTCCCGTGACCAGCCCACATTGATATTGGTAAAACATTCTGATGATCCACCAGTGCTTGCATAACCATAGAAAAGTAACCCTTTCTGTTGATGTACTCTGTGGTAAGGTGGTCTGGTGCCAAAATAAGAATATGTGTGCCATTTATTGCCCCTCCACAGTTTGGGAACCTCATTGCTGAAAAGTCATCCATTATGTCCAATGCATTGCCAAGAGTCACATAGCATAGCAGGAGATGATTAATGGCTCTGCAGACTTGCATGACAGTGGACCCTGCAGTGGATTTCCCGACTCCAAATTGAGTCTGAATACTGACTGACCGGTAGCAGTCTGGCATTGCACGTTCCCACAGTGCAATCACCACTTGCTTTTCTGCTATCAATACAGCTCGGCCAAGTTCAGCACACAAATCCAGGAGTGTGGCTTTGTACATCTGTAAGTTCTGCAGCCACTGCTTGTCATCCCAAACCTGCATGACGATGCCATCCCGCCAGTCAGTGCTTGTTTCTCAGGCAACAGAACGGGCACTCTACCATCTGCAGCTGCTCTGTGAATGTCACCAACAATCTTGAATTGTTTCTTTCTATGTCCACAGCAATCTAGCCTCCAAGGAACTGTCATTTTCCCTGCGGCTCCTCTTGCAGCTATGCAAATACTGCAGTATTAGGTGCATTGTGCTCGCAGCTCTCATCACAATTGCGAGAGCGGTGCAGGCTCCATGCTTCTGTCAGAGATGGCGGACAGTGAGAGAGGATGCATGGGTTTGTGGGACTTTGAAAAGAAGGGTTAAAAATTATGGTTGCAGATGAAACTATGGGATGGAGACTCTGCATTATGGAAAGTGGACCCTCTGCTCGCAGTCGCCCCTGTGCGACTCATTTCGGCCCTCATCTGTCCTTGCGACAACTTCCTAAAAGACTGCACTGGATGGTAGTGAGTTGCACAGTGGGATACCTACCCAGGGTGCACTGCAGTCAGCATGGATACAAGTGCTCCTGGTGAGGATGTGTACCACTGACACAAGGAACCAAGTATGTACATGTACAAGTGATGTAATAACTGCAGCCGCTGTATGTCAACATAACTTAAGTTGACATAAGTTTGTAGTGTTGACATGGCCATATACTTGTGGTGGATTCCACCACCAGGTACCCTGAAGCCACAGCACTATCTAATATAGAAGCTGAAACAGTGATTACAGCTTTATTCACTATTTTTAGCAGAGTAGGTTTTCCTGGAGAGATCTTGACAGGCTGTGGTGCAAACTTCATGTCTGTAGTCTTTAAACAGTTATGTGGAGTGAGGGAGCAGCTGTTAGATTCCTATCATACAGAAATCAATGGTCTAGTGGGAAGATTTAATGGAACTTTAAAAGCTATGCTAAAAATGTATGTCAGGAGGCGCGAGAATGACTGGGATGTGTTACTCCCATATTTGCTATACAGGTACAGAAATATTCCCCAAGAATCTACTGGATTTGTCCCCTTTGATATGCTGTTTGGGAGGCAGTGAGGGGATCCCTAGCTTTTATTCAAGGCTCTTGGGAGTGCAAGACAGAGGAAACAGGACAGCCTGTAGGGGGAGTATGTCGCTTGTTTTAAGGAGAATGTACAGGCTCTGAGGGATTTAGTGCAACAGAACCTTGAAAAAAGTCAGGAGACACAGAAGGGTTGGTACTATAGGCATGCTGAGGAAAGATCGTTTGCATTGGTGATTTGGTGCTAGTGCTGATTCCAGTGTGGAAAAACAGAATGCAGGACTGTTGTTTAGGACCTTTGGAGGTGATAGAGAGAATAATTGAGGTCACTTATGATAGGGCATGGCAGGGGATCTGTGCAAACGTAGATTAAAAACTTACCATGAAAGGGAAATGGCAGTGAATATGATTTGTTGTGCTGATGAAGAAATGGTTAATGCTCCTTTGATAGATTTGGTCAGAGAGAGCAAGGAAGAAAGTCCCTTGGAAAGCATTGAGTTCGGGAAGAGTTTGGATGCATCCCAAAAGCAGGAAATGCTGGCCCTTTTGAACCACCACAAACCTATATTTTCCAACTGGCCAGGGTTAACTGACAGGATTGTACATTCTATTGAAACTTCAGGGCCCTGCCCTGTTCCTAGAAAGGCATGTCATGCTAAAAAGGAAATGTAGAAACAGATCCAGGAAGAGGTAGATACCCCCATCACCAGCATGCTATCTACTAAGTCAAAAAGCCCCTGGACATCTCTTATTGTGGTGGTACCTAAAAAAGACAAACCATGAAGTTTTGTGTGGACTTTAGAAAGCTAAGCATTATCATCCAGACTGATCCATAACCCACACCCTGAAGAGAGGACCTGTATCCATGATATAAGGAAATACGTAAGAGGAAAAAGTTTGCTCTGAGCTTGTGAACCCAGGCTCAGAAATTGTCATGTCCCCCACCGCCGTGCCCATTCAGAGGCCTATCAAGATTAAACAAGCCATTAATGAATATTGGGACACAAAGGATTGGTGAATGGCCCTATCACACCTTGGAAATGCTACATGCAAGGGAGCTCGTCTCACAGACTGAATGACTAAATGTAAAAGATAAAACAGGTCACAAGAAAATTGCTACAACTCTGTCTTTTAGGATTTAGATTGCAACTCATTTGTGTTATAGGTTGGCTTTCTTTAACCTATAAGTAACTCTCTTATTTCTTTTTCCTAGTTAATAAACCTTTAGTTAGTTTATTACAGGATTGGCTAAGATACAAAATGATCTGGCGTAAGTGACTGGTCTCTTGGGACTGGAAGCAACCTGAATATTTTGTGAATGTTTGGTGCAAGTGACCTTTTAACACCAAGTCCAGCTTGCCTGGGTGGCAAGATAGACTGGAGAGCCCCAGGGGACTGTTTGTGACTCTGTGGTAAGACTGTTATAGTGATTCAGGAGTTCACCTTTGTTACTAGGATTGTGACATCTAATTATAGAACATACCACCACTTTGGGGTGTCTGTCCTATTTTTGCCAGTCTGCCCTGACGTAGGCACTCACAGTCTTGAGCCACTCCAGACAGCACGACACAATGGAATGCAGTAAAGGAATAAAATACTTTCCTGCTTGGTAGTCATAAGAGTTTATATCTGTCTAGGTACCTGCATGGCCTCCATCTCTATAGCATCTAAGCTTCTTTTCATTTTAATGGTGTGCAGGAGGCACATGGTAGTTGCTCACTGTGGCCTCAATCCTTTAATATACTGTGCTTTGGTATATTGCTGCACCCATGCAGCACCCTGTTAATGTCAATGGGGCTCCATTCAGGCAGAGGAAATTGCAGAATTGAGGCCTATGGTGGTGTTTTTATTCCACTGGAGTATTTTGCCCTGGGCTGTTCAATTACCCAACTGCTACTACCATGCAGACCTGAGTACATTGAAACTATCTGCTCCTCTCTGATAGCCTAATACCCCATCTTAGAAATCAAATACATAAATCACATTTGGGGATACAGGTTAATAAACCTTATTGAGCACCCACATATTCATCACAATAACAAAACTTGTCTTCCTAGCAGATATGTTATGAATATTAAAGGACGAATTCTGTTTCAGTGGAACTTGCTCTAGAATTCCGATCATAGTACTTGCCCTTTCTGGCCTCCAGTTTTTGATAATGGAGTAAAGCCTGATTTAGAAAATTTTGTGCTTAGAAAATGGGAATTGACCTAGAAATGGGAGACAAGGTATTTGTCCTCCAGTGAGGGTAGCAGAGATGAATCTTCTACAGAGTCTATAAAAATCCAAAGGATAGTTGACTTGAATGTAACTGAGCATGGTTTTTAAGAAGAAAACTCTTGAAGTATGATAATGAAGGAAACTGTCTCTTTCAACAGCCGAACTAAAAATGATACATTGAGAACTGAAAACTTCTGTAAGATTGTCATTGAGCAGTTTGTGCCAGGGCTCTGGAGTCCACATACCCTGAATTCCACACAAGCAGATCCTGGTATCCACACACAAATCATCATACTGCAGAGTTGGGCCCTAATTCAGCTAACCAACAAAAATGACATTGCTCAATTGTTTTAAAGAGAACTTTATGTTGTGTAGGATAGTTTTTACTTTGATCTCTTTCATTACTGCAAAAAATAGTACTAATGTTTCAATATCCACTATGGTTATGAATGTGTCTGTTCCTGGTGAATATTTAAAACAATAGAGAAACTGTCTTTTTAATAAAAGAAGAACAGGAGGACTTGTGGCACCTTAGAGACTAACAAATTTATTAGAGCATAAGCTTTCGTGGACTACAGCCCACTTCTTCGGATGCAGAAGTGGGCTGTAGTCCACGAAAGCTTATGCTCTAATAAATTTGTTAGTCTCTAAGATGCCACAAGTCCTCCTGTTCTTCTTTTTGCGGATACAGACTAACACGGCTGCTACTCTGAAACCTGTCTTTTTAATGTATCAAATTAATTGTGCTAAAGACACATTAATCTTTCTAATGGTAGATTAGATTTCCTTATGCATTCTCCAAAAGCGGCTCTGAACACTGGTTCCAAAAGTTAAAAGATTGTTGGATTTTTCTTTGTAATTGGAAGTACAATAGTTCTTCCTTTTCCCCACATCCATTTCACATACTTATGTTCCAGAATTCCCAAATGTATATTCTTCTACTTGCATGTGTTCCAAAGAATGGCACCGAATGTGATTGTCACTATGACTGACAGGAGCAAAGCCTTCTTGGATGAGCCTTGCTTGAAGCAGTCAGGCAAACATTGGCTAGAAAAAAGAAGAACAGGAGGACTTGTGGCACCTTAGAGACTAACAAATTTATTAGAGCATAAGCTTTCGTGGACTACAGCCCACTTCTTCGGATGCATCCGAAGAAGTGGGCTGTAGTCCACGAAAGCTTGTGCTCTAATAAATTTGTTAGTCTCTAAGGTGCCACAAGTACTCCTGTTCTTCTTTTTGCGGATACAGACTAACACGGCTGCTACTCTGAAACATTGGCTAGAAAAGCAGTCAACACTGGGGATGTTAGAGATGGTGCAGGTCAGCAGGTGGAAGGAAAGGGACACAGCTGAACAATATGAAATACATTTACTTTTGTCATTTAAGCTTTGCGGGAATAAGAAAAGTAGGAGTTGAGAAGGGCATCAATTGGTAATTGATTATCAATCCTGCAAATGGAATCCCAGAAACAATACTTTAAAGATGTCTTGTTTCTAATGTATAATTGATAAATGAACTGTTCAATACCTGTCATCCAGGACATGTTTTTTTTTTTTTTAATTCTGTTTAAAGTATATAAATAGTGTGGTCTTATGATCTAAGCAAAGACCAGGGAATCAAGATAACTAGTCTATCTTCAGCTCTCTCACTCACTCACCATGACATCTTTGGCAACTCGCTTAACAGGGTACAAAATCCCAAGGATAAGAATTTGAAATTCCCATTCAAGTGAATGGAAGTTGCACGTGATTACCCTCTGATGGAATTTGGTCAGGTCTTTGTTTCCCCAGTGGTTGAAGGGGTGGGGGAGCTAATTATTTAGCTAAGCCTCCTCACATCATTGTGAAATAATATTAATGTTTGACATTTGTATGTTAGATCCTCATTTTGTTAAGAGCTATCAAAGTTTCATTATCATATTTATCTTCACGGAGAAGAGTTCCCTTAGAGGTGAAGTGCAAATACCCGAGTTCAGGCCCTTGGGTGTCTTGTGTTTATCCAGTAACAGTTGAGGCAGTACAGATATTGAAAGCAGGGTTAGGAATACAGCTTCTGCTTCATTCTTGCAATGAAACATCAACACCTGAGGAGTCTCAGGTCTTCGCAGGTAAATGGAAATTGAACTAGAATTTTAAAAAGTTGTATAGACTTAACCTTTATGGGTGGGATTTGCAAAAGCACTCAACATTGGCCTAGCTGCTCACATGGAAGTCAATGGGAGTTTTACCAACCAGAGTTAGGCCAATGCTGAGTCCATTTGAAAATCCCGCCCTACAAATGCACACATTTTGAAAATGTGTATTCAGTTAATGTCTGGGATCCTAAATCATTTTTGGTTTTTATTTTTAAAAGCATTGCATTCTACCTTTCAGAGAATTTTTTTGCTAAGATGTCAGCTGCTGATCAAAACTAAACAAAATCCACATGCAACCTTCCTACCCCAGCATATCTGTAAACTACATGCATAGGTAGCCTACCACTGTTACTCCATCCTCTCTCCCATCCCTGTTTGGTTCACCGCTTGTTGTACTTTGCCTTTAAACCAAGAACTTGATCCCGCAATCTCTCCAGGAGAAACTTTGCACCTTCCTGGAGCCCTGTTGACTTTGATGGGGCTCTGTAAGAGAAAAGGGGCTTGCCATGTGGATCTGATTGCAGGATGGGGGCCCAAAATAGTCATGTCTTTGGGGCAGGGATATTCTTTTACTACCCTTTCATACAGCACCCTAGCATGATGGCAGCCTTGACCAGGCTAGAGCCTCAAGCAGCTACTATAACACTAGTAATAAAATTATATCATAACTGTAGAAGTATTAAGTATATTAAAGGCTATATTGTTATCAAGTTTAATCCGCTAGGTGTATTTGTATTTCAGGCAGAAATATAATATGTATACTTTAATGTCTGCTATACAAAGTACTGGTTTTATAAAATAGAAGAAATATATATTTGTATGTGGTAATTTTTACTTTTTTTTTTTTAAAGCAGGAAGATACAAAAGTTTTATATGGCTCACAACTGACAACATGCACCATCAGTGGCTGCTGTTAGCTGCATGCTTTTGGGTGATATTCATGTTCATGGTTGCTAGCAAGTTCATCACACTGACTTTTAAAGACCCAGATGGTAAGTTCACCTTTAATTAAATTTGATATAATACAGAATATTGAACAATGTTCTGTCCAAAAGTAGCAGTGTAATCATTGTACCCAAAGCAGATCCCAACACATTGTTATCTCTTTGTTTATTTTAGAGGATTAGAGATTGGAGCAGTGCATTTTATACATTGCTAGCAAGTGACAATGCTAATACTTATACAGTTTACATTCTTGTTCATAGAGATCTGAAAAAATAACATTGCTACCAGATTTGAAAGTCTGCCTTTTAATAAACAGGTTCTTGAACCAATTCAATTTCAACATCTTAGTCAGTAAACAAATGGTGCCTGTTTGAAGCAATGCAGAACAATCCCCTGAATTGTTTTGTTTCTTATTAGGGAGAAAGGAAATTTCACAGTAACTAAATAGTAACTCCAGAGTCTTTATTTTCTGCACCATTTTAAATACTTGCCTTCCAGTTATAGTATTCAAGAGACATTGTGTAAAGTTTGATTAGGAGTGCACGTACCCTAACCTCTCCTGCCTTGCTCCTTACTTTCTGTTTTATCCTCTGCTGTTTGATTGACAAATATCTTATAGGCTTTTGCTTAGCCTAAGTAGCCCAGATGGTATTAGACTGATAAGGAGTTTTAAGCCACTTGATGACACTACACACAGCATGCCGCATTCTCTGTATACTGATGTGTTGCTGTTAACAAGCAGACCTGCAGGGAGTGTATGATGAAAGCACTGACATGACATGCAGATAGTGTTTTTGAGTGTGTAGATGTGTGTGTGTGTGTGTGTGTGTGTGTGTGTGTGTGTGTGTGTGTGTGTGTGTGTGATGTAAGAAGATATTCTATTCTTGTATCTTTTTAAGACACTTAAAGAAATATGACTGTGGAGAGTAAGGTCATCAGTTCAGTTCTTTTCAATGACTTGTCAATGGATAAAGGCACAATTAGTTCACTTAAGTGGCATGCTTGGTAGTGTCTACAGTCTTATTCAGCAAGGCTTACAGATGTGAACTCTTTGTAGCTGTTGTCACAGCTTTCCATCAGGAAATGTCAAGAGAACTCAGATGTAATTATTTATTTTTAATCTTTTATTTGGAATACCCATTCACCCCTTTTCTTTTTTGTCCCTGCCAATTTTTTGGGTCGACGCTGATTCCTTTCCTCCCAGTATTGCTATTGGAACAGAAGCCAATGCAATTCCTTAGGCTCCAGTCCTGCAAAGCCTTAAGCACATAGTTAACTTTACACACTGCGACTAGCCCTATTGATTTTATTGGGAGTATTCACATAGAATACGTACATACCGCTGCAGAATCAGAGCCTTATTTATTGTGCTAAGTAACTGCCACCCAGTGATATTATGTAGAATGCAGACAGCTGTAAGAACAGTGTTTGTTAGCTAAAGATTTCTGGAAAGGGATCATAAACATTAGTTTTGTGTATGACTTACCAAAATGAAGATGGGGGAAAGAGGGAGAGTAATTTTGGCCCTGAACTGTTTTGGTCAGGAAATATTTAATACTGATTACTTATAAAAAATATTCTGATCCTCCTAAGTGACAAGCTGTCAACTCTTGCAAGACAATTTAAAGGTAGAAAATACTATTTGTTTGAGTTAACTCAACCAGTTTTCATAAGGTGTATGTTTTGTCCAAATTGCTTTCAGTGGATAGCTTTTTAGGTCTTTATTTGTTCCTGTGGTTAAGTAGGCAACTCTCTGGCTTATTTTTAATGTTTTTGCAACTTGGGCCTGGGTCCCGCAATGACCTGTGCTTGGGCAGACTGCTTCACCTGTGCAGTTTAGCTCAGAAGTCTGCCTACAGGAGCTCATTGCAGGATTGGCGCCTTAGAGCTGAATTGATTCTTTGGGTTCTACTCTGGTCTCCAGTGAGACATGATTCGCTTTGCCTTCTGTTTGATTTTTCTATCTTATCTGCATGTAGCCTCAAAAATAAATAACTGACTTCCTTCCCCTTGTCTTTATAGAAGTGGTAGTTTACATTTGTTTAATCTCCTCCTGCTGTGATTTACAAGCTTTAGCAAGCATTGATTTATCCTCCTCCACCTCAGTCTGCTTAAATTACATAACTTGTTTTCACTACCACTACTTAATTTTTCTATTACTTACCCCTGAACTAATTTGAAGAAGAATAAACCTGCTTGACAGGTTAGATGGCTTAGCTTGGAAGTTGAGAGACTTCTGTTCTAGTTTCAGCAATAATAAATTCTCACCGAGATTCATAATTGTCCTTAAATTGCAGGTGGCTTGCTCTTTCAAGTATTTTTTATACATCTGTAAAAATGTGAGAGTAACGTAATGAAGTGCCATATACTGTCTTGATGAATTATTATTGCAGGAGACATCTTAAGCCATAGGGCAGAGGGTTGGGAATCTTTGTTTGTTTGAAAGTTACAATAGAATATTATTTTTGAGAGAAGGCTTTGCATGTGTGGGTGTGGGTGTGTGTCCCACAATATCTTTGCAATTGTTATTTATTTATCATTTGTACTGTGGGTCGTGTCTAGGAGCTCCAGTCATGGACCAGGACACAATAGCACTACAAACATAGAACAAAAAGACTGCAAGCCAGGGGCAGGAAAACTTTTTGGCCTGAGGGCCGCATCTGGTTTCCAAAATTGTATGGAGGGCTGGTTAGGGGAGGCTGTGCCTCCCTAAACAGCCAGGTGTGGCCCAGCCCCGCCCCCTATCCGACCCCTGCTTCTCGCCTCCGGAGGAGCCCCCCCAGGACCGGGGGAGGGGGAGGACAGCAGAGGAGGGGCCAGGGGCTAGCCTCCCGGGCCACGAGCTCAGGGGCTAGGCAGGAGGGTCCTGGGGCCGTAGTTTGCCCACCTCTGCTATAAGCTCTTTGGAGCAGGGGCTACTGCAGTATAAGATAAGAGACCAGGTGAAGACAGCCAACAGATGGGAACACAAGGGAACAGTCTTCCTTTTTTTCCCATTTATCTTCCTGCTCACTTCCCCTTCTCTCTCCCTCCTGTGCTACTTTGTTCTATGTATGAACAGAGTTGAATTGACAGGAAATTGAAGGGTTTCCCTAAATTTCATTTTGCTGCTGCCGTGAAGGGAAATGGCAAAATCTGATTACTTCCTCTTTACTCCAATTTTAGATTGCTGCTTTGCTCCCTGTGCAAACAGTAAAGTTAAAGTAAAAAGATCTTGTAAATTTCACTTTGCACTACGGGCATATGAATGGAGCAACAAGTGCTGGAGGGTGCCTATCTTTGTACTAGGCCAAATGGAGACAAGTGACTGTCTTCATAGAAGAAAAAAAATATAGAATGCTAACCTGGGGGGAAACTAGTATGACCCAACCCCTTACAATTAATACTCATAGTGAGGATTATCCTCAAAAATATTTTACTCAGTTGACAAGGGGCTTGTTTATTTTAATTTATTTTGTTTAGCAATTGTTCTTTGAATCAATTATTTGTTTTCCATATTTTATGAGTATGGCATTTTTTTCCTTCTGCCCTGGACCAAATATTCCTCTGAGTGCACAGGGTCTAGGAGAAGGTAAATGCAAATTCCCCACCCTTGGTTATTCAAAAGCTTTTTGAAGGTACACCCTGAGGAGTGGGCCATTGTGAGCTGATCACCTTTTACATGAGGCCAAGATCAAAGTTCCAAGCTGTATAAAGGAAAGACTGAAATAGTCATGGTGGTTCTGAGTCTGAATCTGAGACTGTCACAAACTTGTTGCCATGGGGAAAAACCAGTTCTGAGTTCTGAAGGATTGACGCCTACCAGATCCCTTGTTGAAATTAGGGTGACCTCTGATAAGATTTTTGTGTGTGTGTGTGTGTGTGTGTAGGTTTTTTTATTGTTTTTAATATGTTTTCTATGTAATGCTTTCACCTTAAAAATAATATGTGCTTGCTTAAAAAGAATTGTGTTGTTAACTTATAACTACAGATGATATCCGGGTTCTAGCCTCTGGAGAGAAAGCAAAGTGCAGATATTGGCCTTTTGAGCAGTCTAGCTTGCTGGGAATATCATGATGTTAGCAGGGAATTGTGCAGTCTGGAAAAACCATGGTCAGGAGAGAGAGAGAGAGAAGTGGATGTCGGCCCAAGAGAGGTGACGGCTGAGGAGCTGGGAGCTTGGAGTGAGTGCCGTTATGAACCACAGGGAGGAATACAGGCGCAGTTGCCCTGAACGGTGACATTTACAACAGGACAAACCTGCATACTAAGATGTGCAAACACTGATGGATTAATTTTCTTTTTGGCTACACTTAGCTGAGCTTATTGAAAGTAAAAATCTCCTGCTGTCAAACCCATATAGTTATGCTCATTTGTCTACTGAATATAATTTAAATATCATACATTAGTGACTCGAACAATATGTGAAATGACTAGATGAATCTTTTTTACAGCGTTGGATTTATGAATTCACGTGTTTCTCTGCTCTTCCTTATGCAATGTTAATAAAAGCCTAATAAAGACATAGGGCAATATTAATCCCTGGTGTAATTCTACTGAAATTATACTAAGGGTGAATTTGGCCCTTAGCAACCAAAATCCCAGAAGAGGACATCCTCTATAATATTAGTGAGCCATATTGTGCCATGTTTGTTTCAATAACCTCCCATTTTAAAGCAAGCTCTAAAATGTGTGTGTTGATTCAAGAATTGATACCAGTAGTTGGCTGTAATGCAGAAATAATTGTCCATTTTTCTATAATTCTCTTCTTTCTCATTCTTATCTAGTATATGGTGTCAAGCAAGAGCCATTAATGCTGACGGCTATGACAAAAGTTGAAAAGATACAAGTGCCAGAGGAGAAATGTTTGCCTGAAGAATTTCAGGTGCCTGCTTTTGAGATAATTGTTAAGTTTGCTGAAAAATGTGTGAAAATATGGAGTTAATGAAAGAAAGCTCTTGTTTTAGGGTATCAGGAATTGCTGGACCAGAAATATGTATTTGGCCATTTTATTTAGAATAAAGTTAGGTGAACTTCATACAGTTCTTCTTGGAGTTATCATGGGGTTCACTCACTGCTGGGGCGCCTCCTTGTGGCTACACCTGGGGATTAGTTCTGAACTGGTCTGACATACCCTTCTTTGGTTGCTTGCCCCTGGTTTCTCTCTTTTTCTTTCTCTCCACTCAAGTTACTCCCTCTTTGTGACTTGCCCTGTGGTCTCTCTCTGGAGTCAAGATGCTCCCTCTTCATGTCTCAGCCCTCCGGCCAGTCACTATTTATTTCTCCCCTTCTGCGGTATCAAAGTCCCACTGGACAAGCTGTTTCAGGCAGTCTTCTGATCCACTGCCAAGTCTGTGTCACTTTCCCAGAAGCCGGTAGGGCAACCCAGACCCAGCCACTACTCCAGGTTCCAGCCCAGGGACCCTGTGCCCAGCAACCATACTCTGCTCAAGCTCTGACCCTGTTTCTGTTTCCATAGGCTCTTTCCTACCTCTCTAGACAGTGACTGCGGTGCTTTTCTCTACAGAGCCCCCTCTTACCACCAGCTTCTTCTTTTTATAAGCCTATCCCAGCTCCTCCCCCAGTTGGGCATCATCAGCCGTTAGCCTTATCAGTGTCTGGCTTTCCTCCAGATACAGCCTATAAGGTTAATTGGCCTATTCTACGTGTTCAGGCCTGGTGTGGGATAGACACCCCATCACAGGGATCACAGAACTGGTTTGTGGCTATAAATCTCTTCCCCCAAATGGTGTAAGTCCCTTGTTTTCTAATAGTGAGTCAACTGAAAAACTGCCTTTCTACCTAAAGAGAAATGTGTGCTGTGTATTCAGGAGAGAATAGCATCCGTGCTGCTCACAAAGCTAGCAAAAGTGGTTGCCCTATCTGTGACAGATATGTACCACTCCAAATTCTGGGCCGCCTCTGTTGCAGTCAGTTGGGTTGCACAGTTCTTGACAGCAAAATTTGGCCCACTGTATTTATTTTTGTAATCAGACTGTCTCTCCTCCCCACTTCTCCCCCCTTCCACTTTTGGTTCCTTTAGTCCTCTGTGCAGTCTCTCTGTTTTTGTCTTTTGCTCTGCCTGCTCCATTCCACTTTTCCCCCGCACTCCCCTTCTGCTTTTATTGTGTACTCTCTGCTCCACATCTCAAGGTTTCACCTAAGCAGAACATGAACCCAATAGACTTCATTACAGGTTGAACTTTCTAGCATGCAATTTTGAGTGATTGGAAATTAGACAAAACAAGTCTGGTACTCTCTAATTTATAGAGACATGCCAGTAACCCCAGGTCATGGAATAAAGAACTGATGAGGGAGGCTGTTCTGGTGTTGTTCTGAGGGCAGCATCTTTTCCCCACTGTCTCAAGTCATTTTATGGCTGATTTTTTGCATGTAAAGGTTGACATTGAAGTCGTTACCAGAATGCTCAAACCAAGAAAGCCCCGGGTTTTGGACAGTACTTTGATGTAAGGCTGGCAATATTGTAAGTGTATAAAATCTGCCCTTGCATATCTGGGAAAGAATAATGAAGTGCCTGGATCCAGTACCATCTCCCCCATGACTCTATGACAGCTTGAAGTGCTAAACAGTGCTGTTAATCCAGAATACATGCAAAGGGGATGTTTACAGTCAGACAAGCAATCTGCTAGGTTTTTCAGATTTCATTATGGCCAAGAGAGAGTGGAGACGAGTAGCAGCAGAAAGCAAGATCCTGTTTTCCCATGGAGAATTGGGGTGGAAAACAAAAAGGCTTTTAATTAGCCTCCTTACGTATGTTTCACAGACACTTTGCTTGACGCTTTTGACACTTTGAATGCCAACATGGATGACAGTGCTTGGCTTTCCAAGCTCCCTTAATCAAATCCTTCTGAATTTTACCTGTTTAGCAGTGAGCTCAAAGTGAATAACGGACTTATTCAAGAAAATAAGATGAGAAAAATAAGAAAATATTCTTTCACAATATGTTTCTAACATTTGTGCTGAGGTCGGCAGTGACAATAAGAAATCTATAAGGATAGTATGAATAGAATGCAGCTGGAACCAATAACATGGGGGATTAAGGGCTGTCGGTAGCCACACCATAGTTAAGGTTGTAGCTGAATTTTTCTTATAAATCAGATTTTGGCCCATCCCTCTTCTAAAATCCAAAAGCTGGTAGTCAGGCCTGGGGCAAAGGTAAATTTTTTTCCCGCATTTGAAGTTAATGGTGCCTGGTAGCCTAGAAATGGAGGTGTTCAGCAGAGTCGACAGAGCTTTCCAACTTTTTACTATTTTGCACCAAGAGACAATATGAAAAGGGAGGAAAAACGAGAAGCAACTTTGAGTGAAAATTAGTTTGTGAAAATGTGTGTTTTTCCTCAGTATCCAACCACTCTATATAAAATTTAGTTCTCTAGACTCATCTGGTTGAGATCTAGTGCACAGGACCAAATATTACTTGACTGAACACTAACTTCAAAAGTTATTGTAGATAGCAGTATCAAGATAGCTCATTGGTTTAGACTCACTTAAAATAACTGCTGGAGATGTAAGGACACTTTTTCTTTCATTTGTTTTCTTTTAATCCCATCTTCCCATTTTTAAATGAAAGTTTCTAGACCTTTTCCTTAAAGAATCAGGCCTCACAGTGTAAACCAATCTCTAGGGAAGCTTGTTAGTAGAAAATACAGATCTTTTCCCCCCACAAAATTGAAGTTAATCAGGCAAGCTATTTATAAATAAGGAGCTCCCTCTTTTTTTTTTTTTTTTTTTTAGTCGCCACAGTTCTGCCAGATACTTGCTTGAGACCAGAAAGTGGGAGGCAATTAAAATGGAAGGATCCTAATTCATCTATTCAAGGGGAAGGGTGAATGTTGCCACCTTCTGTTGTTGATCCTCTTCCTCCTGCCCCTGACAAGCCCCTGCTAACCCCAGTAACTCCCTTCTGTAGACCTCCTAAGGTGCTGACTTCCTGTGGATATTAAGAGGCCCAGTGGAGATGGATGGGGTAAGGAGAGCTTGGAGGTGCAGTGGGGAAGAGGGTCATGGAGAGTGCTAGCACAATGAGGAGGTTCTATCACTCAGGGAAAAATTGGAGGTTGGGTAGCAGAACAGAAATGCAGAAGGAGAGCATAAGAAGCATTGAAGAAGGGGCCAGAATGTGCTTCAAGCCTTACGTTTCTTCTTGCCCCTTCTCTTAAGCTGTAGGTTGTTCACCAAGGCGTCCCCCACTCTCTGAAGGATGTAAGGTACTTGTTGCAGACGCCCTTCTTCAGAGGATTAAATCACTTCCGTTTAGATTGCCTGTCACATGTTTGACCTTAAGTCTCTATAGTATTCGCCCTTCTTCAGAGGATTAAATCACTTCCATTTAGATTGCCTGTCACATGTTTGACCTTAAGTCTCTATAGTATTAACCCTTGTTCTGAGGCTAATGCAGAAAGGCCATAAGCTTTATTACCCTGCAAGATCTGTAGGGCTGTACCAGCTTTCAGCCTCATAAACCCAAGCTGCTTTACTTTAAACTGTTAATCTGTGGGTCTTTTGGGGGGTGGAATTTCCCTAAGCATTCCAATGTCTCACTTTAACAGAATCAGAATGCTCTGTATGCTTTCTGGAAAGCCAACACCTAACACTGAATGAAATAATTGTAGATATGACCATTTCCATAAAGCAGAGCTTGAGCTGTTTACCCTGATGTGTTCTTAAGATATTACTGCTGTTACTCTGAAATCTATGATCTCTGCTTGTCTTTCTGAGTGATGGGTTGCTATTTGATTAAGTAGTTCCTCCTCCCCACCCAGAATAGCGCTAGGGCCTGCCTCTACTGCTGTGCAAAACTTTCCCAAGCAGCTGCAGAGTGAAAGGACGTTAATGTTTGCTTCAGTGCTGCCCATTGTGGGTTCTGAAGAGTGTTCGTGAAACTGAGCAGAATTTGGTCAACCTTACTTTGCTGCAGCTTGGAGAAACAGATGCATTGGGGCTGTCTGTGTGTGCAGATACAGGAAGTCAGCACAGCATCAGTTTGCATCTGGAAGGTTATCTTCCCATCCATAAGGGCTAAAAATCTTTTATGTTTCAAATGAAAACTTAATTTCTGCTGAAACTGATGGCTTAGCTCTGCCTTCCCACCACCTGGAAAATTTTCTACATGCCACTGCACTTAGATAAGGGATTTTAAGTTCTGGTAAAAGCATGGTTTGTTCCTTTCTATACAGACTAGGCCAAACTTGATAAAAATTGCTGTATAGAAAGGTTCTTACTCTCCTAGATAATGATTGAAAATCACCAGCCTCTGTAGTAGCAACACTGAGGAAGCCAACAGAAACCAACTGGGATGATGTAAATTTAGCAATATTTTTTATACAGAAGGGGGGGGGGGGACATAATATATACTTTACTAGAATACTGGGTTTGACTGCTTGGGCTCTTACTCTCTAAAATTTGATCTAGAAGTTAAACTTTTGCTTGTTTTTGTTTTTTTTAATAAGCCGACTGGAAACGTTTTTTCTGAAGATCCGATGCACCAACCCCTGGTCCATGTGAAAAGGATTGAGCTTCTCAAGAATGTGTGCAGAGATGCAGCGTTGAGAAATCTCTCTCATACTACCATTTCCAAGTTTGTCTTGGACCGAATATTTGTTTGTGACAAGCACAAGATCCTGTTCTGTCAGACTCCGAAAGTGGGCAACACTCAATGGAAAAAAGTCTTGATTGTTTTAAATGGTACCTACTTGCTCTAATGAGCGTAAGGTTTTTGTTTGAGGGGGAAAGGGCAGAATCACTAGAATGAGGGAAGCATTAAAACTAATTTCTTAACATTCTTCTTTACAAACAGATACTTAATTCCACTCATTCATTCCTTGCGGTTCCTTTTAGTCCTTTTTAAATGTCTCCTTTTTGAAAAATTAAAAATTACCTTCCTTCTGCTAGAATAAATATCACTGTAGCTTACCTCAGAAGTGATTTATCTGAGCCATTGAGAATTTATTTGGTGGATTTATTCTCACTGCAGGCCGGGCACCCTGTGAGTAGTATTTTTAAACAAGTGAATCGTAAAGGATCATAATCCCCTAAACCAGGGTAATTTAAATCCTGTGACTTGAACCCAACAATAAAAGGAACAATTGTGTTTTCAGTTTGGCAGCTGCTGCAGGTCTGTAGCACTGGGATTTTGTATATACATTATTAATGGGCCATGGCATGAGTGATGAAGAATCAATCATACAATTAAGGGTGTAGAATTGTAGCCTGGTCAGTGAAAATAAATTGTAGAATGACTTAAAACAAGAGAAAAGGAACAATGTTGTGATTTATGTTAAAATAACATTCTGACAGGTGCATGTTCTCTCTCTCTCTGTCTATATATATCTTTGAAGTGCTATGGTATGCGAACAAAAATAATTAACCTCATCAAGGCTATATCTCAAGGTGCAGCTTGCACAGTTAAAGTAAATGCAAACTTGGGTGAATGGTTTAATGCAGGGGTAGGCAACCTGTGGCACACGTGCCGAAGGCGACACGTGAGCTGATTTTCAGTGGCACTCACACTGTCCAGGTCCTGGCCACCGGTCCGGGGGGCTCTGCATTTTAATTTAATTTTAAATGAAGCTTCTTAAACATTTTAAAAACCTATTTACTGTACATACAACAATAGTTTAGTTATATATTATAGACTTATAGAAAGAGACCTTCTAAAAACGTTAAAATGTATTACTGGCACGCGAAACCTTAAATTAGAGTGAATAAATGAAGACTCGGCACCCCACTTCTGAAAGGTTGCCAACCCCTGGTTTAATGTAATCACTGATGTCAAACAAGGATGAATTCTCTAATCTCTCCCATTTGGTATTGCCACCAAGTTCATTCTGGAAAAAAGTGTAGATGAATACAACACAGGCATCACATGGCTTGACAACAGTACAATATTAGATCTAGATAGTGTTGACGACGTAGCTCTTCTGAGTGACTGCTCAACAAACACGTAAGTAAAGACCAAAAGTCCAGCATTGCAAAAAAGACAGGGTTAGTAACTAATTATGAAAAAACAAATCTAATCGGAACCCCAGTAACTCCCAACTCAAGTATTATAGTAAAAGACAAAGGGATACAAAAGATGAGTCCATTCACATATTTTGGCAGTACAGTGCAAGCCTGTGGGGATGTCCAAAAAGAAATAATCATAGAATATCATAGAATATCAGGGTTGGAAGGGACCTCAGGAGGTCATCTAGTCCAACCCCCTGCATAATGTTATGAATTGGCAAGACAACAGCTGCATTCACCATCTTAAACAAGATTTGGTCATACAGAAATCTACCACTTAAAGACCAAACTACAAAGCTTGAACACAAATGTTGTTTCTACCTTAGCATATGGATGTGAAAGCTGGAAATCCACTAAAGGTAGAGACAGACAACTAAATGATTTTGCAAAAAGAAGAACAGGAGGACTTGTGGCACCTTAGAGACTAACAAATTTATTAGAGCATAAGCTTTCGTGGACTATAGCCCACTTCTTAGAAGTGGGCTATAGTCCACGAAAGCTTATGCTCTAATAAATTTGTTAGTCTCTAAGGTGCCACAAGTCCTCCTGTTCTTCTTTTTGCGGATACAGACTAACACGGCTGCTACTCTGAAACCTTTCATTATAAATGATTTTGGAAGCAAATGCCTCGTGAAAATACTAGATGTTGAATTAAATGAATTATAATGAATCTCAGATTCATCAGAAACTTCAATTACTCTTTATCTCTAGAGTTGTCCAGAAAAGATGATGAAAATGTCTGGGACATGAGTTAAGAATGAAGCCAGAGCATCTGCCACTGGGCAGCTAGAGGAACACGTAAAAGGGGCTGGTGGAAAGATTGCCTCCACTGAACAGTACTAAGAGAGGGAAAACATATGGGACTTAGGGGACATGCAAAGAGTGGCTCAGGATAGACATAGATGGTGGAGCTTTGTCTGGGCCTTAAGCAATGTCTGATAGTGCAGGAAGGATTCAGATCCAGATGTTCATACTCAGTAAAGCTTTGCAATAAGCACAACAGGATTGATCATTAGATATAGAGAGCCTCTTACCTCCACCTTAATGGTTCAAATCCAGCCCAGCTTGATAGTGACAGAAAGTTGTTACCATTTGACATGTCGGTGGCCTATGTAAGATGCATTTGGTGGACTTGTTCCAGTTCCCAGCAGGCAGGTGCCTGCTAACAAGCACCACCACCACCACTAATCACATCCTTATTGAGCAGCCTCAGCAGACAGGCCTAATAATAGAGTAGGTGCCCTAGAGATGATCTTTGCAGATCAGGGTTGATGTACACTCCTAGGGCAGTATGGAGTAATTGACACTGCCATTGCTTATGCTGTAACTTCGCTCTGAATGAATAGAGGACTTCAGTGTCCTAGGCTGTCAAGTCTGGCATTTGCCAGCATTAAATTCACACAAGAAAAGGGGAGGACAAAAAGCATTAATTATAAAACAGGCAAGACTGAGGACATTAAGATTCCAAGCTGTGTGAATTAGTCACTGCAGCCTTATCGACACTAGGCATTTTTCTGAAACATGTTTCCTGGCACCAGTGCGACTCCAGTGGTGGGAGCACTCGTGTATAGATGGGCACGGTGGCTTTCATGGAGACTTGCTAGTTTGATGACACTGCACTTGTCCTTCCATCCACGTGGAATTCCACTGTGTTCCATGGTGCTCTATATTGGCACGTCACTGCAGGATTGGGGTCTTAAACTAGCAGTTACCCTCTCCTGCACCTCATGTGCCTACAGAACGACTGATAAACTAACACCCGGATGCTCGCCATTCTGAATGTGTTATGTATTTTATTCTCTTATGCAACATGGAAGGATCTGAAGTTTGGTAGTTTTCAGCATAGTGTTTTGTTTAATTAAAAAAGGACCCAAGCAAAGAAAGTTTGCCAGGAGCCTGACAGTGAAGTGTTTCGAGTTAACATGGTTCAGGTATCAAGTATCAGAGGGGTAGCCATGTTAGTCTGGATCTGTAAAAAGCAACAGAGAGTCCTGTGGCACCTTATAGACCAACAGATGTATTGGTGCATAAGCTTTCGTGGGTGAATACTGACGAAGTGGGTAGTCACCCACGAAAGCTTATGCTCCAATACATCTGTTAGTCTATAAGGTGCCACAGGACTCCTTGTTGCTTTTTACATGGTTCAGGTAGACACTTTACAGTGTTTCCTGTTTGCTGGAAACTAAACCAAAAAAGCCAATCCCTCCCGCAAAGCTAAGCTTCAGAGTCTTTCCAACTGGGTTATGTGGGAGGAAAGTTGTGGGAAGGGAGAGGAGGGCTGACAAATAAGGCTTGTTTAATATGCATTATTGAGAGACTTGAACACTGGTTTGGTTTAGACAGGAGTTGTCATGTTACAAATCTCCAAATCTGTATTCTTTTGAGTGTTGAAAAGCCGTTAGTGTTGCAATCTGAATCTTCCCTTATTTAACAGCTTTTGTACCTAGTAACCATAGCTACTAATGCCACAGAAGAGAGAGAAACCAAATAAAAACACCACTATGAGACAAATACCCTTCCCCACCTCTTTTAAAGGTAACCTTTTCTGTCTATTTTCTTTATCTAGGAGCATTTTCTTCCATAGAAGAGATCCCAGAGAACATAGTACATGACCATGAGAAGAACGGACTTCCACGCTTATCCTCCTTCAGTGATTCTGAAATTCAAAAACGGTAAGAGGTGATTTCCCAGGGAGATAGGTTTCTGAACCAAAGAGGAAAATTGGAGGATCACACATTAAAATGCAGATCGAACCAAGGAGATCTCAGTTTCTGTTACACTGGTGTTACCACTGGTGTAACTCTGCTGATTCTGTTGATGTTGGTGTTACCATCGCACGTTCACTTCAGAGGAGTAAAACCAAAGTTACTGGTGAAATGGAGTGGAGACTCAAACCCAGGCTGTGCTTAGATGTGCTTAGGTTTTCTCTGGTTCATCTGTTACTTATATAACATCATAAGTGCTCAGGGTATTTTAAATAAAAGATAGACAAAGATTCCTTTCTCAGAAAAACTTACTATCTAAGGGCCAGATTGTGCCACCTCTATTCACATCAACAAGTGCCTTACTTCATAAGTAATGCTACTGAAATCAGTTTGGCCCCGAGGTTGAGGAAGAGGGAGGATAGGAACAAAATGATTGTGGTCACTTAGGAGACTTGTGCCTAGATGGTTATGAAAATGTAGTTTTTTGTTGGGTATAAAACTAAGGGTTTTTATAAGCCACCTTGAAGAATTGGTTTTCAGAAGGGATAGTTCCATAACAGAAAGGTGACATCTCATTTGAGGCCAGGTCCAAAGCCCAAAGCTCATTTGAGCTCAGGTCTGAAGTCAGTGGAATGATTTCCATTGCTTTTAATGGCCTTTGAATCAGGTCCCTGGAAATGCGTACGCTGTAAGAGTAATCCTGGATAAGATTTTTCCTAGAAACTTCACCACATGCCCTAGAGGACATGGATTCAGCTATTTTGTCTCCTATGAGTAACCCTGCTTAATAGGTGACCATTTGTATATTCTGTTTTGTGTTAAAACAAGTAAAACATTTTATTTCAAGTGCTATTGGTAGTGGTATTCAGAGATAGGTGAAAAGTGGGCTATTTCTTACAAGTCATATTCTTGATGTTTCAGAGGTCGTATTTTATCTCAGTTTTGTAGCTCTTTGATACTTAGTTCACTTTTTCTATCTGTTTAATCCCTTCCATTTCTGTTTTCCTTTAGACTGAATTTATACTTCAAGTTTTTTATTGTAAGAGATCCATTTGAAAGACTTATTTCTGCATTTAAGGACAAGTTTGTCCACAATCCTCGATTTGAACCTTGGTATAGGCATGAAATTGCTCCTGGCATTATTCGGAAATACAGGAAGAATCGCACAGAGACCAGGGGGCTGCAGTTTGAGGACTTTGTGCGCTATTTGGGGGACCCTAACCACCGATGGCTAGATGTTCAATTTGGTGATCACATAATTCATTGGGTAACATACGTGGAACTTTGTGCCCCATGTGAAATAACGTATAGTGTGATTGGACACCATGAAACCCTGGAGGATGATGCTCCATATATCTTGAAAGAAGCAGGAATAGACCATCTGGTATCATATCCCACAATTCCACCAGGAATAACGGTATACAACAAAACAAAGGTAGAGCGTTATTTCTCAGGCATTAGCAAGAGAGATATAAGACACCTATATGCCCGCTTTGAAGGAGACTTTAAACTCTTTGGATATCGGGAACCAGATTTCTTGCTAAACTGATGCCTAGAAACTGTGAAGACGTGTCTATCAGATTAAACTAAAGCATATGAATACCAGCTGCAGCACTGACAGAACTGAGATTAACAATACTGTACCATTGTTTTCTAGTTTTTTGATGTTGCTCCATTTTTCAGTGGAATATTTGTCACACGAACAATTAGGGGTTCCTAACTGTTAGCCACTGACCATGTTTTCAACATATGACACTGCAGTCTTCTATTGTGAATTGAATCTGACACTTATCCCCTTTTCCCGAGGAAAAAGAGGAAGAAACCAATAGGCTATAAAAGAACATCAAATAGAATGCAATGTAAAATGTTGTAAAGCATTTTGTAAAGATACCAGTTTTGCTGTAGTATAGCTTTGTGAAATGTAAGGGGACCTGATGCTTATAAAAAGAAATGTGAAGTCTCTCATGGGCTATGAAAACTAGAAGCTGACAAAGGACCAAAAACTGACAATGTGCTAGATGAGCAAAAGATGTCCAGAGTCTGCTGTGTGGCTGCTATAATCGTTGTGCTGAGCTACTGCTGTTTTTTGCGATACACATAAAATGAGTCTAACTTGACAGAAGCTTCAGTCCTATCCAAAAAGGGCAGATTCCAGAGGCCGTTTGTTTTTATTTTGTGTCATGGCGTTATCTGTACTTACTACTGGTCCATCAGGCCACATAGTTGTTCATTTTTTTAATTGTTAACTTCCAAATTTGTATATTGTCTGAAAACTTGAGGTGGAGCATAGATCCCAACAAGAAACTCGGAAGGATTGTTGGGGAGACTTTGAGGAAAACTAATTAAAAAGTAAAGATGAATTGTATTTGCAAGAGCAAATATAGAAGCCAAGACCTGCTTTCTAAATACTGTGCATTTTAACATTGTTTATTTTCTAATGTTTCAGGCTGTTACAAATATTAAATAAGCCATGAAAACAAGAAAGCATATGAACATAAAAGTTGCCATAATTATTTGGACCAATCGGCCAGCCACTCCAGTATCCTGCTCCCAGCAGTGATCAGTACCTGATGCTTCAGAGAAAAACAGATCCCCTCCCAAAATGTACCTCCCCAATTCTAAATGGGTAGATTCATTCTAGACTCTTCCCGGTGATCAGTTGGCATAATGCCCTAAATCAAAGGTGCCCAAACTTTTTGCCACCAGCTTTGGCAACTTGCCAGGAGTTCAAGAGCTACACTTGTGCATAAATTTTAAAAGCAAAATTAAATTAACACAACCATAGTATTTGCCTGTGCGTGCATTGTTCCTGTTTGATTACGAGAAGTCTTTTTGTTTTTTAATTCACCAGCAATAAAAACCTGTGGTTGATCAGCTTTGCCCCCATCCTGCAGTAAGTGGCAGAGGGAAGACCACAGTTGCATTTTAGGAATCGCAGAGTCATATTTGGCTGCCGAGCTGCATTTTTGGCATCTCTCTCCTAAAGGATGAATTTTGAATATAATAGTGTCTCAACTTACATGGCTAGAATCATTAACAATGGCCATAAAGTTATGGGGTCTCTCTTTCTAAATCCAGCCACAGTATTTGTCTGGATAGCCTCCTGTGGCAGGGCAAAGGAAGTATCTTACACCTGTGAACTTAAAAAAGGAAAACCAGTGCCAAATCGGACATGGGCTGCTGTTCGCAAAAAGGAAGTGCTTTAGTAGCTGGATGTGATTCCAGAAGCATATTGACAGACTGATTGGTAGAAGGGAGAATTGTTACTGGGCATTGTTACAAAAGAACAGTCTAAGGTGGCAAAGCTTGAAGTGCTCTTGTTTTTCTTGAAAAAGCAGCAGTTACAATGTCTTAGATTTGTTATTTCTTAACTGGTAATTAAAGGACGTAACAGCTCAGTTATTTTTATATGAAGTCATAGAAAAGTATATTGTTAAATGCATTTCAGAGCTAATGAGCTGATTACCTCTCTACTGTATTAAAATGTAACAATGTGAATAATGTATAGTGAATTAAGGCCTTAAAGTTTAATCCTAATAAAGGTGAAGTAGAATTTTTCTCTCTCAAGCAAAAGATACTGATCACATAACTGTGTCTGGTTTTATTCTTCTTAGTATAGTGTTTGGTGCTAGAGTTCTAAAGCAGTGACCTACTAAATTCAATTAAATTACTATTCTGTGACTTTTTTCTAATGGTTCCATACTACTAGCTCTGTGCTCCTACACTTTACAGTCTGGGATTGGAATGCTCATTATCTTTTTCTCAATTTGTAAGTGAAATATACTAAAACAATATCCCTCTGTGCTACTTTTTCCATGTGGAAATCTTCATTCTTTTGTGGTTAATAGCATTTCAGGAATAACTGTGGATGAATATTATATAAACTGCTTAACACTCAGGTCATGTCTATGCTAGAAAGTTAGGTCAACACAAGGTATGTTGACGTAAAATTAAAAAAGGTATATCTCCATATATATATATATTCATCTCATAGAACTGGAAGGGACCCTGAAAGGTCATTGAGTCCAGCTCCCTGCCTTCACTAGCAGGACCAAGGACTGATTTTGCCCCAGATCCTAAGTGGCCTCCTCAAGGATTGAAACTCACAACCCCAGGTTTAGCAGGCCAATGCTCAAATCACTGACCTATCCTTCCCCTCCACTGCCACTACAGAGAGTATAATGAAAGTTTCAATGAGATCTCTTAGGAGAATTCATTGCTATAAGAGAGGAGGAGGACCACACTAAAATGAGAGGACCAGGCTTAAGAAGGAGGGCTAGGCTAAAATGGTGAAATCCATGCAGGAGGAAGAGAGGAGAGGCAGACGAATGGGAGAGTGGAGCAAGAAAGCCCGCAACATGGGGAGCAGTGGCCCACGTAGGGTGCACACGGAACCCATGAGGCAAGGTGGGGGCCTTCCACCCCAGCTCCTTTGAGACTTGTCATAAGAACGGCCATACTGGGTCAGACCAATGGTCCATCTAGCCCAGTATTCTGTCTTCCGACAGTGACCTATGCCAGGTGCTTCAGAGGGGATGAAGAGAACAGGTAATCACCAAATGATCCATCCCCTGTCATTCCAAGCTTCTGGCAAACAGAGGCTAGGCATACTTCAGAGCATGGTTTTGCATTTCTTCCCATCTTGGCTTATAGCCACAGATGGCTCTATCCTCCATAAACTTAACTAGTTCTTTTTTGAATACTGTCAGTCTTGGCCTTCAAGTATCCTCTGGCAAAGAGTTCCACAGATTGACTATGTGTTGTGTGAAGAAATACTTCCTTTTGTTTGTTTTAAACCTGCTGCCTATTAATTTCATTGGGTGACTCCTAGTTCTCAAAATGGCAAATGAAATTTAATGTGGATAAAAGTAAAGTAATGCACATTGGAAAAAATAACCCCAACTATACATACAATATGATGGGGGCTAATTTAGCTACAACAAATCAGGAAAAAGATCTTGGAGTCATTGTGGATAGTTCTCTGAAGATGTCCACGCAGTGTGCAGAGGCGGTCAAAAAAGCAAACAGGGTATTAGGAAACATTAAAAAGGGGATAGAGAATAAGATGGAGAATATATTATTGCCCTTATATAAATCAATGGTACGCCCACATCTTGAATACTGCGTACAGATGTGGTCTCCTCATCTCAAAAAAGATATACTGGCACTAGAAAAGGTTCAGAGAAGGGCAACTAAAATGATTAGGGGTTTGGAGAGGGTTCCATATGAGGAGAGATTAAAGAGGCTAGGACTTTTCAGCTTGGAAAAGAGACTAAGGGGGGATATGATAGAGATATAAAATTATGAGTGATGTGGAGAAAGTAGATAAGGAAAAGTTATTTACTTATTCCCATAATACAAGAACTAGGGGTCACCAAATGAAATTAATAGGCAACAGGTTTAAAACAAATAAAAGGAAGTTCTTCACACAGCGCACAGTCAACTTGTGGAACTCCTTACCTGAGGAGGTTGTGAAGGCTAGGACTATAACAGGGTTTAAAAGAACTGGATAAATTCATGGAGGTTAAGTCCATTAATGGCTATTAGCCACGATGGGTAAGGAATAGTGTCCCTAGACTCTGTTTGTCAGAGGGTGGAGATGGATGGCAGGAGAGAGATCACTTGATCATTACCTGTTAAGTTCACTCCCTCTGGGGCACTTGGCATTGGCCACTGTCGGTAGACAGGATACTGGGCTAGATGGACCTTTGGTCTGACCCAGTGCGACTGTTCTTATGTTCTTGTGTTATGAGAAGGAGTAAGTAACATTTCCTTATTTACTTTCTCCACACCAGTCATGATTTTATAGACCTCTATCATATTCCTCCTTATTCATCTCTCCTCATACCCCAATCATTTTTGTTGCCCTTTTCTGAACCTTTTCCAATTCCAATATATCTTTTTTAAGATGGGGCGACCAGATCTGCACTCAGTGTTCAAGCTGTGGCCATACCATGGATTTAGAGGCATTATGATATTTTCTTTTTCTTATTAGCTATCCCTTTCCTAATGATTCCCAACATCATTAGCATTTTTGACTGCCACTGCACGTTGAGCGGATGTTTTCAGAGAACTATCCACAATGACTCCAAGATCTCTTTCTTGAGTGGTAACGGTTAATTTGGACCCCATCATTTTATATGTATACCTGGAATTCTGTTTTCCGATGTGCATGACTTTGTATTTATCAACGCTGAATTTCATCTGCCATTTTGTTGCCCAGTCACCCAGTTTTGTGAGATCCCTTTGTAACTCTTTGCAGTCAGCTTTGGACTTAACTATCTTGAGTAGTTTTGTATCATCTGCAAATTTTGCCACCTCACTGTTTACCCCTTTTTTCCAGATCATTTATGAATATGTTGAGCAGCACAGGTCCCAGTACAGACCCTGCGGGACACCACTATTTACCTCTCTCCGTTCTGAAAACTGATCACTTATTCCTACCCTTTGTTTCCTATCTTTTAACTAGTTACTGATCCATGAAAGGACCTTCCTTCTTACCCCATGACAGTTTGTCATTGACATACTGTCTGTATTGGTGGCTGTATATGCTGAGCTCCACGTCTCTTGCACCAGAGAAAACTGCTGGTGGCCTGGCTCTCTCCTCTAACAAATTCCCTTTATATAAAATTAGTCAAGTAGATTAGGGGGGCTCGAAGATTCTTCTTGATGACCCTCTTCAAAACAGTAAGGCCAGGCCTGCGCTCATAGTGAACATAGTTGACAGGAATCAGTTAATTGTAAGTGGAGGGAGGAAATTGTATATCTAGTTAAGGACCAATTAGCACGTAAGCTAATGCCCCTTTACACCACCCTGTCAGTACAAAGTGGTCTTAGGGGAGGCATAAAATTAATTTACATTCACTTTAAGGCCCCTTTACATTGCCAAAGTGGTGTAAAGGGGCCTTAGCATAAATGAGAATTGGACCTTAAAGGCTTAACTTAGCTGCTAAGGCACCTAGATAACTGCTCCCTGCATGCCATCCCCATAGATCACCAGATTTACAGATGGCCTGCAACTGCGAGACAGCAGGGGGACAGAGAAGTGTGCTGATAGTCCCTTGTAGTGTGATTAATTTGCAGCAGAGTGTGTGTGTTCTGTGGCACTGCTGTGGGGACAGTTGTAGAATTATAGTCGTCTTCTATTAGCAATCGAATCCACAGTGTGATTGTCCAGAATGTATTGCAGGCTGATGCCTCCCCTCTGGAAGAGAATTGAGTCCGTCTCCCTCAAGTTTTCACCATACTTCGGTGCTGCCTTGTGCAGAACTTCATTGGGGTGTTTTGATTAACTTTAGGATGCCCCATTGCTTTCCCTTTGTCATCTGTTGCAATTGCTTGAGGTGCCATAAGCCCATTGCCACCAGAGCAGCTGTACAGCTCCGAATGCACTGTAGTGTGGCTTGCCTTGTAATAAGAGAAGTGCCCCTGCAAGGCAAGCAGCAATACACTTCCAGCTGAACAGCTGATGGCAACAGGCTGACATTACCCAGAGGAAATACAACAGCTGACAAATGATGCTGCTTAGTGCTAAGTAACACTTAATCATAATTTCCCCTTATTATGAAGGAAGGCAGGAGTGCAGGGGAAAAGGAATGTACGTTTGCCTGGAGTCATAACAAGCAATGACCTTGACAAAAATTCCAGACAGCACTGAAAACTGCACCTGTTAGTCACTCTAAAACCCCCTATAGAGTAACTAACATTCCTCTGAAACAACTGCAAGTTACACGCCTACCATGATTTAATAAATAGGGATATTCTTGTAGATCTTTCTGTTTCTTCAATCTGTAGCCTTTTTATGTTTCGCAGTTCTAACTCTCCCTCCCTGGCAGCATAAGATAATATGCTGTGACATACACTCACCGCTCCTCCCGTGCAAATATAGAAGATTGTAGGTAGCCACTTCCCTGAATGCGTATCTTTATAGTGTGATCACTCTACAGTTCAGAGTGTAGCATATGGAGACAGAATTGCTATGGATTACAAATAACTTACTATGGGCGTGGGGATCTTGGTGATGTGACATTTACTGCTTTTAGATATTTAATCTGCCTTTAATGCTAACTGCATAATTGCTTTTTTTTGTCCCTCGGTTTATCCTGTACTTCTGTTCTTACTACTTTGGTGGTTTCTGATAACATTTCTCAGCAAAAAGCAACAGAGGGTCCTGTGGCACCTTACAGACTAACAGATGTATTGGAGCATAAGCTTTCGTGGGTGAATACAAACCTCGATGCTAACTCTGTCCACATATCTACACCAGCGCCACCATCACAGGACCTAACCAGATCAGCTACATCATCACCGGTTCATTCACCTGCACGTCCACCAATGTAATATACGCCATCATATGCCAGCAATGCCCCATTGCTATGTACATCGGCCAAACTGGACAGTCCCTACGTAAAAGGATAAATGGACACAAGTCAGATATCAGGAATGGCAATATACAAAAACCTGTAGGAGAACACTCCAACCTTCCTGGCCACACAATAGCAGATTTTAAGGTAGCCATCCTACAGCAAAAAAACTTCAGGAACAGACTTCAAAGAGAAACTGCTGAGCTTCAGTTCATTTGCAAATTTGACACCATCAGTTTAGGATTAAACAAAGACTGTGAATGGCTAGCCAACTACAAAAGCAGTTTCTCCTCCCTTGGTGTTCACACCTCAACTTCTAGAAGAGAGCCTCACCCTCCCAGATTGAACTAACCTCGTTATCTCCAGACTGATTCTTGCCTGCATATTTATACCTGCCTCTGGAAATTTCCATTACATGCGTCTGATGAAGTGGGTATTTACCCACGAAAGCTTATGCTCCAATACTTCTGTTAGTCTATAAGGTGCACAAGACTCTTTGTTGCTTTTTACAGATCCAGACTAACACGGCTACCCCTCTGATATTTCTCAGCAAGTTACAGATTTGAAATCTGACATGTTGTAAAGTCTCTATCTGGATCCACTTGTTTTGCTCTCAATCTATTCTCAAGAGGCTTTGCAGTATCCTTTGCACTGAATTTCCATCTTTATAGTGTTACTCAACCAATGAATGCCACTGTTCTTTTTAAAAGATATAGAATTACTTACAAAGTACAGTATAAAAAGGCAGCTACCACACAGTCTGCTGAGACAGCTCTGTGGGAAAGCCAGGGCCCCAAAAGGGTGCTATTGCTCCTTTTTGTATACTTCTGTCTTCTTCACTAACAAACTTCATTAGTATATTTTCAGTCTAAAACTTTCATTTGTAAAGCCCCTCAAGACAGGATTTTGGGATCAAATTCAGAGGTGAGAAATGGTGGTAGAAATTCCATGTTGGTCATGAGCAGTAAGGGGGTTGAGGGCAGAAGTTGTAAGATTAAATAGTTCCACACCATCTCCTCCCTATGCATGTTATTTTATATTCTCCTGTTGGTTGCTCTCTTGCTGCAACCCCACCCTTCTGTCTCCTTGGTAGATAAGTTCCACCCACATATGCTCCTGCCATCTAGGAAGTTGGGCCTTGTAGTTCTATTTGCCTCTAGAGCAGGGGTCGGCAACGTTTGGCACGCGGCTCGCCAGGGTAAGCACCCTGGCGGGCCGGGCCGGGCCGTTTTTATTTACCTGCTGACGTGGCAGGTTCGGCCGATCGCGGCCCCCACTGGCCGCGGTTCGCTGTCCCGGGCCAATGGGGGTGGCGGGAAACGGCGGGGGCGAGCGATGTGCTGGCCGCTGCTTCCCGCAGCTCCCATTGGCCCGGGACGGCGAACCGCGGCCAGTGGGGGCTGCGATCGGCCGAATCTGCCGCGTCAGCAGGTAAATAAACTGGCCCGGCCCGCCAGGGTCCTTACCCTGGCGAGCCACGTGCCAAACGTTGCCGACCCCTGTTCTAGTGTGTTGAGCACCTAACCCTTTTCCAACTGCAATTTGGTATGTTTAGCATATGTCTCCAGCTTACTCATCCTGTCCTTTCCTTTGTTCTATCTCCCTTACCTGAAATAACCAAACAGAAAGTAACAAACTGTACCTCTTCTTCTTTACTTGTTTCCAACCTTCTCACTGTTGAATCACTCAGTATTTATATTGGCTGGTATATGAGTGTCTGGAGCGTGACCCTGGGCTAACCAGCAGATGGGGTCTGGACTCTGCTGCCAATACTACAGTGGCGCTTCCTGTGGGTACTGAGCATTGTGAGGCACCTCACTATCACCTGCCCTTGTCTGTGTCAGCTCCCAAACTCTACCGGCCGGGGCAACACCAGCACTCCCCCCTAGGCCTCGCAGGCTCCATTGGCTCTTTGCAGGTAAGTGATAGGCACACTCCAGCCCTTGAGGTCTCCAAATGTCTCCCTGGAGTGTCCAGCCCCTGTTCCACTGGACACACAGTATTCACAGATTCGCTGTTTCCAAAGAACAAGTACACTGCAGCCCACCAGTTCCACTTCCGATCATCGCTCCCCTGAACACACAGCACTCAGATATGTTTAGAGTGAAAGCAAGTATACGTTTATTTAACAAAGTCCAGAGATTCATGAAATAGCAGGTAGAAGTATTGGAAACAAATGATTACACATAGAATAAAAGCATAACATGCATTCTAGAACCTAGACTTAATTAACTAGATACACTCATGTCTTGTAAAGTATAGGTCACCCAAAGTCCTTGCAGCGTTTTACAGCCAGGTTTGTCTGTGATCCTCTTTTCATGAGATAGACATGCTACTAGCTTGTCTCCTCAGTGAAGGACCCTCTGTATTTCTTTGCCTCCCAAGATATACAAGTCCCATCCTTTATCTTCATTCATAAATAAGACATCCACCTGCTGTTTTGTTCCTTTCTGTAGATTTTCTCTCTTGTAGATTTTGCAACCTTTTGACTAGCACTTGGCTCAGTATGCAAATAGGCCTCCATTGTGAGGCAGACAATATATAATGCACAAATGACCAGACATGGAGATAAGCATCTATTACAACCTGCCTGGAAGGAACATGTCTGAGGAAGTCACCTCCTGGTGACCTGCCTTGCCATCAAGACCTTAAGAACATAATTTTCAGTAATAGATACATAACTTCTTAAATATTATCCATATATACATTGCACAATGATCATGATGACTAGAGGGGTCCTGGCTCTCTGTAGAAACCTGACATACCACCCTTTGGTGAACTATTTTGCATATATCTGACCAAGGGGATCCCTGTAAAACCCTATGCACCTATGTGCCAGCTGGCACCAAGAGGTCCCTGGGTCACAAATTTTGATTTAAGTAAGCCTGAATTTCATATATTGCTGAAATACATCTCTGTGTAGAGCAAGAATCTGCAGAAAGTTTTAATAATTTGTTACGGTTTTAAAGTTAGACTGATAAAGGATTTGCCATTATGTCCATGTAAAGAGCAGTCATCTAATTTCTTGCTAGCCAAAAGAAATTCTCTTAATGAGATATTGATTTTAAATTGTAATCCTCTTAGCGGTGTATCGCTAGCATAAAGTACAGTACGGAAGACTTGCACTCTACATGCCAATTTGTTCCAAGATAAGTTTATTTATACAGTTTAATACTCTATTTTGGGGTCTATTTTCTGTAGCTTCTAGTTGGAAATGACTTCGATGCTTAAATGTTTTGTATGAGTTCTTAAGTCATCAAAAGAAGAGGCTTTACACGACTAAAGAGAGATCCAGAGCACAATGGAAGGACAATGGACCTCAATGGGTAGAGAATGTCATCTCTGAGTTCCTCTTTATTCCAAACTAATCCTATCCGGATCCTCTCTGCACAATGAAAGAAAATCACATTTTCTACAAAGCCTACTGTGCAGGTATGTTTCTTCAATATTTCATTCATTTATTTGGTGGTTTTTGATGCACTTTCAGAGAACTCTGCATAAGCGTAGGATGTATTAAAGATATTTGTAATGTGTCAAGTGCAGAGTAAAGTTGTTATAAAGTCGGAGCAGACAAAATATTGATGACTGTGTTATCATAGTGAGAACTCTAGTTCACTGGAGACTTTTGAAAATGTTATAACTTCTGTGAACCACATTGGACAACCAATCAAAAAAGCATGCACACAGTTCAGGCAGCTAATGTTTACTGCTCTTCTTTGGTACCGGTTACTTTGAATGCTAGAGCTTGTTTTGATACTTTGTTTTAATTTTTCAGCGCCATATAAATGACAATAGGGATATGTTGCAATCAGATCTGCCATTTAACATTCAAGGCTATGAGTAATAGGTTCATTAGCCACCTTAAAATTTAGTTGTAACAAATAATCTTAACTTGCTTTCTGGATGTAGAGCATGTGAAATCTTGCTGTGTGCTTAAGTCGTGGAAAAAGTCTTTCCCTAATTCAGTCCCAGCAGCTAGCTAGCCTCTAGAGTGCTCACCTCACCCATGATGACCTCTGTGGAGGCAGGGCAGCTTAGAACTCTGGTAGGCCTGGATCCACCAAAACATTACTCGCCTAATACTAATAATAATCTTGTTAAAAAGTTTTTTGACCCCTTTCCCAGAGTATGGCCAGCTGACAGTATTTATAGCTGGGAGTGTATTGTGTGACTTAGCGATCACCGGCCCCACTTTCTTTGGTTCACCCTGACATAGCCTGGGTATGTGGCTGCATCTCATCCTCCCTGTGTTCTCTGCCTTGTGGAGAGCTGGATTCCATAGAGCACCTACAGCAGGAGAAAGAGAGCATCTGTTCAGTGCACTCCCTGCTCCCACAGAGGTGGCTGCAGACAAGGCACTGAGGATGGACGGGGAGGTGGCACATCCTCCCATCTTCTTATAGCAACAGGCCTAGTAGGGACCACAGTCAATTTCAGGACATTGAGATTAAAACCTGAGTGCACAACAGGAAGGTCATCTCTGACAGTGAGTGCCCAGCCGGACGACCTGACGGCCTGAGTTGGTGGTGATGTTTTGCCTGTGTTAAAAAAATATCTTACAGACATGGGCATAGGGTGAAGCTTCCCCTGGGAGAGGCTAGTTCCCTGTCCCGCCTCTTCCACCCATGGCACTGCCCACACTCAACCCCCTCTCTGCCCCAGACACCACCTCCGCTCCACCCTCTCCCTTGATCAGCTCTCTCCCTGTTTGCCCCCCTCACTGCCGTTCACCTCATCCCTCCTCTCCTCCCACCACCCACTATGTCCCTCCTCTCCTCCATCCCCCTCCCCTGTGGGTGGGTAAGGAGGGATGCAGCGGGCCGGGGGGGGTGTCTCGTGGGGAGGGGAATGAGGTGAGGAGAAGAGGACGTGGATAGCGGCAGGGACCTCTGGAGAGGGGCATTGGAGTAGAGGAGAGGAGCAAGGAGGGACTCATCAGGTAGCGATGGGCGGTGGGGTCCTTGGAGAAGGGATGGAGCACAGACGGAGCCACCACAGCCCAGGTGTCCAGCGGCGATGTCTGCTGCCCATGTTTACAGACATTTCATTGAGAAACTCTAGTGCCCCATTTGAAACATGGACTTAAAATTTGGAGGGGGCAGCCACCCTGGTGTCAGAGATGTGTCTTTTGCTGTTGTGGGGGGGGGCACACCCCACATTTGGCCAAGTTATAAGCCATTGAAAATTTTCAATTTGCACATGCTCAGTAGAGACAGAGTTTGGCAGCTAAATTTTCCAAAGAGAACGTAACTGGGCATACTGTAGACTGGGGCCGCAGGAGCTGAGCAGGACGCCTCTTCCAATAGTTGCTCCTCCCTGGTAGGGCCTCTTGTGACACCAACACCACATCTGGCAGCAGGGAGCCTGTCTTTCCTGTGCTCTGACTGCTCCCACTGCTGGTGCCTAGGAAGCCTGGTGGAGGAATCAGCCTGACTGGAATGCAGGGAGGACAAGAGCCAGACCTGGGTGGGGAGTGGTGCTGGGAGGAGACTGAGAGTGGGAACTGGGGGGTTGAGAGACACTAGAATGAAGGTTGTGCATGCAGCCTTAGCTCAGCCCCCTTGTGCATATGAATCATTACAAGTCTTTAATTACATCACATACCAGTTTGTTTACGTGATCCTAGACCCAATCAGTACACAGGATGGATGGTGCGCTCAGGGCAAATCAAAGTTGTTTAGCAAAGAGGCTGTTGCCTGTAGGGTCCCTGCCTCAATCAGTAGCAAAAGGTCAATGCCTGCCTTCAATAGGCCCATAATGACAGCACCCATCACCCACTCATAAAATTTGCTAATGAGCACCTTGGTGCTTTCTCCCCTGGTGCCCCTTATGCCTGGGAGGTACTCCCCGTAAGCACCTGCAAAGCTCTTCTTCAAATCCCTCCTTAAAACTCTCCTCTTCCTACATAAAACTTGACAAGAGTTAGGATAGGGTTTGCCGATAGCATTGCCTACAATACTGATCAGTATTGTCTCATTGTTCAGTTGGACTCTCTCGTCTGTCTCTATCAGTCTCTTGTCTCATCTTATATTTAGAGTGTAGGATCCTTGGTGCAGGGAATTGTTGTGTGTTGTGTTAGTGCAGTGCCTAGGACAATGGGCTCCTAGTCTATGACTAGGGCTTCTAGGCACTACGATAATACAAATAATAAATAACAATGTGTTAAAGAAGTTGGAGGATGTGTCGTGAATGAGGCAAGAATTTCAGGAAGTAAGAGGATAGTCTCATGGTTAAGGCAGTCGAATGCTACCCTGGAGAATTAGAGACTCTCTCTCTGCCTCTGTCACAGAGTTCCTGTGTGATGCTAGGCGGGTAACACTGCTCTACAGCCAAAATGCTTCTGAAATAAATGTAGTCAAACTTTACTAATTCTGGGTCACTGAGAATGAAAATGATGCTTAAAATTGTTGACTGGCTCTAGTTTTCAAGATATGCTATTGGGTCAGTATATACGACCCTTGACTTGGGAATGGCAGAGGATAAGTGAGTTATAAAGGAAAGGGATCTCAATTTAAACCAGAAATGACTAAAATACATCTTTGACTGGATCTATGAATAAATCTATGACTGGGTTTGGACAGTACTTGCTTTTTAGGCAAAACAATGAATGATGCACTCTGAAGCTGGTATTGCGTCATACATGATATGAATTGCATCATGTTATTCCTAGAAGTCATGGATGATGCAATCATAACGAAGCTTACATCTCTCTGCTGAACAAATTGCCCTATATCAGCTCTAGAAATCATACAGTGTCGTGCTCTCTTATTTGTCAGTGTTTGATTTTGCAAAGGGACACATTTCTGTTTAGCCAAAGTGAGCAGAGATGCCTCGTACTTGTGTGAACAGTGCAGATAACTTCTGCTATGTTTGTGGTGAAGTGACTTTTGCATCACAAAAGCTCAGTATAACCACTATGGTTAAGAAAGCCTATCACCTTTATTTTGGCTGCAAAATTGGAGATCAGGACAAGAGGTGGGCCCCACACATATGCTGCAACACTTGTGCAACAAATCTTCGCCAGTGGTTGAACAGGAAAAGGAAATCTATGCCTTTTGCAGTGCCAATGATTTGGAGAGAGCCACCAGATCATACCAGCAATTGTTACTTCTGCATGGTGCCTCCAGTTGGGAAAGGTGTGTCAAAGAAGAAAAAGTGGACTGTGCATTGTCCAAACATTCCATCAGCTATACGCCCAGTACCCCACGGAGAAGGACTGTCGGTTCCTGATGCACCAGAATCATTCTCACTTGAGTCAGACGAGAAAGAGGAAGAGGATGAAACTTCTGGTCCTGAACCATCAATGTCACAGGACCCACATTTTCTCCCATCCTCCTCCTCTGAGCCACACCTCATAGCACAAGGTGAACTGAATGACCCTGTCAGGGATTTGGAACTGCCCAAGAGTAAGGCAGAGCTGTTGGGCTCCAGACTACAGCAGTGGAATCTCCTGGCAGGTGATGTTAGGGTTTCCATGTTCTGTGACCGTCAAAAGGATCTTGTCCCATTCTTCTTCATGGAAGGTGATCTTGTAGCCTGCAACAACATCGATGGTGTGATGGCAGCCCTCAACATCATTCACGATCCAGATGAGTGGAGACTGTTCACTGATTCATCGAAGACGAGTCTTAAAGCTGTTTTACTGCATAATGGCAATGTTTTGCCATCAATTCCAGTTGGTCATGCAGTCCATATGAAGGAAACCTATGACAACATGAAACAACTTTTGAGGTGCATAAACTATGACCAACATCAGTGGCAGCTTTGTGGCAATTTGAAGGTTGTTGCTCTCTTGCTTGGTCTGCAGACTGGATACACAAAGTACTGCTGTTTTCTCTGCGAATGGGATAGTGTGCAAGAGATTCCCACTACATCAAGAAAGATTGACCACTCCGACAGTCATTGGAGCCTGGGAGGAAAAGTGTTCAGCATCCACCACTTGTTGAATTTTGTTACCACCCTTACACATCAAGCTGGGTCTGATGAAGAACTTTGTCAAGGCCATTGACAAAACACAAGCAGCTTTCAATTACCTCCGTGGAAAATTTCCAAGGTTAAGAGAAGCTAAGATAAAGGAAGGTATCTTTGTTGGTCCTCAGATTCATGAACTTCTTCGAGATGATGCATTTGACCACGCACTGCGTGGCAAGGAAAAGACGGCATGGAAAGCCTTCCAGTTAGTGGCAATAAATTTTCTCGGGAACAACAAGGCAGACAACTACAGGTTGTTGGTGGAAAACCTCCTCAAGGTATACAAAAGCCTTGGTTGCAACATGTCACTAAAGATTCATTTTTTGCACTCTCATCTAGATTTTTTTCCACCAAACTGCGGAGCAGTGAGCGACGAGCACGGCGAGCGATTTCACCAGGACATTGCAATAATGGAGAAATGCTTCAGGGCAAATGGAGCCCATCAATGCTTGCAGACTATTGCTGGACAGTGACAAGAGATGCTCCATTTAATGAATACAAGAGACAAGCCAAGAAGCGCCGAGTAGACACTGAATAGGACTAAACTATGTACATAATAATTTTTTGCCTTTTGTTTCATAATAAATTTTATTTATATAACCCTTTTGCCGATTTTTAAAGTGTTACATAAACAGGACAGGTGACATATTATCATGTAAAGCAACCATAAACACATGAAAAGACCTAGGTTTACAATTTATGATTAAAACTCTACTATCTACACAATATACATAGACATAAAATGTAAAAACTTAAATATCTTAGAAACAGTAGCCAATCAGTTGTTTTAATTGTCATATTTGAATTCAGCATATCACAATACATAATAAATAGCACATTTTATCTCTGAAGCAGACGACTTCTCAAAAATTGTAGACCAGTGTAATTTAAACGAAACTCTTCACAGGTGGTCACTAATTGTGCAGCCTTCATTTTCTGGGTGTCAGATCTGAGGTCTGATTTGCAGAAGTGCTTGGCACTCACACCTGCAACTGAAGTCAATGGGAATTGTGCTTTGAACATATTAAGTGCTATATAATGCTAAGCACAGCATTATACAAGTCCTAGGTGTCTCAGAATGCGCACCCAAAATTAGTGAACACTTTTGACCTTAATCTATCTCTTCACCAGCTGTAGAATGGGGACAATAATGACCCCTCATCTCACAGGATTCTTATGAAGTTAATGTTTGCAAGGCACCCACACTGCAGCCACGAGCACGTTGGAAGAACCCGTGATGAAATTAATACTTCTATCGTTACAGCAGGGTTTCAATAGTGTGAAGTAAATAAGATCTAGGGCCATACATTGAAAAATGGAGATAAAATAAAATATTGAATATCTGTTAATTCAGTGAGTAGCATCCATCCTGTGCACTGAATGAGGCAGGAATCCTGGGGGGGAAAAATTGTATGTGACCAGGTAGGTAACGATTGTCTCACAATGCATAGGCACAGGGGTTGCACAGGCACCCTTCATGCTGGTGTTTCCTGACTTCTGAGTTCTTGACTTTGCACCTTTAAAAAACTACACTAAAAGAATGTTGTGTGAAATTTTGTATATACACTGAATAAGTTCCTTTGAAAAAGTCACATGGGTACCCTCTAGCGACCAAAATATGAATAGCATCAACTAACACTCTATGTGTTTCCACTCCTGCCCAGAGAGAGAGAGAGAGAGAGTGTATACAATGTACATGAGATAAAATTGGCCTCTATTCATTTTGCTTATTTGGTTCATGGGATTTGTGTATATACTGCACTTATAATATTTAGTCCTGCCATGAGTGTAGGGGACTGGACTAATTTAATTTAATTAATTAAGATCCCCTCTCCTAGAACTAGAAGGGACCTTGAAAGGTCATTGAGTCCAGCCCTCTGCCTTCACTAGCAGGACCAAGTACTGATTTTGCCCCAGATCCCCAAGTGGCCCCCTCAAGGGCTGAACTCACAACCCTGGGTTTAGTAGGCCAATGCTCAAACCACTGAGCTATCCCTCCCCCCCTCTTGAGGTTCCTTCCAGTCCTATGATTCTATAATGGGAAATATTACAATAAATTTAACTGCAAGTGGATAACCCTGGTTTTTATGGGAATCACTGTGTGTATGCATAATGTATATTCAAATGATGGTGACAGTAGCAACTCCATACGTAAGAGTGCATTGAGATTTGCACTTAAAGCGGGACTAACAGCCATCTGTTTCACACTTTAATAATTGAATTTAGTCTTCAAACTCAGTTATAGATGCAGGAAGGAGAGCTGTAAATTGTGATTCCCATACTTCCTATTGCAAGCAAAGGGAGAGGATGGGGAGTAGAGTTAACCACAGCTCCCTGCCCTGGTGGTTGGACATGATCAGGCAAATATGCTGATGGGTGGATGTGACACGCTCGTGAGAGGAGTTCCAGAGGTGTCTCTGAGGCATGGTTCCTTTCTGGAGATGTTTCTGGTGTGGTGCAGCTACACACTCACCTTAAAGGCACAGTCTAGCTCAAACATAGCTATTCCCTTAATTAGTCATAAAGAAATGGCGATTTGCCAAGATTAGCCAATAGCAGTACTCAGCTCCATCAACTACTTTTGTTTTTTGATGCTGCCAGCCTGCTTCCCTGACTGCAGGCACAAATGAACACGTAAAATTTGTTTTTTTTTTTATCTGAATTTTGTTTTCATCAAAGTTTTCCAATCCGCTCTATCCCTGACTTGAGTAGGATGTTTTAGCCATGTTGGTCCCAGGACATTAGAGAGAAAGGTGGGTGAGGTGATATCTTTTATTGCACCAACTTCCGTTGGTGAGAGAAACAAGCTTACACAGAACTCTTCTTCCAGTCTGGGAAACCTGAAGAAGAGCTCTGTGTAAGCTCAACATTTGTCTCTCACCAATAGAAGTTGGTCCAATAAAAGATATTAACTCACCCACCTTGTCTCTCTAGTAGGGAGGCAGATTGGGCTCTGGGGGAAGGGATTGAGCTCAAGGGGTGGGTAGCATTAGGGCAACTGAGGGGGAATGGAGGTGTAGCTGTTATTAGGGGGAGGGTTTGAGAGATAGAGCAGGGCAGAGTTTTGTGGAGACAGGGATCTTTAGCAAAGATGGGGCTAGGAGGGAGAGGGGTCAGTGTGGGGGTGAGGGTCAAGGGCATGATCTTCTTCCTGCACCTCTCCCCTTTTTATTTTACCCTTCCTCCCTGTCTTCTCTACATGTAAACTGTAAACTCTTTTGGAGCAGGGAGTCTTTTTATGTATATAAAGTGCCTGGCACACACACAGGCATTACAAATAATAAATACCAAAGTTAAGGCTGAGTATGCTGACTCCATCCCCCTGCCTGTTTACATTACAAAATAGTCTTTACTTATGTGATCATATTTTTTCTCAAATATCATACTTTTTCTCCACATAGTTAATGCCCTCTCTTTCCTTTAATTTATACCTTCTGCCAGCCCCATGGCATTTAAGTTACACCAACCTAGAATTCTTACATTCACTTAGACCTCCTTTCACTAGGCAATCAAGACATAAAACTAACCCATCACCTCAGAATTTGGCCCTCTGTCTCTTCCATACACAAACATATCGCTACCTTGTTAAACTACACATGTTAATCATTTTATCCTCTTTTCACTGTAGACAAGATTAGGTTTTAGCTATTTACCTTTTCCTACTTCAAGTGTGACCCAATTTAGCTCAAGAGGGAGTAAATACATAGGAGTGCCTTGCTCTCTGTCATCTAGAATTTCTTTCAAATCCTTAACCTAAAAACGTGATGTCTCACTCACACACACTGCTTTCAAAGTTTGCAACATGTCATCTGGGCGTGACACACTGGGCAGAACACGAGCAGCAATTTCACCTGTCAAGGAAATTCCTCAGACGCATCAGCTCATTCCACAGACTCACTAACAGCTTTTTATCTCTGAGGCATTGTGTCTGGGAGGCAATGTGCTATAGGCCAAAGGAGACTAAGATTCCACATGCCTCTTTACGTTTCAGACATTTTTTCATTTTTCATCACAGAATGCAAGTCTGCAGCTAAAATAAAAATGGGATGCTGCCATATAAGCTCAGAGACCTTGTCATAGCTGGTGAGGCCAAAGTACGAACAAACATTTTTAAAAAGATTCGTTGCAAACTCATATTATTCTTCACAATGGGCCAGCTCACCACAGAAAAAGCTCTACTCCAGTGCAACTCTCCCTGTCTCCCACAGGATGGGGAATGCTTCCCCCATGGCAATAGTCTCATCCCATTTCCCTGGGATTCCCTTCCAGCTTCTTTACTGGGTATAGGGACTGGGTGGGTGGACAGTCATGCCTAATGGTTAGAGTCAGGCGGCTGGGCCCGGAGCTGGGGTGAGAGTTAGGTGCCAAGCCAAAGGTCAGAGCTGGAGCCACAGTCAGGAGTCAAGCCAGGGGTCGATGCTGGAGGTCAGCATCTGGGCTAAGATATAGAGACAGGGACTTGGAACAAGGGAAGAAAGCAGGAACCAGGAACAGATGGGGTCTTGAATAAGAAAGACAGGAACCAGGAATAGGCTGGGAGGCAGGAACCAAGAACAGGCGAGAAGGCAGAGCCCAGGAGTCAGGTAAGTAGGCAGGGTCCGTAGTAGCAGCCAGCCAAGGATTCCTTTAGTTGCTCAGACAACTTCCTGTGCCTCTTTCCGGTTTAAGTAGCACTTCCCAGCCAATTGGTAGGGCAGGAAGTAACCCCCAGTGAGGAGATTTGTGGGTGGGGCCCTGTGATGGGGTGTCTGAGCCCTACACTGGTAAACTAAGGGTTAAAGAAGAGCTCTGGGCCCAAAAGCCCTTGCCCATCTGAACCTCCTAGGCATGCCTGCATTGGAGGCGGGGCTCAAAAGGGAGCAGTTCAGCTCACTCTGGATGTTCAGAGCAGGAGGCAGTCGTGTGTTGCAAGTTCCTGTAGAGAAGCTGCTATGGCTCAACTCAGCCAAGACCAGGCTCTACTGCCAAGCTGCCATGGTCCCTTCACCACATGTAGGCCGGGAACAACAGATCACTGCTGATAGAGGAAGACCCTCAGGAGTGCAATCGAAGAGAACTCCAGGGGGAATCCAGAAGCTGGGGTCAGAAGTAGCCCCAGGAACAGGCATAAAGGCACCCACCTCTAGGTCTCTTATCTGAACTATTATTCACAGGGCCCTGGGTTGGAACTTGGTGAAGCAGAGTGGGCCTGGGTTTCTCTACCCTGGCCATTGACTCTTGCCACTGGGCAATGCAGCCAATGACTCTTGCCACTGGGTGGTATTGCTAGGTTTGGACTTCAACCCCCGGACAGGCCCTTTGCAAGCTAGAGCTTTGCTGGTCCAACCGTTCAGGTGAGCTGCGGGACGGTTGCTGTAGTCTGACCACTGCCTGGAGACTTGTGCCCCACATTCAAGGCCCCCAGTCCTTCACATCACCCTGTTCCTTAAGGCACCCTTTGGGTGGTAGTGGGCCAGGTTTTCTAGGGAGGTTTTTATGGAAGGCATTTACCAGGTCAGGAGCATGGACATTCTCTGCTGGTCCCCAGGAGCGCTCTTCAGGTCTATAGCCTTCCCAATCCACAAGATACCAGAGTCTAACCCATCTGATTCTGGCATCAAGGATCTCATGGGTGATATACTCATTGTGGTCTTGAACACATACCCAAGGGGTGGAGGGAGGTGATTGGGAGCACTGAGGGAATGGGTCCTGAATGCAGGGATTCAGGAGTAGTATATGGAAAACTGAGTGTATTCAGAGAGAATGGAGCAAGTCAAGTTCAAATGTGACTGGGTTAATTTGCCAGTGAAAACAGTAGGGGACAAGGAACTGGTCCAATTTAGAAGATGGCCTGCTCATGTGTAGGTTTTTTGCCAAGAGCCATACTTCTGGCCTACCAAAAAGGTGGGTTCCTCCTGTCATTAACAGTCCATATATTGTTCATAGCTCTTCTTGGCATCCTCCAGGTGAACTTTTAGGTCATCTTTGTTTTGGCATATGTGTTGTATCCAGCCCAGTGCTGCTGAGTTGTGGGAAGTTGTGGGGAGAACTGAGGGTAGGACCCATAGTTTTTTTTTAAAAGGGTGTTGGCCTGTAGATGCATGTTCTGCATTACTGTATGGAAACTCTACTTGAGATAGCAATGGGGACCTATCATGATGGTAGAATTTTATTAGCATCAAAGATACTACTCCAGGATCTGGTTGGTCCTCTCCATTTGACCATTTGTCTGAGGGTGGTAGATGGAGGAGAGGCAGAAACGGGTGCTCAAAATCCAGAGAGCTTCTCGCCACAAGCAGGTGATAAACTGTGCACCGTAGTCAGAGATGATGTGCTCTGGGAGGCTATAGAGGTGGACAACATGGTCCACACAGAGCCAGCAATTTCCTGGGAGGAGGGTAGGCCACTGCAGGGGACGAAGTATGCCATCTTTGTGAGGTGGGACACTACTGTCAGAATGGTCATGAACTCATTGGACTTGAGTAGTTCTACTACAAAATCTAAGGTGATGACTGTCCAGGGGCTAGATGGAGTCTTGCGGGGTCGCAGGAATCCTATGGGTTTATTGTGCAGCACCTTGAAGCAAGCACATAAGTTGCAAGAGGTGACATAGGCCTGCACTGTGGCCCACATGCAAGATCACCAGAAGACACAAGCAATGAGGTGCTGAGTTTTAAAGTAGCCAAAATGACCTGCCAGATGAGAGGCATGACATACTTGTAGGGCTGTAGTCCTCGGAGATTCTATGGGAACGTGTATATGCCCTTTCACATAGGTTACCATATCTCGGATACCATGGCTCAGCTGATTATATGAGGATGAGAAGTTCTTGGCAGGGAGCTATGCCTAGAAAGTTATGAGGCTTGAGGATTCAGGAGGTGTTCAGGTTTGAGTCTTTTAGTAATAGTTGTTGAGGACCAGGCCTTTGGGATAGCACTGCTCCAATCACCAAGTTGGAAGCATCCATTTCAATGATGAAGGCATGTGAAGTGTCAGAGTGGACCAATATGAAAGTGGTGGTAAATATGAGTTTTAATTCCTCGAAGGCCCGCTGGGCCTCAGGATACCAGAGGAACTTAATCTTTTTGAGGAACAGGATAGTGAAAGGGGTGATTGCTCCAGGATGCTCAGGATGAACCACTGATAGAAGTTTGTGAACTCCAGGAAACGTAGTTCATGAACATTCCATGACACCGCCCACTCCAGGACTGCCTTTACCTTGCACGGGTCCATTTCAATACCTCTAGTAGATCCTATGAACCCTAGGACTTCTACGGAGGACTAATCAAAGGCTTTATTTTTCTAGCTTAGCATAGAGGCCATGTTGGCATACCCTCTTCAGGACAGAACAGACATGCATGGTGTGTTGTTTGGCATTGTCCAAAAAAATGTTATCCAGGTGAGCTAACACATATTGGTCCAGAATGTTCCGGAGTACATCATTAATAAAATGCTGGAATGTCATAGGTGTATTTGTCAAACCAAAGAGCAATATGAGATATTCGAAGTGACGGTAACACATTTGAAAGGTAGTCTTCCAGTTGTCCACAGCTCTAACATGTACTAGGTAATATGCCCTCCTGAGGTCTAGCTTTGTGTATACCTGGGCAGTGCTCATGCAGTCCATTAGCTCAGGAATTAGTGGTAACGGATATTGGTTTCTAATGGTGACTTGATTTAGGGCTCAATACTCCACACATAATCAGAGGCTTCCATCCTTTTTTTTTTTTTTTTTTTTTTTTTAAACAAAGAGGACTGGCACTCCGGTAGGTGAAGTGGATTTACTAATAAAGCCCTTGGCTAGGTGCTTCTGGAAGTAGATGCACAGTGCAGCTAGTTCAGGCTCAGACATGGCATATATCGCCAAAATGAAATGTATGCCCCTAGTTATAGCTCGACTGGGCAATCATAGTCCCCATGCAGGTGCAAGGTGTTTGCAGTCTTTTTTTTTCTTTTTTTCTTTTTTAAGGCATCCTTGTAGTCACTATATTTCTCTGCATGCTCCTCATATTTCTTTTGATTTTGCTTCCCTAACATTGGTCTAGTTATAAGTAATTTGCCAGTACAAACATACCTTCTTGGACAAGAAAGATGTGGGGAAACTATTATTGTTACTGTAGCAGTGCTTGCCACAGAATCCCATTGTTCTAGATCAGGGGTAGGCAACCTATGGTACACGTGCCAAAGGCAGCATGCAAGCTGATTTTCAGTGGCACTCACACTGCCCAGGTCCTGGCCACCAGTCCGGGGGGCTCTGCATTTTAATTTAATTTTAAATGAAGCTTCTTAAACATTTTAAAAACCTCATTTACTTTACATACAACAATAGTTTAGTTATATATTATAGACTTATAGAAAAAGACCTTCTAAAAACGTTAAAATGTATTACTGGCACACAAAACCTTAAATGAGAGTGAATAAATGAAGACTCAGCACACCACTTCTGAAAAGTTGCTGACCCCTGGTCTAGGGGTTGGGCAAACATATTACCCTGAGGAGCTACCAATCTAAGGCCCCGATCTGCAATTGACAGCACCTGGGCAGACTAACTTCAACGGGGCTCTGTGTGGGCATAGCATTACTCTGTGCATTGCATGGACTGGGGCCTAAGAAGAGAAATGACATATGAAGGGTGGCGGGGCCTTGGATACAATCTAAATGTAAGGTATTAGGTTTTTCTTGTTTGCATATTTTTTCAGGAAAGTATGAAAATCTGAGGACCCAGTTCTTACCATCCAGAAGACAGTGGAAGCCACCTCTATCCTGCTGGGGGAGAATTTGGCTCTGGGAATTTTTCTGTCTACTTACTGGCTAATTTTGCACCTTTGGTGAAGCAGGGTACAATCTGAACAATTAAGAATCTTTGGGACTTTATTAGTTATGTGTCTCAGGCTGCTGATTTTCCCACTTCCTTCCTACTTAGGGATGGTGGCAGAAATTCTCTTTCCCTTTTCTTATGTGTACATTTTATTACTTTTAGAAAGTACAATCACTGTTTTGTCCTCTAAAATACTTGGTATTTGTTATGTTAATACTTAGCACTTAAGTAATACTTAAGTGTTCAGAGTGTGGTAGAAATGCTAGCCACTAGTCTTCTGGTTAAAAACTGCAAAAGCAGTAACACATTTTTATAAAATGAATGAAAAGTTCATGGAGAGCATCCTTTTAAATAACTGATGTTACCTTACGCTGTCATTCTTTGACTATTTGGCCCACTGTGGTTTTTTCATAGAGACTTTGGAACAAAGAGATTATTCCTCATTAATGAAGACAGATTACATTTGAGTCTGAAATTAAGATACTCTTAAACCCTGCTCTGACAGTGCTCTTCAGACTGTTGCAAAGACAGATCTATTGAATAAAGGCCAAAGCATTTTCCCCATTACTTGCCTGAGTGACTAGATATACACTGGTAAATTCTACAGGGAGAAAAGGACAGGATTCCATTCTGATTGATAGAGTCACAGATTATAAAGACAGAAGATGATCATCTAGTCTGACCTCCTCCATAATACAGGCCATAGGACTTCCCTGAATTAATTCCTGTTTGAACTAGAGCAGATCTTTTAGAAAAACATCGTCTTGATTTCAAAATTTCCAGTGATGGAGAAGCCACCATAACTCTCAGTAAGGTGTTCCACTTCCAATGGTTATTTGCCCTCACCGTTGCACCTTATTTCAAGTCTAAATTTGCCTAATTTCAGTTTCCAGCCATTGGATCTTGTTATACCCTTGTCTGCTATAACAAGATGTTTTTTTCTGAGGCCCATTCTAGCCTAAAAGCTGGAGTAGGTTCCAGGCCCCTCACATCTTCCTTGATGGAGGTGGAAAGGAGCGGAGGATATGCATATCCCTGATGTCCTGCCCTTCCACCAGTCTGTGCACACATCACAACTCACGTCTCTCCTGAAGCTGGCCTCTGCTCCAGACCTGGGCTGCATAGCCCTTCCCCAAAGCCTGCTGACCTCACACAGCTGGACCATACCAGTTTCACTGTACGTGGAGCCCACCACATTTGCAGAGGAGTGGGCAGGATATGCCCCTAAATCATGTAAAGGAATTGCAGCTGTATAGCCCCTCTCAGAGTCAATCGCAGAAGCCAAGTGAAAAAGTGTCCAGAAGTCAAGTGAAAAACTAACTGCAGCAAACTACTAGTCAGTGTTATCATACTATTTGTGTCTAAGTAATTGCTGTACTTGCTTCAGATTGTGTTTTGGGTTATTAAGATAGTGATGGCTTTTTGCCTTGACTTGTTCGCTTCAGTTATGGATTGGTCAGTGTTCACATGATCAGGCTGACAGAATGCTAAATAGATGTAAAGTAATGCAAGCAATTGTGTATCATGAAATGTTTCATGCACTTTTGTGGTGGCTTTCAAACCTGAATTACTTGCATAGTGTCAAGAGGGCACGTTTATTTTTGCAGTCATTCAGTAGCTACTGTAGCAGTCAATGCCTTCCTGTCAGTCAGCTGCATATACTCTTTCTTAATGGTACTATTGTTTTTCTCTTTGATCTTATGAAAGTCACAAAAGAGTACACCTCCACAGACTTGGAAAGTTTTCTTTCTATTGCCAACTAGTTTGAATTTTACACTGAATTTAGCAATTTGCAAAGTAATGAGGCATAGCATACATTAAAAACAGATTACTCATTAATGTTAATTGTAACAGGCTACTTATGTTTGCCTGAAATACCCCCATCTTGTTAGCAGGTGTTGATCCTGCTGGAGAATGGTAAATGGATTCTGCTGACGGATGTAATTTTTTACCCCATCTGTATATATAGCTAAGTAGCCTGGAGGAAGGAAGTGTAGAAGTAGCCAAGCTGGGCTAAAGTGAATTTACTTTTGTTTTTTTTTTACTAATTTCTAAGTTAACAAAACCAGGAAAAGTGGAGAGTTGGGATAACACATACAGTATGGACTGTGTTTGAGAGTAGGTTGGAGAAGGCACTGTGGCAATTTAATTATCTGCCCTGCTACTCTACCCTTTCAGACTTAACAACAAACTGTGTGTGTGTTGTTTTAAGGAGTTCAGCTGACCGTTTATAAAATCTCTCTATGCTTCTAGAAACTAGGAGTGTGTACATGCATGTGCACGAGAGAGGGGAGGCTACAAGGTTGAAGCTTATTTTGGATAGAAAAATGAACTTTATGAAAGAGCTTGACACAAATATCTGAGAGGCTTAACTGGTTTTGTGGGGCCTAATTCCTTGTTTAGCTTTCCTTTTTTTTAAACTGTAAGTCTTTTTGCTCCAACACATCTTGTGCTAAGTACTCTGCGTAGGAGGCTTTTGAAGTTCTATTAATATATTGTTTGTGTGTGTTCTGCTTTCCTTATTCACGCTAACACTGCTGTACGCACTACATGCTTACTTATTTATTTCTGTAAGCCAAAAGACCAACTCCTGATTCTTTTTGCTTTTTCCATTTTATTTTCCAAAAGGTTTTCTTCTCATGCCAAACTTCTCTGTATGTTTTGTATTTGAATAATGTGTGTGTAATTAACTGTAATAGGTTTCAGAGTAGCAGCCGTGTTAGTCTGTATCCGCAAAAAGAAGAACAGGAGTACTTGTGGCACCTTAGAGACTAACAAATAAGAAGTGGGCTGTAGTCCACGAAAGCTTATGCTCTAATAAATTTGTTAGTCTCTAAGGTGCCACAAGTACTCCTGTTCTTCTTTTAACTGTAATAGGGCTGTTTTACTTTTGCCCAAATAGATCTTCAGTTGAGGGGAAACAGATCTTATGCTAATGCATTCCCTTATGTATCTTTCCCCTACTTCTAACCAATGACTAGTGTGCATGAAAAATTTCATTGAATGTTCTGTGAAGGAGCTGATACCTGCATTTTGTAGAAAGGACAGAACAAGCAGGGCTCCTGCTGCCAGTTATTTCATGACTGGAACTAATTTTGGCCCTATTATGAGCAGGCTCAGGCCTAGAATTTACCAATTCTTGGATGGGTAATAAATTAATCTGGATGAAAACACTGAATAAAAGGGCATAAAATATAATCTTCTTTGTATTTGAGCTAACCTAGACACATGTAATTGGCTTCATTTAGCTGCCAATTTCTTGTGGTGATTTTGCTTTTATTTACAAATGTGTGCTTGTAGTGGAACCAGATTTTAAAACACCCTTCAGCTCTGCCATTTTTCTGGTCAAGCAGTTGTAATTACCTACTCTCTCTGATTCCTGTTCTTGCAATCACACTTGTGTGTTCACTATTTTTTTATTCCTTCTTAAAACCCTCCTCACCTCACAGAATCTTGCCAATTTCTTCAAAGAAAAAAAACGGACTGTCCAGGTGACATCTCTCCACCTCCACACTCCTTTCCTCCATGATACTCTCCTGTCACAGATATGTAAGGCTGCATCCACATCTAACCATTCCGCCTCCCTCAATCACTTCATACTCTCATCTCCTGACCTCTCTCTCACTCCTACTCTCATTCTTCATCTCAGCCTCTCACTCTTCAAACTGCATTGGTTTCAGCCTTGACCCTACCTGTCACTTCAATTATTGCCCGATCTCCCTGTGCCCTTTCATCTCCAAACTCATACTGGCTGTGGATGGCACATTCAGTCTTAAATGCTTGTCCTCCAATTTCATTCTAGACCCCCTACGCTCTATTGAAATGGCTCTCTAATTACCTCTACCTGGCTAGTTTTCAACGCTATCCTCCTATTAGATAGGTCAATAGCTGCCTTGGAGGCTGTTGACCATAATCAGCACCACCACCTCAAAATCCTGTCATTGTAACTCCATCTTCTTCTCCTACCTTCAGATCACTCCTTCACTGGGTCTTCTTCCTCCCCACTTTCACTTTTGGCTGGGGTCCTTCAGGGCTCTGTCCTTAGCTGCCCACTACAATCTTTTTCTTTCTTTCTTTCCCTCCTATGGGTGACCTCATCACAAACATGGCTTTGACTACCATCTTGATGCTGATGACTCATAAATCTACCTCTCTACCGTGGGAGGCAGATATAATAGGCCAGTGGAGGCTCTGCCTCCCCTGGTGCTGCTGCTGCCTGACCCCTGGTTCTGGGGTTTGGGGGGGAAGTTTTTGCTTTATTATGCCCCATGCAGATTCTGGGGTGGCTGAGGAGGCAGTATGTGCTATTCAGCTTCCTGGGTTCATCAGTAATCTCCCTGGACTCCAGAGAGATTATTGATGAACACAGGAAGCTGAGTAGCAAACACCGCCACCTCAGACACTCCAGAACCTCCATGGGGCATGTGAGAGGCTTTTCCCCGCAGTGGCTTGGGGTCTGGAGAGTGGAGGCGCAATGTGGCTGTGGCTGGCCAGCGGCTCCTCTGGGCGGAGGGGGGGGGAGACTAGGGCCTTCAGCTGGCCCAGGGCTCCTCTGGGCAGGTTGGTGGTGGGGTGCTTGGGACTCCTCCGGGTGTATGTGTGGGGGGGACTCATGGGTCGGGCCATGGGGGAGGGGCAGGGGCTCTTGGGGCTCCGGCTGTGGGGGCTGGGAAAGTATGTAGGTAGAAAGGGTGGAGCTGGGGGGGCTAGCCTTCCCTAAGGGGGGGCTCCACCCACCACCCATGCTCTCTATATCCAAACCAAAATCTGACCCTGTCTTGCTAACATCTTCCTGTGGATGTCCAGCCATTGATGATAACATAGCCAAAATTGGGTTCCCGATTGTTTCATCTGAAGCCGTCTTCTTTCCCTATTTTATTACAGTGGACAGCACCATTATCTTTCCTGTTGCTCAAGCCTGTAATTTTGGCTCCATCTTTTATATGGTCTTCTCCTTTGACCCATACATCCAAGCTGTATTTAAATATTACCATTTCTTCCTGTGAGATATTTCCAAGATCTGACCTTTCTTCTCTGCTCACACTGCCACAACTCTTGTTCAAGATCTGATCGTATCACACCTGGACTACTGTAATCCCCTCCTCTCTGGCCGCTATACTTGCAAGCTTATCCTGCCCCTCTTCAAGTCCATTCCAAATATTTCTACTAAAATAATCTTTCTGGCTCGTTGCTCTGTTACCCCCTCTTTAAGTTTCTTCACTTCCTATCCTTCTTCCATGGCCTAAAACAGAAATTCCTCACCCTTACTTTTGAAATCTTTAACAACTTAGGCAGGGCTGAGCTATGAGACCTTTTCACAAGGTCAGGTCCCTCCTTCATTCCACCAAGGATGCCAGCCTCGATCACCCAATTCTTTTCTTTTGAACAAGCGTTTCCAAGCCTGGGAGGGAGGGGGGAGAAGCGGAGCGGCGGCAGCGTGCTCAGGGGAGCAGACAGAGGCAGAGCGGAGGCGAGCTGGGATGGTGAGGGCACTTTTTTCCCATGCTCTGGAGTAGGCACCTATGATGGCCGGCACCAGAATGCCGCCCCTAGAAATGTGCCACCCCAAGCACCTGCTTGTTTTGCTGGTGCCTGGAGCCAGCCCTGGGAGAGGGGATGGGAGCCAGATCAGATCAGTAGAACAGGTCAGCCACCAACTCACCACTTGCCTCCTCAGTCCCCCCTCCCCCAGCTTGCCTACTCACCCCCCGCCACTTCCTGCTCGCTCGCCTCCTCAGCCCCTCACCCCACCTGCCCCCCCACCACTGCCCACCCACTTGCCTCCTTAGACCCCCCCCCCCACCGGCTCACCTGCCCCCCCCCCGCCACTGCCCACCCACTCGCCTCCTCAGCCCTTCTCCCGCCCGGCTCCCCTACTCATTCCCCACCACTGCCCACCCACTTGCCTACTCAGCCCCCGTCCCTCACCCGCTACTTGCCTACTCACCCCCACCCCCCCGCGGGCCGCACAGTGAGCCCATCTACTCAACCCCCGCGGGCCGCACAGTGAGCCCACGCGGGCCGCATGTTGTGCAGGCCTGATTTATAGGAATACAGTAGAACCTCAGAGTAACAAACGCCTTGGGAATGGAAGTTGTTTGTAACTTTGAAATATTCATAACTGAACAAATGCTATGGTTGTTCTTTCTAAAGTTTACAACTTAACATTGACTGAATATAGCTTTGAAACTTCATTATGCAGAAGAAAAATCTTGCTTTTAACTATCTTAATTTAAATGAAACAAGCACTGAAACAGTTTCCTTATCTTGTCAAATCTTTTTATAAACTTTCCCTTTAGTTTTTTAGTAGTTTACATTTAACACAGTACTGTACAATATTTGGGGGTTTTTTTGTCTCTGCTGCCTTCCAGTTCTAAATGAGGTGTGTGGTTGACCAGTCAGTTCGTAACTCTGAAGTTCTACTGTACTTATCTTAGCAACATAACATAAGGGGACAAACAAGTCTCCTACAGGCAAACAACAATCTGCATATTAGTCTGCCTATAATTTATATTATACATCTTTTTTTTTATGCTGCACTAAAAGATTTATTGGAAGGTAAGAATTTTCAGGTACGAAAACAAACCCCAAGTAACGATTCTAGGTCAAAATTCTCCTTTGGTTAACCCCATGTGACCCTATTGAAATGAAAGGTATTGCCTAGATATAAATAAAGTAGAATTTGGTCCTCCTCTACATGTAAGTTATAGAAATCTGTCACCTCCAATACTAGAGGGTAAAACCAGTACATACTACCCATGATCTCGAAAGTAACAGCATATAGCCCTGAGTGTACAAACATACAGAATTGTGCTGGCATACTGTGTAATTCCTAGGTTTTAATAACCGAAGGGGAAGGCACAGATGCTTTTCTGATTCAAGTTAAAATGTGGTGTTTTTGATTTTTTTCTACTGCTGGTTCTGCGTGTTTAACCAATCGGTTTCTCTTGAAGAATGGGTACAATGCTCAGGACTGAAAAATAAGAAGGGAAATATACATATAAATATATGAAAGTTGAGAATGCAAGAGAGCACTTGAGAAGATAGTTATGTCCTATAGAGATATTCAGAAAGCATGCTGAGAAGCCCTGGGCTTATTCAGTCTTAGTAGTGATGTATATTCACCTGACTATAAACTAATGTCTATATGGCAAAGACAGTTCTACTCCTGGGACAGTTCTGCAATTGTACATGAGCCTGAGCTTTCTGTAGGTTCCATTCAGCCCTGCCCACCTTTTCCATGGAGGGTAGCCATGTGTGGAAGGGGAAGAAGAAAGACTCAGGAAATCAACCTCAGATCACCTGGCTCCATAGTGCTTCTCAAAGATCTATCTCTTTACCTTAATGTCAAATCTGGAGCCCATCTGTCTTTTTGTGGTGGGGGAGCTTGTGTACTGCCAGTAGCCTTTCCATTGAGTTGTAAGTGTGCAGTAGGATCTGGGATGGTCTCATGTTTGGACTACCCCAGACTCTGGAGAAGCCCTATATTTTTGTTCCTTTACCTATGTATCAGGTCACTTTCCCCTTCCCTACAGGTGAAGGAAGGCAAAGAAATCTGCTTATGACATGAGGGGGTGAAGGGCAAACAGACATGGAAGACTTGGCCACCCTGTCAAACCTCAAAAGGAAAGTACACGGAGATGTTATAATATTTTTATTCCCTTTGTAGGCCTAGAATGGTTAGTGGGGAGTTGTCCAAATTGCTGTCCCTTCCCCACCCCACCCCCACCCCCAATCAAAAGCCTTACATTGCAGCCATACTTATCAAATATCCTTCATTTCAACTGTAGCGTTCCATATGTTCCACACAAGTTGATGTCCCCTCAGTTTTATTGTTGAAAATTATTTACATTGGAAATAAATCATTATGTTAAGGTTATAGAGTTATGTATGCCAGTGGCTCTCAGCCTTTCCAGACTACTGTACCCCTTTCAGGAGTCTGACTGATCTTGTGTACCCCCCCAAGTTTGACCTCACTTAAAAACTACTTGCTTACAAAATCAGACATAAAAATACAGAAGTGCCACAGCACACTGGTACTGAAAAATTGCTTATATATTTATAAAATAAATCAATTGGAATATAAATATTGTACTCACATTTCAGTGTACAGTATATAGAGCAGTATAAACAAGTTATTGTATGAAATTTTAGTTCGTACTGACTTCGCTAGTGCTTTTTCTGTAGCCTCTTGTAAAACTAGACAAATATCTAGATGAGTTGATGTACCCTCTGGAAGACCTCTGTGTACCCCTAGGGGTATCTGTACCCCTGGTTGCAAACCACTGACGTATGCTATAGGAATGAATGAGTTCCACAACATTTTCAGTTGCTTAAGCTAATAATTTTTTATCCTTTATTCTGAGTCTTTGCCACAGATTACATCCCACATTTGAGCCTTGGCAGGTTGAGAAATATGGAGCAGTCATGACTTCTACCTGGCTATATTTTTAAATTAAGCTGGATTGGTAGTGTGCCCTTCCATTGTCTGTATTTCAAGATCAGTCAGCTTCCCTTCTTGTTACTGAGTCTGTATACAGTATTCCATACATGTGAACATCTACTACTGAACACCACTAGATGTCTCCTACAACTATTCATCCCTCAAGCACCAGTTCAGCAAAGTATTTAAGCATGTGCTTAAATCTTTCTGTTCAACAATGTACTTGAGTGTGGTTTTGGACTCCTTTGGAAAAGCTGCCTAGTGAACCATTAACTAAACAGTTGCCCATGTTTTCCTAGGTGGTGCTTATGATAGACAACTTATACAAGAGAACCCTCCACCTGGGTATCACTGCCTGTGAGCATGCAGAAGATCTGGAAAGCGCAAGCAACAAGATGAAATACAGAGCACATTAGCAAAAGTGATAATGTATTTATTTTTATAGATCTGGGGCCCATTATAACAGAAAATATCTATGACCTTCCAGACCATGAACATCCCAGAAAGCTATGGGTTCTGTTTATTTTTTTTTTAGGAGACTGGTCTATTCAGCAGAAAGTGACCCAGCACAGAAGGGTGAAAGCTCCCTAACTCCATGGCGGAGTGTTGTGGAGCTGCTCAGGGGACAAGAGACTTCATTTAAAATGTACTACCTGCCTCCCACAGCTCCCTGTGGTTTGGTATCAGAGTGTCTCCCAACCCAGCATGCCCTAGGGCCGACATAACTCTTCCGTGTAACTCTTTGACTGGCTTCCTGCGCTTACCTGGGAAGAATTCTGCCCCACCCATAAGCAATCTTGCAGGCAGGAAGCTTCATCTGAATGTCAACCCAATAGGGTTCGCCCGTTGATTTGTATCTTTTATATGACAGGTTGTTAGTAATAATTTTCAGGTCATGTTGGCCATCTTCGACTTCCTTGCTGACAGCTCTAATCCTAAAGTTGTCAACCCAATGAATACTTCATTCAGGGTGTATCCCCTTTAGATTTCTTCTTTATTTGACTCATGTTAGCCTGGGAAGACTCTGACCCCATGTTAGGTAGGATGTTGTGAGGGAGGCAGAAGAGACTCCCTGAACAAACATACTTAATAGTTTCCGTCATCATTTCCGTAAAATGGATTGCTACATCCACCTCCCCTCACTGCCCCCACCCCATATAACCTTTGCTTTAAAAGTAGGTAAAAGGTGTGCTTCAGTAGATTCCAGCTAACATCCTACCCACCCACCACCTTTAAAAAATGATATTCTCTCTGGAAGTGATTGGGCAATGAGACTAGAGAGCCAGTTGGCTGGGTGGGGTGGGGAAGCTGGATGACCCTGAGATTGGATGAGGAGCTGGGGGGAGAGGAGAGAACTGGGATTGGCTGGATAAAGATATGGGGGCAAGGATCTTGGGAGTTGGGAGACTGGGGCAAAGAGCTGGGGAGTGAGTGTAGGGGAGATTGAGATTGGATGGGGAGCCCAGGGAGGGAGACTGGGACTGGGAGCCAGTATGGGGAAGGGAGAGACCGATTGATGAGGAGCTGGGAGGGGGGAACTGGGAGTGGCTGGACAATGAGACTGGACATGGTATGGTAAGGGGTAGAAACTGGTACTCAGGCAGCAAACCCAGAGGACATGACTAGGGCTGATTAGATGAGCAGACCAGGACTGGGATGAGAAGCTTGGGGACTGGATAGGCAAGGAGAATGAGGTTGGGACAAGGCACCTGGAGTGGTGAAGAGACAACTGTGACAAAGTAAGGTTGGAGGGAGTAGGGCCGAGGGAGTCCTGCTTGGGAGAAATGGGAAGAAGACTCTGTGTCCACTAGAGCACACTTCCCTCCAGAGTCTGGACTTTAACCCGAGATTCCTCTATTGTCAGCACCTATCTGTGAAACCCACAGGCAGAGTGTGTGTCGTGTCCCCCTCTAGTGCTGGCTCTCATAGTGGATGCCAACCTACTACAACTGTCAGTTACTCTGTTAGCTCAAGCAGCAGAGGTTGCTGTGGTGGATCCAAAGGTCCCAACCTTACTGAGGACTCATATGGCTGTGAATAGGATGACATTTCTGTTTTTCAGCTTGCTCTGTTAAACACCTAGAGAATTACAAACACTTTAAAGAGCATTATTAAGGTCGCAATGTCAATCATTATTAAAGTCACAATGTCAAAAGTTAGGAAAGACTGTAAAAACAGTAACATAATGTATATGCAAAAGGCTGAATTAAAATTTTACTTGCACAGACAACCTCAACTTTGGTATTTCCTAACTTTTGGGCATTTGACTTTGTAACCTTAATAATGTTCTTTTAATGTAGTTTGTGTGTATGTAACACTACATACCTTTGTAATTCCCCCATTAACTTTTTGTCAGCCAATAAAAAGCAGACTGCCTCCACAAGGCCAACAAAACAAAACATATTTGGAGTTTGTGGGCTAATGCTATTTTGGAGTTAAAAAAAAGTTAAATGTTCAAAAAAATCCAGCGCTTTGAAATTCTTAAACTGTGTAATTTTGAAGTTCCTTTTCCAATCTTGCTCCCCCAAACTTTTCAAGAACAACTATACTCTGGGATAATATGTGGCACAGGAAAACTCAGGGGATTAGTTTGTTAAGGGGAAGCTGGGTATGGGAGATTTGAAAATAGGGGGACGACAGGTTGATGCTAGGTTCCAATTAACTATGATATGGCTAATTTAACTATGAATAAACTAGTGGCATAGGCCTATGTGAATCTCTTCTTAGAAAGTAGGCAGAGTCATGCAGATGTTTAAAGCTTGAACTAGCATTATGAAGCCACTACTGAGAGGAAATAGGGAGCAGCTTCCAAGGCCCCACCACTATGATGGTTAATTTTGGCAGAATGGGGCTCTTAGATTCAGCCCCACAGAAGTCAATACCGTTGACTTCAATGGGTTTGGACTCGTGTTTGGTCCCCTATAGTAGGCTATATCTTAACCCTATAGAATGGCTCCAGTTAAAAATAAATTAAAAGTTCAGCGTAATTTCACAGTTGCAGTCAGGGTCAGGTTTTAATCAAAGACTCTAGAAGAGTAGAGATTATTATTGAAACATGCCCTGGGGCTTTAACCACAAATTACTCTTGGTTTACTGGGGTTTTTGTGTGTGTGTGATGAAGTACTTGTGAACCTGGTTTCCTAATGATTCAAGGTGTCATAGGGCTGGAGCACACAGCTTCATGGCACCTTTGGTCCCGAACTCCTGACAGGATTTCTTCTTGATGTGCTTATTAACCGTGAACAAATAACCCTGCTCAGGTGGCCACTAAGCTGACTGAACAAATATTATTTCTCTTTTCTTTGTTTAATTACAAGGAGGAGGGGTTGTTAACAAAATAATGAATGAACCTATTGTCTCCCCTTTAATGTATTTTTGTTTGCTTTAGAATATCAATCTACTTTGAAAACTGTTAGTCATAGATGGAAAAAACTGTATTTAGTACTATCTGGTTCCTATAGCACCATCGCCTCCAGATTTATCTCCTGGTTAGCTCCTCAACTAGTGGCAGCTCTCTTCTCCCTTCCTTTTGCTGTTATCCCTCATCCATTTCACTACATTCCCATCAGACCATCAGCTTTCCTCTCTGACACACTTTTTATTCAAACTACTACTGTCTGCTATAACCTGCTCTCCAGGAAGATTTTTCAGGGAAAGGATTTTACTCAAAAGCTGAAACAGAAGTGAGAAGTGTCCAAAGAACACCCAATGTATGGGGTTTACATATGCCCCTTTAAGCTGAGCTGTTGGGGTGAGCTAATTTTTACTGGCATAGCATAGCGGCACCAAGTCAAAGACAGCGGTGGCAGTTGGGAAACAGTAGTTGAGGAGTAGAACACAATGCAGGGAAATGGGCTCTGCCATCACTAGGTCCACAGGACTTGATTCACAAAGGGACTTGGGCACTTAACTGTCTCTTTAGGTGCCTAAATATGAAAATTAGGTGCCAATATCATTCTCAGCCCCCCTGCTCAGGTGCCACCTAAATTCCCTAAATGCCAAGTTTTCACTGGTGGGCATGGGCAAAACCACTTCAGTCCTGATGCTGCCAAGCAGCTCGGCGCCCTCACACCTAGTTGCAGGAGGATTCACAAACAAGGCATTTCCCTGCCTCTCTGAAATGCAGGGCCTGATTCAGTAGGCACATGCTTAATAACCCACACAATTGACTTCTGGGGGTGAGAATTTGGAGGGGAGGGCTGGCTATTGTGCTATTGGACCCAGAGTGATTAGGGCACTCAGCTGGAATCCTTACTCTGCCTGATTTGGCAGAGACACTTGAACTCTGATTTCATATATCCCAGGTGAGTGAGGGATATATGAAATCTGACGAATCTTTCCTGTTGGAGCTGTTCTCCTTTGTATAAATAATTCAGCATTTGCTGGAATAGGGGTTTGAACCCGACTCTCCTGGGCTATAGAGTCAAGCTCTCATTTTCCTTTTCCTTCCCAATGAATATTTAGTTGTTTATATAAAGTGGAACAGCTTCAATGGGAAAAACTAAGACCCACACCAGAGCACCTTTGTGGGAAGTGGGAGACCTTGGTTCAAGTTCCTTTTTTAAATCAGGTAGAGTAAGGATTTGAAAACAGGTCTCCCATAGCCCAAGTACCAATGGGTGTGTGGATGGGGATCGCTCTCCCTCTGTTTTTTTCACAAAGGCTGCCCTGGCTTAGACACCCATCTCCAAGAGGGAGTTTATGGCTGTGAATCCTGATTCGAGATAGTTTCCTTCTAGAGCATTGTCTGTCACTTAAGTGTTTAGCTGTCTGTGGATCTGAGCCCTAAGCCCTGCCCCTTTCTTCTGCATGTCATTGCTGGCTAGCTTAGGCACTCTTCTCAGCTTGCTGGCTTTTAAGAATCCCTTTCTTGGGTGCCTAACTCTCCCCATACAATGAATGGGAGGGGGGAAAGGGCTAGGGACCTAGCTCTCGTCTGTGAATGCCACTGGATGGCAGGGCACCTAAGACTGGCGTTAATCCCCTAGCCATCAAGAGATATTTAAGAATGAGATATTTCTTCCCTGCAATACTGGGGAGAGAAGAACAGAGAACCAAAAGTGAGAGAAAAAGGCAAGTGTTTTTCAGACATTAGTAATGGTTGAGCTCGGTACAGGAAAAACAGGGAGGAATATAAGGCAGTCAGATTGCAGAAAGATAATTTTGTTCTCTGACAAGTAGCAAGAGGGTCTCTTAATAAAATAGATGTTACATCCCAGGAGAATAAATTAGGAGAATGTTGATTATGTTACTAATTAAAGGGCTTTGGAAAATGGACTCAGTGAAAGGCACTCCTGGAGAGTACTCAGCAAGTAAGGATGAGAAAAGACTTGCAGCCATTCCAGTTAGTCATTACATAAAACAGCAGCAAATTCAATGACTGGAATATGCTGTAATAATTGGGCCTACAAATTTATCCCTAAATGTGGGAGAGTTGATAAAAAGTTACAAAATAGTCCAATAACATATAACAATAAATATGATGGGAAAAGGTACAAAAGGAAGACAGAAATACTGAATAGTCCAAACAAAAAAAGCATACCAATATAACTCAAGGAATGTGTTAAGATCATGTCTGGTAAACAAGAGAAGTGTGGGACTTGAAATCAATGAACCAAAATTGGTGTGTTTGGAAATTAAACCTATTGGGGGACAAAATAATGAAGTAATGGATTATTCCACTCATCACTTGTTTTGGGGTTCTTAAAAAGAAAATGCTTTTGGGGGGAAAGTAGCAGAAGAAGCTGTCCACCAAAAATTGCAGCAGTGAGCTTTAGTATCATGACTGCCACCCACACCGTCTTCTGGGACCCTGGGATCTACTGTAACACCATTAGGCCTTCATCGTTGATCATGATACTCTGACCAGACCAAGGGACCCAGATGCCACCTCCATCTGTGTTGGCTAAATCCTAACTACCACTTGGGATGTGAGACTTCCTTTCTCAGACATCAGAGGGGTAGCCGTGTTAATCTGGATCTGTAAAAAGCAACAGAGAGTCCTGTGGCACCTTTAAGACTAACGTCATCTGATGAAGTGGGTATTCACCCACGAAAGCTTATGCTCCAATACATCTGTTAGTCTTAAAGGTGCCACAGGACTCTCTGTTCCTTTCTCAGACATACACCCCTTGTGTGTCCTTTTTCTTCCCCACCTTATTTCTTCTCTTTTCTCTCTTCTTTTTCCTCCTTCTGTCTAATAAGATTCTGGCTTAACCAGCGAAGGCTGTATATTTTGCAATGCTGCTGTAAGCCAGTGACTAGACAGGCAACTAAAAGCAATGCCCTTAACAACCTGACACAGGTACAACTTCGCCAGGTCTCAGAGTAGCTGATTAGAGCAGAAGTTCTCAAACTGTAGTCCGCTGACCACCAGTGGTCCGTAAGCACCATTCAGGTGATCCGTGGACAGTTCCCTCTAAGGTGTGCGCCTTAGCAGCTGTTGAGAGAATGAAGGGCTATCCACCTAATTAGTAGAGCCGCGCAGGCGGGGCTCCACTAATTAGGTGCCTGGTCCGTGGAGAAGATGCACATGTAAGATGAGGTGGTGCCCTTGGGGGGAATAGGGGGTAGGTGGGAGGGGGCAATGGGGTGAGAAGAGGGGGTGGGGGGAATCTGGGACATGCAGGTGGCCAGCCAAAGAGGCGACTTTCCCCAGCTCCAGGGCTGCGGCTGCCAGGGAGAGATGGCCCTCCTTCCCAGCCTCAGCTTTGTGGCTGCTGTGGTGGGGGAGAGACGCCCCCCTCCTTCCCAGCCCCAGCTCAGGGGCTGCTGCAGTTGGGGGAGAGAGGGACAGACCCCCCACTTCTCAGCCCCAGCTTGAGGGCTGCCGTGGCAGGGGAGAGAGGGCACATCCATCGCATTAGAAAGGTAAGACTACTGATATTAAAATATGAGTTGTATGCTTTTTAGTAAGTTTGTTTTTATATAGCTTTTATCCAAAGCACTTTACAATAGTTAGCTAACGGTACAAACAACATTTGGAAAGATCATTAAGTGGTCCACCAAGACCCTCAGCAATTTTCAGGTGTCCGCGAAAAAAAAAAGTTTGAGAACCACTGGATTAGAGCATAAACTGTGCCTGTGTTTCTCCAGCAGTGAGGTTACAAATGAGAGTTCAACACCAGACACAGAAGCTGCATTAGCTATCCCTGCTGTTCATTTCTCCCCCCTTTGTGTGTGTTTGCCTTCGTTTGTCTTTTAGGAAAGGGGATCAGACTTCAACAACAACAGCTCCAGTCCACATCAAATAACTTGTTCTCTTTCCCCCCAAAAGACAGTTATTACCATCTTTATTACCATCTCAAAGTCTTCCAGATGGGGGAAGAGGGAGTATCTTCTAAAATCTCTCTCCAGTAAAGGGAAAGAGAACAAGGTACATTGTTAAAATGGAAGCCTTATTTAAATAATTAACATTTCAAATGCTTTAACTGTTCCCTTCTTTTTTGTATCTTTAATAAAAGGTCAAACATTGTAATGATGTTTGCCATGGTACTAAGCAGGGTGAGGTCTCTGTATACTGAACCTTGTTTAAATATGGATAGTGACAGGGTCACGTTAACACCTTTCCATCTAAATTATTATAGTTATTGTTCACTACTGTCACGTGGGTTAGTATTGGTAACAAAAACCTTGTATCAAGATAGACAGCCTTGCAGCTGAGGTGTATAGCCATCCCAGAGCAACTAAAGATATTTAGAGAAATCAGTGATGTGCCTGCCTCCCCCTTTCCAGAAGAGTAAAGAGAGTTGTCAGAAAGGGTCCCTTTGCTAGGAACCAAGGACGGGAGCAGGGGGCAGAATCAGCAAAAGTTCTGCCACTCCAGCTCAGAATCCCAGGAGCCAGAGGATAACTCTGAGAAATGGCTCAACCGAGATGCTTGTGGTTGATCCCATCGTCATCAGCCTCCCAAGATCTCCTGACTGGTCCTTGCCAAGATGCACCACAACATAGTAGGAAGTGGAGAATGTGAATAGAGTGTGCCCAGCCTGCTCTCTTCAACAAAATGGGAGCAATGGTGTTCAATACTGCATTAACGTCCTATCACAGTAGGGCAAGTAAAGATCCTCGGAAAGGGATTGAGGAAACTTTCAAAAGATACCAATATTTTGGACACTAGTAGCCTAGAGCCAGTGAGGGTGTGAATAATGATGCAAGAGTTGCAGGAATGCAGGAAATTGACAGAGCTGAAGACAGATCAGACCTATAACTGCTGGCCAGTAAAGAGGTGAGGCGACAAGCAAAAAGGCTGTTGGCTGGGAATTTGTCTTAGGGAAATTGGCAAATGCACCTTCTATTGTGCAGTTGTACTTGGAAAAGTGACTATGAAAAATGGCACTTATTTATCTTATCTGCTCCTTGTTCCTCAGAATAATTTCTGCATGCACTATAGACTAAAATAAATCTTGTCTCCTTTTTACTCCTGTTAGCCTTGCAGAAATAGCTGGTTTCCATTCTGACTCACACATCAACTGCTTTTAACTAAGCTCCGGGTGCATTATCTTTTACCGCTGCTGCTGCACCACCCATAAAACATGACTTTCAGATCCCAAACTGAGTTGGCAGGGGCTGGCAGGTAAAGGGTGACCAGACAGCAAGTGTGAAAAATTGGGACATAGCGTGGGGGGATGAGGCGCCTATATAAGACAATGTTCCAAATATCGGGAGTGCCCCTATAAACTCGGGACATCTGGTCACCCTAGGCAGGTAAAGAAAAAGCATCATTTTACATATAAGTTGAGCGACTGTGAAAAGGTATCCGTGAGAAACAACAGCCCACGAACTTCAAGCTGCTGTTTTCACAAATTGTGTGTGTGTGCGTGTGGTGCGTACTAACACCTGCCTCCTTCAGAACCAGAGCAAGTCAGGGGTCCAGCTAGGGTGACCAGATGTCCTGATTTTACAGGGACAGTCCCGATTTTGGGTCTTTTTCTTATATAGGCTCCTATTACCCCGCACCCCCTGTCCTGATTTTTCACACTCGCTGTCTGGTCACCCTAGATCCAGCCCAGAGGCTGATGTCCCTTCAGTTACTAAGTCTTGGAGGAGCCATGACGGGGCCTTTCCATCTACGCAGAGGGGCTTGCAGCGGCGGGGCGCTCTCTGCAGCGCAGCGTCCTCGCTGTGCTGAGCACGGTCCTTTGCGCGGCGCCGAGCAGGCTCCCAGCCCGCAGGGGGCTCCCCTCGCTCAGCCGGCTGGTGCAGGGCGGCAGGGGGCGTGTGCGGTGCGATCTCCGGGCCGCCGCTCCCCACCGCGGCGGCTGGGCAGGAGGCGGCGCCGCCCCGGGCGGGGGCGCGTTACACAACCATTACATAATAAATAAGCCGGTGCGGGGGGGCCGGCGCCCGCGACTGGGGGAGGAAGCGAGCGAGGCAGCGCCGCCCCCCGGGCCCGAGCCTGCCGGGAAGGAGGCGCGGGCAGGCGGCATGGAGTAGGGGCCGGGCCGGCCCGGCGAGCGGAGCGGGCGGCATGGAGCTGAGCCCGGGGCCCTGCGCCGAGATGCTGCAGGTGGCCGAGGAGGCCTTTCGTGGCGGCAACTTCGAGCTGGCGGCCGAGATCTACGGCTCGCAGCTGGCCGAGCTGCCGCAGCCCGAGCGGGGCCTCTGCCTGCGCCGGGGGGACGCGCTGGCCCGCGCCGGCCGCATGGCCGAAGCCCTGGAGGCCTACAGCGCCGCCGCCCGGCTGGCCCGCCTGCGGCCCGAGGAGCTGCGGGAGCTGGCGGAGAGCCTGGCCCTCAGCCTCCGCGAGAAGGCGCTGCGCCTGCCGCCCTGGCCCGGCGGCGGCCCCGAGGGGGCGGGCGAGGTCCTGGGCGACCCCGCCTGCTGCCGCCCGCCGGAGCTGCTCGGCTGCCCCCTGTGCCGGCGGCTGCTCTGCGAGCCGGTGACCCTGCACTGCGGCCACACCCAGTGCCGGCGCTGTGCCGAGCCCGGCGACTGCGGCCGCTGCCACCGGCCGCGGCGCGTCGCCGACGCCCCCGGCCCCGCCAGCGCCCGGGTCAACGTGGTGCTGGGCAACCTGCTGGAGAAGTGGCTGGAGGGGGAGAGCCGGGCGCGGCGGCTCCGCGCCGAGGGAGACGAGCTGCGGGACAAGCAGGAGCTGCCGGCCGCGCTGGAGAAATACAACCAGGCCCTGGAGACCGGTGAGTGTCAGCACAGCCCCGGCCTCCCTGCGCTGGGCCCTCCGGCCTCGCCCTTCCTCGCTCCCTGCTCTCGGCCAGGCTGCAGCAGCCGCCCCCGGCCCGGCCTCCCCCAGTGTCCTTTGTCTCTAGGCGCTGCCTCGGGGCTGGCCGCGCTGCACTGTGCTAAGTCCACGTGGGTCAGTGTGTTCGAGCGGCGCGTGCTGCTGCTGGTTCTAGTTTAGCCTCCAGTTCATACTACCGCTGTCCTAAACCATTTCCCTTGCAGTGCCCTCTGGCTCCCTGTTCCAGAGGACGGGCACAACGCAGTGGATTCTGGGAGATTAGGGACGACCACCCGTGTACTCCACGGAGAGGAGTGGTTGAGCCACTTCAGCTAGCCTAGGTACACTCTGGCAATAAAAGAGTTTGCAATGATCCCTTATAGACCCGCATGCACGTAAACCTGTTGGAACAAGTCCTTTATGTGAACATAAGGTGTATGTGTTAAGAGGCTAGAATGGTTCTTTGGCTGTTAAATTCTTTAGCACCCTTACCTTCTCCGTTACCTCTCTCTTTCCACTATGCTCCTGCAGCACCGCATGCTGCTGTTGTCACAGTATTTTGGGGGGGGACAGCAGTTAGAAATCTAGATACAGTCTAGTCTACTTTAATACAGTAATTATATTCACCTCTTAAAATTGATTGTGTTCCTTAATAGAGTGTGTGTGTGGGGGGAATTCTCATCCCTTTCTAGTAATGAATAGCGAAAGTGAAGCAATATAATTCATTTAGTAGTTGTACTATTTGTTACATTTTTTTTACTTGGGACAATATAGACAGAGTAGTCAGTTTTGCAATTTGTGTCCACTTAACACTGGTGTTCATTGCTTACTCAACACTGCAGTTGATTGACTTGTAAACATAGATGGGGACTGTTTGTTCTTTGTGGTGAATAGTGGAATAGCAAAGCAGCGATGGAAATATATCCAGTACTGTCTTGTTATTGAAATTTAGTAGTCATGGAAGCATTTCTACTGGTCTTGACCTGTGAAAACTTTATTTTGAAAACCTGTGTTGAAAAATGCCCTATTTGGTATAGTAGTTTAACTTACATAAGCAAAATTGAAACAGGGCACTCTTGAATCAAAATAAGTGTCCACACAGAGACTTGCACTGAAATATCAAAAGGTGTGAATTACCAGTTTAATTATTTTGGTGTAAGTTTGTGTAGACAAGCCCCTAGAGTATTTCTTCATTCTCTCTCTGAAATGGTTTTGTGAGCCTTTATGCCTCAAAAGTTATAGTAAAATATACCCACTATCTTAAAAGTTTGTTTTAAAGAAAGGGCTGGTATTTGGAATGTGCAGGAATATAAATACAAACCTGGCACAGTATTTGGAAATGCACTGCCAAGTAACACTGTCACTAGTATGACAAATTTCAAATGACGGATTAATTCTGGCCTTGTAAAATTGTGCAAATAGCTTAAAATACTGGTTCTTACTGTGGTCTGGAGACCACTACTTGATGATTTGTGGAGAGTTGGCAGGTCACACTGCCCTAAGAGCATCTTTTTAATAGATACATGTGCTTTTAAAAAAACAAAAAACAAAAAAACCCCAAAACCCTGCCTTTTGAAAGAGCCAGTGTTTCACAGGAAGAGGAAAGGAAACAAGCGCCATCTTGATCTTTCTTGAGTGGTAACAGCTAATTTAGACCCCATCATTTTATATGTATAGTTGGGATTATGCTTTCCAATGTGCATTACTTTGCATTTATCAACAGTAAATTTCATCTGCAATTTTGTTGCCCAGACACCCAGTTTTGAGAGATCCTTTCGTAGCTCTTTGCAGTCTGCCTGGGTCTTACAAATTTACTAAAGATAGTTCTCTACAAATGTTGCCACCTCACTGTTTACTCCTTTTCCCAGATCATTTATGAATGTTGATAGGGGTCCCGGAACAGACCCATGGGGGATACCACTATTTACCTCTCTCCACTCTGAAAACTGACTATTTATACCTACCCTTTGTTTCCTATCTTTTAACCAGTTACCAATCCATGAGAGCACCTGCCCTCTTATCCCGTGGCAGCTTACTTTGTGTAAGAGTCTTTGGTGAGGGACCTTGTCAAAGGCTTTCTGAAAATCTAAGTACACTGTATCCACTGGATCCCCTTGGTCTACATGTTTGTTGACCCCTCTCAAAGAATTCTAGTACTGTTGATGAGGCATGATTTCACTTTACTAAATCCATATTGACTCTTCCTCCACAAATTATGTTCATCTATATGTCTGACAATATTGTTCTTTATTATAGTTTCAACCGGTTTGACCGGTACTGAAGTCAGGCTTACAGGCCTGTAATTGCCAGGATCACCTCTGGAGCCCTTTTTAAAAACTGGTGTCACATTAGTTATCCTCCAGTCATCTGGTACAGAAGCTGATTTAAATGATAGGTTACAGACTACAGTTAGTAGTTCTGCAATTTCACATTTGAGTTCCTTCAGAACTCTTGGGTGAATACCATCTGGTCCTGGTGACTTATTGCTGTTTAATTTATCAATTTGGTCCAAAACCTCCTCTAATGATACCTCAATCTGGGACAGTTCCTCAGATCTGTCACCTAAAAAGAATGGTCCATCAATGGATGGGCAGGAATAGTGTCCCTAGCCTCTGTTGGCCAGAAACTGGGAATGAGTGACAGGGGATGGATCACTTGATGATTACCTGTTCTGTTCATTCACTCTGGGCATCTGGCACTGTCCACTGTCGGAAGACCGGATACTAGGCTAGATGGATCCCTGGTCTGATCCAGGAGGGTCATTCTTATGTTCTTATCTTCTGTGGCTGGAGCTGCCAGTAGTAGAGAAATGTCTAGGGGAGAAGGGAATCAATTGGTAGGGTATTATGTGGAGGTAGGAGAAAAGAATCTGGGGAATGGAGGACCAAGCAGTACAGTAGTAATATACACTGGAGAGAGAGGAGAATAGAGGGGAGGATGAGATAAAATGAAAAACAAAAGTAGAATGATTGTCTTCTTTAATAATAAAAAATAGACAAAATACTGCTTCTTGTATCCTTGTCACAGACTAGACATTTTTCCAGAACTGTGCACAAGTGATGGCTGTTTCCGTCACTGCAACAAGGTCCTCCTTTGTACAGGTCTCCCCAAGGAGTCTGCAAACAAGCAGGTGATCCCTGGTCTGCACTTCACAACACTCACATGTATTGGTGTTTAGAGTAGCCCCATTTGATCATGTTAGACTTTGATCTACCAGTTTGAGTACATAGGCGGTTCAGACATCACCACATTAAACAGACTTTATCAGCCCCTCCAGGAAGGTCCTCCCGGGGGTACCAATCTGTTTCAGTGCATCCGACTACATGCAATCTTTCATTCCTTAACTCAGTAGTGCCTTGCCAGCTGTGGTATCCAATGGCACAACACTGGTCATAAAACTCTTTTGTGATTTAAGGCATTTGTTTACTCCTGTGTGACCATATAACGGATGCCATCTGCTGTGATCTTTCACTTTGGCTTGCTACCTTCTTCTTGATATCAGGTGGTGCAACACCAACCAGTAAGTACAGGCTATCCTTTGGTCTTGGCTTTAGACATTCTGTTTTTACATGACAGCTCTCATTTAGGACAGGATCTAGTTTCTTATCATGGGTGGATCGTTCCCACACTGGACATGCATACTCTGCAACGGAGCAGCACACAGCAATAGCAGTAGTTTGCAAAGTAACTTGATAGCTCCCCACTTTGAGGTGACCAACTTTCAAAGAATGTTATTGCAGACACTAACTTTCCCTTCTACCTTCTCTACATGTGTTTTGAAGGAAAGCATTTGGTCCAAGGTCATCCCCAGGTAGACAGCGTTCAGGTGATTAGCCTGTGGGATTCCATTTCAGTTGGTGGTTATTTTCCACTTCGCTTCTCGATGGCATAAATGAAAAGCCATCACCTGTATCTTGGTTGGGTTGATGTGAAGCTGGTTCTTGATGTAGTAAGTTGAGATGTTGCTCATAGTCTGTTCTAGACAATGGCAAAGTCCTTCTCCTGTGACGTGATGCATAGATCATCAGCCTATGTGAAGCGCCTCATATTGCTCTATATGCGCTGGTCACTGTGTGTGTGTAATTATATATAAAGGGTTGGTGCTAGCACACTGTCCTGTGGGAGACAATTTTGTTGTCTCAAGTGGCTCCATTTCTTACACAGTGCTATGTAAAAATGTGTCTTCTCCAGAAGAGATCAGATGAGCTGCACTAGGTGGTGGTCATGCATCGTATCATAGACTTTGGCAAGGAGGTTTTGTTGGCTGACTGTATCGTATGCAACTGAAAGGCCTACGAACACACCGTCTGTTATCATCCCTCTCTTGAATCCCTCTTCTACATGCTGGGGGATGTTTAGTGTTTGGCCAGTGCAGGACTTTCCTAGTCTAAATTTGGCAGTATTAGATCCTGTTAGATATGACGTGAAAGGCAATTATAAAGGTGGCATAGGAGTGATACTGGCCTGAAGTTCTTTGGGTCAGAAGCATTCTTTCCTGGCTTCAATAGAGCTATTACACAGGCTTGTCACCATAATTTGGGTAATCTAAAGGTTGATGAACAGTTGTTAAAAAGGCATAATACCCATGAGGTGGTTGCAGGACCAAAGTGCTTAATTTGCTCCATCCATATGTCAAGTCCAGCTGCTTTGCCATTCTTCAGGTGACTTGTTTCTGTGTTCGGCTGCTAGTGTGGTAGTGCTCAGTTCTGCATCCTTGACTTATTGCATTGAAGACCATTACAGTTGCTGTAGTTGCTATAGAGGGCTCATGCAAATAGAACAGGCAGTCTTTGATTGCTAATGGTATGAAAAGTGTTTTGAGAGAGACTGTTACGATGTTTCACAGTGTGAAAGCTTGAGAATGAATGCTGGTAAATGCAATAAAAATTGGTAGTTCTTATTTTTTAGTCCCACTATTGATTTTGTACCCAGTGCATCAGACTTCAAAATGAAACACTTATCTGCCTGCGGTTGATGACTCATTATGCAGCATTTCTAGAAAATCCTTTCAGACTGGTGGTGAAAAGGTCCTTCATGTAAAATATACACTGGAACTCCTGCTTCACTCTGTCATAGTTGCATGGGAGAAACTTGTTTGTGGTCAGATCTGTGAGCCTTTGGCCATACACAGTTACACTTTCAACAAGATTAATTGCTAGAAATAACTTACTAATGTTTACATTATTGTCTTAAGAAAAGTTGACATGGCTGTAAATAAAACTAAGGGCTCCATGTCTTGCACTGTTAAATATGAAACCATGTTTTGACCCACAAAGAGAAGCTATGTAACTGTTGTTTGGTATGCAGACTCAGATAATCATTCCATCCAAACAGGCACATCATTTTATTTAGGCAAAAAGTATACATGCAAGGCATTCTCTGCAGAACATCTTCCACAGGGAAATTAAACAAAAATTGTGGGTATCCTGCATTTTTCTTTCTGCTCCACCTTTACACTCACTCTGCAGGACAATCTTGAATAGTCTCTCAGAACAAAATAATTGATTTCAATCTCTCTATTGGGTAGTATGTGTACTCTGCTCACTTTGTTGTAGCAACATAGTATAATTATTTTTTAAATGAAGTAGTGAAATGAGGACCAAAACTCAAAGGGAGTGGAGCTGGAGATGCAAAAATGAAATGTTTAGATGAGGTGCGGGGGGAGGGGGCGGGAAGAGGGATGGGACCAAGCACCATCTGGATTAGCAGGCAAAAGAAATGTAAATTAAACCTGTTGCACCACATACACCAACTGAAAGTATGCCAGTGAAGCTCCTACTGTACAAAAAAAGACGACTAAAGTAAAACAGCTCAGATACTTCATCACCAACAGAGAATCACTATCTTGAGTAAGATTGCTTCCCCCTCCACTGTGTCTTTGATCTAGGGAGGACACTTGTCTCTGGAAAACATGTTCCCTTTCTTCTCCAAAGTAGTGGACAAAGCATTAAGACAGGGGAGGTGACCATTTGTACTTCTTCCAGGTGATGCTGTTAGCGGCCAATATGGATTGGGCCAGAGAAGCTGTCTAAGTCTCCTTTCCCCTCTTAACTGTGGATAAGTGCCAGGCCAGTTCTTCCTGCTTTAAAGTCTCATCCTAAAACAAATATACAGCTCAACAATATAATCTATGCTAACCTAGAGGAGGGCAGAACAGACAGCTCGAATGGAGCAGGAGAAATAACAGACTTGATGTGGGGTAGTATCAGAAGTGGATTTTTATGTGTAGAAATACTTTGAGCTTTTATTGTGAAGTCTTGCTTTAATCCACTAATTCCATCATTAATAAACTACTTAGTCCACTTTTGGGACCTATTACCTACCAAAATAAATCTGGTGGTGTGTGTAGATGTTGGGACTTAAATAAGGTTACTATCCCTGTTAAAATAATCAGGATTGTAACTGATCTGTTCTAATTTGGAGGCAGTTGCCTCACTGCATGAGTGTAGCTGGATTACTTAATAGTTATCTTGGACTTGCCTAACTATTTTTAAAAATAGTGATGTATACCTAAACTGTTCTAAGAAAGGTCTTAGTTGCATGTATTCTACTAGTTGTTGAACTATAGAACCATAGGCTGGAACATAGGCACTGACTTCTACTGGCGCTGGTGAGTGCTCGATCCCCCTGTGCCCCCTTCCCCACAGTCTCCACCCCCTTTCTGCCCCTATTCCTACTCCTTCCCCAAATCCCCAGCCCTGCCTCTTCCCCGCTTCCTCCCCTGAGCGTGCCATGTTCCTGCTCCTCCCTCCCTCCCTCTCGGAGCTTGCTACAGCTGTTTGGTGGCGGCAAGAGCTGGGAGATAGCTGGATGAGTGGGGACGGGGCACGCTCAGGGGAGGAGGAGGTGGGGAGGTTGGCTGCTGGTGGGTGCAGAGCACCCACTAATTTTTCCCCATGGGTGCTCGGCGCCTATGGCCTGAAATGTTGAGTATCTTCAGTGAGATTCACAGCAGCAGATCTTAACTCCAGGGACTGAAGTGGCAAATAACCCTGTTGATGTTTGTCTGATTTGGGTTTCTCGGAATTCAAGCTGATTGAAGAGCCGTTGTTCAATTTAACTTTGCCTCATACTGATCTGCTACCTCATTCTGACTTGTTTCATTTGAAGCAGTAGTGAGACAGTAGCATTAACAAGAGTAGAGGAATGGAATGGCAGATATATGAGTAAAATGACCAGAAAACTGTCATGGCATAGACTACTACAAGTTACCAAGCACATGTGATCTGGGATATCCGCTTTTCCATTAGCTCCACTATTACGTGTCACAGGCAGAGAATGTGAGGGACCAAGGTGGAACAATGCCCAAGGCCCCTGCCATTGCACCCACAGAAATCCCTCCTCCTCTTACCCAGAGACTGAGATGAAAGTGCTCTGTTGATAACTAGATTTAGGAATAATACAGTATTTCTGTACGTCTTCTAGAGCTTTGGAAGTGTCCTCTGAACACAGGAAATGCTTTTTCTGTAACAAAGAAAAATATATTTTGAAGCTGGGCTACTGTATGTTTTTAAGGAACTGTGCAATTACTGGATGAAGTAGGTGGCAGTTACTCACCAAGGAAGTTGACTGAGTAAGGGTGTGCAATTCAAAGGTACAAAACCCAGTTGTGTCCATAGATTGCATCCGACTTCCATGCATAGAATAAAAAGGAATTAAATATGGCATATAAGCTTTTTTGTATGTGGCTACATTCAAAAATTACTGGCAATATAATCCAGCAGTTAAATGTTTTGCCTGTCTTTCAGGTTTTGTATGTGTGTAGCCTTCTTAAATTTATATATGATGGCTAACAAGCTAGAAGTGTTTGAGTTGCATGTATGTATCTGGAATATGCTCTATTTTGGAGATTATATGCAGTTAACATATTGTCTTGTTTCATTCCTGTGGGGGCTGAGAAGGAATGTACTGTATGTTCCACACCACACTGCTGACTTTAAGTTTAGTTTGGAGCTAATGGAATCTGGGCTGTGATCAATTCTAGGGGGAGAGCAGACTGGTCACTGGCTGGGGAGAGGGCAGGGGAGGGAAACAGTAAAGGGAATTGGTGCCTTCAGTTGCCCGAAGTTCCTCTGAACCTCTTTGGATAGCAAACATTGAGCTATCAAGCCAAAAGAACAAATTTTCACGCCTCTGAGCACCTCATAAATAAGGCTAATAGACCCTTCTCAAAGGTAACAAGACAGCAGTAGTTTTGTGGCAGTAGCCACATGATCTCCTCTCCATGCTCAACTGGACAACTGCAGTTTTTTAATGGTCTCCTAGGATGTCGGCATATTCATCCTGTTGCACATACAACTCCTGAACAGATTGCACATCTTGTAAAATAACTATGTAAAATTCTGCTCACGGGTAAGTGTGGCAAAGCTCTAGTTGAAGTTAATGAGACCTTTTTGTTTACCTGGCGACAGCATATGGCCCTTAGACTTTGTACAATAACTGACATTCTGGAACCCAGACTGTACATTTGCTCAATATCTGAATGTGAGCACGAACCTTACCTAACATGAGGCCAGCAGAGCTAGATGCTATCTTTGTGTAAAGTGCACTGACTTGAAGATGTAATAGCAACTATTTCTAGTAAGGGCTTTAACAATAAATGACGCTTAAACTTAATTAAGCAGCATTTTTCTCCCAAAAGTAAAACAAATTTTAAAATCCTGTTTGTGGGCCCTCTTGAACATTTGTGTCAGGGTAGTGCACGTAACACTTCTCTCATTTCCACAGTTGCAGGTGACAAAGCTGGCCAAAAGTGACTCTGTAGATTGTCTGGTGCTTTCCTACTTGTTAGCCCTTAATGCCACAAATTGTGTGTAATAGATATTGTAGCTTGTGAATTGTCATGTTATCTCACATGTAGATGCATACTGCTAATATGTTTGCATTGAATGGTCTCTAATTTTAAAAGGAGACTTGCCAAAGAAAAAAGAAATGTACCAGGGTGGATAAAAATCAATGATTTTTAAAATAAAAAAATCTTATTTTTTTTATTTAAATCAGATTTTTTTGATAAGATTTTTTTCCTCAAAAAGCATTTTATCTAAAGATAGTTTTTAATTAAGATATATTCGCTCAAAGATATCTCATCGTGGAATAGGAATAGAATTAGAATTACATTCTAAATGTAATATATGAGGCAATATATTCATGTCAGGGGGAGGGATAGCTCAGTGGTTTGAGCACTGGCCTGGTAAACCCAGGGTTGTGAGCTCAATCCCTGAGGGGGGGCCATTTAGGTATCTGGGGCAAAAATCTGTGTGGGGATTGGTCCTGCTTTCAGCAGGGGGTTGGATTAGATGACCTCCTGAGGTCCTTCCAACCCTGATATTTTATGATATTCTAAGTTTAAGAAAAGTTTTGTAAATGAGTTCCAATCGTTCATGGATTAGGGACCCAATCTTATGGGGTTCCAGGGGCTTCAGTATAGATTATTTAGGGTAATCTTTCTATCTACCCAATGGGACTCAGTGCTCAGTCTAGAACAGGGGTCGGCAACCTCTGGCACACGGCTCGCCGGGGTAAGCACCCTGGCGGGCCGGGCCAGTTTACCTGCTGCATCGGTTCCCACTGGCCGTGGTTCGCCGTCCCAGGCCAATGGGGGCTGTGGGAAGTGGCCCGGGCTGAGGGATGTGCTGGCCACAGCTTCCCGCAGCCCCCATTGGCCTGGAGCGGCAAACTGCAGCCAGTGGGAGCCGCGATCGGCCGAACCTACTGACGCGACAGGTAAACAAACTGGCCCGGCCCAACCGGGTGCTTACCCTGGCGAGCCTCATGCCAGAGGTTGCCGACCCCTGGTCTAGAAGATACCATCAGAGATGCTTAGTTTTGCAGTTATCAAACTGTGGATTTGTGTCTCCAGAGATAACATGCTTGTTAACAGCAAAAATGTTTTTAAATAAATTAATATATAGAAGTGAGAAATAAGACCTCAACTCTATTGTCCCTCTGTGAATTTGTGTACACAGAGTCAATCCCTTACCTCTCTCTAAAGATTGTTGGGGGTGGAATAGATCTGGACAAGGAGAAGTCTGGAGATAAATGTGAGAAGCAAGGGACATGTGCTTGTTTTGTTAAAATATTTTGTTTGCTGTTGGGGGGGGCGGAAATCCAGAATATATAATGTTGTTGTTTAAATTGTTTTATTTATCTGACTGGTGATGTTTTCCTCCTAATACAGCATGGCAAGAAAATCCTCCAAATATTAATGATTAATTTGTTGAATTGGAGATATTTCACCTCCCAATGACTTCATAAATATCTGCTTCAGTTACCTTTGATAAATGAAATAACCAGTCATTCATTTTCTGATATAGCTGTAAAACTAATCTGAAAAGTTTTCAAAATAAATCACTTTAGAAATGTATAGTGTGTGCGCCTTCTAAAAATGAAACCTACATCTATGTCTGAGTTGTGAAGAATATGTATTAAGGTTATAACAACTAACAAGAAGGCATTTTTATATAGAAATCCATGATTAAATTGAGTCTTCCTAACTAGTGATTTAAATCATGATTTAAATCTATTTGATTTTAATCAAAATCCACTCTGTTCAATACACTTGACCAGCTGACCTTTTAAATAAAGGGTATGTTTGTAAAAGATGCAGTGTACCTGCCCTTTCAGTGCGGTGAGCATTTGCAGGAACCATTCCTGCTATCCCAAATTGGAGCTCCAAGGGAAAGCTGGGCTTCACATTGCTGATATTTCTAGTAGGGGGTTGCACACGCTGTAGCTTGTGTAGACTGAGCTCACTGCACACACCAAGAGCTCCTTGCATCCCTCCATTACCCCCACAAGTTCCCCGTATGCCACCTTCCCATCCCTCTCTATTGCAGACACTCCCTACAAACCCCCTGCCTCTCCCTCAAGTCAGGTTCTCTGTTCCTCTCCTTTATACCCTTTGTCTCCTATGCCAGGGTCTTTGCCCTCATTTTCCCTCCTTCCCTCACAGCAGGGCCTTTGCTTTCTCCTCTCCCCACCCAGGTCCTTGTTTTCTCCCTCCCCTCCCCATCTCTTCTCCCACCCCTAGCCATTGTTTTCCTCATCTCCACAATGTCTTCCCCTCATTCCCTTGTCGGTTCCTGCTCCACCCTTCCACTGCCCTCTGGGTCCCTGCTTCTCCCTCCCTCCCCACTTCCCCAAAAACCATCCTGGAAGGCTCCCATTTCTGTAGGAGTCCAGGCTACAGACAGTCACCCCATGCAGCAAATTAAGCTGCTGCTTCTGATATGAGTAGGTAGCAGCAGTGGGCCCCCAGAGAGATTACTGTGCATCCAGCACTAGGCAGTCTAGACCCCTCTGCCCACAATTTTTCCACTGACTCAAGCTTTTCTAGTATTCCAATCTGCACCAAAATCACTAGGCTTGTGCCTGTTGATGCTGGCAACATTCTCATCAATTCAAAAATTGTAGAGAGTATTTACAGAGGTTGGAGGCAGGAGGCGTTTGGGGAAAGACCTCTCAGAACACTCCAAGGATGGTGGCAATGATGCTCTGCTCTGACGCCATGAATGAAATTTGCAGCAAGGTGATGCAGTGCCCCAGTTGTCTGTGGGAGTAGCAGGAACAGTGGTCACTCTCAAGAGCCATCTGTTTGGTGGAATGGTATTGGTGGGAGCCCTGCATAAGAATTCTCTCAACTAAAGTGTGAAGCAGGGGACCTGCCACTTACAATCTACTTAAGTTCTTCAGGGTGGGCAGACTCAGACAGTTTCTTTATTCTGTGTTTGTACAATGCCTACCACAGTGGGGTCCTGGCCTGTGATGAGGGCTCATATGTGCTATAGCAGTGGTTCTCAACCTGTGGCCCAAAATAATAAATAGGTTAAGAACCACAGCGCCCCCTGCCCAGAGAACCCTCCACAGAGCAGAGCCAGAAGAGGAGCACTTGAGAGTTCCCATTAACTTCAAAGTAAACTTTTACAGTGGAGTTCAGTTATTGGAGCTGCTCTGGACTCAACGAGATTTTATAGCCCACCGTAAAAACCTGACCTAGAACAGAAGCAGCAAGTTTCATATCAGAAACAATTAACTTGAAAGGCTGAAACTTGAAGTCATAAAAGTTGCAGTTTTTTTTTTTACAAAGGAGAAATTATGGTTCTATGTGTGAAATATTTAGGTGCTTTTTCTTTGAGTCCCCATATTTTTCTCCTCAAATGTGAAGCAACTCTCCTTATAGAGATGGAATATGAACAGGGGAACACATTCACAGCCACTGCAGTCCTGGATTTTAACATAGGAGTCCCAGCTTGGGAAACTGACTCTAGATGAGTATGATAGAAGCAAATTGTTCAGCAGAGCAGTCCTAGAATTGGGCAATCATACTTCCACTGACAGTTAGGTTAGCTGTGTTATATGCTACGTTCCAAGTTTCACATCATAATTGCGCTCTCATCTTTCTTCCTCTGAGTCTGCTCCCCTCCTTGCTTCAGAAAAACAGTGTACGTAAACTCTGAGTATGAGGCACTACAATGATCTGTTTTGAAGCAGTCCGCATCCCACCCTGTAGTTGGAGGGCTGCAGGGGGTTAGAGAGAGGATCCATGTTAGCTAAAGCCAGAAAGTGAAGAAACAACGGAATTCCTGTTCAAAAGTGGGGGCTTTTACGTAATTTACCAGAATTCATTACTAGTTAAGGGAAGACTATGACATAAGTTTTTTTTTTGTTTGTTTGTTTGTTTTTTATAGCATCCCACACAGATCAGGACCCCCTTGGGTTAGGGGCTGTACAAAGGCAGAAAATATGATTTCCTGCCATGAAGAGTTTACAGTCTAAGTATTGGATTACATAATAGCAAATAATAATGGCTCTCCCTTCTGCCCGCCTTTCTGAAAGGCCATGCATTTCAACAACCTTCTCTAGCCCAGACGAGCAAGGAGGGACTC